>NW_027457627.1:1999792-2666390 GCF_050624435.1 Tenrec ecaudatus
CTAGCGGGCACTTGGACTATGTAGGTTAACTAGAAGGCACTTCGACTATCAAGGTTACCTAGCGCGCTCTTGGACTATGTAGGTTACCAGCGGGCACTTGGATTATCTAGGTTAACGAACGTGCACTTGGACTATGTATGTAAACTAGTGGTCACTTGGCCAGTCTAGGTGACCTAGCGGGCCCTTGGTCTATGTAGGTTAACTAGCAGGCCCTTGGACTATGTAAGTTAACTAGAGGGCACTTGGACAATCCTGGTTAACTAGCAGGCACTTGGACTATCTAGGTTAACTAGCGGGCACTTGGACTATGTAGGTTGCCTAGCGAGCACTTAGACTATGTAGGTTCCCTAGCGGGCACTTGGACTATGTAGGTTCCCTAGAGGTTACTTGGACTGTCTAGGTTAACTAGCGTGTAATTGGACTGTCTAGGTTACCTAGTGGGCACTTGGACTATGTAGTTTACCTAGCAGGCACTTGGACTATGTACGTTCCCTAGCGGACATTTGGACTATATAGGTTACCTAGCGGGCACTTGGACTATGTAGGTTAACTAGCGGTCACTTGGATTATCTAGGTTAAGCAACAGGCACTTGGACTATGTATGTTCCAGAGCGGGCAATTGGACTATGTAGGTTCCCTAGCGGGCACTTGGACTATCTAGGTTCCCGATAGGGCACTTGGACTATGTAGGTTAACTAGCGGACGATTGGACGATCTAGGTTAACTAGCGGTCCTTTGCACTACGTAGGTTAACTAGCGGACACTTGCACTATGTAGGTTACCTAGCGGGCACTTGGATTATCTAGGTTAACTAGCGGGCACTTGGACTATGTAGTTTAACTAGCGGACACGTGCACTATGTAGGTTACCTAGCGGTTACTTGGACTATGTAGGATAACTAGCAGGCCCTTGGACTATCTACGTTACCTAGCAGGCACTTGGACTATGTAGGTTAACTAGCGGGCACTTGCACTCTCTAGGTTACCTAGCGGGCACTTGGACTATGTACCTCCCCTAGCGGGCACTTGGACTATGTAGGTTAACTAGAGGACACTTGGACGATCTAGGTTAACAACTAGGCCCTTGGACTATGTAGGTTAACTAGCCGCCACTTGGACGATCTAGGTTAAATAGTGGGCACTTGGACGATCTAAGTTAACCAGCGGGCACTTGGACTATCAAAGTTAACAAGCGAGCCCTTGGACTATGTAGGTTAACTAGCGGGCCCTTGGACTATCTAGGTTACCTATATAGCACTTGAACTATATAGGTTCCCTAGCGGGCACTTGGACTATCTAGGTTAACGAACGGGCACTTTGACTATGCAGGTAACCTAGCCGGCAGTTGGACTGTCTAGGTTGACTAGCGGGCACTTGGATTATCTAGGTTAAGTAACAGGCACTTGGACTATCTAGGTTACCTAACGGGCACTTTGATTATCTAGGTTACCTAACGGCCACTTGGACTATGCAGGTTACCTAGCGGGCACTTGGATTTCTAGGTTAACGAATGGGCACTTGGACTATGTAGGTTGCCTAGCGGGCACGTAGACTTCTAGGTTAACGAATGGGCACTTGGACTATGTAGGTTGCTTAGCGAGCACTTGGACTATCTGGGTTAGGTAACAGGCACTTTGACTATCTAGGTTACCTAACGGGCACTTTGACTATCTAGGTTACCTAAGGGCCACTTGGACTATGCAGGTTACCTAGCGGGCACTTGGACTTCTAGGTTAACGAAGGGGCACTTGGACTATGTAGGTTGCCTAGCAGGCACTTGGACTATCTAGGTTACCTAGCGGGCACTTGGACTATGTAGGTTAACTAGAAGGCACTTGGACTATCAAGGTTACCTAGTGGGCCCTTGGTCTATGTAGGTTAACTAGCAGGCCCTTGGACTATGTAAGTTAACTAGAGGGCACTTGGACAATCCTGGTTAACTAGCCGGCACTTGGACTATCTAGGTTAACAAGCGGGCACTTGCACTATGTAGGTTGCCTAGCGAGCACTTGGATTATGTAGGTTCCCTAGCGGGCACTTGGACTATGTAGGTTCCCTAGAGGTTACTTGGACTGTCTAGGTTAACTAGCGTGCAATTGGACTGTCTAGGTTACCTAGTGGTCACTTGGACTATGTAGTTTACCTAGCAGGCACTTGGACTATGTACGTTCCCTAGCGGACATTTGGACTATATAGGTTACCTAGCGGGCACTTGGACTATGTAGGTTGACTAGCGGGCACTTGGATTATCTAGGTTAAGTAACAGGCACTTGGACTATGTATGTTCCAGAGCGGACAATTGGACTATGTAGGTTCCCTAGCGGGCACTTTGACTATCTAGGTTCCCTATAGGGCACTTGGACTATGTAGGTTAACAAGCGGACGATTGGACGATCTAGGTTAACTAGCGGTCCCTTGGACTACGTAGGTTAACTAGCGGACACTTGCACTATGTAGGTTACCTAGCGGGCACTTGGACTATCTAGGTTAACTAGCGGGCACTTGGACTATGTAGTTAAACTAGCGGACACTTGCACTATGTAGGTTACCTAGCGGTCACTTGGACTATGTAGGATAACTAGCAGGCCCTTGGACTATCTAGGTTACCTAGCAGGCACTTGGACTATGTAGGTTATCTAGCGGGCACTTGCACTCTCTAGTTTACCTAGCGGGCACTTGGACTATGTACCTCCCCTAGCGGGCACTTGGACTATGTAGGTTAACTAGAGGACACTTGGATGATCTAGGTTAACAAGTAGGCCCTTGGACTATGTAGGTTAACTAGCCGGCACTTGGACGATCTAGGTTAAATAGCGGGCACTTGGACGATCTAGGTTAACCAGTGGGCACTTGGACTATCAAAGTTAACAAGCGAGCCCTTGGACTATGTAGGTTAACTTGCGGGCCCTTGGACTATCTAGGCTACCTAGATAGCACTTGGACTATATAGGTTCCCTAGCGGGCCCTTGGACTATCTAGGTTAACGAACGAGCACTTTGACTATGCAGGTAACCTAGCCGGCACTTGGACTGTCTAGGTTACATAGCGGGCACTTAGACTTCTAGGTTAATGAATGAGCACTTGGACTATGTAGGTTGCTTAGCGAGCACTTGGACTATCTAGGTTAGGTGACGGGCACTTTGACTATCTAGGTTACCTAACGGCACTTTGACTATCTAGGTTACCTAACGGCCACTTGGACTATGCAGGTTACCTAGCGGGCACTTCGACTTCTAGGTTAACGAACGGGCCCTTGGACTATGTAGGTTGCCTAGCGGGCACTTGGACGATCTAGGTTAGGTAAAGGGCACTTGGACTATCTAGGTTACCTAGCAGGAACATGGATTATGTAGGTTACATAGCGGGCACTAGGACTATCTAGGTTACCTAACGGGCACTTGGACTATCTAGGTTAGCTAACAGGAACTTGGACTATCTAGGTTACCTAGCGGGCACTAGGACCCTGTAGGTGACCTAGCGGGCACTTGGACAATCTAGGTTAACTAGCGGGTTCTTGGACTATGAAGGTTAAGTAGCGGGCACTTGGACTATCTAGGTTAACTAGCGGGCACTTGGATTATCTAGGTTACCTAGCAGGCACTTGCACGATGCAGGTTCCCTAGCGGGCATTTGGACTATCTAGGCTCCCTAACGGGCACTTGAACTATGTAGGTTCCCTATCGGGCACTTGGACTATGTAGGTTACCAGCGGGCACTTGGTCTATGTACATACCCTAGCGGGCACTTGGACTATCTAGGTTACTTAGCGGGCACTTGGACTATGTACGTCCCCTAGTGGCCACTTGGACTATCTACGTTACCTAGCGGGTACTTGGATTATCTAGGTTAACTAGCTAGCACTTGGACTATCTAGGTTAACTAACGGGCACTTGGACTATGTAAGTTCCCTAGCGGGCACTTGGACTATGTGGGTTCCCTAGCGGGCATTTGGACTATCTAGGTTACCTAACGGGTACTTGGACTATGTAGGTTCCCTAGCGGGCACTTGGATTATGTGAGTTCCCTATCGGGCACTTGGACTATGTACGTTCCCTAGCGGACTTTTGGACTATATAGGTTACCTAGCGGGCACTTGGACTATGTAAGTTAACTAGCGGGCACTTGAATTATCTAGGTTAACTAACAGGCATTTGGACTATGTATGTTCCAGAGCCGGCAATTGGACTATGTAGGTTCCCTAGCGGGCACTTGGACTATCTAGGTTTCCTAAAGGGCACTTTGATTATGTAGGTTAACTAGCGGACAATTGGACAATCTAGGTTTACTAGCGGGTACTTGGACTATCTAGGTTAACTATCGGGCACTTGGACTATGTAGGTTAACTAGCGGACACTTGCACTATGTAGGTTACCTAGCGGGCACTTGGACTATCTAGGTTAACTAGCGGGCACTTGGACTATGTAGGTTAACTAGCGGACACTTGCAATATGTAGGTTACCTATCGGGCACTTGGACTAAGTACATTACCTAGCGTGCACTTGGACTATCTATGTTAACTAGCGGGCACTTGGACTATGTATGTTAACTAGAGGACACTTGGACGATCTAGGTTAACAAGTGGGTCCTTGGAATATGTAGATTAACTAGCCGGCACTTGGATGATGTAGGTTAACTAGCGGGCACTTGGACGATCTAGGTTAACGAGCGGGCACCTGAACTATCAAAGTTAACAAGCGAGCCCTTGGACTATGTAGGTTAACTAGCAGGCCCTTGGACTATCTAGGTTACCTCGATAGCACTTGGACTATATAGGTTCCCTAGCGGGCACTTGGACTATCTAGGATAACGAACGGACACTTGGACTATGTAGGTTAGCTATCAGGCACTTGGACTATCTAGGTTACCTAGCGGACACTTGGACGATTTAGGTTAACTAGCGGGCACTTGGACTATCTAGGTTAACTAGCAGGCCCTTGTACTATCTAGGTTTACTAGCGGGCACTTGGACTATCTAGGTTAACTAACGGGCACTTGGACTATGTAGTTTCCCTAGCGGGCATTTGGATTATTTAGGTTACCTAGTGGGCACTTGGACTATGTAGGTTATCTAGCGGGCACTTGGACTACGTAGGTTGACTAGAAGGCACTTGGACTATCAAGGTTACCTAGCGGGCTCTTGGACTATCTAGGTTAAATAGCAGGCCCTTGGACTATCTGGGTTTACAAGCGGGCACTTGGACTATCTAGGTTAACTAGCGGGCACTTGGACTATGTAGGTTAACTAGCGGGCACTTGCACTCTCTAGGTTACCTAGCGGACACTTGGATTATGAAGGATCCCTAGCGGGCAATTGGACTATCTAGGTTACCTAGGTGGCACTTGGACTATGTAGGTTAACTAGCGGCCACTTGCACGATCTTGGTTAACTAGCGGGCACTTGCACTATGTATTTTAACTAGCGGGCCCATGGATTATGTAGGTTTACTAGGGGGCACTTGGACTATCTAGGTTAACTAGCGGGCACTTGGACTATGTAGGTTACCTAGCGGGCACTTGGACTACCTAGGTTACCTAGCAGACACTTTGACCCTCTAGGTTAACTAACGGGCACTTGGAATCTGTAGGGTAACTAGCGGGCACTTGGACTGTCTAGGTTACCTAACGGGCACTTGGATTATCTAGGTTAACGAATGGGCACTTGGACTATGTAGGTAACCGAGCCGCCACTTGGACTATCTAGGTTAGCTAAAAAGCACTTGGACTATCTAGGTTCCCTAGCGGGCACTTGTACTATCTAGATTACCTAGCTGGCACTTGGACTATGTAGGTCAACAAGAGGGCCCTTGGACTATCTAGGTTAGCTAACGGGCACTTGGACTATGTATGTTCCAGAGCGGGCACTTGGATTATGTAGGTTGCCTAGCGGACATTTGGACTATGTAGGTTTCCCTGCGGGCATTTTGACTATGTAGGTTACCTAGCGGGCACTTGGACTATGTAGGTTCCCTAACGGGCACTGGACTAT
Organism: Tenrec ecaudatus; assembly: GCF_050624435.1. NCBI lineage: Eukaryota > Metazoa > Chordata > Mammalia > Afrosoricida > Tenrecidae > Tenrec > Tenrec ecaudatus. Next base: position 2,005,778 of record NW_027457627.1, read on the forward strand.
GTTGGTTCCCTAGCGGTCACGTGGACTATGTAGGCTCCCTAGAAGGCACTTGGACTATGTAGGTTAACTAGCGGGCACTTGGAGTATACAGGTTACCAAGCGGGCACTTGGACTATGTAGGTTACCCAATGGGCACTTGGACTATCTAGGTTAACGAACGGACACTTGGACTATGTAGGTTAGCTATCAGGCACTTGGACTATCTAGGTTACCTAGCGGACACTTGGACTACGTAGGTTAACTAGAAAGCACTTGGACTATCAAGGTTACCTAGCGGGCTCTTGGACTATGTAGGTTACCAGCGGGCACTTGGACTATCGAGGTTAACGAACGTGCACTTGGACTATCTTGGTTTCTTAGCGGGCACTTGGACTATATAGGTTACCTAGCGGGCACTTGGACTATCTAGGTTAACGAACGGGCACTTGGACTATGTAGGTTAACTAGCAGACACTTTCACTATCTAGGTTAGCTAACGGGCAATTGGACTATCTAGGTTAACTAACGGGCACTTGGACTATGTAGGTTGCCTAGCGAGCACTTGGACTATGTAGGTTCCCTAGCGGGCACTTGGACTATTTAGGTTCCCTATCGGGTACTTGGACTGTCTAGGTTAACTAGGGGGCAATTGGACTGTCTAGGTTACCTAGTGCGCACTTGGACTATGTACGTTCCCTAGCGGGCACTTGGGCTATCTACGTTACCTAGCGGGCACTTGGACAATGTAAGTTAAGGAACGGGCACTTGGATTATGTAGGTTAACTAGCGGACACTTGGAATATCTAGGTTACCTAAAGGGCACTTGGACTATGTAGGTTACCTAGCGGGCACTTGGACTATCTAGGTACCTAGCAGGCACTTTGACTCTCTAGGTTAACTAACGGGCAATTGGACTATGTAGGTTGCGTAGCGAGCACTTGGACTATGTAGGTTCCCTAGCGGGCGCTTGGACTATATAGGTTCCCTAGCGTGTAATTGGACTGTTTAGGTTAACTAGCGGGCTATTGGACTGTCTAGGTTACCTTGTGGGCACTTGGACTATGTAGTTTACCTAGCAGGCACTTGGACTATGTAGGTTAACTAGCGGGCACTTGGACTATCTAGGTTACCTAGCGGGCACTTGGACTATGTACGTTCCCTAGGAGGCACTTGGGCTATCTACGTTACCTAGCGGGCACTTGGACTATGTAGGTTAACGAACAGGCACTTGGACTATGTAGGTAACCTAGTGGTCACTTGGACTGTCTAGGTTACCTAGCGGGCACTTGGACTATGTAGGTTAACTAGCGGGCACTTGGACTATCTAGGTTAACTAGCGGGCACTTGGCCTATGTAAGTTCCCTAGCAGGCACTGGAGTATATGGTTTCCCTAGCGGGCACTTGGACTGTCTAGGTTAACCAACGGGCACTTGGACTATCTAGGTTAACTAGCGGGCACTTGGACTATGTAAGTTGCCTAGCGGGCACTGGACAATGTGGTTTCCCTAGCGGGCACTTGGACTATCTAGGTAAACGAACGGGCACTTGGACTATCTAGGTTAACTAGCGGGCACTTGGACTATGTAAGTTCCCTAGCAGGCACTGGAGTATATGGTTTCCCTAGCGGGCACTTGGACTGTCTAGGTTAACGAACGGGCACTTGGACTATCTAGGTTAACTAGCGGGCACTTGGACTATGTAAGTTCCCTAGCGGGCACTGGACTATGTGGTTTCCCTAGCGGACATTTGGACTGTCTAGGTTAAGGAACGGGCACTTGGACTGTCTAGGTTAATTAGCGGGCACTTGGACTATCTAGGATAACTAACGGGCACTTGGACTATTTAAGTTCCCTGGCGGGCACTTGGACTATGTGGGTTCCCTAGCGGGCATTTGGACCATCTAGTTTACCAAAGGGTACTTGGACGATGCAGGTTCCCTAGCGGGCACTTGGATTATGTGAGTTCCCTATCAGGCAATTGGACTATGTAGGTTACTAGCGGGCATTTGGACTATGTAGGTTACCTAACAGGCACTTGGACTATGTAGGTTCCGTATCGGGCACTTGGACAATGCTGGTTAACTAGCGGGCACTAGGACGATGTAGGTTACCTAGCGGGCACTTGGACTATCTAGGTTAGCTAACAGGAACTTGGACAATCTAGGTTACCTTGCGGGCACTTTGACTATGTAGGTTACCTAGCAGGCACTTGGACTATGTAGGTTACCTAACGGGCACTTGGACTAAGCAGGTAACCTAGCGGGCACTTGGACTGTCTAGGTTACCTAGCGGGCACATGGACTTCTATGTTAACGAACGGGTACTCGGACTATGTAGGTTGCCCAGCGGGCAATTGGACGATCTAGGATAGGTAACGGGTCCTTGACTATCTAGTTTACCTAGCGGGAACTTGGACTATGTAGGTTACCTAAGGGCACTTGGACTATGTAGGTTAACTAGCGGACACTTGGACAATCTAGGTTAACTAGCGGGCACGTGGACTATCTAGGTTAACTAAGGGGCCCTTCGACTATGTAGGTTAACTAGCGGGCACTTTGACTATCTAGGTTACCTAGCGGGCACTTGGTCTATGTACATACCCTAGCGGGCACTTGGACTATCCGGGTTGCCTAGCGGGCACTTGGAATATGTAGGTCCCGAAGTGGGCACTTGGACTATCTATGTTAACTAACGGGCAATAGGACGATCTAGGTTACCTAGCGGGCACTTGGACTATGTAGGTCAACTAGTGGTCCCTTGGACTATGTAGGTTAACTAGCGGGCCTTGGGACTATGTAGGTTAACTAGCGGGCACTTGGATAATCTAAGTTACCTAGCGGGCACTTGAACTATGTAGGTTAACTAGTGGGTACTTGGACTATCTAGGTTAGCTAACGGTCACTTGGACTATGTAGGTTAATTAGCTGGTAAGTGGACTATGTAGGTTCCCTAGCGGGCATTTGGACTATATAGATAACCTAGCGGGCCCTTGGACTTTGTAGGTTACCTAGCGGGCACTTGGACTATCTAGGTTACCTAGCGGGCACTTGGATGATACAGGTTCCCTAGCCAGCACTAAGACTATTGGTTCCCTAACGGGCACTTGGACTATGTAGGTTCCCTAAACGGCACTTGGACTATATAGGTTTCTATCGGGCACTTGGACTATGTAGGTTAACTAGCGGGCACATGGACTATCTAGGTTACCTAGCGGGCACTTGGACTATGTAGGTTAACTAGAAGGCACTTGGACTATCAAGGTTTCCTAGCGGGCTCTTGGACTATGTAGGTTACCAGCGGGCACTTGGACTATCTAGGTAAACGAAAGTGCACTTGGGCTATGTAGGTAACCTAACGGGCACTTGGACTGTCTAGGTTACCTAGCGGGCACTTGGACTATCTAGGTTAACGAACGGGCACTTGTACTATGTAGGTTAACTAGCGGACACTTGGACTATCTAGATTAGCTAACGGGCAATTGGACTATCAAGGTTACCTAACGGGCACTTGGACTATGTAGGTTACCTAGCGGGCAATTGGACTATATAGGTTACCTAGCAGGCACTTTGAGTATCTTGGTTAACTAAGGGGCACTTGAACTATGTAGGTTGCCAAGCGAGCACTTGGACTATGTAGGTTCCCTAGCGGGCGCTTGGACTATGTAGGTTCCCTAGCGGGTACTTGGACTGTCTAGGTTAACTAGCGGGCAATTGGACTGTCTAGGTTACCTAGTGGGCACTTGGAGTATGTAGTTTACCTAGCAGGCACTTGGACTATGTAGGTTACCTAGCGGGCACTTGGACTATCTAGGTTACCTAGCGGGCACTTGGACTATGTACGTTCCCTAGCGGGCACTTGGGCTATCTACATTACCTAGGGTGCACTTGGACTATGTAGGTTAACGAATGGGCACTTGGACTATGTAGGTAACCTAGTGGTCACTTGGACTGTCTAGGTTACCTAGCGGACACTTGGACTATGTAGGTTAACTAGCGGGCACTTGGACTATCTAGGTTAACTAGCGGGCACTTGGACTATCTAGGTTAACTAGCGGGCACTTGGACTATGTAGGTTCCCTAGCGGGCATTTGGACAATATAGGTTACCTAACGGGCACTTGGATTATGTAGGTTGCCTAGCGGGCACTTGGACTATGTAGGTTAACTAGCGGGCACTTGGATTATCTAGGTTAACTAACAGGCACTTGGACTATGTATGCTCCAGAGCGGATAATTGGACTATGTAGGTTCCCTAGCGGGTACTTGGACTATCTAGGTTACCTAGCGGGCACTTGGACTATGTACGTTCCCTAGCGGGCACTTGGGCTATCTACATTACCTAGGGTGCACTTGGACTATGTAGGTTAACGAATGGGCACTTGGACTATGTAGGTAACCTAGTGGTCACTTGGACTGTCTAGGTTACCTAGCGGACACTTGGACTATGTAGGTTAACTAGCGGGCACTTGGACTATCTAGGTTAACTAGCGGGCACTTGGACTATCTAGGTTAACTAGCGGGCACTTGGACTATGTAGGTTCCCTAGCGGGCATTTGGACAATATAGGTTACCTAACGGGCACTTGGATTATGTAGGTTGCCTAGCGGGCACTTGGACTATGTAGGTTAACTAGCGGGCACTTGGATTATCTAGGTTAACTAACAGGCACTTGGACTATGTATGCTCCAGAGCGGATAATTGGACTATGTAGGTTCCCTAGCGGGTACTTGGACTATCTAGGTTAACTAGGGGTTCCTTGGACTACGTAGGTTAACTAGCGGACACTTGCACTATGTAGGTTACCTAGCGGGCACTTGGACTATCTAGGTTAACTAGGAGTCCCTTGTACTATCTAGGTTACCTAGCAGGCACTTGGACTATGTAGGTTAACTAGCGGGCATTTGCACTCTCTAGGTTACCTAGCGGGCACTTGGACTATGTACCTTCCCTAGCGGGCACATGGACTATCTATGTTAACTAGCGGGCACTTGGACTATGTAGGTTACCTAGAGGACACTTGCAATATGTAGGTTACCTAGCGGCACTTGGACTATGTAGGTTAACTAAGGGCACTTGGACAATCTAGGTTAACTAGCGGGCACTTAGAATATCTAAGTTACCTAGCAGGCACTTGGATTATGAAGGATCCCTAGCGGGCAATTGGTCTATCTATGTTACCTAGCTGGCACTTGGACTATGTAGGTTAACTAGCGGACACTTGCACGATCTAGGTTAACTAGCGGGCCCTTGCACTATGTAGGTTAACTAGCGGGCCCATGGATTATGTAGGTTTACTAGGGGGCACTTGGACTATCTAGGTTAACTAGCGGGCACTTGGACTATGTAGGGTAACTAGTGGGCACTTCGACTGTCTAGGTTACCTAACGGGCACTTGGATTATCTAGGTTAACGAACGGGCATTTGGACTATGTAGGTTACCTAGCCACCACTTGGACTATCTAGTTTAGCTAATAGGCAATTGTACTATCTAGGTTCCCTAGCGGGCACTTTTACTATCTAGGTTACCTAGCTGGCACTTGGACTAAGTAGGTCAACTAGCGGGCCCTTGGACTATCTAGGTTAGCTAAAGAGCATTTGGACTATGTATGTTCCAGAGTGGGCACTTGGATTATGTAGGTTGCCTAGCGGACATTTAGACTATGTAGGTTTCCTTGCGGGCATTTGGACTATGTAGGTTACCTAGCAGGCACTTGGACTATGTAGGTTCCCTAACGGGCACTTGGACTATGTAGGCTCCCTAGAAGGTACTTGGACTATGTAGGTTAACTAGCGGGCACTTGGACTAACGAGGTTACGAAGCGGGCACTTGGACTATGTAGGTTACCCAATGGGCACTTGGACTATCTAGGTTAACGAACGGACACTTGGACTATGTAGGTTAGTTATCAGGCACTTGGACTATCTAGGTTACCTAGCGGACACTTGGACGATTTAGGTTAAGTAGCGGGCACTTGGACTATCTAGGTTAACTAGCAGGCCCTTGGACTATCTAGGTTTACTAGCAGGCACTTGGACTATCTAGGTTAACTAACGGGCACTTGGACTATGTAGTTTCCCTAGCGGGCATTTGGATTATTTAGGTTACCTAGTGGGCACTTGGACTATGTAGGTTATCTAGCGGGCACTTGGACTACGTAGGTTAACTAGAAGGCACTTGGACTATCAAGGTTACCTAGCAGGCTCTTGGACTATGTAGGTTACCAGCGGGCACTTGGACTATCGAGGTTAACGAACGTGCACTTGGACTATGTAGGTAACCTAGCGGGCACTTGGACTGTCTAGGTTACCTAGCGGGCACTTGGACTATCTAGGTAAACGAACAGGCACTTGGATTTTGTAGGTTAACTAGCGGACACTTCGACTATCTAGGTTAGCTAACGTGCAATTGGACTATCTAGGTTAACTAACGGGCACTTGGACAATGTAGGTTGCCTAGCGAGCACTTGGACTATGTAGGTTCCCTAGCGGGCACGTGGACTATGTAGTTTCCCTATCGGGTACTTGGACTGTCTAGGTTAACTAGGGGGCAATTGGACTGTCTAGGTTACCTAGTGGGCACTTGGACTATGTACGTTCCCTAGCGGGCACTTGGGCTATCTACGTTACCTAGCGGGCACTTGGACAATGTAAGTTAACAAACGGGCACTTGGACTATGTAGGTTAACTAGCGGACACTTGGACTATCTAGGTTAGCTAACGGGCAATTGGACTATCAAGGTTACCTAACAGGCACTTGGACTATGTAGGTTACCTAGCGGGCACTTGGACTATCTAGGTTACCTAGCAGGCACTTTGACTATGTAGGTTAACTAACGGGCACTTGGATTATGTAGGTTGCCTAGGGAGCACTTGGACTATGTTGGTTCCCTAGCGGGTACTTAGACTGTCTAGGTTAACTAGCGGGCTATTGGACTGTCTAGGTTACCTAGCGGGCACTTGGGCTATCTACGTTAGCTAGCGGTCACTTGCACTATGTAGGTTAACTAGCGGGCCCATGGATTATGTAGGTTTACTAGGGGGCACTTGGACTATCTAGGTTAACTAGCGGGCACTTGGACTATCTAGGTTAACTAGCGGGCACTTGGACTATGTAGTTTCCCTAGCGGGCATTTGGACTATTTCGGTTACCTAGCGGGCACTTGGAATATGTAGGTTATCTAGCGGGCACTTTGACTATCTAGGTTAACTAACGGGCACTTGGACTATGTAGGGTAACTAGCGGGCACTTGGACTGTCTAGGTTACCTAATGGGCACTTGGATTATCTAGGATAACGAACGGGCACTTGGACTATGTAGGTTAACTAGCCACCACTTGGTCTATCTAGGTTAGCTAATAGGCACTTGTACTATCTAGGGTACCTAGCTGGCACTTGGACTATGTAGGTCAACTAGCGGGCCCTTGGACCAACTAGGTTAGCTAACGGGCACTTGGACTATGTATGTTCCAGAGTGGGCACTTGGATTATGTAGGTTGCCTAGCGGACGTTTAGTCTATGTAGGTTTCCTTGCGGGCATTTGGACTATGTAGGTTACCTAGCGGGCACTTGGACTATGTAGTTTCCCTAACGGGCACTTGGACTATGTAGGTTCCCTAGCAGTCACGTGGACTATGTAGGCTCCCTAGAAGGTACTTGGACTATGTAGGTTAACTAACGGGCACTTGGACTAACCAGGTTACCAAGCGGGCACTTGGACTATGTAGGTTACCCAATGGGCACTTGGACTATCTAGGTTAACGAACGGACACTTGGACTATGTAGGTTAGCTATCAGGCACTTGGACTATCTAGGTTACCTAGCAGGCACTTGGACTACGTAGGTTACCTAGCGGACACTTGGACGATTTAGGTTAACTATCGGGCACTTGGACTATCTAGGTTAACTAGCAGGCCCTTGGACTATCTGGGTTTACAAGCGGGCACTTGGACTATCTAGGTTAACTAGCGGGCATTTGGACTATGTAGGTTAACTAGCGGGCACTTGCACTCTCTAGGTTACCTAGCGGACACTTGGATTATGAAGGATCCCTAGCGGGTAATTGGACTATCTAGGTTACCTAGGTGGCACTTGGACTATGTAGGTTAACTAGCGGCCACTTGCACGATCTTGGTTAACTAGCGGGCACTTGCACTATGTAGGTTAACTAGCGGGCCCATGGATTATGTAGGTTTACTAGGGGGCACTTGGACTATCTAGGTTAACTAGCGGGCACTTGGACTATGTAGTTTCCCTAGCGGGCATTTGGACTATTTAGGTTGCCTAGCGGGCACTTGGACTATGTAGGTTACCTAGCGGGCACTTGGACTACCTAGGTTACCTAGCAGGCACTTTGACCCTCTAGGTTAACTAACGGGCACTTGGAATCTGTAGGGTAACTAGCGGGCATTTGGACAGTCTAGGTTACCTAAAGGGCACTTGGATTATCTAGGTTAATGAACGGGCACTTGGACTATGTAGGTAACCGAGCCGCCACTTGGACTATCTAGGTTAGCTAAAAAGCACTTGGACTATCTAGGTTCCCTAGCGGGCACTTGTACTATATAGGTTACCTAGCTGGCACTTGGACTATGTAGGTCAACAAGAGGGCCCTTGGACTATCTAGGTTAGCTAACGGGCACTTGGACTATGTATGTTCCAGAGGGGCACTTGGATTATGTAGGTTGCCTAGCGAGCACTTGGACTATGTAGGTTCCCTAGCGGGCACGTGGACTATGTAGGTTCCCTATCGGGTACTTGGACTGTCTAGGTTAACTAGGGGGCAATTGGACTGTCTAGGTTACCTAGTGGGCACTTGGACTATGTACGTTCCCTAGCGGGCACTTGGGCTATCTACGTTACCTAGCGGGCACTTGGACAATGTAAGTTAAGGAACGGGCACTTGGATTATGTAGGTTAACTAGCGGACACTTGGACTATCTAGGTTAGCTAACGGACAATTGGACTATCTAGGTTAACTAACGGGCACTTGGGCTATGTAGGTTGCCTAGCGAGCACTTGGACTATGTAGGTTCCCTAGCGGGCACTTGGACTATTTAGGTTCCCTATCAGGTACTTGGACTGTCTAGGTTAACTAGGGGGCAATTGGACTGTCTAGGTTACCTAGTGCGCACTTGGACTATGTACGTTCCCTAGCGGGCACTTGGGCTATCTACGTTACCTAGCGGGCACTTGGACAATGTAAGTTAAGGAACGGGCACTTGGATTATGTAGGTTAACTAGCGGACACTTGGACTATCTAGGTTAGCTAACGGGCAATTGGACTATCAAGGTTACCTAACGGGCACTTGGACTAAGTGGGTTACCTAGCGGGCACTTGGACTATCTAGGTTACCTAGCAGGCACTTTGACTCTCTAGGTTAACTAACGGGCAATTGGACTATGTAGGTTGCGTAGCGAGCACTTGGACTATGTAGGTTCCCTAGCGGGCGCTTGGACTATATAAGTTCCCTAGCGTGTACTTGGACTGTCTAGGTTAACTAGCGGGCTATTGGACTGTCTAGGTTACCTAGTGGGCACTTGGACTATGTAGTTTACCTAGCAGGCACTTGGACTATGTAGGTTAACTAGCGGGCACTTGGACTATCTAGGTTACCTAGCGGGCACTTGGACTATGTACGTTCCCAAGGAGGCACTTGGGCTATCTACGTAACCTAGCGGGCACTTGGACTATGTAGGTTAACGAACGGGCACTTGGACTATGTAGGTAACCTAGTGGTCACTTGGACTGTCTAGGTTACCTAGCGGGCACTTGAACTATGTAGGTTAACTAGCGGACACTTGGACTATCTAGGTTAACTAGCGGGCACTTGGCCTATCTAGGTTAACTAGCGGGCACTTGGACTATGTAGGTTCCCTAGCGGGCATTTGGACTATATAGGTTACCTAGCGGGCACTTGGATTATGTAGGTTACCTAGCGGGCACGTGGACTATGTAGGTTAACTAGCGGGCACTTGGACTATGTAGGTTAAATAGCGGGCATTTGTACTATATAGGTTAACTAGAGGGCACTTGGATTATGTAGGTTACCTAGCGGGCACTTGGATTATCTTGGTTACCTAGCAGGCACTTGCACGATACAGGTTTCCTAGCGGGCACTTGGACTATCTAGGCTCCCTAACGGGCACTTGGACTATGTAGGTTACCTAGCAAGCACTTGGTCTATGTACATACCTTGGCGGGCACTTGGACTATCTAGGTTACCTAGTGGGCACTTGGAGTATGTACGTCCCCTAGTGGGCACTTGGACTATGTACGTTACCTAGCGGGTACTTGGACTATATAGGTTACTAGCGGGCACTTGGACTATGTAAGTTCCCTAGCGGGCACTTGGACTGTCTAGATTAACGAACGGGCACTTGGACTATCTAGGTTAACTAGCGGGCACTTGGACTATGTAAGTTCCATAGCGGGCACTGGACTATGTGTTTTTCCTAGCGGGCACTTGGACTGTCTAGGTTAACGAACGGGCACTTGGACTATCTAGGTTAACTAGCGGGCACTTGGACTATGTAAGTTGCCTAGCGGGCACTGGACTATGTGGTTTCCCTAGCGGGCACTTGGACTGTCTAGGTTAACGAACGGGCACTTGGACTATCTAGGTTAACTAGCGGGCACTTGGACTATGTAAGTTCCCTAGCAGGCACTGGAGTATATGGTTTCCCTAGCGGGCACTTGGACTGTCTAGGTTAACTAACGGGCGCTTGGACTATCTAGGTTAACTAGCGGGCACTTGGACTATGTAAGTTCCCTAGCGGGCACTGGACTATGTGGTTTCCCTAGCGGACATTTGGACTGTCTAGGTTAAGGAACGGGCACTTGGACTGTCTAGGTTAATTAGCGGGCACTTGGACTATCTAGGTTAACTAACGGGCACTTGGACTATTTAAGTTCCCTGGCGGGCACTTGAACTATGTGGGTTCCCTAGCGGGCATTTGGACCATCTAGTTTACCTAATGGGTACTTGGACGATGCAGGTTCCCTAGCGGGCACTAGGATTATGTGAGTTCCCTATCAGGCACTTGGACTATGTAGGTTACTAGCGGGCATTTGGACTATGTAGGTTACCTAACAGGCACTTGGACTATGTAGGTTCCGTATCTGGCACTTGGACAATGTTGGTTAACTAGCGGGCACTAGGACGATGTAGGTTACCTAGCGGGCACTTGGACTATCTAGGTTAGGTAACGGGCACTTGGACTATCTAGGTGACTTAGTGGGAACTTGGACTATGTACGTTACGTAGCGGACACTTTGACTATCTTGGTTACCTAGCGGTCACTTGGACGAACTAGGTTAATGAGCGGGCCCTTGGACTATGTAGGTTACCTAGCGGGCACTAGGACTATCTAGGTTAGCTAACAGGAACGTGGACAATCTAGGTTACCTAGCGGGCACTTTGACTATGTAGGTTACCTAGCAGGCACTTGGACTATGTAGGTTACCTAACGGGCACTTGGACTAAGCAGGTAACCTAGCGGGCACTTGGACTGTCTAGGTTACCTAGCGGGCACATGGACTTCTATGTTAACGAACGGGTACTCGGACTATGTAGGTTGCCCAGCGGGCAATTGGACGATCTAGGATAGGTAACGGGTCCTTGACTATCTAGGTTACCTAGCGGGAACTTGGAAGATGTAGGTTACCTAAGGACACTTGGACTATGTAGGTTAACTAGCGGACACTTGGACAATCTAGGTTAACTAGCGGGCACGTGGACTATCTAGGTTAACTAAGGGGCCCTTCGACTATGTAGGTTAACTAGCGGGCACTTTGACTATCTAGGTTACCTAGCGGGCACTTGGTCTATGTACATACCCTAGCGGGCACTTGGACTATCCGGGTTACCTAGCGGGCACTTGGAATATGTAGGTCCCGAAGTGGGCACTGGACTATCTATGTTAACTAACGGACAATAGGACGATCTAGGTTACCTAGCGGGCACTTGGACGATGTAGGTCAACTAGTGGTCCCTTGGACTATGTAGGTTAACTAGCGGGCCTTGGGACTATGTAGGTTAACTAGCGGGCACTTGGATAATCTAAGTTACCTAGCGGGCACTTGAACTATGTAGGTTAACTAGTGGGTACTTGGACTATCTAGGTTAGCTAACGGTCACTTGGACTATGTAGGTTAATTAGCGGGTACGTGGACTATGTAGGTTCCCTAGCGGGCATTTGGACTATATAGATAACCTAGCGGGCACTTGGACTTTGTAGGTTACCTAGCGGGCACTTGGACTATCTAGGTTAGCTAAAAAGCACTTGGACTATCTAGGTTCCCTAGCGGGCACTTGTACTATATAGGTTACCTAGCTGGCACTTGGACTATGTAGGTCAACAAGAGGGCCCTTGGACTATCTAGGTTAGCTAACGGGCACTTGGACTATGTATGTTCCAGAGCGGGCACTTGGATTATGTAGGTTGCCTAGCGAGCACTTGCACTATGTAGGTTCCCTAGCGGGCACGTGGACTATGTAGGTTCCCTATCGGGTACTTGGACTGTCTAGGTTAACTAGGGGGCAATTGGACTGTCTAGGTTACCTAGTGGGCACTTGGACTATGTACGTTCCCTAGCGGCACTTGGGCTATCTACGTTACCTAGCGGGCACTTGGACAATGTAAGTTAAGGAACGGGCACTTGGATTATGTAGGTTAACTAGCGGACACTTGGACTATCTAGGTTAGCTAACGGGCAATTGGACTATCTAGGTTAACTAACGGGCACTTGGGCTATGTAGGTTGCCTAGCGAGCACTTGGACTATGTAGGTTCCCTAGCGGGCACTTGGACTATTTAGGTTCCCTATCAGGTACTTGGACTGTCTAGGTTAACTAGGGGGCAATTGGACTGTCTAGGTTACCTAGTGCGCACTTGGACTATGTACGTTCCCTAGCGGGCACTTGGGCTATCTACGTTACCTAGCGGGCACTTGGACAATGTAAGTTAAGGAACGGGCACTTGGATTATGTAGGTTAACTAGCGGACACTTGGACTATCTAGGTTAGCTAACGGGCAATTGGACTATCAAGGTTACCTAACGGGCACTTGGACTATGTAGGTTACCTAGCGGGCACTTGGACTATCTAGGTTACCTAGCAGGCACTTTGACTCTCTAGGTTAACTAACGGGCAATTGGACTATGTAGGTTGCGTAGCGAGCACTTGGACTATGTAGGTTCCCTAGCGGGCGCTTGGACTATATAGGTTCCCTAGCGTGTACTTGGACTGTCTAGGTTAACTAGCGGGCTATTGGACTGTCTAGGTTACCTAGTGGGCACTTGGACTATGTAGTTTACCTAGCAGGCACTTGGACTATGTAGGTTAACTAGCGGGCACTTGGACTATCTAGGTTACCTAGCGGGCACTTGGACTTGTACGTTCCCAAGGAGGCACTTGGGCTATCTACGTAACCTAGCGGGCACTTGGACTATGTAGGTTAACGAACGGGCACTTGGACTATGTAGGTAACCTAGTGGTCACTTGGACTGTCTAGGTTACCTAGCGGGCACTTGAACTATGTAGGTTAACTAGCGGGCACTTGGACTATCTAGGTTAACTAGCGGGCACTTGGCCTATCTAGGTTAACTAGCGGACACTTGGACTATGTAGGTTCCCTAGCGGGCATTTGGACTATATAGGTTACCTAGCGGGCACTTGGATTATGTAGGTTACCTAGCGGGCACGTGGACTATGTAGGTTAACTAGCGGGCACTTGGACTATGTAGGTTAAATAGCGGGCATTTGTACTATATAGGTTAACTAGAGGGCACTTGGATTATGTAGGTTACCTAGCGGGCACTTGGATTATCTTGGTTACCAGCAGGCACTTGCACGATACAGGTTTCCTAGCGGGCACTTGGACTATCTAGGCTCCCTAACGGCACTTGGACTATGTAGGTTACCTAGCAAGCACTTGGTCTATGTACATACCTTGGCGGGCACTTGGACTATCTAGGTTACCTAGCGGGCACTTGGAGTATGTACGTCCCCTAGTGGGCACTTGGACTATGTACGTTACCTAGCGGGTACTTGGACTATATAGGTTACTAGCGGGCACTTGGACTATGTAAGTTCCCTAGCGGGCACTTGGACTGTCTAGATTAACGAACGGGCACTTGGAATATCTAGGTTAACTAGCGGGCACTTGGACTATGTAAGTTCCATAGCGGGCACTGGACTATGTGTTTTTCCTAGCGGGCACTTGGACTGTCTAGGTTAACGAACGGGCACTTGGACTATCTAGGTTAACTAGCGGGCACTTGGACTATGTAAGTTCCATAGCGGGCACTGGACTATGTGGTTTCCCTAGCGGGCACTTGGACTGTCTAGGTTAACGAACGGGCACTTGGACTATCTAGGTTAACTAGCGGGCACTTGGACTATGTAAGTTCCCTAGCAGGCACTGGAGTATATGGTTTCCCTAGCGGGCACTTGGACTGTCTAGGTTAACTAACGGGCGCTTGGACTATCTAGGTTAACTAGCGGGCACTTGGACTATGTAAGTTCCCTAGCGGGCACTGGACTATGTGGTTTCCCTAGCGGACATTTGGACTGTCTAGGTTAAGGAACGGGCACTTGGACTGTCTAGGTTAATTAGCGGGCACTTGGACTATCTAGGTTAACTAACGGGCACTTGGACTATTTAAGTTCCCTGGCGGGCACTTGGACTATGTGGGTTCCCTAGCGGGCATTTGGACCATCTAGTTTACCTAATGGGTACTTGGACGATGCAGGTTCCCTAGCGGGCACTTGGATTATGTGAGTTCCCTATCAGGCACTTGGACTATGTAGGTTACTAGCGGGCATTTGGACTATGTAGGTTACCTAACAGGCACTTGGACTATGTAGGTTCCGTATCTGGCACTTGGACAATGTTGGTTAACTAGCGGGCACTAGGACGATGTAGGTTACCTAGCGGGCACTTGGACTATCTAGGTTAGGTAACAGGCACTTGGACTATCTAGGTGACTTAGTGGGAACTTGGACTATGTACGTTACGTAGCGGACACTTTGACTATCTTGGTTACCTAGCGGTCACTTGGACGAACTAGGTTAATGAGCGGGCCCTTGGACTATGTAGGTTACCTAGCGGGCACTAGGACTATCTAGGTTAGCTAACAGGAACGTGGACAATCTAGGTTACCTAGCGGGCACTTTGACTATGTAGGTTACCTAGCAGGCACTTGGACTATGTAGGTTACCTAACGGGCACTTGGACTAAGCAGGTAACCTAGCGGGCACTTGGACTGTCTAGGTTACCTAGCGGGCACATGGACTTCTATGTTAACGAACGGGTACTCGGACTATGTAGGTTGCCCAGCGGGCAATTGGACGATCTAGGATAGGTAACGGGTCCTTGACTATCTAGTTTACCTAGCGGGAACTTGGACTATGTAGGTTACCTAAGGGCACTTGGACTATGTAGGTTAACTAGCGGACACTTGGACAATCTAGGTTAACTAGCGGGCACGTGGACTATCTAGGTTAACTAAGGGGCCCTTCGACTATGTAGGTTAACTAGCGGGCACTTTGACTATCTAGGTTACCTAGCGGGCACTTGGTCTATGTACATACCCTAGCGGGCGCTTGGACTATCCGGGTTACCTAGCGGGCACTTGGAATATGTAGGTCCCGAAGTGGGCACTGGACTATCTATGTTAACTAACGGGCAATAGGACGATCTAGGTTACCTAGCGGGCACTTGGACTATGTAGGTCAACTAGTGGTCCCTTGGACTATGTAGGTTAACTAGCGGGCCTTGGGACTATGTAGGTTAACTAGCGGGCACTTGGATAATCTAAGTTACCTAGCGGGCACTTGAACTATGTAGGTTAACTAGTGGGTACTTGGACTATCTAGGTTAGCTAACGGTCACTTGGACTATGTAGGTTAATTAGCGGGTACGTGGACTATGTAGGTTCCCTAGCGGGCATTTGGACTATATAGATAACCTAGCGGGCACTTGGACTTTGTAGGTTACCTAGCGGGCACTTGGACTATCTAGGTTACCTAGCGGGCACTTGGATGATACAGGTTCCCTAGCCAGCACTAAGACTATTGGTTCCCTAACGGGCACTTGGACTATGTAGGTTCCCTAAACGGCACTTGGACTATATAGGTTTCTATCGGGCACTTGGACTATGTAGGTTAACTAGCGGGCACATGGACTATCTAGGTTACCTAGCGGGCACTTGGACTATGTAGGTTAACTAGAAGGCACTTGGACTATCAAGGTTTCCTAGCGGGCTCTTGGACTATGTAGGTTACCAGCGGGCACTTGGACTATCTAGGTAAACGAAAGTGCACTTGGACTATGTAGGTAACCTAACGGGCACTTGGACTGTCTAGGTTACCTAGCGGGCACTTGGACTATCTAGGTTAACGAACGGGCACTTGGACTATGTAGGTTAACTAGCGGACACTTGGACTATCTAGATTAGCTAACGGGCAATTGGACTATCAAGGTTACCTAACGGGCACTTGGACTATGTAGGTTACCTAGCGGGCAATTGGACTATATAGGTTACCTAGCAGGCACTTTGAGTATCTTGGTTAACTAAGGGGCACTTGAACTATGTAGGTTGCCAAGCGAGCACTTGGACTATGTAGGTTCCCTAGCGGGCGCTTGGACTATATAGGTTCCCTAGCGGGTACTTGGACTGTCTAGGTTAACTAGCGGGCAATTGGACTGTCTAGGTTACCTAGTGGGCACTTGGAGTATGTAGTTTACCTAGCAGGCACTTGGACTATGTAGGATACCTAGCGGGCACTTGGACTATCTAGGTTACCTAGCGGGCACTTGGACTATGTACGTTCCCTAGCGGGCACTTGGGCTATCTACATTACCTAGGGTGCACTTGGACTATGTAGGTTAACGAATGGGCACTTGGACTATGTAGGTAACCTAGTGGTCACTTGGACTGTCTAGGTTACCTAGCGGACACTTGGACTATGTAGGTTAACTAGCGGGCACTTGGACTATCTAGGTTAACTAGCGGGCACTTGGACTATGTAGGTTCCCTAGCGGGCATTTGGACAATATAGGTTACCTAACGGGCACTTGGATTATGTAGTTTGCCTAGCGGGCACTTGGACTATGTAGGTTAACTAGAGGGCACTTGGATTATCTAGGTTAACTAACAGGCACTTGGACTATGTATGCTCCAGAGCGGATAATTGGACTATGTAGGTTCCCTAGCGGGCACTTGGACTATCTAGGTTCCCTAAAGGACACTTGGACTATGTAGATTAACTAGCGGACAATTGGATGATCTAGGTTAACTAGCGGGTACTTGGACTATCTAGGTTAACTAGGGGTTCCTTGGACTACGTACGTTAACTAGCGGACACTTGCACTATGTAGGTTACCTAGCGGGCACTTGGACTATCTAGGTTAACTAGGAGTCCCTTGTACTATCTAGGTTACCTAGCAGGCACTTGGACTATGTAGGTTAACTAGCGGGCATTTGCACTCTCTAGGTTACCTAGTGGGCACTTGGACTATGTACCTTCCCTAGCGGGCACATGGACTATCTATGTTAACTAGCGGGCACTCGGACTTTGTAGGTTACCTAGAGGACACTTGCAATATGTAGGTTACCTAGCGGCACTTGGACTATGTAGGTTAACTAAGGGCACTTGGACAATCTAGGTTAACTAGCGGGCACTTAGAATATCTAAGTTACCTAGCAGGCACTTGGATTATGAAGGATCCCTATCGGGCAATTGGTCTATCTAGGTTACCTAGCTGGCACTTGGACTATGTAGGTTAACTAGCGGACACTTGCACGATCTAGGTTAACTAGCGGGCCCTTGCACTATGTAGGTTAACTAGCGGGCCCATGGATTATGTAGGTTTACTAGGGGGCACTTGGACTATCTAGGTTAACTAGCGGGCACTTGGACTATGTAGGGTAACTAGTGGGCACTTCGACTGTCTAGGTTACCTAACGGGCACTTGGATTATCTAGGTTAACGAACGGGCATTTGGACTATGTAGGTTACCTAGCCACCACTTGGACTATCTAGGTTAGCTAATAGGCACTTGTACTATCTAGGTTCCCTAGCGGGCACTTGTACTATCTAGGTTACCTAGCTGGCACTTGGACTAAGTAGGTCAACTAGCGGGCCCTTGGACTATCTAGGTTAGCTAAAGAGCATTTGGACTATGTATGTTCCAGAGTGGGCACTTGGATTATGTAGGTTGCCTAGCGGACATTTAGACTATGTAGGTTTCCTTGCGGGCATTTTGACTATGTAGGTTACCTAGCGGGCACTTGGACTATGTAGGTTCCCTAACGGGCACTTGGACTATGTAGGTTCCCTAGCGGTCACGTGGACTATGTAGGCTCCCTAGAAGGCACTTGGACTATGTAGGTTAACTAGCGGGCACTTGGACTAACGAGGTTACGAAGCGGGCACTTGGACTATGTAGGTTACCCAATGGGCACTTGGACTATCTAGGTTAACGAACGGACACTTGGACTATGTAGGTTAGCTATCAGGCACTTGGACTATCTAGGTTACCTAGCGGACGCTTGGACGATTTAGGTTAACTAGCGGGCACTTGGACTATCTAGGTTAACTAGCAGGCCCTTGTACTATCTAGGTTTACTAGCGGGCACTTGGACTATCTAGGTTAACTAACGGGCACTTGGACTATGTAGTTTCCCAAGCGGGCATTTGGATTATTTAGGTTACCTAGTGGGCACTTGGACTATGTAGGTTATCTAGCGGGCACTTGGACTACGTAGGTTAACTAGAAGGCACTTGGACTATCAAGGTTACCTAGCGGGCTCTTGGACTATGTAGGTTACCAGCGGGCACTTGGACTATCGAGGTTAACGAACGTGCACTTGGACTATGTAGGTAAACTAGCGTGCACTTGGACTGTCTAGGTTACCTAGCGGGCACTTGGACTATCTAGGTTAACGAACGGGCACTTGGACTATGTAGGTTAACTAGCAGACACTTTGACTATCTAGGTTAGCTAACGGGCAATTGGACTATCTAGGTTAACTAACGGGCACTTGGACTATGTAGGTTGCCTAGCGAGCACTTGGACTATGTAGGTTCCCTAGCGGGCACTTGGACTATTTAGGTTCCCTATCGGGTACTTGGACTGTCTAGGTTAACTAGGGGGCAATTGGACTGTCTAGTTTACCTAGTGGGCACTTGGACTATGTAGTTTACCTAGCAGGCACTTGGACTATGTAGGTTAACTTGCAGGCACTTGGACTATCTAGGTTACCTAGCGGGCACTTGGACTATATAGGTTAAATAGCGGGCATTTGTACTATATAGGTTAACTAGAGGGCACTTGGATTATGTAGGTTACCTAGCGGGCACTTGGACTATGTAGGTTAAGTAGCGGGCACTTGGATTATCTAGGTTAACTAACAGGCACTTGGACTATGTATGTTCCAGTGCGGACAATTGGACTATGTAGGTTCCCTAGCGGGCACTTGGACTATCTAGGTTCCCTAAAGGGCACTTGGACTATGTAGGTTAACTAGCAGACAATTGGATGATCTAGGTTAACTAGCGGGTACATGGGCTATCTAGGTTAACTAGGGGTTCCTTGGACTACGTAGGTTAACTAGCGGACACTTGCACTATGTAGGTTACCTAGCGGGCACTTGGACTATCTAGGTTAACTAGCAGGCCCTTTGACTATCTAGGTTACCTAGCAGGCACGTGGACTATGTAGGTTAACTAGCGGGCACTTGTACTCTCTAGGTTACCTAGCGGGCACTTGGACTATGTACCTTCCCTAGCGGGCACTTGGACTATCTATGTTACCTAGCGGGCACTCGGACTATGTAGGTTACCTAGCGGACACTTGCACTATGTAGGTTACCTAGCGGGCACTTGGACTATGTAGGTTAACTAAGGGCACTTGGACAATCTAGGTTAACTAGCGGGCACTTGGACTATCTAGGTTACCTAGCAGGCACTTGGATTATGAAGGATCCCTAGCGGGCACTTGGACTATCTAGGTTACCTAGCAGGCACTTGGATTATGAAGGATCCCTAGCGGGCAATTGGACTATCTAGGTTACCTAGCTGGCACTTGGACTATATAGGTTAACTAGCGGACACTTGCACGATCTAGGTTAACTAGCGGGCCCTTGCACTATGTAGGTTAACTAGCGGGCCCATGGATTATGTAGGTTTACTAGGGGGCACTTGGACTATCTAGGTTAACTAGCGGGTACTTACACTATCTAGGTTACCTAGCTGGCACTTGGACTAAGTAGGTCAACTAGCGGGCCCTTGGACTTTGTAGGTTACTTAGCGGGCACTTGGACTATATAGGTTACCTAGCTGGCACTTGAACTATCTACGTTGCCTAGCATGTTCTTGGAGTATGTTGGTTACCTAGCGGGCTGTTGGACTATCTAGGTTACCTAGCGGGCACATGGACTATCTAGGTTAACTAATGGGCACTTGGACTATGTAGGTTCCCTAGCGGGCCCTTGGACTATGTAAGTTCCCTAGCGGGCACTTGGACTATGTGGGTTAACTAGAGGGCATTTGGAGTATGTAGGTTACCTAGCGGGCACTTGGACTATGTAGGTTCCCTATCGGGCACTTGGAGAATGTAGGTTAACTAGGGGGCACTAAGACTATGTAGGTTACCTAGCGGGCCCTTGGACTATCTAGGTTACCTAGCGGGCATTTGGATTATGTAGGCTCCCTAGCGGGCATTTGGACTATATAGATTCCTTAGCGGGCACTTAGACTTTGTAGGTTACCTAGCGGGCACTTGGACTATCTAGGTTACCTAGCTGGCACTTGAACTATGTAGGTTAACTAGCGGGCACTTGGACTATCCAGGTTACCAAGCGGGCACTTGGATTATGTAGGTTACCTACCGGGCTGTTGGACTATCTAGGTTACCTAGCGGGCACTTGGACTATCTAGGTTAACTAACGGCCACTTGGACTATGTAGGTTCCCTAGCGGCCCTTGGACTATGTAAGTTCCCTAGCGGGCACTTAGACTATGTGAGTTCCCTAGCGGGCATTTGGACTATCTACGTCACCTAACGGGCACTTGGATTTTGTACGTTAACTAGCGGGCATTTGGACTGTCTAGGTTACCTAGCGGGCACTTGGACTTCTAGGTCAACGAATGGGCTCTTGGACCATGTAGGTTGCCTAACGGGCACTTGGACTATCTAGGTTACGTAACGGGCACTTTGACTATCTAGGTTACATAGCGGGCACTTGGTCTTTGTAGGTTAACTAGCGAGCACTTGGACTCTAGGTTACCTAGCGGGCACTTGGACTATCTTGGTTACCTAGCGGGAACGTGGACAATGTAGGTTACCTAGCAGGCACTTGGACTATGTAGGTTAAATAGCGGGCACTTGGACTATCTAGGTTACCTAAAGGGCACTTGGACTATGTAGGTTAATTAGCGGGCATTTGGACTATGTAGGTTACCTAGCGGGCACTTGGACTGTCTAGGTTACCTTGCGGGCACTTGAATTATCTAGGTTAACGAATGGGCACTTGGACTATGTAGGTTACCTAGCCGCCACTTGGACTATCTAGGTTAGCTAACAGGCACTTGGATTATCTAGGTTCCCTAGCGGGCACTTGTACTATCTAGGTTACCTAGCTGGCACTTGGACAATGTAGGTCAACTATCGGGCCCTTGGACTATCTAGGTTAGCTAACGGGCACTTGGAGTTTGTATGTTCCAGAGCGGGCTCTTGGATTATGTAGGTTGCCTAGCGGGCATTTAGACTATGTAGGTTTACTTGCTGGCATTTGGACTCTGTAGGTTACCTAGCGGGCACTTGGACTATGCAGTTTCCCTAACGGGCACTTGGACTATGTAGGTTCCCTAGCGGTCACATGGACTATGTAGGCTCCCTAGAAGACACTTGGACTATGTAGGTTAACTAGCGGGCACTTGGACTATCCAGGTTACCAAGCGGGCACTTGGACTATGTAGGTTACCCAATGGGCACTTGGACTATCTAGGTTAACGAACGTGCACTTGGACTATGTAGGTTACTTATCAGGCAATTGGACTATCTAGGTTACCTAGCGGACACTTGGACGATTTAGGTTAACTAGCGGGCACTTGGACTATCTAGGTTAAGTAGCAGGCCCTTGGACTATCTAGGTTTACTAGTGGGCAATTGGACTATCTAGGTTAACTAACGGGCACTTGGACTATGTAGTTTACCTAGCGGGCATTTGGATTATTTAGGTTACCTAGTGGGCACTTGGACTATGTAGGTTATCTAGCGGGCACTTGGACTACGTAGGTTAACTAGAAGGCACTTGGACTATCAAGGTTACCTAGCGGGCTCTTGGACTATGTAGGTTACCAGCGGGCACTTGGACTATCTAGGTTAGCTAAAAAGCACTTGGACTATCTAGGTTCCCTAGCGGGCACTTGTACTATATAGGTTACCTAGCTGGCACTTGGACTATGTAGGTCAACAAGAGGGCCCTTGGACTATCTAGGTTAGCTAACGGGCACTTGGACTATGTATGTTCCAGAGTGGGCACTTGGATTATGTAGGTTGCCTAGCGGACATTTGGACTATGTAGGTTTCCCTGCGGGCATTTTGACTATGTAGGTTACCTAGCGGGCACTTGGACTATGTAGGTTCCCTAACGGGCACTGGACTATGTTGGTTCCCTAGCGGTCACGTGGACTATGTAGGCTCCCTAGAAGGCACTTGGACTATGTAGGTTAACTAGCAGGCACTTGGACTATCCAGGTTACCAAGCGGGCACTTGGACTATGTAGGTTACCCAATGGGCACTTGGACTATCTAGGTTAACGAACGGACACTTGGACTATGTAGGATAGTTATCAGGCACTTGGACTATCTAGGTTACCTAGCGGACGCTTGGACGATTTAGGTTAACTAGCGGGCACTTGGACTATCTAGGTTAACTAGCAGGCCCTTGTACTATCTAGGTTTACTAGCGGGCACTTGGACTATCTAGGTTAACTAGCGGGCACTTGGACTATGTAGGTTCCCTAGCGGGCATTTGGACTATATAGTTTACCTAGCGGGCACTTGGATTATGTAGGTTACCTAGCGGGAACGTGGACTATGTAGGTTAACTAGCGGGCACTTGGGCTATGTAGGTTAAATAGCGGGCATTTGTACTATATAGGTTAACTAGAGGGCACTTGGATTATGTAGGTTACCTAGCGGGCACTTGGACTATGTAGGTTAAGTAGCGGGCACTTGGATTATCTAGGTTAACTAACAGGCACTTGGACTATGTATGTTCCAGTGCGGACAATTGGACTATGTAGGTTCCCTAGCGGGCACTTGGACTATCTAGGTTCCCTAAAGGGCACTTGGACTATGTAGGTTAACTAGCGGACAATTGGATGATCTAGGTTAACTAGCGGGTACATGGGCTATCTAGGTTAACTAGGGGTTCCTTGGACTACGTAGGTTAACTAGCGGACACTTGCACTATGTAGGTTACCTAGCGGGCACTTGGACTATCTAGGTTAACTAGCAGGCCCTTTGACTATCTAGGTAACCTAGCAGGCACGTGGACTATGTAGGTTAACTAGCGGGCACTTGTACTCTCTAGGTTACCTAGCGGGCACTTGGACTATGTACCTTCCCTAGCGGGCACTTGGACTATCTATGTTACCTAGCGGGCACTCGGACTATGTAGGTTACCTAGCGGACACTTGCACTATGTAGGTTACCTAGCGGGCACTTGGACTATGTAGGTTAACTAAGGGCACTTGGACAATCTAGGTTAACTAGCGGGCACTTGGACTATCTAGGTTACCTAGCAGGCACTTGGATTATGAAGGATCCCTAGCGGGCAATTGGACTATCTAGGTTACCTAGCTTGCACTTGGACTATATAGGTTAACTAGCGGACACTTGCACGATCTAGGTTAACTAGCGGGCCCTTGCACTATGTAGGTTAACTAGCGGGCCCATGGATTATGTAGGTTTACTAGGGGGCACTTGGACTATCTAGGTTAACTAGCGGGTACTTACACTATCTAGGTTACCTAGCTGGCACTTGGACTAAGTAGGTCAACTAGCGGGCCCTTGGACTTTGTAGGTTACTTAGCGGGCACTTGGACTATATAGGTTACCTAGCTGGCACTTGAACTATCTACGTTGCCTAGCATGTTCTTGGAGTATGTTGGTTACCTAGCGGGCTGTTGGACTATCTAGGTTACCTAGCGGGCACATGGACTATCTAGGTTAACTAATGGGCACTTGGACTATGTAGGTTCCCTAGCGGGCCCTTGGACTATGTAAGTTCCCTAGCGGGCACTTGGACTATGTGGGTTAACTAGAGGGCATTTGGAGTATGTAGGTTACCTAGCGGGCACTTGGACTATGTAGGTTCCCTATCGGGCACTTGGAGAATGTAGGTTAACTAGGGGGCACTAAGACTATGTAGGTTACCTAGCGGGCCCTTGGACTATCTAGGTTACCTAGCGGGCATTTGGATTATGTAGGCTCCCTAGCGGGCATTTGGACTATATAGATTCCTTAGCGGGCACTTAGACTTTGTAGGTTACCTAGCGGGCACTTGGACTATCTAGGTTACCTAGCTGGCACTTGAACTATGTAGGTTAACTAGCGGGCACTTGGACTATCCAGGTTACCAAGTGGGCACTTGGATTATGTAGGTTACCTACCGGGCTGTTGGACTATCTAGGTTACCTAGCGGGCACTTGGACTATCTAGGTTAACTAACGGCCACTTGGACTATGTAGGTTCCCTAGCGGCCCTTGGACTATGTAAGTTCCCTAGCGGGCACTTAGACTATGTGAGTTCCCTAGCGGGCATTTGGACTATCTACGTCACCTAACGGGCACTTGGACTATGTACGTTAACTAGCGGGCATTTGGACTGTCTAGGTTACCTAGCGGGCACTTGGACTTCTAGGTCAACGAATGGGCTCTTGGACCATGTAGGTTGCCTAACGGGCACTTGGACTATCTAGGTTACGTAACGGGCACTTTGACTATCTAGGTTACATAGCGGGCACTTGGTCTTTGTAGGTTAACTAGCGAGCACTTGGACTCTAGGTTACCTAGCGGGCACTTGGACTATCTTGGTTACCTAGCGGGAACGTGGACAATGTAGGTTACCTAGCAGGCACTTGGACTATCTAGGTTACCTAACGGGCACTTTCACTATCTAGGTTACCTAGCGGGCACTTGGACTATGTAGGTTAAATAGCGGGCACTTGGACTATCTAGGTTACCTAAAGGGCACTTGGACTATGTAGGTTAATTAGCGGGCATTTGGACTATGTAGGTTACCTAGCGGGCACTTGGACTGTCTAGGTTACCTTGCGGGCACTTGAATTATCTAGGTTAACGAATGGGCACTTGGACTATGTAGGTTACCTAGCCGCCACTTGGACTATCTAGGTTAGCTAACAGGCACTTGGATTATCTAGGTTCCCTAGCGGGCACTTGTACTATCTAGGTTACCTAGCTGGCACTTGGACAATGTAGGTCAACTATCGGGCCCTTGGACTATCTAGGTTAGCTAACGGGCACTTGGAGTTTGTATGTTCCAGAGTGGGCACTTGGATTATGTAGGTTGCCTAGCGGGCATTTAGACTATGTAGGTTTACTTGCTGGCATTTGGACTCTGTAGGTTACCTAGCGGGCACTTGGACTATGTAGTTTCCCTAACGGGCACTTGGACTATGTAGGTTCCCTAGCGGTCACATGGACTATGTAGGCTCCCTAGAAGACACTTGGACTATGTAGGTTAACTAGCGGGCACTTGGACTATCCAGGTTACCAAGCGGGCACTTGGACTATGTAGGTTACCCAATGGGCACTTGGACTATCTAGGTTAACGAACGTGCACTTGGACTATGTAGGTTACTTATCAGGCAATTGGACTATCTAGGTTACCTAGCGGACACTTGGACGATTTAGGTTAACTAGCGGGCACTTGGACTATCTAGGTTAAGTAGCAGGCCCTTGGACTATCTAGGTTTACTAGTGGGCAATTGGACTATCTAGGTTAACTAACGGGCACTTGGACTATGTAGTTTACCTAGCGGGCATATGGATTATTTAGGTTACCTAGTGGGCACTTGGACTATGTAGGTTATCTAGCGGGCACTTGGACTACGTAGGTTAACTAGAAGGCACTTGGACTATCAAGGTTACCTAGCGGGCTCTTGGACTATGTAGGTTACCAGCGGGCACTTGGACTATCTAGGTTAGCTAAAAAGCACTTGGACTATTTAGGTTCCCTAGCGGAGCCCTTGTACTATATAGGTTACCTAGCTGGCACTTGGACTATGTAGGTCAACAAGAGGGCCCTTGGACTATCTAGGTTAGCTAACGGGCACTTGGACTATGTATGTTCCAGAGCGGGCACTTGGATTATGTAGGTTGCCTAGCGGACATTTGGACTATGTAGGTTTCCCTGTGGGCATTTTGACTATGTAGGTTACCTAGCGGGCACTTGGACTATGTAGGTTCCCTAACGGGCACTGGACTATGTTGGTTCCCTAGCGGTCACGTGGACTATGTAGGCTCCCTAGAAGGCACTTGGACTATGTAGGTTAACTAGCAGGCACTTGGACTATCCAGGTTACCAAGCGGTCACTTGGACTATGTAGGTTACCCAATGGGCACTTGGACTATCTAGGTTAACGAACGGACACTTGGACTATGTAGGTTAGCTATCAGGCACTTGGACTATCTAGGTTACCTAGCGGACGCTTGGACGATTTAGGTTAACTAGCGGGCACTTGGACTATCTAGGTTAACTAGCAGGCCCTTGTACTATCTAGGTTTACTAGCGGGCACTTGGACTATCTAGGTTAACTAACGGGCACTTGGACTATGTAGTTTCCCAAGCGGGCATTTGGATTATTTAGGTTACCTAGTGGGCACTTGGACTATGTAGGTTATCTAGCGGGCACTTGGACTACGTAGGTTAACTAGAAGGCACTTGGACTATCAAGGTTACCTAGCGGGCTCTTGGACTATGTAGGTTACCAGCGGGCACTTGGACTATCGAGGTTAACGAACGTGCACTTGGACTATGTAGGTAACCTAGCGGGCACTTGGACTGTCTAGGTTACCTAGCGGGCACTTGGACTATCTAGGTTAACGAACGGGCACTTAGACTATGTAGGTTAACTAGCAGACACTTTGACTATCTAGGTTAGCTAACGGGCAATTGGACTATCTAGGTTAACTAACGGGCACTTGGACTATGTAGGTTGCCTAGCGAGCACTTGGACTATGTAGGTTCCCTAGCGGGCACTTGGACTATTTAGGTTCCCTATCGGGTACTTGGACTGTCTAGGTTAACTAGGGGGCAATTGGACTGTCTAGGTTACCTAGTGGGCACTTGGACTATGTAGTTTACCTAGCAGGCACTTGGACTATGTAGGTTAACTAGCGGGCACTTGGACTATCTAGGTTACCTAGCGGGCACTTGGACTATGTAGGTTAAATAGCGGGCATTTGTACTATATAGGTTAACTAGAGGGCACTTGGATTATGTAGGTTACCTAGCGGGCACTTGGACTATGTAGGTTAAGTAGCGGGCACTTGGATTATCTAGGTTAACTAACAGGCACTTGGACTATGTATGTTCCAGTGCGGACAATTGGACTATGTAGGTTCCCTAGCGGGCACTTGGACTATCTAGGTTCCCTAAAGGGCACTTGGACTATGTAGGTTAACTAGCGGACAATTGGATGATCTAGGTTAACTAGCGGGTACATGGGCTATCTAGGTTAACTAGGGGTTCCTTGGACTACGTAGGTTAACTAGCGGACACTTGCACTATGTAGGTTACCTAGCGGGCACTTGGACTATCTAGGTTAACTAGCAGGCCCTTTGACTATCTAGGTTACCTAGCAGGCACGTGGACTATGTAGGTTAACTAGCGGGCACTTGTACTCTCTAGGTTACCTAGCGGGCACTTGGACTATGTACCTTCCCTAGCGGGCACTTGGACTATCTATGTTACCTAGCGGGCACTCGGACTATGTAGGTTACCTAGCGGACACTTGCACTATGTACGTTACCTAGCGGGCACTTGGACTATGTAGGTTAACTAAGGGCACTTGGACAATCTAGGTTAACTAGCGGGCACTTGGACTATCTAGGTTACCTAGCAGGCACTTGGATTATGAAGGATCCCTAGCGGGCAATTGGACTATCTAGGTTACCTAGCTTGCACTTGGACTATATAGGTTAACTAGCGGACACTTGCACGATCTAGGTTAACTAGCGGGCCCTTGCACTATGTAGGTTAACTAGCGGGCCCATGGATTATGTAGGTTTACTAGGGGGCACTTGGACTATCTAGGTTAACTAGCGGGTACTTACACTATCTAGGTTACCTAGCTGGCACTTGGACTAAGTAGGTCAACTAGCGGGCCCTTGGACTTTGTAGGTTACTTAGCGGGCACTTGGACTATATAGGTTACCTAGCTGGCACTTGAACTATCTACGTTGCCTAGCATGTTCTTGGAGTATGTTGGTTACCTAGCGGGCTGTTGGACTATCTAGGTTACCTAGCGGGCACATGGACTATCTAGGTTAACTAATGGGCACTTGGACTATGTAGGTTCCCTAGCGGGCCCTTGGACTATGTAAGTTCCCTAGCGGGCACTTGGACTATGTGGGTTAACTAGAGGGCATTTGGAGTATGTAGGTTACCTAGCGGGCACTTGGACTATGTAGGTTCCCTATCGGGCACTTGGAGAATGTAGGTTAACTAGGGGGCACTAAGACTATGTAGGTTACCTAGCGGGCCCTTGGACTATCTAGGTTACCTAGCGGGCATTTGGATTATGTAGGCTCCCTAGCGGGCATTTGGACTATATAGATTCCTTAGCGGGCACTTAGACTTTGTAGGTTACCTAGCGGGCACTTGGACTATCTAGGTTACCTAGCTGGCACTTGAACTATGTAGGTTAACTAGCGGGCACTTGGACTATCCAGGTTACCAAGCGGGCACTTGGATTATGTAGGTTACCTACCGGGCTGTTGGACTATCTAGGTTACCTAGCGGGCACTTGGACTATCTAGGTTAACTAACGGCCACTTGGACTATGTAGGTTCCCTAGCGGCCCTTGGACTATGTAAGTTCCCTAGCGGGCACTTAGACTATGTGAGTTCCCTAGCGGGCATTTGGACTATCTACGTCACCTAATGGGCACTTGGACTATGTACGTTAACTAGCGGGCATTTGGACTGTCTAGGTTACCTAGCGGGCACTTGGACTTCTAGGTCAACGAATGGGCTCTTGGACCATGTAGGTTGCCTAACGGGCACTTGGACTATCTAGGTTACGTAACGGGCCCTTTGACTATCTAGGTTACCTAGCGGGCACTTGGACTATCTTGGTTACCTAGCGGGAACGTGGACAATGTAGGTTACCTAGCAGGCACTTGGACTATCTAGGTTACCTAACGGGCACTTTCACTATCTAGGTTACCTAGCGGGCACTTAGACTATGTAGGTTAAATAGCGGGCACTTGGACTATCTAGGTTACCTAAAGGGCACTTGGACTATGTAGGTTAATTAGCGGGCATTTGGACTATGTAGGTTACCTAGCGGGCACTTGGACTGTCTAGGTTACCATGCGGGCACTTGAATTATCTAGGTTAACGAATGGGCACTTGGACTATGTAGGTTACCTAGCCGCCACTTGGACTATCTAGGTTAGCTAACAGGCACTTGGATTATCGAGGTTCCCTAGCGGGCACTTTTACTATCTAGGTTACCTAGCTGGCACTTGGACAATGTAGGTCAACTATCGGGCCCTTGGACTATCTAGGTTAGCTAACGGGCACTTGGAGTTTGTATGTTCCAGAGCGGGCACTTGGATTATGTAGGTTGCCTAGCGGGCATTTAGACTATGTAGGTTTACTTGCTGGCATTTGGACTCTGTAGGTTACCTAGCGGGCACTTGGACTATGTAGTTTCCCTAACGGGCACTTGGACTATGTAGGTTCCCTAGCGGTCACATGGACTATGTAGGCTCCCTAGAAGACACTTGGACTATGTAGGTTAACTAGCGGGCACTTGGACTATCCAGGTTACCAAGCGGGCACTTGGACTATGTAGGTTACCCAATGGGCACTTGGACTATCTAGGTTAACGAACGTGCACTTGGACTATGTAGGTTACTTATCAGGCAATTGGACTATCTAGGTTACCTAGCGGACACTTGGACGATTTAGGTTAACTAGCGGGCACTTGGACTATCTAGGTTAAGTAGCAGGCCCTTGGACTATCTAGGTTTACTAGCGGGCAATTGGACTATCTAGGTTAACTAACGGGCACTTGGACTATGTAGTTTACCTAGCGGGCATTTGGATTATTTAGGTTACCTAGTGGGCACTTGGACTATGTAGGTTATCTAGCGGGCACTTGGACTACGTAGGTTAACTAGAAGGCACTTGAACTATCAAGGTTACCTAGCGGGCTCTTGGACTATGTAGGTTACCAGCGGGCACTTGGACTATCTAGGTTAGCTAAAAAGCACTTGGACTATCTAGGTTCCCTAGCGGGCACTTGTACTATATAGGTTACCTAGCTGGCACTTGGACTATGTAGGTCAACAAGAGGGCCCTTGGACTATCTAGGTTAGCTAACGGGCACTTGGACTATGTATGTTCCAGAGCGGGCACTTGGATTATGTAGGGTGCCTAGCGGACATTTGGACTATGTAGGTTTCCCTGCGGGCATTTTGACTATGTAGGTTACCTAGCGGGAACTTGGACTATGTAGGTTCCCTAACGGGCACTGGACTATGTTGGTTCCCTAGCGGTCACGTGGACTATGTAGGCTCCCTAGAAGGCACTTGGACTATGTAGGTTAACTAGCAGGCACTTGAACTATCCAGGTTACTAAGCGGTCACTTGGACTATGTAGGTTACCCAATGGGCACTTGGACTATCTAGGTTAACGAACGGACACTTGGACTATGTAGGTTAGCTATCAGGCACTTGGACTATCTAGGTTACCTAGCGGATGCTTGGACGATTTAGGTTAACCTTTCGGGCATTGGACTATCTAGGTTAACTAGCAGGCCCTTGTACTATCTAGGTTTACTAGCGGGCACTTGGACTATCTAGGTTAACTAACGGGCACTTGGACTATGTAGTTTCCCAAGCGGGCATTTGGATTATTTAGGTTACCTAGTGGGCACTTGGACTATGTAGGTTGTCTAGCGGGCACTTGGACTACGTAGGTTAACTAGAAGGCACTTGGACTATCAAGGTTACCTAGCGGGCTCTTGGACTATGTAGGTTACCAGCGGGCACTTGGACTATCGAGGTTAACGAACGTGCACTTGGACTATGTAGGTAACCTAGCGGGCACTTGGACTGTCTAGGTTACCTAGCGGGCACTTGGACTATCTAGGTTAACGAACGGGCACTTGGACTATGTAGGTTAACTAGCAGACACTTTGACTATCTAGGTTAGCTAACGGGCAATTGGACTATCTAGGTTAACTAACGGGCACTTTGACTATGTAGGTTGCCTAGCGAGCACTTGGACTATGTAGGTTCCCTAGCGGGCACTTGGACTATTTAGGTTCCCTATCGGGTACTTGGACTGTCTAGGTTAACTAGGGGGCAATTGGACTGTCTAGGTTACCTAGTGGGCACTTGGACTATGTAGTTTACCTAGCAGGCACTTGGACTATGTAGGTTAACTAGCGGGCACTTGGACTATCTAGGTTACCTAGCGGGCACTTGGACTATATAGGTTAAATAGCGGGCATTTGTACTATATAGGTTAACTAGAGGGCACTTGGATTATGTAGGTTACCTAGCGGGCACTTGGACTATGTAGGTTAAGTAGCGGGCACTTGGATTATCTAGGTTAACTAACAGGCACTTGGACTATGTATGTTCCAGTGCGGACAATTGGACTATGTAGGTTCCCTAGCGGGCACTTGGACTATCTAGGTTCCCTAAAGGGCACTTGGACTATGTAGGTTAACTAGCGGACAATTGGATGATCTAGGTTAACTAGCGGGTACATGGGCTATCTAGGTTAACTAGGGGTTCCTTGGACTACGTAGGTTAACTAGCGGACACTTGCACTATGTAGGTTACCTAGCGGGCACTTGGACTATCTAGGTTAACTAGCAGGCCATTTGACTATCTAGGTTACCTAGCAGGCACGTGGACTATGTAAGTTAACTAGCGGGCACTTGTACTCCCTAGGTTACCTAGCGGGCACTTGGACTATGTACCTTCCCTAGCGGGCACTTGGACTATCTATGTTACCTAGCGGGCACTCGGACTATGTAGGTTACCTAGCGGACACTTGCACTATGTAGGTTACCTAGCGGGCACTTGGACTATGTAGGTTAACTAAGGGCACTTGGACAATCTAGGTTAACTAGCGGGCACTTGGACTATCTAGGTTACCTAGCAGGCACTTGGATTATGAAGGATCCCTAGCGGGCAATTGGACTATCTAGGTTACCTAGCTGGCACTTGGACTATATAGGTTAACTAGCGGACACTTGCACGATCTAGGTTAACTAGCGGGCCCTTGCACTATGTAGGTTAACTAGCGGGCCCATGGATTATGTAGGTTTACTAGGGGGCACTTGGACTATCTAGGTTAACTAGCGGGTACTTACACTATCTAGGTTACCTAGCTGGCACTTGGACTAAGTAGGTCAACTAGCGGGCCCTTGGATTTTGTAGGTTACTTAGCGGGCACTTGGACTATATAGGTTACCTAGCTGGCACTTGAACTATCTACGTTGCCTAGCATGTTCTTGGAGTATGTTGGTTACCTAGCGGGCTGTTGGACTATCTAGGTTACCTAGCGGGCACATGGACTATCTAGGTTAACTAATGGGCACTTGGACTATGTAGGTTCCCTAGCGGGCCCTTGGACTATGTAAGTTCCCTAGCGGGCACTTGGACTATGTGGGTTAACTAGAGGGCATTTGGAGTATGTAGGTTACCTAGCGGGCACTTGGACTATGTAGGTTCCCTATCGGGCACTTGGAGAATGTAGGTTAACTAGGGGGCACTAAGACTATGTAGGTTACCTAGCGGGCCCTTGGACTATCTAGGTTACCTAGCGGGCATTTGGATTATGTAGGCTCCCTAGCGGGCATTTGGACTATATAGATTCCTTAGCGGGCACTTAGACTTTGTAGGTTACCTAGCGGGCACTTGGACTATCTAGGTTACCTAGCTGGCACTTGAACTATGTAGGTTAACTAGCGGGCACTTGGACTATCCAGGTTACCAAGCGGGCACTTGGATTATGTAGGTTACCTACCGGGCTGTTGGACTATCTAGGTTACCTAGCGGGCACTTGGACTATCTAGGTTAACTAACGGCCACTTGGACTATGTAGGTTCCCTAGCGGCCCTTGGACTATGTAAGTTCCCTAGCGGGCACTTAGACTATGTGAGTTCCCTAGCGGGCATTTGGACTATCTACGTCACCTAACGGGCACTTGGACTATGTACGTTAACTAGCGGGCATTTGGACTGTCTAGGTTACCTAGCGGGCACTTGGACTTCTAGGTCAACGAATGGGCTCTTGGACCATGTAGGTTGCCTAACGGGCACTTAGACTATCTAGGTTACGTAACGGGCATTTTGACTATCTAGGTTACATAGCGGGCACTTGGTCTTTGTAGGTTAACTAGCGAGCACTTGGACTCTAGGTTACCTAGCGGGCACTTGGACTATCTTGGTTACCTAGCGGGAACGTGGACAATGTAGGTTACCTAGCAGGCACTTGGACTATCTAGGTTACCTAACGGGCACTTTCACTATCTAGGTTACCTAGCGGGCACTTGGACTATGTAGGTTAAATAGCGGGCACTTGGACTATCTAGGTTACCTAAAGGGCACTTGGACTATGTAGGTTAATTAGCGGGCATTTGGACTATGTAGGTTACCTAGCGGGCACTTGGACTGTCTAGGTTACCTTGCGGGCACTTGAATTATCTAGGTTAAGGAATGGGCACTTGGACTATGTAGGTTACCTAGCCGCCACTTGGACTATCTAGGTTAGCTAACAGGCACTTGGATTATCTAGGTTCCCTAGCTGGCACTTGGACAATGTAGGTCAACTATCGGGCCCTTGGACTATCTAGGTTAGCTAACGGGCACTTGGAGTTTGTATGTTCCAGCGCGGGCACTTGGATTATGTAGGTTGCCTAGCGGTCATTTAGACTATGTAGGTTTACTTGCTGGCATTTGGACTCTGTAGGTTACCTAGCGGGCACTTGGACTATGTAGTTTCCCTAACGGGCACTTGGACTAAGTAGGTTCCCTAGCGGTCACATGGACTATGTAGGCTCCCTAGAAGACACTTGGACTATGTAGGTTAACTAGCGGGCACTTGGACTATCCAGGTTACCAAGCGGGCACTTGGACTATGTAGGTTACCCAATGGGCACTTGGACTATCTAAGTTAACGAACGTGCACTTGGACTATGTAGGTTACTTATCAGGCAAATGGACTATCTAGGTTACCTAGCGGACACTTGGACGATTTAGGTTAACTAGCGGGCACTTGGACTATCTAGGTTAAGTAGCAGGCCCTTGGACTATCTAGGTTTACTAGCGGGCAATTGGACTATCTAGGTTAACTAACGGGCACTTGGACTATGTAGTTTACCTAGCGGGCATTTGGATTATTTAGGTTACCTTGTGGGCACTTGGACTATGTAGGTTATCTAGCGGGCACTTGGACTACGTAGGTTAACTAGAAGGCACTTGGACTATCAAGGTTACCTAGCGGGCTCTTGGACTATGTAGGTTACCAGCGGGCACTTGGACTATCTAGGTTAGCTAAAAAGCACTTGGACTATCTAGGTTCCCTAGCGGGCACTTGTACTATATAGGTTACCTAGCTGGCACTTGGACTATGTAGGTCAACTATCGGGCCCTTGGACTATCTAGGTTAGCTAACGGGCACTTGGACTATGTATGTTCCAGAGCGGGCACTTGGATTATGTAGGTTGCCTAGCGGACATTTGGACTATGTAGGTTTCCCTGCGGGCATTTTGACTATGTAGGTTACCTAGCGGGCACTTGGACTATGTAGGTTCCCTAACGGGCACTGGACTATGTTGGTTCCCTAGCGGTCACGTGGACTATGTAGGCTCCCTAGAAGGCACTTGGACTATGTAGGTTAACTAGCAGGCACTTGGAATATCCAGGTTACCAAGCGGTCACTTGGACTATGTAGGTTACCCAATGGGCACTTGGACTATCTAGGTTAACGAACGGACACTTGGACTATGTAGGTTAGCTATCAGGCACTTGGACTATCTAGGTTACCTAGCGGACGCTTGGACGATTTAGGTTAACTAGCGGGCACTTGTACTATCTAGGTTAACTAGCAGGCCCTTGTACTATCTAGGTTTACTAGCGGGCACTTGGACTATCTACGTTAACTAACGGGCACTTGGACTATGTAGTTTCCCTAGCGGGCATTTGGATTATTTAGGTTACCTAGTGGGCACTTGGACTATGTAGGTTAACTAGAAGGCACTTGGACTATCAAGGTTACCTAGCGGGCTCTTGGACTATGTAGGTTACCAGCGGGCACTTGGACTATCGAGGTTAACGAACGTGCACTTGGACTATGTAGGTAACCTAGCGGGCACTTGGACTGTCTAGGTTACCTAGCGGGCACTTGGACTATCTAGGTTAACGAACGGGCACTTGGACTATGTAGGTTAACTAGCAGACACTTTGACTATCTAGGTTAGCTAACGGGCAATTGGACTATCTAGGTTAACTAACGGGCACTTGGACTATGTAGGTTGCCTAGCGAGCACTTGGACTATGTAGGTTCCCTAGCGGGCACTTGGACTATTTAGGTTCCCTATCGGGTACTTGGACTGTCTAGGTTAACTAGGGGGCAATTGGACTGTCTAGGTTACCTAGTGGGCACTTGGACTATGTAGTTTACCTAGCAGGCACTTGGACTATGTAGGTTAACTAGCGGGCACTTGGACTATCTAGGTTACCTAGCGGGCACTTGGACTATGTACGTTCCCTAGGAGGCACTTGGGCTATCTACGTTACCTAGCGGGCACTTGGACTATGTAGGTTAAGGAACGGGCACTTGGACTATGTAGGTAACCTAGTGGTCACTTGGACTGTCTAGGTTACCTAGCGGGCACTTGGAATATGTAGGTTAACTAGCGGGCACTTGGACTATCTAGGTTAACTAGCGGGCACTTGGCCTATCTAGGTTAACTAGCGGGCACTTGGACTATGTAGGTTCCCTAGCGGGCATTTGGACTATCTAGGTTACCTAACGGGCACTTTCACTATCTAGGTTACCTAGCGGGCTCTTGGACTATGTAGGTTAAATAGCGGGCACTTGGACTATCTAGGTTACCTAAAGGGCACTTGGACTATGTAGGTTAATTAGCGGGCATTTGGACTATGTAGGTTACCTAGCGGGCACTTGGACTGTCTAGGTTACCTTGCGGGCACTTGAATTATCTAGGTTAACGAATGGGCACTTGGACTATGTAGGTTACCTAGCCGCCACTTGGACTATCTAGGTTAGCTAACAGGCACTTGGATTATCTAGCTTCCCTAGCTGGCACTTGGACAATGTAGGTCAACTATCGGGCCCTTGGACTATCTAGGTTAGCTAACGGGCACTTGGAGTTTGTATGTTCCAGAGCGGGCACTTGGATTATGTAGGTTGCCTAGCGGGCATTTAGACTATGTAGGTTTACTTGCTGGCATTTGGACTCTGTAGGTTACCTAGCGGGCACTTGGACTATGTAGTTTCCCTAACGGGCACTTGGACTATGTAGGTTCCCTAGCGGTCACATGGACTATGTAGGCTCCCTAGAAGACACTTGGACTATGTAGGTTAACTAGCGGGCACTTGGACTATCCAGGTTACCAAGCGGGCACTTGGACTATGTAGGTTACCCAATGGGCACTTGGACTATCTAGGTTAACGAACGTGCACTTGGACTATGTAGGTTACTTATCAGGCAATTGGACTATCTAGGTTACCTAGCGGACACTTGGACGATTTAGGTTAACTAGCGGGCACTTGGACTATCTAGGTTAAGTAGCAGGCCCTTGGACTATCTAGGTTTACTAGCGGGCAATTGGACTATATAGGTTAACTAACGGGCACTTGGACTATGTAGTTTACCTAGCGGGCATTTGGATTATTTAGGTTACCTAGTGGGCACTTGGACTATGTAGGTTATCTAGCGGGCACTTGGACTATGTAGGTTAACTAGAAGGCACTTGGACTATCAAGGTTACCTAGCGGGCTCTTGGACTATGTAGGTTACCAGCGGGCACTTGGACTATCTAGGTTAGCTAAAAAGCACTTGGACTATCTAGGTTCCCTAGCGGGCACTTGTACTATATAGGTTACCTAGCTGGCACTTGGACTATGTAGGTCAACAAGAGGGCCCTTGGACTATCTAGGTTAGCTAACGGGCACTTGGACTATGTATGTTCCAGAGCAGGCACTTGGATTATGTAGGTTGCCTAGCGGACATTTGGACTATGTAGGTTTCCCTGCGGGCATTTTGACTATGTAGGTTACCTAGCGGGCACTTGGACTATGTAGGTTCCCTAACGGGCACTGGACTATGTTGGTTCCCTAGCGGTCACATGGACTATGTAGGCTCCCTAGAAGGCACTTGGACTATGTAGGTTAACTAGCAGGCACTTGGACTATCCAGGTTACCAAGCGGTCACTTGGACTATGTAGGTTACCCAATGGGCACTTGGACTATCTAGGTTAACGAACGGACACTTGGACTATGTAGGTTAGCTATCAGGCACTTGGACTATCTAGGTTACCTAGCGGACGCTTGGACGATTTAGGTTAAGTAGCGGGCACTTGGACTATCTAGGTTAACTAGCAGGCCCTTGGACTATCTAGGTTTACTAGCGGGCACTTGGACTATCTACGTTAACTAACGGGCACTTGGACTATGTAGTTTCCCTAGCGGGCATTTGGATTATTTAGGTTACCTAGTGGGCACTTGGACTATGTAGGTTATCTAGCGGGCACTTGGACTACGTAGGTTAACTAGAAGGCACTTGGACTATCAAGGTTACCTAGCGGGCTCTTGGACTATGTAGGTTACCAGCGGGCACTTGAACTATCGAGGTTAACGAACGTGCACTTGGACTATGTAGGTAACCTAGCGGGCACTTGGACTGTCTAGGTTACCTAGCGGGCACTTGGACTATCTAGGTTAACGAACGGGCACTTGGACTATGTAGGTTAACTAGCAGACACTTTGACTATCTAGGTTAGCTAACGGGCAATTGGACTATCTAGGTTAACTAACGGGCACTTGGACTATGTAGGTTGCCTAGCGAGCACTTGGACTATGTAGGTTCCCTAGCGGGCACTTGGACTATTTAGGTTCCCTATCGGGTACTTGGACTGTCTAGGTTAACTAGGGGGCAATTGGACTGTCTAGGTTACCTAGTGGGCACTTGGACTATGTAGTTTACCTAGCAGGCACTTGGACTATGTAGGTTAACTAGCGGGCACTTGGACTATCTAGGTTACCTAGCGGGCACTTGGACTATGTACGTTCCCTAGGAGGCACTTGGGCTATCTACGTTACCTAGCGGGCACTTGGACTATGTAGGTTAAGGAACGGGCACTTGGACTATGTAGGTAACCTAGTGGTCACTTGGACTGTCTAGGTTACCTAGCGGGCACTTGGAATATGTAGGTTAACTAGCGGGCACTTGGACTATCTAGGTTAACTAGCGGGCACTTGGCCTATCTAGGTTAACTAGCGGGCACTTGGACTATGTAGGTTCCCTAGCGGGCATTTGGACTATCTAGGTTACCTAACGGGCACTTTCACTATCTAGGTTACCTAGCGGGCTCTTGGACTATGTAGGTTAAATAGCGGGCACTTGGACTATCTAGGTTACCTAAAGGGCACTTGGACTATGTAGGTTAATTAGCGGGCATTTGGACTATTTAGGTTACCTAGCGGGCACTTGGACTGTCTAGGTTACCTTGCGGGCACTTGAATTATCTAGGTTAACGAATGGGCACTTGGACTATGTAGGTTACCTAGCCGCCACTTGGACTATCTAGGTTAGCTAACAGGCACTTGGATTATCTAGGTTCCCTAGCTGGCACTTGGACAATGTAGGTCAACTATCGGGCCCTTGGACTATCTAGGTTAGCTAACGGGCACTTGGAGTTTGTATGTTCCAGAGCGGGCACTTGGATTATGTAGGTTGCCTAGCGGGCATTTAGACTATGTAGGTTTACTTGCTGGCATTTGGACTCTGTAGGTTACCTAGCGGGCACTTGGACTATGTAGTTTCCCTAACGGGCACTTGGACTATGTAGGTTCCCTAGCGGTCACATGGACTATGTAGGCTCCCTAGAAGACACTTGGACTATGTAGGTTAACTAGCGGGCACTTGGACTATCCAGGTTACCAAGCGGGCACTTGGACTATGTAGGTTACCCAATGGGCACTTGGACTATCTAGGTTAACGAACGTGCACTTGGACTATGTAGGTTACTTATCAGGCAATTGGACTATCTAGGTTACCTAGCGGACACTTGGACGATTTAGGTTAACTAGCGGGCACTTGGACTATCTAGGTTAAGTAGCAGGCCCTTGGACTATCTAGGTTTACTAGCGGGCAATTGGACTATATAGGTTAACTAACGGGCACTTGGACTATGTAGTTTACCTAGCGGGCATTTGGATTATTTAGGTTACCTAGTGGGCACTTGGACTATGTAGGTTATCTAGCGGGCACTTGGACTATGTAGGTTAACTAGAAGGCACTTGGACTATCAAGGTTACCTAGCGGGCTCTTGGACTATGTAGGTTACCAGCGGGCACTTGGACTATCTAGGTTAGCTAAAAAGCACTTGGACTATCTAGGTTCCCTAGCGGGCACTTGTACTATATAGGTTACCTAGCTGGCACTTGGACTATGTAGGTCAACAAGAGGGCCCTTGGACTATCTAGGTTAGCTAACGGGCACTTGGACTATGTATGTTCCAGAGCAGGCACTTGGATTATGTAGGTTGCCTAGCGGACATTTGGACTATGTAGGTTTCCCTGCGGGCATTTTGACTATGTAGGTTACCTAGCGGGCACTTGGACTATGTAGGTTCCCTAACGGGCACTGGACTATGTTGGTTCCCTAGCGGTCACGTGGACTATGTAGGCTCCCTAGAAGGCACTTGGACTATGTAGGTTAACTAGCAGGCACTTGGACTATCCAGGTTACCAAGCGGTCACTTGGACTATGTAGGTTACCCAATGGGCACTTGGACTATCTAGGTTAACGAACGGACACTTGGACTATGTAGGTTAGCTATCAGGCACTTGGACTATCTAGGTTACCTAGCGGACGCTTGGACGATTTAGGTTAACTAGCGGGCACTTGGACTATCTAGGTTAACTAGCAGGCCCTTGTACTATCTAGGTTTACTAGCGGGCACTTGGACTATCTAGGTTAACTAACGGGCACTTGGACTATGTAGTTTCCCTAGCGGGCATTTGGATTATTTAGGTTACCTAGTGGGCACTTGGACTATGTAGGTAACCTAGCGGGCACTTGGACTGTCTAGGTTACCTAGCGGGCACTTGGACTATCTAGGTTAACGAACGGGCACTTGGACTATGTAGGTTAACTAGCAGACACTTTGACTATCTAGGTTAGCTAACGGGCAATTGGACTATCTAGGTTAACTAACGGGCACTTGGACTATGTACGTTGCCTAGCGAGCACTTGGACTATGTAGGTTCCCTAGCGGGCACTTGGACTATTTAGGTTCCCTATCGGGTACTTGGACTGTCTAGGTTAACTAGGGGGCAATTGGACTGTCTAGGTTACCTAGTGGGCACTTGGACTATGTAGTTTACCTAGCAGGCACGTGGACTATGTAGGTTAACTAGCGGGCACTTGGACTATCTAGGTTACCTAGCGGGCACTTGGACTATGTACGTTCCCTAGGAGGCACTTGGGCTATCTACGTTACCTAGCGGGCACTTGGACTATGTAGGTTAAGGAACGGGCACTTGGACTATGTAGGTAACCTAGTGGTCACTTGGACTGTCTAGGTTACCTAGCGGGCACTTGGAATATGTAGGTTAACTAGCGGGCACTTGGACTATCTAGGTTAACTAGCGGGCACTTGGCCTATCTAGGTTAACTAGCGGGCACTTGGACTATGTAGGTTCCCTAGCGGGCATTTGGACTATCTAGGTTACCTAACGGGCACTTTCACTATCTAGGTTACCTAGCGGGCACTTGGACTATGTAGGTTAACTAGCGGGCACTTGGACTATGTAGGTTAAATAGCGGGCATTTGTACTATATAGGTTAACTAGAGGGCACTTGGATTATGTAGGTTACCTAGCGGGCACTTGGACTATGTAGGTTAAGTAGCGGGCACTTGGATTATCTAGGTTAACTAACAGGCACTTGGACTATGTATGTTCCAGTGCGGACAATTGGACTATGTAGGTTCCCTAGCGGGCACTTGGACTATCTAGGTTCCCTAAAGGGCACTTGGACTATGTAGGTTAACTAGCGGACAATTGGATGATCTAGGTTAACTAGCGGGTACATGGGCTATCTAGGTTAACTAGGGGTTCCTTGGACTACGTAGGTTAACTAGCGGACACTTGCACTATGTAGGTTACCTAGCGGGCACTTGGACTATCTAGGTTAACTAGCAGGCCCTTTGACTATCTAGGTTACCTAGCAGGCACGTGGACTATGTAGGTTAACTAGCGGGTACTTACACTATCTAAGTTACCTAGCGGGCACTTGGACTATGTACGTTCCCTAGCGGGCACTTGGACTATGTACGTTCCCTAGCGGGCACTTGTACTATCTATGTTAACTATCGGGCACTTGGAATATGTAGGTTAACTAGCGGACACTTGCACTATGTAGGTTACCTAGCAGGCACTTGGACTATCTAGGTTAACAAGCGGACACTTGCACGATCTAGGTTAACTAGCGGGCACTTCCACTATGTAGGTTCCCAGCGGGCATTTGGACTATATAGATAACCTAGCGGGCACTTAGACTTTGTAGGTTACTTAGCGGGCACTTGGACTATATAGGTTACCTAGCTGGCACTTGAACTATCTACGTTGCCTAGCATGTTCTTGGAGTATGTTGGTTACCTAGCGGGCTGTTGGACTATCTAGGTTACCTAGCGGGCACATGGACTATCTAGGTTAACTAATGGGCACTTGGACTATGTAGGTTCCCTAGCGGGCCCTTGGACTATGTAAGTTCCCTAGCGGGCACTTGGACTATGTGGGTTAACTAGAGGGCATTAGGATTATGTAGGTTACCTAGCGGGCACTTGGACTATGTAGGTTCCCTATCGGGCACTTGGAGAATGTAGGTTAACTAGGGGGCACTAAGACTATGTAGGTTACCTAGCGGGCCCTTGGACTATCTAGGTTACCTAGCGGGTATTTGGATTATGTAGGCTCCCTAGCGGGCATTTGGACTATATAGATTCCTTAGCGGGCACTTAGACTTTGTAGGTTACCTAGCGGGCAATTGGACTATCTAGGTTACCAAGCGGGCACTTGGATTATGTAGGTTACCTACCGGGCTGTTGGACTATCTAGGTTACCTAGCGGGCACTTGGACTATCTAGGTTAACTAACGGCCACTTGGACTATGTAGGTTCCCTAGCGGCCCTTGGACTATGTAAGTTCCCTAGCGGGCACTTAGACTATGTGAGTTCCCTAGCGGGCATTTGGACTATCTACGTCACCTAACGGGCACTTGGACTATGTACGTTAACTAGCGGGCATTTGGACTGTCTAGGTTACCTAGCGGGCACTTGGACTTCTAGGTCAACGAATGGGCTCTTGGACCATGTAGGTTGCCTAACGGGCACTTAGACTATCTAGGTTACGTAACGGGCACTTTGACTATCTAGGTTACATAGCGGGCACTTGGTCTTTGTAGGTTAACTAGCGAGCACTTGGACTCTAGGTTACCTAGCGGGCACTTGGACTATCTTGGTTACCTAGCGGGAACGTGGACAATGTAGGTTACCTAGCAGGCACTTGGACTATCTAGGTTACCTAATGGGCACTTTCACTATCTAGGTTACCTAGCGGGCACTTGGACTATGTAGGTTAAAAAGCGGGCACTTGGACTATCTAGGTTACCTAAAGGGCACTTGGACTATGTCGGTTAATTAGCGGGCATTTGGACTATGTAGGTTACCTAGCGGGCACTTGGACTGTCTAGGTTACCTTGCGGGCACTTGAATTATCTAGGTTAACGAATGGGCACTTGGACTATGTAGGTTACCTAGCCGCCACTTGGACTATCTAGGTTAGCTAACAGGCACTTGGATTATCTAGGTTCCCTAGCGGGCACTTGTACTATCTAGGTTACCTAGCTGGCACTTGGACAATGTAGGTCAACTATCGGGCCCTTGGACTATCTAGGTTAGCTAACGGGCACTTGGAGTTTGTATGTTCCAGAGCGGGCACTTGGATTATGTAGGTTGCCTAGGGGGCATTTAGACTATGTAGGTATACTTGCTGGCATTTGGACTCTGTAGGTTACCTAGCGGGCACTTGGACTATGTAGTTTCCCTAACGGGCACTTGGACTATGTAGGTTCCCTAGCGGTCACATGGACTATGTAGGCTCCCTAGAAGACACTTGGACTATGTAGGTTAACTAGCGGGCACTTGGACTATCCAGGTTACCAAGCGGGCACTTGGACTATGTAGGTAACCCAATGGGCACTTGGACTATCTAGGTTAACGTACGTGCACTTGGACTATGTAGGTACTTATCAGGCAATTGGACTATCTAGGTTACCTAGCGGACACTTGGACGATTTAGGTTAACTAGCGGGCACTTGGACTATCTAGGTTAAGTAGCAGGCCCTTGGACTATCTAGGTTTACTAGCGGGCAATTGGACTATCTAGGTTAACTAACGGGCACTTGGACTATGTAGTTTACCTAGCGGGCATTTGGATTATTTAGGTTACCTAGTGGGCACTTGGACTATGTAG
The DNA here is from genome assembly GCF_050624435.1 of Tenrec ecaudatus. Classification (NCBI taxonomy): domain Eukaryota; kingdom Metazoa; phylum Chordata; class Mammalia; order Afrosoricida; family Tenrecidae; genus Tenrec; species Tenrec ecaudatus. The sequence continues at coordinate 2,049,831 of NW_027457627.1, forward strand.
GTTATCTAGCGGGCACTTGGACTACGTAGGTTAACTAGAAGGCACTTGGACTATCAAGGTTACCTAGTGGGCTCTTGGACTATGTAGGTTACCAGCGGGCACTTGGACTATCTAGGTTAACGAACGTGCACTTGGACTATGTAGGTAACCTAGCGGGCACTTGGACTGTCTAGGTTACCTAGCGGACATTTGGACTATCTAGGTTACCTAGTGGGCACTTGGACTATGTAGGTTAACTAGCGGACACTTCGACTATCTAGGTTATCTAACGGGCAATTGGACTATCTAGGTTACCTAGCGGGCACTTGGACTATGGAGGTTCCCTACGGGCACTTGGACTATTTAGGTTACCTAGCAGGCACTTTGACTATCTAGGTTAACTAACGGGCATTTGGACTGTGTAGGTTGCCTAGCGAGCACTTGGACTACGTAGGTTCCCTAGCGCGCACTTAGACTATATAGGTTCCCTATCGGGTACATGGACTGTCTAGGTTAACTAGCGGGCAATTGGACTGTCTAGGTTACCTAGTGGGCACTTGGAGTATGTACGTTCCCTAGCGGGCACTTAGGCTATCTACGTTCCCTAGCGGGCACTTGGACTATGTAGGTTAACGAACGGGCACTTGGACTATGTAGGTTAACGAACGGGCACTTGGATTATGTAGTTTACCTAGCAGGTACTTGGACTATGTAGGTTAACTAGCAGGCACTTGGACTATCTAGGTTACCTACGGGCACATGGACTATGTACCTTCCCTAGCGGGCACTTGGGCTATCTACGTTACCTAGCGGGCACTTGGACTATGTAGGTTAACTAACGGGCACTTGGACTATGTAGGTAACCTAGTGGTTACTTGGACTGTCTAGGTTACCTAGCAGGAACTTGGACTATGTAGGTTAACTAGCGGGTACTTGGACTATCTAGGTTAACTAGCAGGCCTTTGGACTATGTAAGTTAACTAGAGGGCACTTTGATGATCCTGGTTAACTAGTGGGCACTTGGACTATCTAGGTTAACTAGCGCACGCTTGGACTATGTAGGTTCCCTAGCGGGCATTTGGACTATATAGGTTACCTAGCGGACACTTGGACTATGTAGGTTACCTAGCGGGCACTTGGACTATCTAGGTTAACTAGCGGGCACTTGGATTATCTAGGTTAACTAACGGGCACTTGGACAATGTATGTTCCAGAGCGGGCAATTGGACTATGTAGGTTCCCTAGCGGGCACTTGGACAATCTAGGTTCCCTAAAGGGCACTTGGACTATGTAGGTTAACTAGCGGACAATTGGACGATCTAGGTTAACTAGCGGACACTTGCACTATGTAGGTTACCTAGCAGGCTCTTGGACTATCTAGGTTACCTAGCGGGCACTTTGACAATGTAGGTTAACTAGCGGACACTTGCACTATGCAGGTTACCTAGCGGGCACTTGGACTATGTAGGTTAACTAGCAGGCCCTTGGACTATCTAGGTTACCTAGCAGGCACTTGGATTATTTAGGTTAACTAGCGGGCACTTGCACTCTCTAGGTTACCTAGGGGACACTTGGACTATGTACCTTCCCCAGCGGGCACTTGGACTATCTACTTTAACTAGCGGCACTTGGACTATGTGGGTTACCTGGCAGACACTTGCACTATGTAGGTTACCTAGCGGGCACTTGACTATGTAGGTTAACTAGAGGACACTTGGACCATCTAGGTTAACTAGGGGGCACTTGGACGATCTAGGTTTACTAACGGGCACTTGGATTATCAAAGTTAACAATCGAGCCCTTGGACTATGTAGGTTAACTAGTGGGCCCTTGGACTATCTAGGTTACCTAGATAGCACTTGGAGTATATAGGTTCCCTAGCGGGCACTTGGACTATCTAGGTTAACGAATGGGCATTTCACTGTCTAGGTTACATAGCGGGCACTTGGACTTCTAGGTTAACGAACGGGCACTTGGACTATGTATGTAGCCTAGCGGGCACTTGGACTATCTAGGTTAGGTAACGGGCACTTGGACTATCTAGGTGACCTAGCGGGAACGTGGACAATGTAGGTTACCTAGCAGGCACTTGGACTATCTAGGTTACCTAACAGGCACTTTCACTATCTAGGTTACCTAGCGGGCACTTGGACTATGTAGGTTAAATAGTGGGCATTTGGACTATCTAGGTTAGGTAACGGGCACTTGGACTATCTAGGTTACCTAGCGGGAACGTGGACAATGTAGGTTACCTAGCAGGCACTTGGACTATCTAGGTTACCTAACAGACACTTTCACTATCTAGGTTACCTAGCGGGCACTTGGACTATGTAGGTTAACTAGCGGGCATTTGGAGTATATAGGTTACCTAGCGGGCACTTGGACTGTCTAGGTTACCTTGCGGGCACTTGAATTATTTAGGTTAACGAACGGGCACTTGGACTATGTAAGTTACCTAGCCGCCCCTTGGACTATGTAGGTTAACTAGTGGGCACTTGGACTATCTAGGTTACCTAAGGGCACTTGAACTATGTACGTTCCCTTGCGGGCACTTAGGCTATCTACGTTATCTAGCGGGCACTTGGATTATGTAGGTTAACTAGCGGGCACTTGGACTATGTAGGTAACCTAGCGGGCACTTGGACTATGTAGGTTAAGTAGCGGGCACTTGGATTATCTAGGTTAACTAACAGGCACTTGGACTATGTATGTTCCAGTGCGGACAATTGGACTATGTAGGTTCCCTAGCGGGCACTTGGACTATCTAGGTTAACGAATGGGCATTTCACTGTCTAGGTTACATAGCGGGCACTTGGACTTCTAGGTTAACGAACGGGCACTTGGACTATGTATGTAGCCTAGCGGGCACTTGGACTATCTAGGTTAGGTAACGGGCACTTGGACTATCTAGGTGACCTAGCGGGAACGTGGACAATGTAGGTTACCTAGCAGGCACTTGGACTATCTAGGTTACCTAACAGGCACTTTCACTATCTAGGTTACCTAGCGGGCACTTGGACTATGTAGGTTAAATAGTGGGCACTTGGACTATCTAGGTTAGGTAACGGGCACTTGGACTATCTAGGTTACCTAGCGGGAACGTGGACAATGTAGGTTACCTAGCAGGCACTTGGACTATCTAGGTTACCTAACAGACACTTTCACTATCTAGGTTACCTAGCGGGCACTTGGACTATGTAGGTTAACTAGCGGGCATTTGGAGTATATAGGTTACCTAGCGGGCACTTGGACTGTCTAGGTTACCTTGCGGGCACTTGAATTATTTAGGTTAACGAAAGGGCACTTGGACTATGTAGGTTACCTAGCCGCCCCTTGGACTATGTAGGTTAACTAGTGGGCACTTGGACTATCTAGGTTACCTAAGGGCACTTGAACTATGTACGTTCCCTAGCGGGCACTTAGGCTATCTACGTTATCTAGCGGGCACTTGGATTATGTAGGTTAACTAGCGGGCACTTGGACTATGTAGGTAACCTAGCGGTCACTTGGACAGTCTAGGTTACCTAGCGGGCACTTGGATTATCTAGGTTAACGAACGGGCACTTGGACTATGTAGGTTACCTAGCCGCCACTTGGACTATCTAGGTTAGCTAACAGGCACTTGGATTATCTAGGTTCCCTAGCGGGCACTTGTACTATCTAGGTTACCTAGCTGGCACTTGGACTATGTAGGTCAACTAGCGGGCCCTTGGACTATCTAGGTTAGCTAACGGGCACTTGGACTTTGTATGTTCCAGAGCGGGCACTTGGATTATGTAGGTTGCCTAGCGGGCATTTAGACTATGTAGGTTTCCTTGCGGGCATTTGGACTCTGTAGGTTACCTACCGGGCACTTGGACTATGTAGTTTCCCTAACGGGCACTTGGACTATGTAGGTTCCCTAGCGGTCACGTGGACTATGTAGGCTCACTAGAAGGCACTTGGACTATGTAGGTTAACTAGCGGGCACTTGGACTATCCAGGTTACCAAGCGGGCACTTGGACTATGTAGGTTACCCAATGGGCACTTGGACTATCTAGGTTAACGAACGGACACTTGGACTATGTAGGTTAGTTATCAGGCACTTGGACTATCTAGGTTACCTAGCGGACACTTGGACGATTTAGGTTAACTAGCGGGCACTTGGACTATCTAGGTTAAGGAGCAGGCCCTTGGACTATCTAGGTTTACTAGCGGGCACTTGGACTATCTAGGTTAACTAACGGGCACTTGGACTATGTAGTTTCCCTAGCGGGAATTTGAATTATTTAGGTTACCTAGTGGGCACTTGGACTATGTAGGTTATCTAGCGGGCACTTGGACTATGTAGGTTAACTAGAAGGCACTTGGACTATCAAGGTTACCTAGCGGGTTCTTGGACTATGTAGGTTACCAGCGGGCACTTGGACTATCTAGGTTAACGAACGTGCACTTGGACTATGTAGGTAACCTAGCGGGCACTTGGACTGTCTAGGTTACCTAGCTGACATTTGGATTATCTAGGTTACCTAGTGGGCACTTGTACTATGTAGGTTAACTAGCGGACACTTCGACTAATTAGGTTATCTAACGGGCAATTGGACTATCTAGGTTACCTAGCGGGGACTTGGACTATGGAGGTTCCCTACGGGCACTTGGACTATTTAGGTTACCTAGCAGGCACTTTGACAATCTAGGTTAACTAACGGGCACTTGGACTATGTAGGTTGCCTAGCGAGCACTTGGACTACGTAGGTTCCCTAGCGCGCACTTAGACTATATAGGTTCCCTATCGGGTACTTGGACTGTCTAGGTTAACTAGCGGGCAATTGGACTGTCTAGGTTACCTAGTGGGCACTTGGAGTATGTACGTTCCCTAGCGGGCACTTAGGCTATCTACGTTCCCTAGCGGGCACTTGGACTATGTAGGTTAACGAACGGGCACTTGGACTATGTAGGTTAACGAACGGGCACTTGGATTATGTAGTTTACCTAGCAGGTACTTGGACTATGTAGGTTAACTAGCAGGCACTTGGACTATCTAGGTTACCTACGGGCACTTGGACTATGTACCTTCCCTAGCGGGCACTTGGGCTATCTACGTTACCTAGCGGGCACTTGGACTATGTAGGTTAACTAAGGGGCACTTGGACTATGTAGGTAACCTAGTGGTCACTTGGACTGTCTAGGTTACCTAGCAGGAACTTGGACTATGTAGGTTAACTAGCGGGCACTTGGACTATCTAGGTTAAGTAGCAGGCCTTTGGACTATGTAAGTTAACTAGAGGGCACTTTGATGATCCTGGTTAACTAGCGGGCACTTGGACTATCTAGGTTAACTAGTGCACGCTTGGACTATGTAGGTTCCCTAGCGGGCATTTGGACTATATAGGTTACCTAGCGGGCACTTGGACTATGTAGGTTAATTAGCGGGCACTTGGACTATCTAGGTTAACTAGCGGGCACTTGGATTATCTAGGTTAACTAACGGGCACTTGGACAATGTATGTTCCAGCACGGGCAATTGGACTATGTAGGTTCCCTAGCGGGCACTTGGACAATCTAGGTTCCCTAAAGGGCACTTAGACTATGTAGGTTAACTAGCGGACAATTGGACGATCTAGGTTAACTAGCGGACACTTGCACTATGTAGGTTACCTAGCAGGCTCTTGGACTATCTAGGTTACCTACCGGGCACTTTGAATATGTAGGTTAACTAGCGGACACTTGCACTATGCAGGTTACCTAGCGGGAACTTGGACTATGTAGGTCAACTAGCGGGCCCTTGGACTATCTAGGTTAGCTAACGGGCACTTGGACTTTGTATGTTCCAGAGCGGGCACTTGGATTATGTAGGTTGCCTAGCGGGCATTTAGACTATGTAGGTTTCCTTGCGGGCATTTGGACTCTGTAGGTTACCTACCGGGCACTTGGACTATGTAGTTTCCCTAACGGGCACTTGGACTATGTAGGTTCCCTAGCGGTCACGTGGACTATGTAGGCTCACTAGAAGGCACTTGGACTATGTAGGTTAACTAGCGGGCACTTGGACTCTCCAGGTTACCAAGCGGGCACTTGGACTATGTAGGTTACCCAATGGGCACTTGGACTATCTAGGTTAACGAAAGGACACTTGGACTATGTAGGTTAACTAGCAGACACTTTGACTATCTAGGTTAGCTAACGGGCAATTGGACTATCTAGGTTAACTAACGGGCACTTGGACTATGTAGGTTGCCTAGCGAGCACTTGGACTATGTAGGTTCCCTAGCGGGCACTTGGACTATATAGGTTCCCTATCGGGTACTTGGACTGTCTAGGTTAACTAGGGGGCAATTGGACTGTCTAGGTTACCTAGTGGGCACTTGGACTATGTAGTTTACCTAGCAGGCACTTGGACTATGTAGGTTAACTAGCGGGCACTTGGACTATCTAGGTTACCTAGCGGGCACTTGGACTATGTACGTTCCCTAGGAGGCACTTGGGCTATCTACGTTACCTAGCGGGCACTTGGACTATGTAGGTTAAGGAACGGGCACTTGAACTATGTAGGTAACCTAGTGGTCACTTGGACTGTCTAGGTTACCTAGCGGGCACTTGGAATATGTAGGTTAACTAGCGGGCACTTGGACTATCTAGGTTAACTAGCGGGCACTTGGCCTATCTAGGTTAACTAGCGGGCACTTGGACTATGTAGGTTCCCTAGCGGACATTTGGACTATCTAGGTTACCTAACGGGCACTTTCACTATCTAGGTTACCTAGCGGGCACTTGGACTATGTAGGTTAAATAGCGGGCACTTGGACTATCTAGGTTACCTAAAGGGCACTTGGACTATGTAGGTTACCTAGCCGCCACTTGGACTATCTAGGTTAGCTAACAGGCACTTGGATTATCTAGGTTCCCTAGCTGGCACTTGGACAATGTAGGTCAACTATCGGGCCCTTGGATTATCTAGGTTAGCTAACGGGCACTTGGAGTTTGTATGTTCCAGAGCGGGCACTTGGATTATGTAGGTTGCCTAGCGGACATTTGGACTATGTAGGTTTCCCTGCGGGCATTTTGACTATGTAGGTTACCTAGCGGGCACTTGGACTATGTAGGTTCCCTAACGGGCACTGGACTATGTTGGTTCCCTAGCGGTCACGTGGACTATGTAGGCTCCCTAGAAGGCACTTGGACTATGTAGGTTAACTAGCAGGCACTTGGACTATCCAGGTTACCAAGCGGTCACTTGGACTATGTAGGTTACCCAATGGGCACTTGGACTATCTAGGTTAACGAACGGACACTTGGACTATGTAGGTTAGCTATCAGGCACTTGGACTATCTAGGTTACCTAGTGGACGCTTGGACGATTTAGGTTAACTAGCGGGCACTTGGACTATCTAGGTTAACTTGCAGGCCCTTGTACTATCTAGGTTTACTAGCGGGCACTTGGACTATCTAGGTTAACTAACGGGCACTTGGACTATGTAGTTTCCCTAGCGGGCATTTGGATTATTTAGGTTACCTAGTGGTCACTTGGACTATGTAGGTTATCTAGCGGGCACTTGGACTACGTAGGTTAACTAGAAGGCACTTGGACTATCAAGGTTACCTAGCGGGCTCTTGGACTATGTAGGTTACCAGCGGGCACTTGGACTATCGAGGTTTACGAACGTGCACTTGGACTATGTAGGTAACCTAGCGGGCACTTGGACTGTCTAGGTTACCTAGCGGGCACTTGGACTATCTAGGTTAACGAACGGGCACTTGGACTATGTAGGTTAACTAGCAGACACTTTGACTATCTAGGTTAGCTAACGGGCAATTGGACTATCTAGGTTAACTAACGGGCACTTGGACTATGTAGGTTGCCTAGCGAGCACTTGGACTATGTAGGTTCCCAAGCGGGCACTTGGACTATTTAGGTTCCTTATCGGGTACTTGGACTGTCTAGGTTAACTAGGGGGCAATTGGACTGTCTAGGTTACCTAGTGGGCACTTGGACTATGTAGTTTACCTAGCAGGCACTTGGACTATGTAGGTTAACTAGCGGGCACTTGGACTATCTAGGTTACCTAGCGGGCACTTGGACTATGTAGGTTAAATAGCGGGCATTTCTACTATATAGGTTAACTAGAGGGCACTTGGATTATGTAGGTTACCTAGGGGGCACTTGGACTTTGTAGGTTAAGTAGCGGGCACTTGGATTATCTAGGTTAACTAACAGGCACTTGGACTATGTATGTTCCAGTGCGGACAATTGGACTATGTAGGTTCCCTAGCGGGCACTTGGACTATCTAGGTTAACGAATGGGCATTTCACTGTCTAGGTTACATAGCGGGCACTTGGACTTCTAGGTTAACGAACGGGCACTTGGACTATGTATGTAGCCTAGCGGGCACTTGGACTATCTAGGTTAGGTAACGGGCACTTGGACTATCTAGGTGACCTAGCGGGAACGTGGACAATGTAGGTTACCTAGCAGGCACTTGGACTATCTAGGTTACCTAACAGGCACTTTCACTATCTAGGTTACCTAGCGGGCACTTGGACTATGTAGGTTAAATAGTGGGCACTTGGACTATCTAGGTTACGTAACGGGCACTTGGACTATTTAGGTTACCTAGCGGGAACGTGGACAATGTAGGTTACCTAGCAGGCACTTGGACTATCTAGGTTACCTAACAGACACTTTCACTATCTAGGTTACCTAGCGGGCACTTGGACTATGTAGGTTAACTAGCAGGCATTTGGAGTATATAGGTTACCTAGCGGGGACTTGGACTGTCTAGGTTACCTTGCGGGCACTTGAATTATTTAGGTTAACGAACGGGCACTTGGACTATGTAGGTTACCTAGCCGCCCCTTGGACTATGTAGGTTAACTAGTGGGCACTTGGACTATCTAGGTTACCTAAGGGCACTTGAACTATGTACGTTCCCTAGCGGGCACTTAGGCTATCTACGTTATCTAGCGGGCACTTGGATTATGTAGGTTAACTAGCGGGCACTTGGACTATGTAGGTAACCTAGCGGTCACTTGGACAGTCTAGGTTACCTAGCGGGCACTTGGATTATCTAGGTTAACGAACGGGCACTTGGACTATGTAGGTTACCTAGCCGCCACTTGGACTATCTAGGTTAGCTAACAGGCACTTGGATTATCTAGGTTCCCTAGCGGGCACTTGTACTATCTAGGTTACCTAGCTGGCACTTGGACTATGTAGGTCAACTAGCGGGCCCTTGGACTATCTAGGTTAGCTAACGGGCACTTGGACTTTGTATGTTCCAGAGCGGGCACTTGGATTATGTAGGTTGCCTTGCGGGCATTTAGACTATGTAGGTTTCCTTGCGGGCATTTGGACTCTGTAGGTTACCTACCGGGCACTTGGACTATGTAGTTTCCCTAACGGGCACTTGGACTATGTAGGTTCCCTAGCGGTCACGTGGACTATGTAGGCTCACTAGACGGCACTTGGACTATGTAGGTTAACTAGCGGGCACTTGGACTATCCAGGTTACCAAGCGGGCACTTGGACTATGTAGGTTACCCAATGGGCACTTGGACTATCTAGGTTAACGAACGGACACTTGGACTATGTAGGTTAGTTATCAGGCACTTGGACTATCTAGGTTACCTAGCGGACACTTGGACGATTTAGGTTAACTAGCGGGCACTTGGACTATCTAGGTTAAGGAGCAGGCCCTTGGACTATCTAGGTTTACTAGCGGGCACTTGGACTATCTAGGTTAACTAACGGGCACTTGGACTATGTAGTTTCCCTAGCGGGAATTTGAATTATTTAGGTTACCTAGTGGGCACTTGGACTATGTAGGTTATCTAGCGGGCACTTGGACTATGTAGGTTAACTAGAAGGCACTTGGACTATCAAGGTTACCTAGCGGGTTCTTGGACTATGTAGGTTACCAGCGGGCACTTGGACTATCTAGGTTAACGAACGTGCACTTGGACTATGTAGGTAACCTAGCGGGCACTTGGACTGTCTAGGTTACCTAGCTGACATTTGGATTATCTAGGTTACCTAGTGGGCACTTGTACTATGTAGGTTAACTAGCGGACACTTCGACTAATTAGGTTATCTAACGGGCAATTGGACTATCTAGGTTACCTAGCGGGGACTTGGACTATGGAGGTTCCCTACGGGCACTTGGACTATTTAGGTTACCTAGCAGGCACTTTGACAATCTAGGTTAACTAACGGGCACTTGGACTATGTAGGTTGCCTAGCGAGCACTTAGACTATATAGGTTCCCTATCGGGTACTTGGACTGTCTAGGTTAACTAGCGGGCAATTGGACTGTCTAGGTTACCTAGTGGGCACTTGGAGTATGTACGTTCCCTAGTGGGCACTTAGGCTATCTACGTTCCCTAGCGGGCACTTGGACTATGTAGGTTAACGAACGGGCACTTGGACTATGTAGGTTAACGAACGGGCACTTGGATTATGTAGTTTACCTAGCAGGTACTTGGACTATGTAGGTTAACTAGCAGGCACTTGGACTATCTAGGTTACCTACGGGCACTTGGACTATGTACCTTCCCTAGCGGGCACTTGGGCTATCTACGTTACCTAGCGGGCACTTGGACTATGTAGGTTAACTAAGGGGCACTTGGACTATGTAGGTAACCTAGTGGTCACTTGGACTGTCTAGGTTACCTAGCAGGAACTTGGACTATGTAGGTTAACTAGCGGGCACTTGGACTATCTAGGTTAAGTAGCAGGCCTTTGGACTATGTAAGTTAACTAGAGGGCACTTTGATGATCCTGGTTAACTAGAGGGCACTTGGACTATCTAGGTTAACTAGTGCACGCTTGGACTATGTAGGTTCCCTAGCGGGCATTTGGACTATATAGGTTACCTAGCGGGCACTTGGACTATGTAGGTTAATTAGCGGGCACTTGGACTATCTAGGTTAACTAGCGGGCACTTGGATTATCTAGGTTAACTAACGGGCACTTGGACAATGTATGTTCCAGCGCGGGCAATTGGACTATGTAGGTTCCCTAGCGGGCACTTGGACAATCTAGGTTCCCTAAAGGGCACTTGGACTATGTAGGTTAACTAGCGTTCAATTGGACGATCTAGGTTAACTAGCGGACACTTGCACTATGTAGGTTACCTAGCAGGCTCTTGGACTATCTAGGTTACCTACCGGGCACTTTGAATATGTAGGTTAACTAGCGGACACTTGCACTATGCAGGTTACCTAGCGGGAACTTGGACTATGTAGGTCAACTAGCGGGCCCTTGGACTATCTAGGTTAGCTAACGGGCACTTGGACTTTGTATGTTCCAGAGCGGGCACTTGGATTATGTAGGTTGCCTAGCGGGCATTTAGACTATGTAGGTTTCCTTGCGGGCATTTGGACTCTGTAGGTTACCTACCGGGCACTTGGACTATGTAGTTTCCCTAACGGGCACTTGGACTATGTAGGTTCGCTAGCGGTCACGTGGACTATGTAGGCTCACTAGAAGACACTTGGACTATGTAGGTTAACTAGCGGGCACTTGGACTATCCAGGTTACCAAGCGGGCACTTGGACTATGTAGGTTACCCAATGGGCACTTGGACTATCTAGGTTAACGAAAGGACACTTGGACTATGTAGGTTAACTAGCAGACACTTTGACTATCTAGGTTAGCTAACGGGCAATTGGACTATCTAGGTTAACTAACGGGCACTTGGACTATGTAGGTTGCCTAGCGAGCACTTGGACTATGTAGGTTCCCTAGCGGGCACTTGGACTATTTAGGTTCCCTATCGGGTACTTGGACTGTCTAGGTTAACTAGGGGGCAATTGGACTGTCTAGGTTACCTAGTGGGCACTTGGACTATGTAGTTTACCTAGCAGGCACTTGGACTATGTAGGTTAACTAGCGGGCACTTGGACTATCTAGGTTACCTAGCGGGCACTTGGACTATGTACGTTCCCTAGGAGGCACTTGGGCTATCTACGTTACCTAGCGGGCACTTGGACTATGTAGGTTAAGGAACGGGCACTTGGACTATGTAGGTAACCTAGTGGTCACTTGGACTGTCTAGGTTACCTAGCGGGCACTTGGAATATGTAGGTTAACTAGCGGGCACTTGGACTATCTAGGTTAACTAGCGGGCACTTGGCCTATCTAGGTTAACTAGCGGGCACTTGGACTATGTAGGTTCCCTAGCGGGCATTTGGACTATCTAGGTTACCTAACGGGCACTTTCACTATCTAGGTTACCTAGCGGGCTCTTGGACTATGTAGGTTAAATAGCGGGCACTTGGACTATCTAGGTTACCTAAAGGGCACTTGGACTATGTAGGTTAATTAGCGGGCATTTGGACTATGTAGGTTACCTAGCGGGCACTTGGACTGTCTAGGTTACCTTGCGGGCACTTGAATTATCTAGGTTACCGAATGGGCACTTGGACTATGTAGGTTACCTAGCCGCCACTTGGACTATCTAGGTTAGCTAACAGGCACTTGGATTATCTAGGTTCCCTAGCTGGCACTTGGACAATGTAGGTCAACTATCGGGCCCTTGGACTATCTAGGTTAGCTAACGGGCACTTGGAGTTTGTATGTTCCAGAGCGGGCACTTGGATTATGTAGGTTGCCTAGCGGGCATTTAGACTATGTAGGTTTACTTGCTGGCATTTGGACTCTGTAGGTTACCTAGCGGGAACTTGGACTATGTAGTTTCCCTAACGGGCACTTGGACTATGTAGGCTCCCTAGAAGACACTTGGACTATGTAGGTTAACTAGCGGGCACTTGGACTATGTAGTTTCCCTAACGGGCATTTGGATTATTTAGGTTACCTAGTGGGCACTTGGACTATGTAGGTTATCTAGCGGGCACTTGGACTACGTAGGTTAACTAGAAGGCACTTGGACTATCAAGGTTACCTAGCGGGCTCTTGGACTATGTAGGTTACCAGCGGGCACTTGGACTATCGAGGTTAACGAACGTGCACTTGGACTATGTAGGTAACCTAGCAGGCACTTGGACTGTCTAGGTTACCTAGCGGGCACTTGGACTATCTAGGTTAACGAACGGGCACTTGGACTATGTAGGTTAACTAGCAGACACTTTGACTATCTAGGTTAGCTAACGGGCAATTGGACTATCTAGGTTAACTAACGGGCACTTGGACTATGTAGGTTGCCTAGTGAGAACTTGGACTATGTAGGTTCCCAAGCGGGCACATGGACTATTTAGGTTCCTTATCGGGTACTTGGACTGTCTAGGTTAACTAGGGGGCAATTGGACTGTCTAGGTTACCTAGTGGGCACTTGGACTATGTAGTTTACCTAGCAGGCACTTGGACTATGTAGGTTAACTAGCGGGCACTTGGACTATCTAGGTTACCTAGCGGGCACTTGGACTATGTAGGTTAAATAGCGGGCATTTGTACTATATAGGTTAACTAGAGGGCACTTGGATTATGTAGGTTACCTAGCGGGCACTTGGACTATGTAGGTTAAGTAGCGGGCACTTGGATTATCTAGGTTAACTAACAGGCACTTGGACTATGTATGTTCCAGTGCGGACAATTGGACTATGTAGGTTCCCTAGCGGGCACTTGGACTATCTACGTTCCCTAAAGGGCACTTGGACTATGTAGGTTAACTAGCGGACAATTGGATGATCTAGGTTAACTAGCGGGTACATGGGCTATCTAGGTTAACTAGGGGTTCCTTGGACTACGTAGGTTAACTAGCGGACACTTGCACTATGTAGGTTACCTAGCGGGCACTTGGACTATCTAGGTTAACTAGCAGGCCCTTTGACTATCTAGGTTACCTAGCAGGCACGTGGACTATGTAGGTTAACTAGCGGGTACTTACACTATCTAAGTTACCTAGCGGGCACTTGGACTATGTACGTTCCCTAGCGGGCACTTGGACTATGTACGTTCCCTAGCGGGCACTTGTACTATCTATGTTAACTATCGGGCACTTGGAATATGTAGGTTAACTAGCGGACACTTGCACTATGTAGGTTACCTAGCAGGCACTTGGACTATCTAGGTTAACAAGCGGACACTTGCACGATCTAGGTTAACTAGCGGGCACTTCGACTATGTAGGTTCCCAGCGGGCATTTGGACTATATAGATAACCTAGCGGGCACTTAGACTTTGTAGGTTACTTAGCGGGCACTTGGACTATATAGGTTACCTAGCTGGCACTGGAACTATCTACGTTGCCTAGCATGTTCTTGGAGTATGTTGGTTACCTAGCGGGCTGTTGGACTATCTAGGTTACCTAGCGGGCACATGGACTATCTAGGTTAACTAATGGGCACTTGGACTATGTAGGTTCCCTAGCGGTCCCTTGGACTATGTAAGTTCCCTAGCGGGCACTTGGACTATGTGGGTTAACTAGAGGGCATTTGGAGTATGTAGGTTACCTAGCGGGCACTTGGACTATGTAGGTTCCCTATCGGGCACTTGGAGAATGTAGGTTAACTAGGGGGCACTAAGACTATGTAGGTTACCTAGCGGGCCCTTGGACTATCTAGGTTACCTAGCGGGCATTTGGATTATGTAGGCTCCCTAGCGGGCATTTGGACTATATAGATTCCTTAGCGGGCACTTAGACTTTGTAGGTTACCTAGCGGGCACTTGGACTATCTAGGTTACCAAGCGGGCACTTGGATTATGTAGGTTACCTACCGGGCTGTTGGACTATCTAGGTTACCTAGCGGGCACTTGGACTATCTAGGTTAACTAACGGCCACTTGGACTATGTAGGTTCCCTAGCGGCCCTTGGACTATGTAAGTTCCCTAGCGGGCACTTAGACTATGTGAGTTCCCTAGCGGGCATTTGGACTATCTACGTCACCTAACGGGCACTTGGACTATGTACGTTAACTAGCGGGCATTTGGACTGTCTAGGTTACCTAGCGGGCACTTGGACTTCTAGGTCAACGAATGGGCTCTTGGACCATGTAGGTTGCCTAACGGGCACTTGGACTATCTAGGTTACGTAACGGGCACTTTGACTATCTAGGTTACATAGCGGGCACTTGGTCTTTGTAGGTTAACTAGCGAGCACTAGGACTCTAGGTTACCTAGCGGGCACTTGGACTATCTTGTTTACCTAGCGGGAACGTGGACAATGTAGGTTACCTAGCAGGCACTTGGACTATCTAGGTTACCTAACGGGCACTTTCACTATCTAGGTTACCTAGCGGGCACTTGGACTATGTAGGTTAAATAGCGGGCACTTGGACTATCTAGGTTACCTAAAGGGCACTTGGACTATGTAGGTTAATTAGCGGGCATTTGGACTATGTAGGTTACCTAGCGGGCACTTGGACTGTCTAGGTTACCTTGCGGGCACTTGAATTATCTAGGTTAACGAATGGGCACTTGGACTATGTAGGTTACCTAGCCGCCACTAGGACTATCTAGGTTAGCTAACAGGCACTTGGATTATCTAGGTTCCCTAGCGGGCACTTGTACTATCTAGGTTACCTAGCTGGCACTTGGACAATGTAGGTCAACTATCGGGCCCTTGGACTATCTAGGTTAGCTAACGGGCACTTGGAATTTGTATGTTCCAGAGCGGGCACTTGGATTATGTAGGTTGCCTAGCGGGCATTTAGACTATGTAGGTTTACTTGCTGGCATTTGGACTCTGTAGGTTACCTAGCGGGCACTTGGACTATGTAGTTTCCCTAACGGGCACTTGGACTATGTAGGTTCCCTAGCGGTCACATGGACTATGTAGGCTCCCTAGAAGACACTTGGACTATGTAGGTTAACTAGCGGGCACTTGGACTATCCAGGTTACCAAGCGGGCACATGGACTATGTAGGTTACCCAATGGGCACTTGGACTATCTAGGTTAACGAACGTGCACTTGGACTATGTAGGTACTTATCAGGCAATTGGACTATCTAGGTTACCTAGCGGACACTTGGACGATTTAGGTTAACTAGCGGGCACTTGGACTATCTAGGTTAAGTAGCAGGCCCTTGGACTATCTAGGTTTACTAGCGGGCAATTGGACTATCTAGGTTAACTAACGGGCACTTGGACTATGTAGTTTACCTAGCGGGCATTTGGATTATTTAGGTTACCTAGTGGGCACTTGGACTATGTAGGTTATCTAGCGGGCACTTGGACTACGTAGGTTGACTAGAAGGCACTTGGACTATCAAGGTTACCTAGTGGGCTCTTGGACTATGTAGGTTACCAGCGGGCACTTGGACTATCTAGGTGAACGAACGTGCACTTGGACTATGTAGGTAACCTAGCGGGCACTTGGACTGTCTAGGTTACCTAGCGGACATTTGGACTATCTAGGTTACCTAGTGGGCACTTGGACTATGTAGGTTAACTAGCGGACACTTCGACTATCTAGGTTATCTAACGGGCAATTGGACTATCTAGGTTACCTAGCGGGCACTTGGACTATGGAGGTTCCCTACGGGCACTTGGACTATTTAGGTTACCTAGCAGGCACTTTGACTATCTAGGTTAACTAACGGGCATTTGGACTGTGTAGGTTGCCTAGCGAGCACTTGGACTACATAGGTTCCCTAGCGCGCACTTAGACTATATAGGTTCCCTATCGGGTACATGGACTGTCTAGGTTAACTAGCGGGCAATTGGACTGTCTAGGTTACCTAGTGGGCACTTGGAGTATGTACGTTCCCTAGCGGGCACTTAGGCTATCTACATTCCCTAGCGGGCACTTGGACTATGTAAGTTAACGAACGGGCACTTGGACTATGTAGGTTAATGAACGGGCTCTTGGATTATGTAGTTTACCTAGCAGGTACTTGGACTATGTAGGTTAACTAGCAGGCACTTGGACTATCTAGGTTACCTACGGGCACATGGACTATGTACCTTCCCTAGCGGGCACTTGGGCTATCTACGTTACCTAGCGGGCACTTGGACTATGTAGGTTAACTAACGGGCACTTGGACTATGTAGGTAACCTAGTGGTTACTTGGACTGTCTAGGTTACCTAGCAGGAACTTGGACTATGTAGGTTAACTAGCGGGCACTTGGACTATCTAGGTTAACTAGCAGGCCTTTGGACTATGTAAGTTAACTAGAGGGCACTTTGATGATCCTGGTTAACTAGTGGGCACTTGGACTATCTAGGTTAACTAGCGCACGCTTGGACTATGTAGGTTCCCTAGCGGGCATTTGGACTATATAGGTTACCTAGCGGACACTTGGACTATGTAGGTTACCTAGCGGGCACTTGGACTATCTAGGTTAACTAGCGGGCACTTGGATTATCTAGGTTAACTAACGGGCACTTGGACAATGTATGTTCCAGAGCGGGCAATTGGACTATGTAGGTTCCCTAGCGGGCACTTGGACAATCTAGGTTCCCTAAAGGGCACTTGGACTATGTAGGTTAACTAGCGGACAATTGGAGGATCTAGGTTAACTAGCGGACACTTGCACTATGTAGGTTACCTAGCAGGCTCTTGGACTATCTAGGTTACCTAGCGGGCACTTTGACTATGTAGGTTATCTAGCGGACACTTGCACTATGCAGGTTACCTAGCGGGCACTTGGACTATGTAGGTTAACTAGCAGGCCCTTGGACTATCTAGGTTACCTAGCAGGCACTTGGATTATTTAGGTTAACTAGCGGGCACTTGCACTCTCTAGGTTACCTAGGGGGCACTTGGACTATGTACCTTCCCTAGCGGGCACTTGGACTATCTACGTTAACTAGCGGCACTTGGACTATGTAGGTTACCTGGCAGACACTTGCACTATGTAGGTTACCTAGCGGGCACTTGACTATGTAGGTTAACTAGAGGACACTTGGACGATCTAGGTTAACTAGGGGGCACTTGGACGATCTAGGTTTACTAACGGGCACTTGGATTATCAAAGTTAACAATCGAGCCCTTGGACTATGTAGGTTAACTAGTGGGCCCGTGGACTATCTAGGTTACCTAGATAGCACTTGGAGTATATAGGTTCCTTAGCGGGCACTTGGACTATCTAGGTTAACGAATGGGCATTTCACTGTCTAGGTTACATAGCGGGCACTTGGACTTCTAGGTTAACGAACGGGCACTTGGACTATGTATGTAGCCTAGCGGGCACTTGGACTATCTAGGTTAGGTAACGGGCACTTGGACTATCTAGGTGACCTAGCGGGAACGTGGACAATGTAGGTTACCTAGC
This sequence comes from Tenrec ecaudatus, assembly GCF_050624435.1. NCBI lineage: Eukaryota > Metazoa > Chordata > Mammalia > Afrosoricida > Tenrecidae > Tenrec > Tenrec ecaudatus. The sequence continues at coordinate 2,067,959 of NW_027457627.1, forward strand.
AGGCACTTGGACAATCTAGGTTACCTAAGGGGCACTTTCACTATCTAGGTTACCTAGCGGGCACTTGGACTATGTAGGTTAAATAGCGGGCACTTGGACTATCTAGGTTAGGTAACGGGCACTTGGACTATCTAGGTTACCTAGCGGGAACGTGGACAATGTAGGTTACCTAGCAGGCACTTGGACTATCTAGGTTACCTAACAGGCACTTTCACTATCTAGGTTACCTAGCGGGCACTTGGACTATGTAGGTTAACTAGCGGGCATTTGGAGTATATAGGTTACCTAGCGGGCACTTGGACTGTCTAGGTTACCTTGCGGGCACTTGAATTATTTAGGTTAACGAACGGGCACTTGGACTATGTAGGTTACCTAGCCGCCCCTTGGACTATGTAGGTTAACTAGTGGGCACTTGGACTATCTAGGTTACCTAAGGGCACTTGAACTATGTACGTTCCCTAGCGGGCACTTAGGCTATCTACGTTATCTAGCGGGCACTTGGATTATGTAGGTTAACTAGCGGGCACTTGGACTATGTAGGTAACCTAGCGGTCACTTGGACAGTCTAGGTTACCTAGCGGGCACTTGGATTATCTAGGTTAACGAACGGGCACTTGGACTATGTAGGTTACCTAGCCGCCACTTGGACTATCTAGGTTAGCTAACAGGCACTTGGATTATCTAGGTTCCCTAGCGGGCACTTGTACTATCTAGGTTACCTAGCTGGCACTTGGACTATGTAGGTCAACTAGCGGGCCCTTGGACTATCTAGGTTAGCTAACGGGCACTTGGACTTTGTATGTTCCAGAGCGGGCACTTGGATTATGTAGGTTGCCTAGCGGGCATTTAGACTATGTAGGTTTCCTTGCGGGCATTTGGACTCTGTAGGCTACCTACCGGGCACTTGGACTATGTAGGTTACCTAGCCGCCCCTTGGACTATGTAGGTTAACTAGTGGGCACTTGGACTATCTAGGTTACCTAAGGGCACTTGAACTATGTACGTTCCCTAGCGGGCACTTAGGCTATCTACGTTATCTAGCGGGCACTTGGATTATGTAGGTTAACTAGCGGGCACTTGGACTATGTAGGTAACCTAGCGGTCACTTGGACAGTCTAGGTTACCTAGCGGGCACTTGGATTATCTAGGTTAACGAACGGGCACTTGGACTATGTAGGTTACCTAGCCGCCACTTGGACTATCTAGGTTAGCTAACAGGCACTTGGATTATCTAGGTTCCCTAGCGGGCACTTGTACTATCTAGGTTACCTAGCTGGCACTTGGACTATGTAGGTCAACTAGCGGGCCCTTGGACTATCTAGGTTAGCTAACGGGCACTTGGACTTTGTATGTTCCAGAGCGGGCACTTGGATTATGTAGGTTGCCTAGCGGGCATTTAGACTATGTAGGTTTCCTTGCGGGCATTTGGACTCTGTAGGCTACCTACCGGGCACTTGGACTATGTAGTTTCCCTAACGGGCACTTGGACTATGTAGGTTCCCTAGCGGTCACGTGGACTATGTAGGCTCACTAGAAGGCACTTGGACTATGTAGGTTAACTAGCGGGCACTTGGACTATCCAGGTTACCAAGCGGGCACTTGGACTATGTAGGTTACCCAATGGGCACTTGGACTATCTAGGTTAACGAACGGACACTTGGACTATGTAGGTTAGTTATCAGGCACTTGGACTATCTAGGTTACCTAGCGGACACTTGGACGATTTAGGTTAACTAGCGGGCACTTGGACTATCTAGGTTAAGGAGCAGGCCCTTGGACTATCTAGGTTTACTAGCGGGCACTTGGACTATCTAGGTTAACTAACGGGCACTTGGACTATGTAGTTTCCCTAGCGGGAATTTGAATTATTTAAGTTACCTAGTGGGCACTTGGACTATGTAGGTTATCTAGCGGGCACTTGGACTATGTAGGTTAACTAGAAGGCACTTGGACTATCAAGGTTACCTAGCGGGTTCTTGGACTATGTAGGTTACCAGCGGGCACTTGGACTATCTAGGTTAACGAACGTGCACTTGGACTATGTAGGTAACCTAGCGGGCACTTGGACTGTCTAGGTTACCTAGCTGACATTTGGATTATCTAGGTTACCTAGTGGGCACTTGTACTATGTAGGTTAACTAGCGGACACTTCGACTAATTAGGTTATCTAATGGGCAATTGGACTATCTAGGTTACCTAGCGGGGACTTGGACTATGGAGGTTCCCTACGGGCACTTGGACTATTTAGGTTACCTAGCAGGCTCTTTGACAATCTAGGTTAACTAACGGGCACTTGGACTATGTAGGTTGCCTAGCGAGCACTTGGACTACGTAGGTTCCCTAGCGCGCACTTAGACTATATAGGTTCCCTATCGGGTACTTGGACTGTCTAGGTTAACTAGCGGGCAATTGGACTGTCTAGGTTACCTAGTGGGCACTTGGAGTATGTACGTTCCCTAGCGGGCACTTAGGCTATCTACATTCCCTAGCGGGCACTTGGACTATGTAAGTTAACGAACGGGCACTTGGACTATGTAGGTTAATGAACGGGCTCTTGGATTATGTAGTTTACCTAGCAGGTACTTGGACTATGTAGGTTAACTAGCAGGCACTTGGACTATCTAGGTTACCTACGGGCACATGGACTATGTACCTTCCCTAGCGGGCACTTGGGCTATCTACGTTACCTAGCGGGCACTTGGACTATGTAGGTTAACTAACGGGCACTTGGACTATGTAGGTAACCTAGTGGTTACTTGGACTGTCTAGGTTACCTAGCAGGAACTTGGACTATGTAGGTTAACTAGCGGGCACTTGGACTATCTAGGTTAACTAGCAGGCCTTTGGACTATGTAAGTTAACTAGAGGGCACTTTGATGATCCTGGTTAACTAGTGGGCACTTGGACTATCTAGGTTAACTAGCGCACGCTTGGACTATGTAGGTTCCCTAGCGGGCATTTGGACTATATAGGTTACCTAGCGGACACTTGGACTATGTAGGTTACCAAGCGGGCACTTGGACTATCTAGGTTAACTAGCGGGCACTTGGATTATCTAGGTTAACTAACGGGCACTTGGACAATGTATGTTCCAGAGCGGGCAATTGGACTATGTAGGTTCCCTAGCGGGCACTTGGACAATCTAGGTTCCCTAAAGGGCACTTGGACTATGTAGGTTAACTAGCGGACAATTGGAGGATCTAGGTTAACTAGCGGACACTTGCACTATGTAGGTTACCTAGCAGGCTCTTGGACTATCTAGGTTACCTAGCGGGCACTTTGACTATGTAGGTTATCTAGCGGACACTTGCACTATGCAGGTTACCTAGCGGGCACTTGGACTATGTAGGTTAACTAGCAGGCCCTTGGACTATCTAGGTTACCTAGCAGGCACTTGGATTATTTAGGTTAACTAGCGGGCACTTGCACTCTCTAGGTTACCTAGGGGGCACTTGGACTATGTACCTTCCCTAGCGGGCACTTGGACTATCTACGTTAACTAGCGGCACTTGGACTATGTAGGTTACCTGGCAGACACTTGCACTATGTAGGTTACCTAGCGGGCACTTGACTATGTAGGTTAACTAGAGGACACTTGGACGATCTAGGTTAACTAGGGGGCACTTGGACGATCTAGGTTTACTAACGGGCACTTGGATTATCAAAGTTAACAATCGAGCCCTTGGACTATGTAGGTTAACTAGTGGGCCCGTGGACTATCTAGGTTACCTAGATAGCACTTGGAGTATATAGGTTCCTTAGCGGGCACTTGGACTATCTAGGTTAACGAATGGGCATTTCACTGTCTAGGTTACATAGCGGGCACTTGGACTTCTAGGTTAACGAACGGGCACTTGGACTATGTATGTAGCCTAGCGGGCACTTGGACTATCTAGGTTAGGTAACGGGCACTTGGACTATCTAGGTGACCTAGCGGGAACGTGGACAATGTAGGTTACCTAGCAGGCACTTGGACAATCTAGGTTACCTAAGGGGCACTTTCACTATCTAGGTTACCTAGCGGGCACTTGGACTATGTAGGTTAAATAGCGGGCACTTGGACTATCTAGGTTAGGTAACGGGCACTTGGACTATCTAGGTTACCTAGCGGGAACGTGGACAATGTAGGTTACCTAGCAGGCACTTGGACTATCTAGGTTACCTAACAGGCACTTTCACTATCTAGGTTACCTAGCGGGCACTTGGACTATGTAGGTTAACTAGCGGGCATTTGGAGTATATAGGTTACCTAGCGGGCACTTGGACTGTCTAGGTTACCTTGCGGGCACTTGAATTATTTAGGTTAACGAACGGGCACTTGGACTATGTAGGTTACCTAGCCGCCCCTTGGACTATGTAGGTTAACTAGTGGGCACTTGGACTATCTAGGTTACCTAAGGGCACTTGAACTATGTACGTTCCCTAGCGGGCACTTAGGCTATCTACGTTATCTAGCGGGCACTTGGATTATGTAGGTTAACTAGCGGGCACTTGGACTATGTAGGTAACCTAGCGGTCACTTGGACAGTCTAGGTTACCTAGCGGGCACTTGGATTATCTAGGTTAACGAACGGGCACTTGGACTATGTAGGTTACCTAGCCGCCACTTGGACTATCTAGGTTAGCTAACAGGCACTTGGATTATCTAGGTTCCCTAGCGGGCACTTGTACTATCTAGGTTACCTAGCTGGCACTTGGACTATGTAGGTCAACTAGCGGGCCCTTGGACTATCTAGGTTAGCTAACGGGCACTTGGACTTTGTATGTTCCAGAGCGGGCACTTGGATTATGTAGGTTGCCTAGCGGGCATTTAGACTATGTAGGTTTCCTTGCGGGCATTTGGACTCTGTAGGCTACCTACCGGGCACTTGGACTATGTAGGTTACCTAGCCGCCCCTTGGACTATGTAGGTTAACTAGTGGGCACTTGGACTATCTAGGTTACCTAAGGGCACTTGAACTATGTACGTTCCCTAGCGGGCACTTAGGCTATCTACGTTATCTAGCGGGCACTTGGATTATGTAGGTTAACTAGCGGGCACTTGGACTATGTAGGTAACCTAGCGGTCACTTGGACAGTCTAGGTTACCTAGCGGGCACTTGGATTATCTAGGTTAACGAACGGGCACTTGGACTATGTAGGTTACCTAGCCGCCACTTGGACTATCTAGGTTAGCTAACAGGCACTTGGATTATCTAGGTTCCCTAGCGGGCACTTGTACTATCTAGGTTACCTAGCTGGCACTTGGACTATGTAGGTCAACTAGCGGGCCCTTGGACTATCTAGGTTAGCTAACGGGCACTTGGACTTTGTATGTTCCAGAGCGGGCACTTGGATTATGTAGGTTGCCTAGCGGGCATTTAGACTATGTAGGTTTCCTTGCGGGCATTTGGACTCTGTAGGCTACCTACCGGGCACTTGGACTATGTAGTTTCCCTAACGGGCACTTGGACTATGTAGGTTCCCTAGCGGTCACGTGGACTATGTAGGCTCACTAGAAGGCACTTGGACTATGTAGGTTAACTAGCGGGCACTTGGACTATCCAGGTTACCAAGCGGGCACTTGGACTATGTAGGTTACCCAATGGGCACTTGGACTATCTAGGTTAACGAACGGACACTTGGACTATGTAGGTTAGTTATCAGGCACTTGGACTATCTAGGTTACCTAGCGGACACTTGGACGATTTAGGTTAACTAGCGGGCACTTGGACTATCTAGGTTAAGGAGCAGGCCCTTGGACTATCTAGGTTTACTAGCGGGCACTTGGACTATCTAGGTTAACTAACGGGCACTTGGACTATGTAGTTTCCCTAGCGGGAATTTGAATTATTTAAGTTACCTAGTGGGCACTTGGACTATGTAGGTTATCTAGCGGGCACTTGGACTATGTAGGTTAACTAGAAGGCACTTGGACTATCAAGGTTACCTAGCGGGTTCTTGGACTATGTAGGTTACCAGCGGGCACTTGGACTATCTAGGTTAACGAACGTGCACTTGGACTATGTAGGTAACCTAGCGGGCACTTGGACTGTCTAGGTTACCTAGCTGACATTTGGATTATCTAGGTTACCTAGTGGGCACTTGTACTATGTAGGTTAACTAGCGGACACTTCGACTAATTAGGTTATCTAACGGGCAATTGGACTATCTAGGTTACCTAGCGGGGACTTGGACTATGGAGGTTCCCTACGGGCACTTGGACTATTTAGGTTACCTAGCAGGCTCTTTGACAATCTAGGTTAACTAACGGGCACTTGGACTATGTAGGTTGCCTAGCGAGCACTTGGACTACGTAGGTTCCCTAGCGCGCACTTAGACTATATAGGTTCCCTATCGGGTACTTGGACTGTCTAGGTTAACTAGCGGGCACTTGGAATATGTACGTTCCCTAGCGGGCACTTAGGCTATCTACGTTCCCTAGCGGGCACTTGGACTATGTAGGTTAACGAACGGGCACTTGGACTATGTAGGTTAACGAACGGGCACTTGGATTATGTAGTTTACCTAGCAGGTACTTGGACTATGTAGGTTAACTAGCAGGCACTTGGACTATCTAGGTTACCTACGGGCACTTGGACTATGTACCTTCCCTAGCGGGCACTTGGGCTATCTACGTTACCTAGCGGGCACTTGGACTATGTAGGTTAACTAAGGGGCACTTGGACTATGTAGGTAACCTAGTGGTCACTTGGACTATCTAGGTTAAGTAGCAGGCCTTTGGACTATGTAAGTTAACTAGAGGGCACTTTGATGATCCTGGTTAACTAGCGGGCACTTGGACTATCTAGGTTAACTAGCGCACACTTGGACTATGTAGGTTCCCTAGCGGGCATTTGGACTATATAGGTTACCTAGCGGGCACTTGGACTATGTAGGTTAATTAGCGGGCACTTGGACTATCTAGGTTAACTAGCGGGCACTTGGATTATCTAGGTTAACTAACGGGCACTTGGACAATGTATGTTCCAGAGCGGGCAATTGGACTATGTAGGTTCCCTAGCGGGCACTTGGACAATCTAGGTTCCCTAAAGGGCACTTGGACTATGTAGGTTAACTAGCGGACAATTGGACGATCTAGGTTAACTAGCGGACACTTGCACTATGTAGGTTACCTAGCAGGCTCTTGGACTATCTAGGTTACCTACCGGGCACTTTGAATATGTAGGTTAACTAGCGGACACTTGCACTATGCAGGTTACCTAGCGGGAACTTGGACTATGTAGGTCAACTAGCGGGCCCTTGGACTATCTAGGTTACCTAGCAGGCACTTGGATTATGTAGGTTAACTAGCGGGCACTTGCACTCTCTAGGTTACCTAAGGGGCACTTGGACTATGTACCTTCCCTAGCGGGCACTTGGACCATCTACGTTAACTAGCGGCACTTGGACTATGTAGGTTACCTAGCAGACACCTGCACTATGTAGGTTACCTAGCGGGCACTTGACTATGTAGGTTAACTAGAGGACACTTGGATGATTTAGGTTTACTAGAGGGCACTTGGACGATCTAGGTTTACTAACGGGCACTTGGATTATCAAAGTTAACAATCGAGCCCTTGGACTATGTAGGTTAACTAGTGGGCCCTTGGACTATCTAGGTTACCTAGATAGCACTTGGAGTATATAGGTTCCCTAGCGGGCACTTGGACTATCTAGGTTAACGAATGGGCACTTGCACTGTCTAGGTTACATAGCGGGCACTTGGACTTCTAGGTTAACGAACGGGCACTTGGACTATGTATGTAGCCTAGCGGGCACTTGGACCATCTAGGTTAGGTAACGGGCACTTGTACTATCTAGGTTACCTAGCGGGAACGTGGACAATGTAGGTTACCTAGCAGGCACTTGGACAATCTAGGTTACCTAAGGGGCACTTTCACTATCTAGGTTACCTAGCGGGCACTTGGACTATGTAGGTTAAATAGCGGGCACTTGGACTATCTAGGTTAGGTAACGGGCACTTGGACTATCTAGGTTACCTAGCGGGAACGTGGACAATGTAGGTTACCTAGAAGGCACTTGGACTATCTAGGTTACCTAACGGGCACTTTCATTATCTAGGTTACCTAGCGGGCACTTGGACTATGTAGGTTAAAAAGCGTGCACTTGGACTATCTAGGTTACCTAAAGGGCACTTGGACTATGTAGGTTAACTAGCGGGCATTTGGACTATGTAGGTTACCTAGCGGGCACTTGGACTGTCTAGGTTACCTTGCGGGCACTTGAATTATCTAGGTTAACGAACGGGCACTTGGACTATGTAGGTTACCTAGCCGCCACTTGGACTATGTAGGTTAACTAGCGGGCACTTGGACTATCCAGGTTACCAAGCGGGCACTTGGAATATGTAGGTTACCCAATGGGCCCTTGGACTATCTAGGTTAACTAACGGGCACTTGGACTATGTAGTTTCCCTAGCGGGCATTTGAATTATTTAGGTTACCTAGTGGGCACTTGGACTATGTAGGTTATCTAGCGGGCACTTGGACTACGTAGGTTAACTAGAAGGCACTTGGACTATCAAGGTTACCTAGTGGGCTCTTGGACTATGTAGGTTACTAGCGGGCACTTGGACTATCTAGGTTAACGAACGTGCACTTGGACTATGTATGTAACCTAGCGGGCACTTGGACTGTCTATGTTACCTAGCGGACATTTGGATTATCTAGGTTACCTAGTGGGCACTTGTACTATGTAGGTTAGCTAGCGGACACTTTGACTAATTAGGTTAGCTAACGGGCATTTGGACTATCTAGGTTACCTAGCGGGCACTTGGACTATGTAGGTTCCCTAGCGGGCACTTGGACTATTTAAGTTACCTAGGAGGCACTTGGACTATGTAGGTTAACTAGCGGGCACTTGTACTATCTAGATTAACTAGCGGGCCCTTGGACTATCTAGGTTAACTCGCGGGCACTTGGATTATCTAGGTTAACTGGCGGGCACTTGGACTATCTAGATTAACTAGTGAGCCCTTGGACTATCGAGGTTTACTAGCGGGCACTTGGACTATCTAGGTTAACTAGCGGGCACTTGGAATATGTAGGTTAACTAGAAGGCACTTGGACTATCTAGGTTAACTAGCGGGCACTTGGACTATGAAGTTTCCCTAGCGGCCATTTGGATTATTTAGGTTACCTAGTGGGCACTTGGACTATGTAGGTTACCTAGCGGGCACTTGGACTATGTAGGTTAACTAGAAGGCACTTGGACTATCAAGGTTACCTAGCGGGCCCTTGGACTATGTAGGTTACCAGCGGGCACTTGGACTATCTAGGTTAACGAACGTGCACTTGGACTATGTAGGTAACCTAGCGGGCACTTGGACTGTCTAGGTTACCTAGCGGGCACTTGGCCTATCTAGGTTAACGAACGGGCACTTGGACTATGTAGATTACCAGCGGGCATTTGGACTATGTAGGATCCCTATCGGACATTTGGACTACTTAGGTTACCTAGCGGGCACTTGGACTATCTTGGTTAACGAACGGGCACTTGGACTATGTAGGGTAACTAGCGGACACTTCGACTATGTAGGTTAGCTAACGGGCAATTGGACTATCTAGGTTACCTAGCGGGCACTTGGACTATGTAGGTTCCCTAGCAGGCACTTGGATTATTTAGGTTACCTAGCAGGCACTTTGACTATCTAGGTTAAGTAACGGGCACTTGGACTATGTAGGTTCCCTAGCGAGCACTTGGACTATGTAGGTTCCCAGCGGGCACTTGGACTATGTAGGTTCCCTATCGGGTACTTGGACTGTGTAGGTTAACTAGCGGGCAATTGGGCTGTCTAGGTTACCTAGTGGGCACTTGGACTATGTAGGTTAACTAGCGGGCACTTGGACTATCTAGGTTACCCAGCGGGCACTTGGACTATGTAGGTAACATAATGGTCACTTGGACTGTCTAGGTTACCTAGCGGGGACTTGGATTATGTAGGTTAACTAGCGGGCACTTGGACTATGTAGGATCCCAACAGGCATTTGTACTACTTAGGTTAACTAGCGGGCACTTTGACTATCTAGGTTAACTAGCGGGAACTTGGACTATCTAGGTCAACTAGCGGGCCCTTGTACTATGTAGGTTAACTAGCGGGCACTTGGACTATCTAGGCTAACTAGTGGACCTTGGACTATGTAGGTTAACTAGCGGCCACTTGGACTTTGTACGTCCCCTAGTGGGCACTTGGACTATCTAGGTTAACTAATGGGAACTAGGACTATCTAGGTTAACTAGCGGGCACTTGGACTATCTAGGTTACCTAGCAGGCACTTGGATTATGAAGGATCCCTAGCGGGCACTTGGACTATCTAGGTTACCTAGCGGACACGTGGACTATGTAGGTTAACTAACGGACACTTGCACGATCTAGGTTAACTACCGAGCCCTTGCACTATGTAGGTTAACTAGCTGGCCCATGGATTATGTAGGTTTACTAGCAGGCACTTGGAGTATCTAGGTTAACTAGCGGGCACTTGGACTATGTAGTTTCCCTAGCGGGCATTTGGACTATTAAGTTTACCAAGGGGGAACTTGGACTATGTAGGTTACCTAGCGGGCACTTGGACTATCTAGGTTAACTAGCAGGCACTTTGACTATCTAGGTTAACTAACGGGCACTTGGACTATGTAGGTTGCCTAGCGGGCACATGGACTGTGTAGATTCCCTAGCGGGCACTTGGATTATGTAAGTTCCCTATCGGGCACTTGGATTATGTAGGTTCCCTATCGGGCACTTGGACTATGTAGGTTAACTAGCGGGCACTAGGACTGTCTAGGTAACCTAGCGGGCACTTTGACTATGTAGGATCCCTATCAGACATTGGTACTACTTAGGTTAACTAGCAGGAAATTTGACTATGTAGGTTAAATAGCGGGCACTTGGACTATCTAAGTTTCCTAGCAAGCACATGGACTATGTACGTCCCCTAGTGGGCAATTGGACTATCTAGGTTAACTAACGGGCACTAGGACTATCTAGGTTAACTAGCGAGCACTTGGACTATCTAGGTTACCTAGAAGGCACTTGGATTATGAAGGATCCCTAGCGGGCACTTGGACAATCTAGGTTAACTAGCGGGCACTTGGACAATCTAGGTTAACTAGCGGGCACTTGGACTATCAAAGTTAACAAGTGAGCTCATGGACTATGTAGGTTAACTAGCGGGCTCTTGGACTATCTAGGTTACCTAGCAGGCACTTGGACTATACAGGTTACCTAGTGGGCACTTGGACTATCTAAGTTAATGAACGGGCACTTGGACTATGTAGGTTGCTTAGCGGGCACTTGGACTATCTAGGTTAACTAGCGGGCACTTGGACTATGTAGTTTTCCTAGTGGCCATTTGGATTATTTAGGTTACCTAGGGGCACTTGGACTATGTAGGTTACCTAGTGGGCACTTGGACTATGTAGGTTAACTAGAAGGCACTTGGACTATCAAGGTTACCTAGCGGGCCCTTGGACTATGTAGGTTACCAGCGGGCACTTGGACTATCTAGGTTAATGAACGTGCACCTGGACTATGTAGGTAACCTAGCGGGCACTTGGACTGTCTAGGTTACCTAGCAGGCACTTGGCCTATCTACGTTAACGAACGGGCACTTGGACTATGTAGGTTAACCAGCGGACACTTCGACTATCTAGGTTAGCTAATGGGCAATTGGAATATCTAGGTTACCTAGCGGGCACTTCGACTATGTAGGTTGCCTAGCGAGGACTTGGACTATGTAGGTTCCCTAGCGAGCACTTGGATATTTAGCTTCCCTATCGGGTACTTGGACTGTCTAGGTTAACAAGGGGGTAATTGGACAGTCTAGGTTACCTAGTGGGCACTTGGACTATGTAGTTTACCTAGGATGCACTTGGACTATGTAGGTTAACTAGCGGGCACTTGGACTATCTAGGTTACCTAGCGGGCACCTGGACTATGTACGTTCCCTAGCGGGCACTTGGGCTATCTACGTTACCTAGCGGGCACTTGGACTATGTAGGTTAACGAACGGGCACTTGGACTATGTAGGTAACCTAATGGTCACTTGGACTGTCTAGGTTACCTAGCGTTAACTTGGACTATGTAGGTTAACTAGCGGGCACTTGGACTATCAAGGTTAACTAGGGGGTCCTTGCTCTATGTAGGTTAACTAGCAGGCCTTTGGACTATGTAAGTTAACTAGAGGGCACTTTGATGATCCTGATTAACTAGCGGGCACTTGGAATATCTAGGTTAACTAGCGGGCACTTGGACTATCTAGGTTAACTAGCGGGGACTTGGACTATGTAGGTTCCCTAGCGGGCACTTTTACTATGTAGGTTCCCTAGCGGGCACTTGGACTATATAGGTTAACTAGCGGGCCCTTGGACTATGTAGGTTAACTAGCGTGCACTTGGACGATCTAGGTTAACTAGCGGGTACTTGGACTATGTAGGATGCCTATCGGACATTTGTACTACTTAGGTGAACTAGCGGGCACTTTGACTATCTAGGTTAACGAGCGGGAACTTGGACTATCTAGGTCAACTAGCGGGCCCTTGTACTATGTAGGTTAACTAGCGTGCACTTGGACGATCTAGGTTACCTAGCAGGCACTTTGACTATCTAGGTTAACTAACGGGCACTTGGACTCTGTAGGTTGCCTAGCGGGCACATGGACTGTGTAGGTTCCCTAGCGGGCATTTGGATTATGTAGGTTCCCTATCGGGCACTTGGACTATGTAGGTTAACTAGCGGGCACTAGAACTGTCTAGGTAACCTAGCGGGCACTTGGACTATCTAGGTTAATGAACCGGCACTTGAACTATGTAGGTAACCTAGCGGGCACTTGGACAGTCTAGGTTACCTAGCGGGCACTTTGACTATCTCGGTTAACGAATGGGCACTTGGACTATGTAGGTTACCTAGCGGGCACTTGGACTATGTAGGATCCCTATCAGACATTTGTACTACTTAAGTTAACTAGCCGGCAATTTGACTTGTAGGTTAAATAGCGGGCACTTGGACTATCTAGGTTTCCTAGCAGGCACTTGGACTATGTACATACCCTAGCGCGCTCTTGGACTATCTAGGTTACCTAGCGGGCACTTGGACTATGTACGTCCCGTAGTGGGCAATTGAACTATCTAGGTTAACTAACGGGCACTATGACTATCTAGGTTAACTAGCGAGCACTTGGACTCTCTAGGTTACCTAGCAGGCACTTGGATTATGAAGGATCCCTAGCGGGCACTTGGACAATCTAGGTTAACTAGCGGGCACTTGGACTATCAAAGTTAACAAGTGAGCCTTTGGACTATGTAGGTTAACTAGCGGGCCCTTGGACTATCTAGGTTACCTAGCAGGCACTTCGACTATATAGGTTAACGAACGGGCACTTGGAATATGCAGGTAACCTAGCGGGCACTTGGACTGTCTAGGTTACCTAGCGGGCACTTGGACTTCAAGGTTAACGAACGGGCACTTGGACTATGTAGGTTGCGTAGCGGACACTTGGACTATCTAGGTTAACTAGCGGGGACTTGGACTATGTAGTTTCCCTAGCGGGCATTTGGATTATTTAGGTTACCTAGTGGGCACTTGGACTATGTAGGTTACCTAGCGGGCACTTGGACTACGTAGGTTAACTAAAAGGCACTTGGACTATCAAGGTTACCTAGCGGGCCCTTGGACTATGTAGGTTACCAGCGAGCACTTGGACTATCTAGGTTAATGAACGTGCACTTGGACTATGTAGGTAACCTAGCGGGCACTTGGACTGTCTAGGTTACCTAGCAGGCACTTGACCTATCTACGTTAACGAACGGGCACTTGGACTATGTAGGTTAACTAGTGGACACTTCGACTATCTAGGTTAGCTAATGGGCAATTGGACTATCTAGGTTACCTAGCGTGCACTTGGACTATGTAGGTTCCCTAGCGAGCATTTGGACTATGTAGCTTCCTATCGGGTACTTGGACTGTCTAGGTTAACTGGGGGGTAATTGGACAGTCTAGGTTACCTAGTGGGCACTTGGACTATGTAGTTTACCTAGGATGCACTTGGACTATGTAGGTTAACTAGCGGGCACTTGAACTATCTAGGATACCTAGCAGGCACCTGGACTATGTACGTTCCCTAGCGGGCACTTGGACTATGTAGGTTAACTAACGGGCACTTGGACTATGTAGGTAACCTAATGGTCACTTGGACTGTCTAGGTTACCTAGCGGGAACTTGGACTATGTAGGTTAACTAGCGGGCACTTGGACTATCAAGGTTAACTAGCGGGCCCTTGCTCTATGTAGGTTAACTAGCAGGCCTTTGGACTATGTAAGTTAACTAGAGGGCACTTTGATGATCCTGGTTAACTAGCGGGCACTTGGACTATCTAGGTTAACTAGCGGGCACTTGGACTATCTAGGTTAACTAGCGGGGACTTGGACTATGTAGGTTCCCTAGCGGGCACGTTGACTATGTAGGTTCCCTAGCGGGCACTTGGACTATATAGGTTAACTAGCGGGCCCTTGGACTAAGTAGGTTAACTAGCGTGCACTTGGACGATCTAGGTTAACTAGCGGGTACTTGGACTATGTAGGTTAACTAGCGGGCCTTTGGACTATGTAGATTATCTAGCGGCACTTTGACTATCTAGGTTAACTAGCGGGCCCTTGGACTATGTAGATTCCCTGGCGGGCACTTGGATTCTGTATGTTCCCTTCGGACACTTGAACTATGTAGGTTCCCTTGCAGGCACTTGGACTATGTAGGTTCCAGAGCGGGCACTTGGACTATGTCAGTTAAATACTGGGCACTTGGATTATGTAGGTTAACCAGCGGGCCCTTGGACTATCTTGGTTACCTAGCGGGCACTTGGACTATGTACGTTCCCTAGCGGGCACTTGGCCATATATGTTAACTAGTGGGTTCTTGGACTATCTATGTTAACTACCGGGTACTTGGACTATGTAGGTTAAATAGGGGACACTTGCAGTATGTAGGTTACCTATCGGCACTTGGACTATGTAGGTTAACTAGCGTGCATTTTGACTATGTAGGTTAACTAGAGGACACTTGGACGATCTAGGTTAACTAGTGGGCCCTTGGACTATGTAGGTTAATGAACGGGCATTTAGACTATGTAGGTTACCTAGCAGACACTTGGACTGTCTAGGTTACCTAGCGGGCACTTGGCTATCTAGGTTAACTAGCGGGCACTTGGACTATGTAGGATCCCTGTGGGACATTTGTACTACTTAGGTTAACTAGCGGGCACTTTGACTATCTAGGTCAACTAGCGGGCCCTTGTACTATGTAGGTTAACTAGCTGGCACTTGGACTATGTAGGTAACCTAATGGTCACTTGGACTGTCTAGGTTACCTAGCGGGGACTTGGACTATGTAGGTTAACTAGCGGGCACTTGGACTATGTAGGATCCCTATCGGACATTTGTACTACTTAGGTTAACTAGCGGGCACTTTGACTATCTACGTCAACTAGCGGGCCCTTGTACTATGTAGGTTAACTAGCTGGCACTTGGACTATCTAGGTTAACTAGTGGACCTTGGACTATGTAGGTTAACTAGCGGGCACTTGGACTATGTACGTCCCCTAGTGGGCACTTGGACTATCTAGGTTAACTAACGGGAACTAGGACTATCTAGGTTAACTAGCGGGCACTTGGACAATCTAGGTTACCTAGCAGGCACTTGGATTATGAAAGATCCCTAGCGGGCACTTGGACTATCTAGGTTACCTAGCGGGCAAGTGGACTATGTAGGTTAACTCTCGGGCCCTTGCACCATGTAGGTTAACTAGCGGGCGCATGGATTATGTAGGTTTACTAGCAGGCACTTGGACTATCTAGGTTAACTAGCGGGCACTTAGACTATGTAGTTTCCCTAGTGGGCATTTGGACTATTTAGGTTACCTAGCGGGCACTTGGACTATGTAGGATTCCTATCGGACATTTGGACTACTTAGGTTACCTAGCGGGCACTTGGACTATCTAGGTTAACTAGCGGACACTTGGACTATCTAGGTCAACTAGCTGGCCCTTGTACTATGTAGGTTAACTAGCGTGCACTTGGAGTATCTAGGTTAACTAGCGGACCTTGGACTACTTAGGTTAACTAGCGGGCCCTTGGACTATGTTGGTTATCTAGCGGGCACTTGGACGATCTAGGTTAACTAGAGGGCACTTGGACTATCTAGGATAACTAGCGTGCACTTGGACTATCTAGGTTAACTAGCGGGCACTTGGATGGTCAATGTTAACTAGCGGGCACTTGGACTATCTAGGTTAGCTAACGGGCACTTGGACTAAGTACGTCCCCTAGTGGGCACTTGGACACTCTAGGTTAACTAACGGGCATTAGGACTATCTAGGTTAACTAGCGGGCACTTGGACTATGTAAGTCAACTAGCGGGCCCTTGGACTAACTAGGTTAGCTAACTGGCACTTGGACTATGTAGGTTAACTAGCAGACACTTGCACGATCTATGTTAACTAGCGGGCTCTTGCACTATGTAGGTTAACTAGTGAGCCCTTTGACTATGTTGGTTAACTAGCGGGCACTTGGACGATGTAGGTTAACTAGCGGGCACTTGGATTATATAGATAACCTAGCGGGCACTTAGACTTTGTATGTTACCTAGCGGGCCCTTGGACTATGTAGGTTAACTAGTGGGCCCTTGGACTATGTAGATTAACTAGCGGCACTTGGACTATCTACGTTAACAAGCGGGCCCTTGGACTATATAGATTCCCTAGCAGGTATTTGGACTACTTAGATAACCTACCGGGCAGTTAGATTTTGTAGGTTACCTAGCGGGCACTTGGACTATCTAGGTTACCTAGCTGGCACTTGAACTATCTACGTTACCTAGTGGGTTCTTGGAGTATGTAGGTTACCTAGCGGGCTGTTGGACTATCTAGGTTACCAAGCGGGCACTTGGACTATCTAGGTTAACTAACGGGCACTTGGATTATGTAGGTTCCCTAGCGGGCCCTTGGACTATGTAAGTTCTCTAGTGGGCACTTGGACTATGTGGGTTTCCTGACGGGCATTTGGACTATCTAGGTTACCTAACGGGCACTTGGACTATGTAGGTTCCCTAGCGGGCACTTGGACTATCTAGGTTAACTAGCGGGCACTTGGACAATCTAGGTTACCTAGCAGGCACTTGGATTATGAAAGATCCCTAGCGGGCACTTGGACTATCTAGGTTACCTAGCGGGCAAGTGGACTATGTAGGTTAACTCTCGGGCCCTTGCACCATGTAGGTTAACTAGCGGGCGCATGGATTATGTAGGTTTACTAGCAGGCACTTGGACTATCTAGGTTAACTAGCGGGCACTTAGACTATGTAGTTTCCCTAGTGGGCATTTGGACTATTTAGGTTACCTAGCGGGCACTTGGACTATGTAGGATTCCTATCGGACATTTGGACTACTTAGGTTACCTAGCGGGCACTTGGACTATCTAGGTTAACTAGCGGACACTTGGACTATCTAGGTCAACTAGCTGGCCCTTGTACTATGTAGGTTAACTAGCGTGCACTTGGAGTATCTAGGTTAACTAGCGGACCTTGGACTACTTAGGTTAACTAGCGGGCCCTTGGACTATGTTGGTTATCTAGCGGGCACTTGGACGATCTAGGTTAACTAGAGGGCACTTGGACTATCTAGGATAACTAGCGTGCACTTGGACTATCTAGGTTAACTAGCGGGCACTTGGATGGTCAATGTTAACTAGCGGGCACTTGGACTATCTAGGTTAGCTAACGGGCACTTGGACTAAGTACGTCCCCTAGTGGGCACTTGGACACTCTAGGTTAACTAACGGGCATTAGGACTATCTAGGTTAACTAGCGGGCACTTGGACTATGTAAGTCAACTAGCGGGCCCTTGGACTAACTAGGTTAGCTAACTGGCACTTGGACTATGTAGGTTAACTAGCAGACACTTGCACGATCTATGTTAACTAGCGGGCTCTTGCACTATGTAGGTTAACTAGTGGGCCCATTGACTATGTTGGTTAACTAGCGGGCACTTGGACGATGTAGGTTAACTAGCGGGCACTTGGATTATATAGATAACCTAGCGGGCACTTAGACTTTGTAGGTTACCTAGCGGGCCCTTGGACTATGTAGGTTAACTAGTGGGCCCTTGGACTATGTAGATTAACTAGCGGCACTTGGACTATCTACGTTAACAAGCGGGCCCTTGGACTATATAGATTCCCTAGCAGGTATTTGGACTACTTAGATAACCTACCGGGCAGTTAGATTTTGTAGGTTACCTAGCGGGCACTTGGACTATCTAGGTTACCTAGCTGGCACTTGAACTATCTACGTTACCTAGTGGGTTCTTGGAGTATGTAGGTTACCTAGCGGGCTGTTGGACTATCTAGGTTACCAAGCGGGCACTTGGACTATCTAGGTTAACTAACGGGCACTTGGATTATGTAGGTTCCCTAGCGGGCCCTTGGACTATGTAAGTTCTCTAGTGGGCACTTGGACTATGTGGGTTTCCTGACGGGCATTTGGACTATCTAGGTTACCTAACGGGCACTTGGACTATGTAGGTTCCCTAGCGGGCACTTGGACTATCTAGGTTAACTAGCGGGCACTTAGACTATCTAGATTAACTAGCGGGCCCTTGGACTCTCTAGGTTTACTAGCGGCCACTTGGACTATCTAGGTTAACTAGCGGGGACTTGGACTATGTAGTTTCCCTAGCGGGCATTTGGATTATTTAGGTTACCTAGTGGGCACTTGGACTATGTATGTTACCTAGCGGGCACTTGGACTATGTAGGTTAACTAGAAGGCACTTGGACTATCAAGGTTACCTAGCGGGCCCTTGGACTATGTAGGTTACCAGCGGGCCCTTGGACTATCTAGGTTAAGGAATGTGCACTTGGACTATGTAGGTAACCTAGCGGGCACTTGGACTGGCTAGGTTACCTAGCAGGCACTTGGCCTATCTACGTTAATGAACGGGCACTTGGAATATGTAGGTTAACTAGCGGACACTTCGACTATCTAGGTTAGCTAACGGGAAATTGGACTATCTAGGTTACCTAGCGGGCACTTGGACTATGTAGGTTCCCTAGCGGGCACTTGGACTATTTAGGTTACCTAGCAGGCACTTTGACTATCTAGGTTAACTAACGGGCACTTGGACTATGTAGGTTGCCTAGCGAGCACTTGGACTATGTTGGTTCCCTATCGGGTACTTGGACTGTCTAGGTTAACTAGGGGGCAATTGGACTGTCTAGGTTACCTAGTGGGTGCTTGGACTATGTAGTTTACCTAGGAGGCACTTGGACTATGTAGGTTAACTAGCGGGCACTTGGGCTATCTAGGTTACCTAGCGGGCACTTGGACTATGTATGTTCCCTAGCGGGCACTTGGGCTAGCTACGTTACCTAGCGGGCACTTGGACTATGTAGGTTAACGAACGGGCACTTGGACTATGTAGGTAACCTAATGGTCACTTGGACTGTCTAGGTTACCTAGCGGGCATTTGGACTATGTAGGTTAACTAGCGGGCACTTGGACTATCAAGGTTAACTAGTGGGCCCTTGCTCTATGTAGGTTAACTAGCAGGCCTTTGGACTATGTAAGTTAACTAGAGGGCACTTTGATGATCCTGGTTAACTAGCGGGCACCTGGACTATCTAGGTTAACTAGCGGGCACTTGGACTATGTAGGTTAACTAGCGCGCATTTGGATGATCTAGGTTAAGTAGCGCGTACTTGGACTATGTAGGTTAACTAGCGGGCCCTTGGACGATCTAGGTTAACTAGCGTGCATTTGGACTATGTAGGTTAACTAGAGGATACTGGGACGATCTAGGTTAACTAGTGGGTCCTTGGACTATGTAGTTTAACGAACGTGCATTTGGAATATGTAGGTTACCTAGCAGACACTTGGACTGTCTAGGTTACCTAGCGGGCACTTGGCTATCTAGGTTAACGAACGGGCACTTGGAATATGTAGGTTCCCTATCGGGTACTTGGACTATGTAGGTTCCTCAGCGGGCACATGGACTATGTAGGTTCCCTATCGGGCATTGGACTATGTAGGTTAACTAGCAGGACCTTGGACTATCTAGGTTACCTAGCAGGCACTTGAACTATGTACATACCCTAGTGGGCAATTTGACTATCTAGGTTACCTAGCGGGCACTTGGACTATGTACGTCCCCTAGCGGGCACTTGGACTATCTAGGTTAACTAGAGGGCCCTTGGACTATCTAGATTAACTAGCGAGTCCTTGGAATATGTAGGTTACCTAGCGGGCACTTGGACTATCTAAGTTAACGAAAGGGCACTTGGACTATCTAGGTAACCTAACGGGAAATTGGACTATGTAGATTAACTAGCGGACACTTGGACGATCTAGGTTAACTACCGGGCACTTGGAATATCTAGGTTAACTAGCGGGCCCTAGGACTATGTAGGTTCCCTATCGGGCACTTGGACTATGTAGGTTCCCTAGCGGGCAATTGGACTATATAGGTTACCTAGCGGGCCCTTGGACTATCTAGGTTACCTAGCGGGTACTTGGACTATGTAGGTTAACTACCGGGCACATGCACTATCTAGGTTACCTAGCGGGCACTTGGACTATGTACGTTCCCTAGCGGGCACTTGGACTATATATGTTAACTACCGGGCACTTCGACTATGTAGGTTAACTAGGGGACACTTGCACTATGTAGGTTACCTAGCGGCACTTGGAATATGTAGGTTAACAAGTGTGCATTTGGACTATGTAGGTTAACTAGAGGACACTTGGATGATCTAGGTTAACTAGTGGGCCCTTGGACTATGTAGGTTAACGAACGGGCATTTGGACTATGTAGGTTAACAAGTGTGCATTTGGACTATGTAGGTTAACTAGCGGACATTGGACGATCTAGGTTAACTAGCGGGCACTTGGAATATCTAGGTTAACTAGCGAGCCCTTGGACTATATAGGTTCCCTATCGGGCACTTGGACTATGTAGGTTCCGTAGCGGGCACTTGGACAATATAGGTTAACTAGCGGGCACTTGGACTATCTAGGTTAATTAGCGGGCACTTGGACTATGTACGTTCCCTAGCGGGCACTTTGACTATCTATGTTAACTAGTGGGCACTTGGACTATCTATGTTAACTACCGGGCACTTGGACTATGTAGGTTAACTAGGGGACACTTGCACTATGTAGGTTACCTAGCGGCACTTGGACTATGTAGGTTAACTAGAGGACATTTGGACGATCTAGGTTAACTAGTGGGCCCTTGGACTATGTAGGTTAACAAATAGGCATTTGGACTATGTAGGTTACCTAGCAAACACTTGGACTGTCTAGGTTACCTAGCGGGCACTTGTCTGTCTAGGCTAAAGAACGGGCACTTGGACTATCTAGGTTGCCTAGCGGGCATTTGGACTATGTAAGTTCCCTAGCGGGCACTTGGACTATCTAGGTTACCTAGCGGGCAGTTGGACTATGTAGATTAACTAGCGGGCACTTGGACTATGTATGTTGCATAGCGGGCAATTGGACTATCTAGGTTAGGTAACGGGCACTTGGACTATATAGGTTACCTAGCGGACCCTTTGACTATGTAGGTTACCTAGCGGGCACTTGGACTATCTAGGTTAACGAAAGGGCACTTGGACTATGTAGGTTCCCTCTCAGGCACTTGGACTATGTAGGTTAACTAGCGGGCACTTGGATGATCAAGGTTAACTAGCGGGCACTTGGCCTATCTAGGTTAACTAGCGGGCACTTGGACTATCTAGGTTGATTAGCGGGCACTTGTACAATGCAGGTTCTCTAGCGGGCACTTTGACTATATAGGTTTCCTAGCGGGCACTTGGACTATATAGGTTCCGTAAGAGCACTGTGAATATGTAGGTTAACTAGCGGGCACTTATAATATCTTAGTTAACTAGTGGGCCCTTGGACTATGTAGGTAAACTAGCGGGCACTTGGACTATCTAGGCTAACTAGCGGTTCTTGGACTATGTAGGTTAACTAGCGGGCACTTGGACTATCTAGGTTAACTAGCTGGCCTTGGACTATGTAAGTTAACTAGCGGGCACTTGGACTATCTAGGTTAACTAGCGGGCACTTGCAAAATGCAGGTTCCCTAGAGGGCACTTTGACTATGTAGGTTCCCTAGCGGGCACTTGGACTATATAGGTTCCCTATGGGCACATGGACTATCTAGGTTCCCTAATGGGCACTTGGAATATGTAGGTTCCCTATCGGGCACTTGGACTATGTAGGTTCCTCTGCGGGCACTTGGACTATGTAGGTTCCCTATCAGGCACTTGGACTATGTAGGTTAACTAGCGGGTACTTGGATGATCAAGGTTAACTAGCGGGCACTTGGACTATCTAGGTTAACTAGCGGGCACTTGGGCTATCTAGGTTTATTAGCGGGCACTTGAACAATGCAGGTTCCCTAGCGGGCACGTTGAGTATGTAGGTTGCCTATCGGGTACTTGGACTATGTAGGTTCATCAGTGGGCACATGGACTATGTAGGTTCCCTATCGGGCATTGGACTATGTAGGTTAACTAGCAGGACCTTGGACTATCTAGGTTACCTAGCGGGCACATGGACTATATAGGTTAACTAGCGCACACTTGGACAATCTAGGTTACCTAGCGGGCACTTGAACTATGTACATACCCTAGTGCGCACTTGGACTATCTAGGTTACCTAGCGGGCACTTGGACTATGTACGTCCCCTAGCGGGCACTTGGACTATCTAGGTTAACTAGAGGGCCCTTGGACTATCTAGATTAACTAGCGGGTCCTTGGACTATCTAGGTATACTAGCGGGCACTTGGACTATCTTGGTTAACTAGCGGGCACTTGGACTATGTAGTTTCCCTAGCGGGCATTTGGATTATTTAGGTTACCTAGTGGGCACTTGGACTATGTAGGTTATCTAGCGGGCACTTGGACTATTTAGGTTAACTAGAAGGCACTTGGACTATCAAGGTTAACTAACGGGCACTTGGACTATCTAGGTTAACTAGCGGACACTTGGACTATGTAGGTTCCCTAGCGGGCATTTGGACTATATAGGTTACCTAGCGGGCACTTGGACTTTGTAGGTTACCTAGCGGGCACTTGGACTATCTAGGTTAACTAGCGGGCACTTGGATTATCTAGGTTAACTAACGGGCACTTGGACTATGTATGTTCCAGAGCGGGCAATTGGACTATGTAGGTTCCCTAGCGGGCACTTGGACTATCTAGGTTCCCTAAAGGGCACTTGGATTATCTAGGTTACCGCACGGGCACTTGGACTATGTAGGTTAACTAGCGGACAATTGGACGATCTAGGTTAACTAGCGGGTATTTGGACTATCTAGGTTAACTAGCGGTCCCTTGGACAATAGGTTAACTAGTGGGCACTTGGACTATGTAGGTTCGCTAGCAGGCCCTTGGACTACCTAGGTTAGCTAACTGGCAATTGGACTATGTAGGTTAACTAGCGGACACTTGCACGATCTAGGTTAACTAGCGGGCTCTTGCACTATGTAGGTTAACTAGCGGGCCCATTGACTATGTAGGTTAACTAGTGTGCACTTGGACAATCTAGGTTAACTAGCGGGCACTTGGACGATATAGGTTAATTAGCTGGCACTTGGATTATCTAGGATACCTAGGGGGCACTTGGACTATGTAGGTTCCCTAGCGGGCATTTGGACTATATAGATAACCTAGCGGGCACTTAGACTCTGTGGGTTACCTAGCGGGCACTTGGACTATCTAGGTTACCTAGCTGGCACTTGAAATATCTACGTTACCTAGCGGGTTCTTGGAGTATGTAGGTTACCTAGCGGTCTGTTGGACTATCTAGGTTACCAAGCGGGCACTTGGACTATCTAGGTTAACTAACCGGCACTTGGACTATGTAGGTTCCCTAGCGGGCCCTTGGACTATGTAAGTTCCCTAGCGGGCACTTGTACTATGTGGGTTTCCTGGCGGGCATTTGGACGATCTAGGTTACCTAACGGGCACTTGGACTATGTAGGTTCCCTTGCGGGCACTTGGACTATGTAGGTTAATTAGAGGGCATTTGGACTATGTAGGTTACCTAGCGGGAACTTGGACTATGTAGGTTCCCTATCGGGCACTTGGAGAATGTAAGTTAACTAGGGGCCACTAGGACTATGTAGGTTACCTAGTGGGCCCTTGGACTATCTAGGTTACCTAGCTGGCACTTGAACTATCTACGTTACCTAGTGGGCACTTGGACTATCTAGGTTACCTAACGGGTACTTGGACTATCTTGGTTTCTTAGCAGGCACTTGGACTATCTAGGTTAACGAAAGGGCACTTGGACTATCTAGGTTAACTAACGGGCACTTGGACTATGTAGGTTCCCTAGCGGGCCCTTGGACTATATAAGTTCCCTAGCGGGCACTTGGACTATGTGGGTTCCCTAGCGGGCATTTAGACTATCTAGGTTACCTAGAGGGCACTTGGACTATGTACGTTCCCTAGCGGGCACTTGGATTATCTAGGTTACCTAGCGGGCACTTGGACTATGTACGTTACCTAGCGGGCACTTGGACTATGTACGTTTCCTAGCATGTACTTGGACTATCTATGTTAACT
Source organism: Tenrec ecaudatus (assembly GCF_050624435.1). NCBI lineage: Eukaryota > Metazoa > Chordata > Mammalia > Afrosoricida > Tenrecidae > Tenrec > Tenrec ecaudatus. The sequence continues at coordinate 2,092,581 of NW_027457627.1, forward strand.
AGCGGGCACTTGGACTATTTAGGTTCCCTCTTGGGCACTTGGACTAGATAGGTTCCCTAGCGGGCACTTGGTCTATCTAGGTTAACTAGTGGGCACTTGGACTATCTATGTTAATTAGCGAGCACTTGGACTATCTAGGTTAACTAGCGGGTATTTGGACTATTAGGGTCCCTAGCGGGCATTTGGAGTATATGGTTAGCTAGCGGGCACTTGGACTATGTAGGTTAACGAAAGGGCACTTGGACTATTTAGGTAACTTAGTGGTCACTTGAACTGTCTAGGTTACCTATCGGGCACTTGGAGTATGTAGGTTAACTAGGGGGCTCTTGGACTATCTAGGTTAACTAGCGGGCCCTTGGACGATGTAGGTTAACTAGCGGGCCCTTGGACTATGTAGGTTAACTAGTGGGCACTTGGACGGTCTAGGTTAACTAGCGGATACTTGGACTATGTAGGTTCCCTAGCGGGCATTTGGACTATATAGGTTACCTAGCGGGCACTTGGACTTTGTAGGTTACCTAGCGGGCACTTGGACTATCTAGGTTAACTAGCGGGCACTTGGATTTTCTAGGTTAACTAACGGGCACTTGGACTATGTATGTTCCAGAGCGGGCAATTGGACTATGTAGGTTCCCTAGCGGGCACTTGGACTATCTAGGTTCCCTAAAGGGCACTTGGATTATCTAGGTTACCGCACGGGCACTTGGACTATGTAGGTTAACTAGCGGACAATTGGACGATGTAGGTTAACTAGCGGGTATTTGGACTATCTAGGTTAACTAGCGGTCCCTTGGACAATAGGTTAACTAGTGGGCACTTGGACTATGTAGGTTCGCTAGCAGGCCCTTGGACTACCTAGGTTAGCTAACTGGCAATTGGACTATGTAGGTTAACTAGCGGACACTTGCACGATCTAGGTTAACTAGCGGGCTCTTGCACTATGTAGGTTAACTAGCGGGCCCATTGACTATGTAGGTTAACTAGTGTGCACTTGGACAATCTAGGTTAACTAGCGGGCACTTGGACGATATAGGTTAATTAGCTGGCACTTGGATTATCTAGGATACCTAGGGGGCACTTGGACTATGTAGGTTCCCTAGCGGGCATTTGGACTATATAGATAACCTAGCGGGCACTTAGACTCTGTGGGTTACCTAGCGGGCACTTGGACTATCTAGGTTACCTAGCTGGCACTTGAAATATCTACGTTACCTAGCGGGTTCTTGGAGTATGTAGGTTACCTAGCGGTCTGTTGGACTATCTAGGTTACCAAGCGGGCACTTGGACTATCTAGGTTAACGAACCGGCACTTGGACTATGTAGGTTCCCTAGCGGGCCCTTGGACTATGTAAGTTCCCTAGCGGGCACTTGTACTATGTGGGTTTCCTGGCGGGCATTTGGACGATCTAGGTTACCTAACGGGCACTTGGACTATGTAGGTTCCCTTGCGGGCACTTGGACTATGTAGGTTAATTAGAGGGCATTTGGACTATGTAGTTTACCTAGCGGGAACTTGGACTATGTAGGTTCCCTATCGGGCACTTGGAGAATGTAAGTTAACTAGGGGCCACTAGGACTATGTAGGTTACCTAGTGGGCCCTTGGACTATCTAGGTTACCTAGCTGGCACTTGAACTATCTACGTTACCTAGCGGGTACTTGGAGTATGTAGGTTACCTAGCGGGCACTTGGACTATCTAGGTTACCTAACGGGTACTTGGACTATCTTGGTTTCTTAGCAGTTACTTGGACTATCTAGGTTAACGAAAGGGCACTTGGACTATCTAGGTTAACTAACGGGCACTTGGACTATGTAGGTTCCCTAGCGGGCCCTTGGACTATAAAAGTTCCCTAGCGGGCACTTGGACTATGTGGGTTCCCTAGCGGACATTTGGACTATCTAGGTTACCTAGAGGGCACTTGGACTATGTACGTTCCCTAGCGGGCACTTGGATTATCTAGGTTACCTAGCGGGCACTTGGACTATGTACGTTACCTAGCGGGCACTTGGACTATGTACGTTTCCTAGCGGGTACTTGGACTATCTATGTTAACTAGCGGGCACTTGGACTATTTAGGTTCCCTCTTGGGCACTTGGACTAGATAGGTTCCCTAGCGGGCACTTGGTCTATCTAGGTTAACTAGTGGGCACTTGGACTATCTATGTTAATTAGCGAGCACTTGGACTATCTAGGTTAACTAGCGGGCATTTGGACTATTAGGGTCCCTAGCGGGCATTTGGAGTATATTGGTTACCTAGCGGGCACTTGGACTATGTAGGTTAACGAACGGGCACTTGGACTATGTAGGTAACCTAGTGGTCACTTGAACTGTCTAGGTTACCTATCGGGCACTTGGAGTATGTAGGTTAACTAAGGGGCACTTGGACTATCTAGGTTAACTAGCGGGCCCTTGGACGATGTAGGTTAACTAGCGGGCCCTTGGACTATGTAGGTTAACCAGCGGGCACTTGGACGATCTAGGTTAACTAGCGGATACTTGGACTATGTAGGTTAACTAGCGGGCCCTTGGACTATGTAGATTAATTAGCGGCACTTGGACTATCTACGTTAACTAGCGGGCCCTTGGACTATGTAGATTCCCTAGCGTGCACTTGGACTACGTAGGTTCCCAAGCGGGCACTTAGACTCTGTATGTTCCCTAGCGGGCACTTGGACTATATATGTTCCTTACGGACACTTGAACTATTTAAGTTAACTACCGGGCACTTGGATTATGTAGGTTAACTAGCGGGCCCTTAGACTATCTAGGTTACCTAGCGGGCACTTGGACTATGTAGGTTAACTACCGGGCACTTGCACTATCTAGGTTACCTAGCGGGCACTTGGACAATGTACGTTCCCTAGCGGGCACTTGGACTATCTATGTTAACTAGCGGACAATTGGACTATGTAGGTTAACTAGGGGACACTTGCACTATGTAGGTTACCTAGCGGCACTTGGACTATCTAGGTTAACTAGCGGGCACTTGGACAACATGGGTTAACTAGCGTGCACTTGGACTTTGTAGGTTCCTTAGCGGACACTTGGACTATCTAGTTTACCTAGCGGGCACTTGGACTATGTAGGTTAACTAGCAGGCCCTTGGACTATCTAGGTTACATAGCTGGAACTTGGACTATATAGGTTACCTTGCGGGCACTTGGACTATGTAAGTTTACCAAAGACACTTGGACGATCTAGGTTAAATAGTGGGCCCTTAGACTATGTAGGTTAACGAACGGGCATTTGGACTATGTAAGTTACCTAGCAGGCACTTGGACTGTCTAGGTTACCTAGCGGGCATTTGGACTATTTAGGTTAACGAACAAGGCAATTGGACTATCTAGGTTGACTAGCGGGCACATGGACTATGTAGGTTACCTAGCGGGCACTTGCACTATCTAGGTTACATAGCGGGCACTTGGAATATGCAGGTTAATTAGCGGGCACATGGACTATCTAGGTTACCAAACGGGCATTCGGACTATGTAGGTTACCTTCCGGGCACTTGGACTTCTAGGTTAACGAATGGGCACTTGGACTATGTATGTTGCATAACGGGCAATTGGATTATCTAGGTTAGGTAACGGGCACTTGGACTATCTAGGTTACCTAGCGGGAACTTGGACTATGTAGGTTACCTAGCGGGCACTTGGACTATCCAGGTTACCTAACGGGTACTTGGACTATCTTGGTTTCTTAGCGGGCACTTGGACTATATAGGTTACCTAGCGGGCCCTTGGAATATGTAGGTTACCTAGCGGGCACTTGGACTATCTAGGATAACGAAAGGGCACTTGGACTATGTAGGTTACCTAGCGGGCACTTGGATTATCTAGGTTAGCTAACAGGAACTTGGAATATCTAGGTTAACTAGCAGGCCCTTGGACTATCTAGGTTACATAGCTGGAACTTGGACTATATAGGTTACCTTGCGGGCACTTGGACTATGTAGGTTTACCAAAGACACTTGGACGATCTAGGTTAAATAGTGGGCCCTTAGACTATGTAGGTTAACGAACGGGCATTCGGACTATGTAGGTTACCTAGCGGGCACTTGGACTTCTAGGTTAACGAATGGGCACTTGGACTATGTATGTTGCATAACGGGCAATTGGATTATCTAGGTTAGGTAACGGGCACTTGGACTATCTAGGTTACCTAGCGGGAACTTGGACTATGTACGTTACCTAGCGGGCACTTGGACTATGTACGTTTCCTAGCGGGTACTTGGACTATCTATGTTAACTAGCGGGCACTTGGACTATTTAGGTTCCCTCTTGGGCACTTGGAGTAGATAGGTTCTCTAGCGGGCACTTGGTCTATCTAGGTTAACTACAAGCACTTGGAATATCTATGTTAACTAGCGAGCACTTGGTCTATCTAGTTTAACTAGCGGGCATTTGGACTATTAGGGTCCCTAGCGGGCATTTGGAGTATATTGGTTACCTAGCGGGCACTTGGACTATGTAGGTTAACGAACGGGCACTTGGACTATGTAGGTAACCTAGTGGTCACTTGAACTGTCTAGGTTACCTATCGGGCACTTGGAGTATGTAGGTTAACTAAGGGGCACTTGGACTATCTAGGTTAACTAGCGGGCCCTTGGACGATGTAGGTTAACTAGCGGGCCCTTGGACTATGTAGGTTAACCAGCGGGCACTTGGACGATCTAGGTTAACTAGCGGATACTTGGACTATGTAGGTTAACTAGCGGGCCCTTGGACTATGTAGATTAATTAGCGGCACTTGGACTATCTACGTTAACTAGCGGGCCCTTGGACTATGTAGATTCCCTAGCGTGCACTTGGACTACGTAGGTTCCCAAGCGGGCACTTAGACTCTGTATGTTCCCTAGCGGGCACTTGGACTATATATGTTCCTTACGGACACTTGAACTATTTAAGTTAACTACCGGGCACTTGGATTATGTAGGTTAACTAGCGGGCCCTTAGACTATCTAGGTTACCTAGCGGGCACTTGGACTATGTAGGTTAACTACCGGGCACTTGCACTATCTAGGTTACCTAGCGGGCACTTGGACAATGTACGTTCCCTAGCGGGCACTTGGACTATCTATGTTAACTAGCGGACAATTGGACTATGTAGGTTAACTAGGGGACACTTGCACTATGTAGGTTACCTAGCGGCACTTGGACTATCTAGGTTAACTAGCGGGCACTTGGACAACATGGGTTAACTAGCGTGCACTTGGACTTTGTAGGTTCCTTAGCGGACACTTGGACTATCTAGTTTACCTAGCGGGCACTTGGACTATGTAGGTTAACTAGCAGGCCCTTGGACTATCTAGGTTACATAGCTGGAACTTGGACTATATAGGTTACCTTGCGGGCACTTGGACTATGTAAGTTTACCAAAGACACTTGGACGATCTAGGTTAAATAGTGGGCCCTTAGACTATGTAGGTTAACGAACGGGCATTTGGACTATGTAAGTTACCTAGCAGGCACTTGGACTGTCTAGGTTACCTAGCGGGCATTTGGACTATTTAGGTTAACGAACAAGGCAATTGGACTATCTAGGTTGACTAGCGGGCACATGGACTATGTAGGTTACCTAGCGGGCACTTGCACTATCTAGGTTACATAGCGGGCACTTGGAATATGCAGGTTAATTAGCGGGCACATGGACTATCTAGGTTACCAAACGGGCATTCGGACTATGTAGGTTACCTTCCGGGCACTTGGACTTCTAGGTTAACGAATGGGCACTTGGACTATGTATGTTGCATAACGGGCAATTGGATTATCTAGGTTAGGTAACGGGCACTTGGACTATCTAGGTTACCTAGCGGGAACTTGGACTATGTAGGTTACCTAGCGGGCACTTGGACTATCCAGGTTACCTAACGGGTACTTGGACTATCTTGGTTTCTTAGCGGGCACTTGGACTATATAGGTTACCTAGCGGGCCCTTGGAATATGTAGGTTACCTAGCGGGCACTTGGACTATCTAGGATAACGAAAGGGCACTTGGACTATGTAGGTTACCTAGCGGGCACTTGGATTATCTAGGTTAGCTAACAGGAACTTGGAATATCTAGGTTAACTAGCAGGCCCTTGGACTATCTAGGTTACATAGCTGGAACTTGGACTATATAGGTTACCTTGCGGGCACTTGGACTATGTAGGTTTACCAAAGACACTTGGACGATCTAGGTTAAATAGTGGGCCCTTAGACTATGTAGGTTAACGAACGGGCATTCGGACTATGTAGGTTACCTAGCGGGCACTTGGACTTCTAGGTTAACGAATGGGCACTTGGACTATGTATGTTGCATAACGGGCAATTGGATTATCTAGGTTAGGTAACGGGCACTTGGACTATCTAGGTTACCTAGCGGGAACTTGGACTATGTACGTTACCTAGCGGGCACTTGGACTATGTACGTTTCCTAGCGGGTACTTGGACTATCTATGTTAACTAGCGGGCACTTGGACTATTTAGGTTCCCTCTTGGGCACTTGGAGTAGATAGGTTCTCTAGCGGGCACTTGGTCTATCTAGGTTAACTACAAGCACTTGGAATATCTATGTTAACTAGCGAGCACTTGGTCTATCTAGTTTAACTAGCGGGCATTTGGACTATTAGGGTCCCTAGCGGGCATTTGGAGTATATTGGTTACCTAGCGGGCACTTGGACTATGTAGGTTAACGAACGGGCACTTGGACTATGTAGGTAACCTAGTGGTCACTTGAACTGTCTAGGTTACCTATTGGGCACTTGGAGTATGTAGGTTAACTAAGGGGCACTTGGACTATCTAGGTTAACTAGCGGGCCCTTGGACGATGTAGGTTAACTAGCGGGCCCTTGGACTATGTAGGTTAACCAGCGGGCACTTGGACGATCTAGGTTAACTAGCGGATACTTGGACTATGTAGGTTAACTAGCGGGCCCTTGGACTATGTAGATTAATTAGCGGCACTTGGACTATCTACGTTAACTAGCGGGCCCTTGGACTATGTAGATTCCCTAGCGTGCACTTGGACTACGTAGGTTCCCAAGCGGGCACTTAGACTCTGTATGTTCCCTAGCGGGCACTTGGACTATATATGTTCCTTACGGACACTTGAACTATTTAAGTTAACTACCGGGCACTTGGATTATGTAGGTTAACTAGCGGGCCCTTAGACTATCTAGGTTACCTAGCGGGCACTTGGACTATGTAGGTTAACTACCGGGCACTTGCACTATCTAGGTTACCTAGCGGGCACTTGGACAATGTACGTTCCCTAGCGGGCACTTGGACTATCTATGTTAACTAGCGGACAATTGGACTATGTAGGTTAACTAGGGGACACTTGCACTATGTAGGTTACCTAGCGGCACTTGGACTATCTAGGTTAACTAGCGGGCACTTGGACAACATGGGTTAACTAGCGTGCACTTGGACTTTGTAGGTTCCTTAGCGGACACTTGGACTATCTAGTTTACCTAGCGGGCACTTGGACTATGTAGGTTAACTAGCAGGCCCTTGGACTATCTAGGTTACATAGCTGGAACTTGGACTATATAGGTTACCTTGCGGGCACTTGGACTATGTAAGTTTACCAAAGACACTTGGACGATCTAGGTTAAATAGTGGGCCCTTAGACTATGTAGGTTAACGAACGGGCATTTGGACTATGTAAGTTACCTAGCAGGCACTTGGACTGTCTAGGTTACCTAGCGGGCATTTGGACTATTTAGGTTAACGAACAAGGCAATTGGACTATCTAGGTTGACTAGCGGGCACATGGACTATGTAGGTTACCTAGCGGGCACTTGCACTATCTAGGTTACATAGCGGGCACTTGGAATATGCAGGTTAATTAGCGGGCACATGGACTATCTAGGTTACCAAACGGGCATTCGGACTATGTAGGTTACCTTCCGGGCACTTGGACTTCTAGGTTAACGAATGGGCACTTGGACTATGTATGTTGCATAACGGGCAATTGGATTATCTAGGTTAGGTAACGGGCACTTGGACTATCTAGGTTACCTAGCGGGAACTTGGACTATGTAGGTTACCTAGCGGGCACTTGGACTATCCAGGTTACCTAACGGGTACTTGGACTATCTTGGTTTCTTAGCGGGCACTTGGACTATATAGGTTACCTAGCGGGCCCTTGGAATATGTAGGTTACCTAGCGGGCACTTGGACTATCTAGGATAACGAAAGGGCACTTGGACTATGTAGGTTACCTAGCGGGCACTTGGATTATCTAGGTTAGCTAACAGGAACTTGGAATATCTAGGTTAACTAGCAGGCCCTTGGACTATCTAGGTTACATAGCTGGAACTTGGACTATATAGGTTACCTTGCGGGCACTTGGACTATGTAGGTTTACCAAAGACACTTGGACGATCTAGGTTAAATAGTGGGCCCTTAGACTATGTAGGTTAACGAACGGGCATTCGGACTATGTAGGTTACCTAGCGGGCACTTGGACTTCTAGGTTAACGAATGGGCACTTGGACTATGTATGTTGCATAACGGGCAATTGGATTATCTAGGTTAGGTAACGGGCACTTGGACTATCTAGGTTACCTAGCGGGAACTTGGACTATGTACGTTACCTAGCGGGCACTTGGACTATGTACGTTTCCTAGCGGGTACTTGGACTATCTATGTTAACTAGCGGGCACTTGGACTATTTAGGTTCCCTCTTGGGCACTTGGAGTAGATAGGTTCTCTAGCGGGCACTTGGTCTATCTAGGTTAACTACAAGCACTTGGAATATCTATGTTAACTAGCGAGCACTTGGTCTATCTAGTTTAACTAGCGGGCATTTGGACTATTAGGGTCCCTAGCGGGCATTTGGAGTATATTGGTTACCTAGCGGGCACTTGGACTATGTAGGTTAACGAACGGGCACTTGGACTATGTAGGTAACCTAGTGGTCACTTGAACTGTCTAGGTTACCTATTGGGCACTTGGAGTATGTAGGTTAACTAAGGGGCACTTGGACTATCTAGGTTAACTAGCGGGCCCTTGGACGATGTAGGTTAACTAGCGGGCCCTTGGACTATGTAGGTTAACCAGCGGGCACTTGGACGATCTAGGTTAACTAGCGGATACTTGGACTATGTAGGTTAACTAGCGGGCCCTTGGACTATGTAGATTAATTAGCGGCACTTGGACTATCTACGTTAACTAGCGGGCCCTTGGACTATGTAGATTCCCTAGCGTGCACTTGGACTACGTAGGTTCCCAAGCGGGCACTTAGACTCTGTATGTTCCCTAGCGGGCACTTGGACTATATATGTTCCTTACGGACACTTGAACTATTTAAGTTAACTACCGGGCACTTGGATTATGTAGGTTAACTAGCGGGCCCTTAGACTATCTAGGTTACCTAGCGGGCACTTGGACTATGTAGGTTAACTACCGGGCACTTGCACTATCTAGGTTACCTAGCGGGCACTTGGACAATGTACGTTCCCTAGCGGGCACTTGGACTATCTATGTTAACTAGCGGACAATTGGACTATGTAGGTTAACTAGGGGACACTTGCACTATGTAGGTTACCTAGCGGCACTTGGACTATCTAGGTTAACTAGCGGGCACTTGGACAACATGGGTTAACTAGCGTGCACTTGGACTTTGTAGGTTCCTTAGCGGACACTTGGACTATCTAGTTTACCTAGCGGGCACTTGGACTATGTAGGTTAACTAGCAGGCCCTTGGACTATCTAGGTTACATAGCTGGAACTTGGACTATATAGGTTACCTTGCGGGCACTTGGACTATGTAAGTTTACCAAAGACACTTGGACGATCTAGGTTAAATAGTGGGCCCTTAGACTATGTAGGTTAACGAACGGGCATTTGGACTATGTAAGTTACCTAGCAGGCACTTGGACTGTCTAGGTTACCTAGCGGGCATTTGGACTATTTAGGTTAACGAACAAGGCAATTGGACTATCTAGGTTGACTAGCGGGCACATGGACTATGTAGGTTACCTAGCGGGCACTTGCACTATCTAGGTTACATAGCGGGCACTTGGAATATGCAGGTTAATTAGCGGGCACATGGACTATCTAGGTTACCAAACGGGCATTCGGACTATGTAGGTTACCTTCCGGGCACTTGGACTTCTAGGTTAACGAATGGGCACTTGGACTATGTATGTTGCATAACGGGCAATTGGATTATCTAGGTTAGGTAACGGGCACTTGGACTATCTAGGTTACCTAGCGGGAACTTGGACTATGTAGGTTACCTAGCGGGCACTTGGACTATCCAGGTTACCTAACGGGTACTTGGACTATCTTGGTTTCTTAGCGGGCACTTGGACTATATAGGTTACCTAGCGGGCCCTTGGAATATGTAGGTTACCTAGCGGGCACTTGGACTATCTAGGATAACGAAAGGGCACTTGGACTATGTAGGTTACCTAGCGGGCACTTGGATTATCTAGGTTAGCTAACAGGAACTTGGAATATCTAGGTTAACTAGCAGGCCCTTGGACTATCTAGGTTACATAGCTGGAACTTGGACTATATAGGTTACCTTGCGGGCACTTGGACTATGTAGGTTTACCAAAGACACTTGGACGATCTAGGTTAAATAGTGGGCCCTTAGACTATGTAGGTTAACGAACGGGCATTCGGACTATGTAGGTTACCTAGCGGGCACTTGGACTTCTAGGTTAACGAATGGGCACTTGGACTATGTATGTTGCATAACGGGCAATTGGATTATCTAGGTTAGGTAACGGGCACTTGGACTATCTAGGTTACCTAGCGGGAACTTGGACTATGTACGTTACCTAGCGGGCACTTGGACTATGTACGTTTCCTAGCGGGTACTTGGACTATCTATGTTAACTAGCGGGCACTTGGACTATTTAGGTTCCCTCTTGGGCACTTGGAGTAGATAGGTTCTCTAGCGGGCACTTGGTCTATCTAGGTTAACTACAAGCACTTGGAATATCTATGTTAACTAGCGAGCACTTGGTCTATCTAGTTTAACTAGCGGGCATTTGGACTATTAGGGTCCCTAGCGGGCATTTGGAGTATATTGGTTACCTAGCGGGCACTTGGACTATGTAGGTTAACGAACGGGCACTTGGACTATGTAGGTAACCTAGTGGTCACTTGAACTGTCTAGGTTACCTATCGGGCACTTGGAGTATGTAGGTTAACTAAGGGGCACTTGGACTATCTAGGTTAACTAGCGGGCCCTTGGACGATGTAGGTTAACTAGCGGGCCCTTGGACTATGTAGGTTAACCAGCGGGCACTTGGACGATCTAGGTTAACTAGCGGATACTTGGACTATGTAGGTTAACTAGCGGGCCCTTGGACTATGTAGATTAATTAGCGGCACTTGGACTATCTACGTTAACTAGCGGGCCCTTGGACTATGTAGATTCCCTAGCGTGCACTTGGACTACGTAGGTTCCCAAGCGGGCACTTAGACTCTGTATGTTCCCTAGCGGGCACTTGGACTATATATGTTCCTTACGGACACTTGAACTATTTAAGTTAACTACCGGGCACTTGGATTATGTAGGTTAACTAGCGGGCCCTTAGACTATCTAGGTTACCTAGCGGGCACTTGGACTATGTAGGTTAACTACCGGGCACTTGCACTATCTAAGTTACCTAGCGGGCACTTGGACTATGTACGTTCCCTAGCGGGCACTTGGACTATCTATGTTAACTAGAGCGCACTTGGACTATGTAGGTTAACTAGGGGACACTTGCACTATGTAGGTTACCTAGCGGCACTTCGACTATCTAGGTTACATGGCTGGAACTTGGACTAAATAGGTTACCATGCGGGCACTTGGACTATGTAGGTTAACCAAAGACACTTGGACGATCTAGGTTAAATACTGGGCCCTTGGACTATGTAGGTTAACGAACAGGCATTTGGACTATGTAAGTTACCTAGCAGGCACTTGGACTGTCTGGTTACCTAGCGGGCACTTGGACTATCTAGGTTAACGAACGGGCACTTGGACTATCTAGGTTTACTAGCGGGCACATGGACTATGTAGGTTACCTAGCGGGCACTTGCACTGTCTAGGTTACCTAGCGGGCACTTGGACTATGTAGGTTAATTAGCGGGCACTTGGACTATCTAGGTTACCGAACGGGCATTTGGACTATGTAGGTTACCTAGCGGGCACTTGGACTTCTAGGTTAACGAATGGGCACTTGGACTATGTATATTGCATAGCGGGCAATTGGATTATCTAGGTTAGGTAACGGGCACTTGGACTATCTAGGTTACCTAGCGGGAACTTGGACTATGTAGGTTACCTAGCGGACACTTGGACTATCTAGGTTACCTAACGGGCACTTGGACTATCTTGGTTTCTTAACGGGCACTTGGACTATATAGGTTACCTAGCGGGCCCTTGGACTATGTAGGTTACCTAGCGGGCACTTGGACTATCTAGGATAATGAAAGGGCACTTGGACTATGTAGGTTACTTAGCGGGCACTTGGATTATCTAGGTTAGCTAACAGGAACTTGGAATATCTAGGTTACCTAGCGGGCACTTGGACTATCTTGGTTTCTTAGCGGGCACTTGGACTATATAGGTTACCTAGCGGGCCCTTGGACTATGTAGGTTACCTAGCGGGCACTTGGACTATCTAGGATAATGAAAGGGCACTTGGACTATGTAGGTTACTTAGCGGGCACTTGGATTATCTAGGATAGCTAACAGGAACTTGGAATATCTAGGTTACCTAGCGGGCACTTGAACTATGAAAGTTAACCAGCGTACACTTGAACAATCTAGGTTAACTAGCGGGCACTTGGAATATCTAGGTTAATTAGCGGGCCCTGGGACTATGTAGGTTAACTGGCGGGCACTTGGACTATCTAGGATAACTAGCTGACCTTGGACTATGTACGTTAACTATCGGGCACTTCGACTATCTAGGTTAACTAGCGGGCACTTGGACTATCTAGGTTACCAAACGGGCATTCGGACTATGTAGGTTACCTTCCGGGCACTTGGACTTCTAGGTTAACGAATGGGCACTTGGACTATGTATGTTGCATAACGGGCAATTGGATTATCTAGGTTAGGTAACGGGCACTTGGACTATCTAGGTTACCTAGCGGGAACTTGGACTATATAGGTTACCTAGCGGGCACTTGGACTATCCAGGTTACCTAAAGGGTACTTGGACTATCTTGGTTTCTTAGCGGGCACTTGGACTATATAGGTTACCTAGCGGGCCCTTGGAATATGTAGGTTACCTAGCGGGCACTTGGACTATCTAGGATAACGAAAGGGCACTTGGACTATGTAGGTTACCTAGCGGGCACTTGGATTATCTAGGTTAGCTAACAGGAACTTGGAATATCTAGGTTAACTAGCAGGCCCTTGGACTATCTAGGTTACATAGCTGGAACTTGGACTATATAGGTTACCTTGCGGGCACTTGGACTATGTAGGTTTACCAAAGACACTTGGACGATCTAGGTTAAATAGTGGGCCCTTAGACTATGTAGGTTAACGAACGGGCATTCGGACTATGTAGGTTACCTAGCGGGCACTTGGACTTCTAGGTTAACGAATGGGCACTTGGACTATGTATGTTGCATAACGGGCAATTGGATTATCTAGGTTAGGTAACGGGCACTTGGACTATCTAGGTTACCTAGCGGGAACTTGGACTATGTACGTTACCTAGCGGGCACTTGGACTATGTACGTTTCCTAGCGGGTACTTGGACTATCTATGTTAACTAGCGGGCACTTGGACTATTTAGGTTCCCTCTTGGGCACTTGGAGTAGATAGGTTCTCTAGCGGGCACTTGGTCTATCTAGGTTAACTACAAGCACTTGGAATATCTATGTTAACTAGCGAGCACTTGGTCTATCTAGTTTAACTAGCGGGCATTTGGACTATTAGGGTCCCTAGCGGGCATTTGGAGTATATTGGTTACCTAGCGGGCACTTGGACTATGTAGGTTAACGAACGGGCACTTGGACTATGTAGGTAACCTAGTGGTCACTTGAACTGTCTAGGTTACCTATCGGGCACTTGGAGTATGTAGGTTAACTAAGGGGCACTTGGACTATCTAGGTTAACTAGCGGGCCCTTGGACGATGTAGGTTAACTAGCGGGCCCTTGGACTATGTAGGTTAACCAGCGGGCACTTGGACGATCTAGGTTAACTAGCGGATACTTGGACTATGTAGGTTAACTAGCGGGCCCTTGGACTATGTAGATTAATTAGCGGCACTTGGACTATCTACGTTAACTAGCGGGCCCTTGGACTATGTAGATTCCCTAGCGTGCACTTGGACTACGTAGGTTCCCAAGCGGGCACTTAGACTCTGTATGTTCCCTAGCGGGCACTTGGACTATATATGTTCCTTACGGACACTTGAACTATTTAAGTTAACTACCGGGCACTTGGATTATGTAGGTTAACTAGCGGGCCCTTAGACTATCTAGGTTACCTAGCGGGCACTTGGACTATGTAGGTTAACTACCGGGCACTTGCACTATCTAGGTTACCTAGCGGGCACTTGGACAATGTACGTTCCCTAGCGGGCACTTGGACTATCTATGTTAACTAGCGGACAATTGGACTATGTAGGTTAACTAGGGGACACTTGCACTATGTAGGTTACCTAGCGGCACTTGGACTATCTAGGTTAACTAGCGGGCACTTGGACAACATGGGTTAACTAGCGTGCACTTGGACTTTGTAGGTTCCTTAGCGGACACTTGGACTATCTAGTTTACCTAGCGGGCACTTGGACTATGTAGGTTAACTAGCAGGCCCTTGGACTATCTAGGTTACATAGCTGGAACTTGGACTATATAGGTTACCTTGCGGGCACTTGGACTATGTAAGTTTACCAAAGACACTTGGACGATCTAGGTTAAATAGTGGGCCCTTAGACTATGTAGGTTAACGAACGGGCATTTGGACTATGTAAGTTACCTAGCAGGCACTTGGACTGTCTAGGTTACCTAGCGGGCATTTGGACTATTTAGGTTAACGAACAAGGCAATTGGACTATCTAGGTTGACTAGCGGGCACATGGACTATGTAGGTTACCTAGCGGGCACTTGCACTATCTAGGTTACATAGCGGGCACTTGGAATATGCAGGTTAATTAGCGGGCACATGGACTATCTAGGTTACCAAACGGGCATTCGGACTATGTAGGTTACCTTCCGGGCACTTGGACTTCTAGGTTAACGAATGGGCACTTGGACTATGTATGTTGCATAACGGGCAATTGGATTATCTAGGTTAGGTAACGGGCACTTGGACTATCTAGGTTACCTAGCGGGAACTTGGACTATGTAGGTTACCTAGCGGGCACTTGGACTATCCAGGTTACCTAACGGGTACTTGGACTATCTTGGTTTCTTAGCGGGCACTTGGACTATATAGGTTACCTAGCGGGCCCTTGGAATATGTAGGTTACCTAGCGGGCACTTGGACTATCTAGGATAACGAAAGGGCACTTGGACTATGTAGGTTACCTAGCGGGCACTTGGATTATCTAGGTTAGCTAACAGGAACTTGGAATATCTAGGTTAACTAGCAGGCCCTTGGACTATCTAGGTTACATAGCTGGAACTTGGACTATATAGGTTACCTTGCGGGCACTTGGACTATGTAGGTTTACCAAAGACACTTGGACGATCTAGGTTAAATAGTGGGCCCTTAGACTAT
The DNA here is from genome assembly GCF_050624435.1 of Tenrec ecaudatus. Taxonomy (NCBI): domain Eukaryota; kingdom Metazoa; phylum Chordata; class Mammalia; order Afrosoricida; family Tenrecidae; genus Tenrec; species Tenrec ecaudatus. The sequence goes on from NW_027457627.1 coordinate 2,108,263, forward strand.
GTAGGTTAACGAACGGGCATTCGGACTATGTAGGTTACCTAGCGGGCACTTGGACTTCTAGGTTAACGAATGGGCACTTGGACTATGTATGTTGCATAACGGGCAATTGGATTATCTAGGTTAGGTAACGGGCACTTGGACTATCTAGGTTACCTAGCGGGAACTTGGACTATGTACGTTACCTAGCGGGCACTTGGACTATGTACGTTTCCTAGCGGGTACTTGGACTATCTATGTTAACTAGCGGGCACTTGGACTATTTAGGTTCCCTCTTGGGCACTTGGAGTAGATAGGTTCTCTAGCGGGCACTTGGTCTATCTAGGTTAACTACAAGCACTTGGAATATCTATGTTAACTAGCGAGCACTTGGTCTATCTAGTTTAACTAGCGGGCATTTGGACTATTAGGGTCCCTAGCGGGCATTTGGAGTATATTGGTTACCTAGCGGGCACTTGGACTATGTAGGTTAACGAACGGGCACTTGGACTATGTAGGTAACCTAGTGGTCACTTGAACTGTCTAGGTTACCTATCGGGCACTTGGAGTATGTAGGTTAACTAAGGGGCACTTGGACTATCTAGGTTAACTAGCGGGCCCTTGGACGATGTAGGTTAACTAGCGGGCCCTTGGACTATGTAGGTTAACCAGCGGGCACTTGGACGATCTAGGTTAACTAGCGGATACTTGGACTATGTAGGTTAACTAGCGGGCCCTTGGACTATGTAGATTAATTAGCGGCACTTGGACTATCTACGTTAACTAGCGGGCCCTTGGACTATGTAGATTCCCTAGCGTGCACTTGGACTACGTAGGTTCCCAAGCGGGCACTTAGACTCTGTATGTTCCCTAGCGGGCACTTGGACTATATATGTTCCTTACGGACACTTGAACTATTTAAGTTAACTACCGGGCACTTGGATTATGTAGGTTAACTAGCGGGCCCTTAGACTATCTAGGTTACCTAGCGGGCACTTGGACTATGTAGGTTAACTACCGGGCACTTGCACTATCTAGGTTACCTAGCGGGCACTTGGACAATGTACGTTCCCTAGCGGGCACTTGGACTATCTATGTTAACTAGCGGACAATTGGACTATGTAGGTTAACTAGGGGACACTTGCACTATGTAGGTTACCTAGCGGCACTTGGACTATCTAGGTTAACTAGCGGGCACTTGGACAACATGGGTTAACTAGCGTGCACTTGGACTTTGTAGGTTCCTTAGCGGACACTTGGACTATCTAGTTTACCTAGCGGGCACTTGGACTATGTAGGTTAACTAGCAGGCCCTTGGACTATCTAGGTTACATAGCTGGAACTTGGACTATATAGGTTACCTTGCGGGCACTTGGACTATGTAAGTTTACCAAAGACACTTGGACGATCTAGGTTAAATAGTGGGCCCTTAGACTATGTAGGTTAACGAACGGGCATTTGGACTATGTAAGTTACCTAGCAGGCACTTGGACTGTCTAGGTTACCTAGCGGGCATTTGGACTATTTAGGTTAACGAACAAGGCAATTGGACTATCTAGGTTGACTAGCGGGCACATGGACTATGTAGGTTACCTAGCGGGCACTTGCACTATCTAGGTTACATAGCGGGCACTTGGAATATGCAGGTTAATTAGCGGGCACATGGACTATCTAGGTTACCAAACGGGCATTCGGACTATGTAGGTTACCTTCCGGGCACTTGGACTTCTAGGTTAACGAATGGGCACTTGGACTATGTATGTTGCATAACGGGCAATTGGATTATCTAGGTTAGGTAACGGGCACTTGGACTATCTAGGTTACCTAGCGGGAACTTGGACTATGTAGGTTACCTAGCGGGCACTTGGACTATCCAGGTTACCTAACGGGTACTTGGACTATCTTGGTTTCTTAGCGGGCACTTGGACTATATAGGTTACCTAGCGGGCCCTTGGAATATGTAGGTTACCTAGCGGGCACTTGGACTATCTAGGATAACGAAAGGGCACTTGGACTATGTAGGTTACCTAGCGGGCACTTGGATTATCTAGGTTAGCTAACAGGAACTTGGAATATCTAGGTTAACTAGCAGGCCCTTGGACTATCTAGGTTACATAGCTGGAACTTGGACTATATAGGTTACCTTGCGGGCACTTGGACTATGTAGGTTTACCAAAGACACTTGGACGATCTAGGTTAAATAGTGGGCCCTTAGACTATGTAGGTTAACGAACGGGCATTCGGACTATGTAGGTTACCTAGCGGGCACTTGGACTTCTAGGTTAACGAATGGGCACTTGGACTATGTATGTTGCATAACGGGCAATTGGATTATCTAGGTTAGGTAACGGGCACTTGGACTATCTAGGTTACCTAGCGGGAACTTGGACTATGTACGTTACCTAGCGGGCACTTGGACTATGTACGTTTCCTAGCGGGTACTTGGACTATCTATGTTAACTAGCGGGCACTTGGACTATTTAGGTTCCCTCTTGGGCACTTGGAGTAGATAGGTTCTCTAGCGGGCACTTGGTCTATCTAGGTTAACTACAAGCACTTGGAATATCTATGTTAACTAGCGAGCACTTGGTCTATCTAGTTTAACTAGCGGGCATTTGGACTATTAGGGTCCCTAGCGGGCATTTGGAGTATATTGGTTACCTAGCGGGCACTTGGACTATGTAGGTTAACGAACGGGCACTTGGACTATGTAGGTAACCTAGTGGTCACTTGAACTGTCTAGGTTACCTATCGGGCACTTGGAGTATGTAGGTTAACTAAGGGGCACTTGGACTATCTAGGTTAACTAGCGGGCCCTTGGACGATGTAGGTTAACTAGCGGGCCCTTGGACTATGTAGGTTAACCAGCGGGCACTTGGACGATCTAGGTTAACTAGCGGATACTTGGACTATGTAGGTTAACTAGCGGGCCCTTGGACTATGTAGATTAATTAGCGGCACTTGGACTATCTACGTTAACTAGCGGGCCCTTGGACTATGTAGATTCCCTAGCGTGCACTTGGACTACGTAGGTTCCCAAGCGGGCACTTAGACTCTGTATGTTCCCTAGCGGGCACTTGGACTATATATGTTCCTTACGGACACTTGAACTATTTAAGTTAACTACCGGGCACTTGGATTATGTAGGTTAACTAGCGGGCCCTTAGACTATCTAGGTTACCTAGCGGGCACTTGGACTATGTAGGTTAACTACCGGGCACTTGCACTATCTAAGTTACCTAGCGGGCACTTGGACTATGTACGTTCCCTAGCGGGCACTTGGACTATCTATGTTAACTAGAGCGCACTTGGACTATGTAGGTTAACTAGGGGACACTTGCACTATGTAGGTTACCTAGCGGCACTTCGACTATCTAGGTTACATGGCTGGAACTTGGACTAAATAGGTTACCATGCGGGCACTTGGACTATGTAGGTTAACCAAAGACACTTGGACGATCTAGGTTAAATACTGGGCCCTTGGACTATGTAGGTTAACGAACAGGCATTTGGACTATGTAAGTTACCTAGCAGGCACTTGGACTGTCTGGTTACCTAGCGGGCACTTGGACTATCTAGGTTAACGAACGGGCACTTGGACTATCTAGGTTTACTAGCGGGCACATGGACTATGTAGGTTACCTAGCGGGCACTTGCACTGTCTAGGTTACCTAGCGGGCACTTGGACTATGTAGGTTAATTAGCGGGCACTTGGACTATCTAGGTTACCGAACGGGCATTTGGACTATGTAGGTTACCTAGCGGGCACTTGGACTTCTAGGTTAACGAATGGGCACTTGGACTATGTATATTGCATAGCGGGCAATTGGATTATCTAGGTTAGGTAACGGGCACTTGGACTATCTAGGTTACCTAGCGGGAACTTGGACTATGTAGGTTACCTAGCGGACACTTGGACTATCTAGGTTACCTAACGGGCACTTGGACTATCTTGGTTTCTTAACGGGCACTTGGACTATATAGGTTACCTAGCGGGCCCTTGGACTATGTAGGTTACCTAGCGGGCACTTGGACTATCTAGGATAATGAAAGGGCACTTGGACTATGTAGGTTACTTAGCGGGCACTTGGATTATCTAGGTTAGCTAACAGGAATTGGAATATCTAGGTTACCTAGCGGGCACTTGGACTATCTTGGTTTCTTAGCGGGCACTTGGACTATATAGGTTACCTAGCGGGCCCTTGGACTATGTAGGTTACCTAGCGGGCACTTGGACTATCTAGGATAATGAAAGGGCACTTGGACTATGTAGGTTACTTAGCGGGCACTTGGATTATCTAGGATAGCTAACAGGAACTTGGAATATCTAGGTTACCTAGCGGGCACTTGAACTATGAAAGTTAACCAGCGTACACTTGAACAATCTAGGTTAACTAGCGGGCACTTGGAATATCTAGGTTAATTAGCGGGCCCTGGGACTATGTAGGTTAACTGGCGGGCACTTGGACTATCTAGGATAACTAGCTGACCTTGGACTATGTACGTTAACTATCGGGCACTTCGACTATCTAGGTTAACTAGCGGGCACTTGGACTATCTAGGTTACCAAACGGGCATTCGGACTATGTAGGTTACCTTCCGGGCACTTGGACTTCTAGGTTAACGAATGGGCACTTGGACTATGTATGTTGCATAACGGGCAATTGGATTATCTAGGTTAGGTAACGGGCACTTGGACTATCTAGGTTACCTAGCGGGAACTTGGACTATGTAGGTTACCTAGCGGGCACTTGGACTATCCAGGTTACCTAAAGGGTACTTGGACTATCTTGGTTTCTTAGCGGGCACTTGGACTATATAGGTTACCTAGCGGGCCCTTGGAATATGTAGGTTACCTAGCGGGCACTTGGACTATCTAGGATAACGAAAGGGCACTTGGACTATGTAGGTTACCTAGCGGGCACTTGGATTATCTAGGTTAGCTAACAGGAACTTGGAATATCTAGGTTAACTAGCAGGCCCTTGGACTATCTAGGTTACATAGCTGGAACTTGGACTATATAGGTTACCTTGCGGGCACTTGGACTATGTAGGTTTACCAAAGACACTTGGACGATCTAGGTTAAATAGTGGGCCCTTAGACTATGTAGGTTAACGAACGGGCATTCGGACTATGTAGGTTACCTAGCGGGCACTTGGACTTCTAGGTTAACGAATGGGCACTTGGACTATGTATGTTGCATAACGGGCAATTGGATTATCTAGGTTAGGTAACGGGCACTTGGACTATCTAGGTTACCTAGCGGGAACTTGGACTATGTACGTTACCTAGCGGGCACTTGGACTATGTACGTTTCCTAGCGGGTACTTGGACTATCTATGTTAACTAGCGGGCACTTGGACTATTTAGGTTCCCTCTTGGGCACTTGGAGTAGATAGGTTCTCTAGCGGGCACTTGGTCTATCTAGGTTAACTACAAGCACTTGGAATATCTATGTTAACTAGCGAGCACTTGGTCTATCTAGTTTAACTAGCGGGCATTTGGACTATTAGGGTCCCTAGCGGGCATTTGGAGTATATTGGTTACCTAGCGGGCACTTGGACTATGTAGGTTAACGAACGGGCACTTGGACTATGTAGGTAACCTAGTGGTCACTTGAACTGTCTAGGTTACCTATCGGGCACTTGGAGTATGTAGGTTAACTAAGGGGCACTTGGACTATCTAGGTTAACTAGCGGGCCCTTGGACGATGTAGGTTAACTAGCGGGCCCTTGGACTATGTAGGTTAACCAGCGGGCACTTGGACGATCTAGGTTAACTAGCGGATACTTGGACTATGTAGGTTAACTAGCGGGCCCTTGGACTATGTAGATTAATTAGCGGCACTTGGACTATCTACGTTAACTAGCGGGCCCTTGGACTATGTAGATTCCCTAGCGTGCACTTGGACTACGTAGGTTCCCAAGCGGGCACTTAGACTCTGTATGTTCCCTAGCGGGCACTTGGACTATATATGTTCCTTACGGACACTTGAACTATTTAAGTTAACTACCGGGCACTTGGATTATGTAGGTTAACTAGCGGGCCCTTAGACTATCTAGGTTACCTAGCGGGCACTTGGACTATGTAGGTTAACTACCGGGCACTTGCACTATCTAGGTTACCTAGCGGGCACTTGGACAATGTACGTTCCCTAGCGGGCACTTGGACTATCTATGTTAACTAGCGGACAATTGGACTATGTAGGTTAACTAGGGGACACTTGCACTATGTAGGTTACCTAGCGGCACTTGGACTATCTAGGTTAACTAGCGGGCACTTGGACAACATGGGTTAACTAGCGTGCACTTGGACTTTGTAGGTTCCTTAGCGGACACTTGGACTATCTAGTTTACCTAGCGGGCACTTGGACTATGTAGGTTAACTAGCAGGCCCTTGGACTATCTAGGTTACATAGCTGGAACTTGGACTATATAGGTTACCTTGCGGGCACTTGGACTATGTAAGTTTACCAAAGACACTTGGACGATCTAGGTTAAATAGTGGGCCCTTAGACTATGTAGGTTAACGAACGGGCATTTGGACTATGTAAGTTACCTAGCAGGCACTTGGACTGTCTAGGTTACCTAGCGGGCATTTGGACTATTTAGGTTAACGAACAAGGCAATTGGACTATCTAGGTTGACTAGCGGGCACATGGACTATGTAGGTTACCTAGCGGGCACTTGCACTATCTAGGTTACATAGCGGGCACTTGGAATATGCAGGTTAATTAGCGGGCACATGGACTATCTAGGTTACCAAACGGGCATTCGGACTATGTAGGTTACCTTCCGGGCACTTGGACTTCTAGGTTAACGAATGGGCACTTGGACTATGTATGTTGCATAACGGGCAATTGGATTATCTAGGTTAGGTAACGGGCACTTGGACTATCTAGGTTACCTAGCGGGAACTTGGACTATGTAGGTTACCTAGCGGGCACTTGGACTATCCAGGTTACCTAACGGGTACTTGGACTATCTTGGTTTCTTAGCGGGCACTTGGACTATATAGGTTACCTAGCGGGCCCTTGGAATATGTAGGTTACCTAGCGGGCACTTGGACTATCTAGGATAACGAAAGGGCACTTGGACTATGTAGGTTACCTAGCGGGCACTTGGATTATCTAGGTTAGCTAACAGGAACTTGGAATATCTAGGTTAACTAGCAGGCCCTTGGACTATCTAGGTTACATAGCTGGAACTTGGACTATATAGGTTACCTTGCGGGCACTTGGACTATGTAGGTTTACCAAAGACACTTGGACGATCTAGGTTAAATAGTGGGCCCTTAGACTATGTAGGTTAACGAACGGGCATTCGGACTATGTAGGTTACCTAGCGGGCACTTGGACTTCTAGGTTAACGAATGGGCACTTGGACTATGTATGTTGCATAACGGGCAATTGGATTATCTAGGTTAGGTAACGGGCACTTGGACTATCTAGGTTACCTAGCGGGAACTTGGACTATGTACGTTACCTAGCGGGCACTTGGACTATGTACGTTTCCTAGCGGGTACTTGGACTATCTATGTTAACTAGCGGGCACTTGGACTATTTAGGTTCCCTCTTGGGCACTTGGAGTAGATAGGTTCTCTAGCGGGCACTTGGTCTATCTAGGTTAACTACAAGCACTTGGAATATCTATGTTAACTAGCGAGCACTTGGTCTATCTAGTTTAACTAGCGGGCATTTGGACTATTAGGGTCCCTAGCGGGCATTTGGAGTATATTGGTTACCTAGCGGGCACTTGGACTATGTAGGTTAACGAACGGGCACTTGGACTATGTAGGTAACCTAGTGGTCACTTGAACTGTCTAGGTTACCTATCGGGCACTTGGAGTATGTAGGTTAACTAAGGGGCACTTGGACTATCTAGGTTAACTAGCGGGCCCTTGGACGATGTAGGTTAACTAGCGGGCCCTTGGACTATGTAGGTTAACCAGCGGGCACTTGGACGATCTAGGTTAACTAGCGGATACTTGGACTATGTAGGTTAACTAGCGGGCCCTTGGACTATGTAGATTAATTAGCGGCACTTGGACTATCTACGTTAACTAGCGGGCCCTTGGACTATGTAGATTCCCTAGCGTGCACTTGGACTACGTAGGTTCCCAAGCGGGCACTTAGACTCTGTATGTTCCCTAGCGGGCACTTGGACTATATATGTTCCTTACGGACACTTGAACTATTTAAGTTAACTACCGGGCACTTGGATTATGTAGGTTAACTAGCGGGCCCTTAGACTATCTAGGTTACCTAGCGGGCACTTGGACTATGTAGGTTAACTACCGGGCACTTGCACTATCTAGGTTACCTAGCGGGCACTTGGACAATGTACGTTCCCTAGCGGGCACTTGGACTATCTATGTTAACTAGCGGACAATTGGACTATGTAGGTTAACTAGGGGACACTTGCACTATGTAGGTTACCTAGCGGCACTTGGACTATCTAGGTTAACTAGCGGGCACTTGGACAACATGGGTTAACTAGCGTGCACTTGGACTTTGTAGGTTCCTTAGCGGACACTTGGACTATCTAGTTTACCTAGCGGGCACTTGGACTATGTAGGTTAACTAGCAGGCCCTTGGACTATCTAGGTTTCATAGCTGGAACTTGGACTATATAGGTTACCTTGCGGGCACTTGGACTATGTAAGTTTACCAAAGACACTTGGACGATCTAGGTTAAATAGTGGGCCCTTAGACTATGTAGGTTAACGAACGGGCATTTGGACTATGTAAGTTACCTAGCAGGCACTTGGACTGTCTAGGTTACCTAGCGGGCATTTGGACTATTTAGGTTAACGAACAAGGCAATTGGACTATCTAGGTTGACTAGCGGGCACATGGACTATGTAGGTTACCTAGCGGGCACTTGCACTATCTAGGTTACATAGCGGGCACTTGGAATATGCAGGTTAATTAGCGGGCACATGGACTATCTAGGTTACCAAACGGGCATTCGGACTATGTAGGTTACCTTCCGGGCCCTTGGACTTCTAGGTTAACGAATGGGCACTTGGACTATGTATGTTGCATAACGGGCAATTGGATTATCTAGGTTAGGTAACGGGCACTTGGACTATCTAGGTTACCTAGCGGGAACTTGGACTATGTAGGTTACCTAGCGGGCACTTGGACTATCCAGGTTACCTAACGGGTACTTGGACTATCTTGGTTTCTTAGCGGGCACTTGGACTATATAGGTTACCTAGCGGGCCCTTGGAATATGTAGGTTACCTAGCGGGCACTTGGACTATCTAGGATAACGAAAGGGCACTTGGACTATGTAGGTTACCTAGCGGGCACTTGGATTATCTAGGTTAGCTAACAGGAACTTGGAATATCTAGGTTAACTAGCAGGCCCTTGGACTATCTAGGTTACATAGCTGGAACTTGGACTATATAGGTTACCTTGCGGGCACTTGGACTATGTAGGTTTACCAAAGACACTTGGACGATCTAGGTTAAATAGTGGGCCCTTAGACTATGTAGGTTAACGAACGGGCATTCGGACTATGTAGGTTACCTAGCGGGCACTTGGACTTCTAGGTTAACGAATGGGCACTTGGACTATGTATGTTGCATAACGGGCAATTGGATTATCTAGGTTAGGTAACGGGCACTTGGACTATCTAGGTTACCTAGCGGGAACTTGGACTATGTACGTTACCTAGCGGGCACTTGGACTATGTACGTTTCCTAGCGGGTACTTGGACTATCTATGTTAACTAGCGGGCACTTGGACTATTTAGGTTCCCTCTTGGGCACTTGGAGTAGATAGGTTCTCTAGCGGGCACTTGGTCTATCTAGGTTAACTACAAGCACTTGGAATATCTATGTTAACTAGCGAGCACTTGGTCTATCTAGTTTAACTAGCGGGCATTTGGACTATTAGGGTCCCTAGCGGGCATTTGGAGTATATTGGTTACCTAGCGGGCACTTGGACTATGTAGGTTAACGAACGGGCACTTGGACTATGTAGGTAACCTAGTGGTCACTTGAACTGTCTAGGTTACCTATCGGGCACTTGGAGTATGTAGGTTAACTAAGGGGCACTTGGACTATCTAGGTTAACTAGCGGGCCCTTGGACGATGTAGGTTAACTAGCGGGCCCTTGGACTATGTAGGTTAACCAGCGGGCACTTGGACGATCTAGGTTAACTAGCGGATACTTGGACTATGTAGGTTAACTAGCGGGCCCTTGGACTATGTAGATTAATTAGCGGCACTTGGACTATCTACGTTAACTAGCGGGCCCTTGGACTATGTAGATTCCCTAGCGTGCACTTGGACTACGTAGGTTCCCAAGCGGGCACTTAGACTCTGTATGTTCCCTAGCGGGCACTTGGACTATATATGTTCCTTACGGACACTTGAACTATTTAAGTTAACTACCGGGCACTTGGATTATGTAGGTTAACTAGCGGGCCCTTAGACTATCTAGGTTACCTAGCGGGCACTTGGACTATGTAGGTTAACTACCGGGCACTTGCACTATCTAAGTTACCTAGCGGGCACTTGGACTATGTACGTTCCCTAGCGGGCACTTGGACTATCTATATTAACTAGAGCGCACTTGGACTATGTAGGTTAACTAGGGGACACTTGCACTATGTAGGTTACCTAGCGGCACTTCGACTATCTAGGTTACATGGCTGGAACTTGGACTAAATAGGTTACCATGCGGGCACTTGGACTATGTAGGTTAACCAAAGACACTTGGACGATCTAGGTTAAATACTGGGCCCTTGGACTATGTAGGTTACTTAGCGGGCACTTGGATTATCTAGGATAGCTAACAGGAACTTGGAATATCTAGGTTACCTAGCGGGCACTTGAACTATGAAAGTTAACCAGCGTACACTTGAACAATCTAGGTTAACTAGCGGGCACTTGGAATATCTAGGTTAATTAGCGGGCCCTGGGACTATGTAGGTTAACTGGCGGGCACTTGGACTATCTAGGATAACTAGCTGACCTTGGACTATGTACGTTAACTATCGGGCACTTCGACTATCTAGGTTAACTAGCGGGCACTTGGACTATCTAGGTTACCAAACGGGCATTCGGACTATGTAGGTTACCTTCCGGGCACTTGGACTTCTAGGTTAACGAATGGGCACTTGGACTATGTATGTTGCATAACGGGCAATTGGATTATCTAGGTTAGGTAACGGGCACTTGGACTATCTAGGTTACCTAGCGGGAACTTGGACTATGTAGGTTACCTAGCGGGCACTTGGACTATCCAGGTTACCTAACGGGTACTTGGACTATCTTGGTTTCTTAGCGGGCACTTGGACTATATAGGTTACCTAGCGGGCCCTTGGAATATGTAGGTTACCTAGCGGGCACTTGGACTATCTAGGATAACGAAAGGGCACTTGGACTATGTAGGTTACCTAGCGGGCACTTGGATTATCTAGGTTAGCTAACAGGAACTTGGAATATCTAGGTTAACTAGCAGGCCCTTGGACTATCTAGGTTACATAGCTGGAACTTGGACTATATAGGTTACCTTGCGGGCACTTGGACTATGTAGGTTTACCAAAGACACTTGGACGATCTAGGTTAAATAGTGGGCCCTTAGACTATGTAGGTTAACGAACGGGCATTCGGACTATGTAGGTTACCTAGCGGGCACTTGGACTTCTAGGTTAACGAATGGGCACTTGGACTATGTATGTTGCATAACGGGCAATTGGATTATCTAGGTTAGGTAACGGGCACTTGGACTATCTAGGTTACCTAGCGGGAACTTGGACTATGTACGTTACCTAGCGGGCACTTGGACTATGTACGTTTCCTAGCGGGTACTTGGACTATCTATGTTAACTAGCGGGCACTTGGACTATTTAGGTTCCCTCTTGGGCACTTGGAGTAGATAGGTTCTCTAGCGGGCACTTGGTCTATCTAGGTTAACTACAAGCACTTGGAATATCTATGTTAACTAGCGAGCACTTGGTCTATCTAGTTTAACTAGCGGGCATTTGGACTATTAGGGTCCCTAGCGGGCATTTGGAGTATATTGGTTACCTAGCGGGCACTTGGACTATGTAGGTTAACGAACGGGCACTTGGACTATGTAGGTAACCTAGTGGTCACTTGAACTGTCTAGGTTACCTATCGGGCACTTGGAGTATGTAGGTTAACTAAGGGGCACTTGGACTATCTAGGTTAACTAGCGGGCCCTTGGACGATGTAGGTTAACTAGCGGGCCCTTGGACTATGTAGGTTAACCAGCGGGCACTTGGACGATCTAGGTTAACTAGCGGATACTTGGACTATGTAGGTTAACTAGCGGGCCCTTGGACTATGTAGATTAATTAGCGGCACTTGGACTATCTACGTTAACTAGCGGGCCCTTGGACTATGTAGATTCCCTAGCGTGCACTTGGACTACGTAGGTTCCCAAGCGGGCACTTAGACTCTGTATGTTCCCTAGCGGGCACTTGGACTATATATGTTCCTTACGGACACTTGAACTATTTAAGTTAACTACCGGGCACTTGGATTATGTAGGTTAACTAGCGGGCCCTTAGACTATCTAGGTTACCTAGCGGGCACTTGGACTATGTAGGTTAACTACCGGGCACTTGCACTATCTAGGTTACCTAGCGGGCACTTGGACAATGTACGTTCCCTAGCGGGCACTTGGACTATCTATGTTAACTAGCGGACAATTGGACTATGTAGGTTAACTAGGGGACACTTGCACTATGTAGGTTACCTAGCGGCACTTGGACTATCTAGGTTAACTAGCGGGCACTTGGACAACATGGGTTAACTAGCGTGCACTTGGACTTTGTAGGTTCCTTAGCGGACACTTGGACTATCTAGTTTACCTAGCGGGCACTTGGACTATGTAGGTTAACTAGCAGGCCCTTGGACTATCTAGGTTACATAGCTGGAACTTGGACTATATAGGTTACCTTGCGGGCACTTGGACTATGTAAGTTTACCAAAGACACTTGGACGATCTAGGTTAAATAGTGGGCCCTTAGACTATGTAGGTTAACGAACGGGCATTTGGACTATGTAAGTTACCTAGCAGGCACTTGGACTGTCTAGGTTACCTAGCGGGCATTTGGACTATTTAGGTTAACGAACAAGGCAATTGGACTATCTAGGTTGACTAGCGGGCACATGGACTATGTAGGTTACCTAGCGGGCACTTGCACTATCTAGGTTACATAGCGGGCACTTGGAATATGCAGGTTAATTAGCGGGCACATGGACTATCTAGGTTACCAAACGGGCATTCGGACTATGTAGGTTACCTTCCGGGCACTTGGACTTCTAGGTTAACGAATGGGCACTTGGACTATGTATGTTGCATAACGGGCAATTGGATTATCTAGGTTAGGTAACGGGCACTTGGACTATCTAGGTTACCTAGCGGGAACTTGGACTATGTAGGTTACCTAGCGGGCACTTGGACTATCCAGGTTACCTAACGGGTACTTGGACTATCTTGGTTTCTTAGCGGGCACTTGGACTATATAGGTTACCTAGCGGGCCCTTGGAATATGTAGGTTACCTAGCGGGCACTTGGACTATCTAGGATAACGAAAGGGCACTTGGACTATGTAGGTTACCTAGCGGGCACTTGGATTATCTAGGTTAGCTAACAGGAACTTGGAATATCTAGGTTAACTAGCAGGCCCTTGGACTATCTAGGTTACATAGCTGGAACTTGGACTATATAGGTTACCTTGCGGGCACTTGGACTATGTAGGTTTACCAAAGACACTTGGACGATCTAGGTTAAATAGTGGGCCCTTAGACTATGTAGGTTAACGAACGGGCATTCGGACTATGTAGGTTACCTAGCGGGCACTTGGACTTCTAGGTTAACGAATGGGCACTTGGACTATGTATGTTGCATAACGGGCAATTGGATTATCTAGGTTAGGTAACGGGCACTTGGACTATCTAGGTTACCTAGCGGGAACTTGGACTATGTACGTTACCTAGCGGGCACTTGGACTATGTACGTTTCCTAGCGGGTACTTGGACTATCTATGTTAACTAGCGGGCACTTGGACTATTTAGGTTCCCTCTTGGGCACTTGGAGTAGATAGGTTCTCTAGCGGGCACTTGGTCTATCTAGGTTAACTACAAGCACTTGGAATATCTATGTTAACTAGCGAGCACTTGGTCTATCTAGTTTAACTAGCGGGCATTTGGACTATTAGGGTCCCTAGCGGGCATTTGGAGTATATTGGTTACCTAGCGGGCACTTGGACTATGTAGGTTAACGAACGGGCACTTGGACTATGTAGGTAACCTAGTGGTCACTTGAACTGTCTAGGTTACCTATCGGGCACTTGGAGTATGTAGGTTAACTAAGGGGCACTTGGACTATCTAGGTTAACTAGCGGGCCCTTGGACGATGTAGGTTAACTAGCGGGCCCTTGGACTATGTAGGTTAACCAGCGGGCACTTGGACGATCTAGGTTAACTAGCGGATACTTGGACTATGTAGGTTAACTAGCGGGCCCTTGGACTATGTAGATTAATTAGCGGCACTTGGACTATCTACGTTAACTAGCGGGCCCTTGGACTATGTAGATTCCCTAGCGTGCACTTGGACTACGTAGGTTCCCAAGCGGGCACTTAGACTCTGTATGTTCCCTAGCGGGCACTTGGACTATATATGTTCCTTACGGACACTTGAACTATTTAAGTTAACTACCGGGCACTTGGATTATGTAGGTTAACTAGCGGGCCCTTAGACTATCTAGGTTACCTAGCGGGCACTTGGACTATGTAGGTTAACTACCGGGCACTTGCACTATCTAGGTTACCTAGCGGGCACTTGGACAATGTACGTTCCCTAGCGGGCACTTGGACTATCTATGTTAACTAGCGGACAATTGGACTATGTAGGTTAACTAGGGGACACTTGCACTATGTAGGTTACCTAGCGGCACTTGGACTATCTAGGTTAACTAGCGGGCACTTGGACAACATGGGTTAACTAGCGTGCACTTGGACTTTGTAGGTTCCTTAGCGGACACTTGGACTATCTAGTTTACCTAGCGGGCACTTGGACTATGTAGGTTAACTAGCAGGCCCTTGGACTATCTAGGTTACATAGCTGGAACTTGGACTATATAGGTTACCTTGCGGGCACTTGGACTATGTAAGTTTACCAAAGACACTTGGACGATCTAGGTTAAATAGTGGGCCCTTAGACTATGTAGGTTAACGAACGGGCATTTGGACTATGTAAGTTACCTAGCAGGCACTTGGACTGTCTAGGTTACCTAGCGGGCATTTGGACTATTTAGGTTAACGAACAAGGCAATTGGACTATCTAGGTTGACTAGCGGGCACATGGACTATGTAGGTTACCTAGCGGGCACTTGCACTATCTAGGTTACATAGCGGGCACTTGGAATATGCAGGTTAATTAGCGGGCACATGGACTATCTAGGTTACCAAACGGGCATTCGGACTATGTAGGTTACCTTCCGGGCACTTGGACTTCTAGGTTAACGAATGGGCACTTGGACTATGTATGTTGCATAACGGGCAATTGGATTATCTAGGTTAGGTAACGGGCACTTGGACTATCTAGGTTACCTAGCGGGAACTTGGACTATGTAGGTTACCTAGCGGGCACTTGGACTATCCAGGTTACCTAACGGGTACTTGGACTATCTTGGTTTCTTAGCGGGCACTTGGACTATATAGGTTACCTAGCGGGCCCTTGGAATATGTAGGTTACCTAGCGGGCACTTGGACTATCTAGGATAACGAAAGGGCACTTGGACTATGTAGGTTACCTAGCGGGCACTTGGATTATCTAGGTTAGCTAACAGGAACTTGGAATATCTAGGTTAACTAGCAGGCCCTTGGACTATCTAGGTTACATAGCTGGAACTTGGACTATATAGGTTACCTTGCGGGCACTTGGACTATGTAGGTTTACCAAAGACACTTGGACGATCTAGGTTAAATAGTGGGCCCTTAGACTATGTAGGTTAACGAACGGGCATTCGGACTATGTAGGTTACCTAGCGGGCACTTGGACTTCTAGGTTAACGAATGGGCACTTGGACTATGTATGTTGCATAACGGGCAATTGGATTATCTAGGTTAGGTAACGGGCACTTGGACTATCTAGGTTACCTAGCGGGAACTTGGACTATGTACGTTACCTAGCGGGCACTTGGACTATGTACGTTTCCTAGCGGGTACTTGGACTATCTATGTTAACTAGCGGGCACTTGGACTATTTAGGTTCCCTCTTGGGCACTTGGAGTAGATAGGTTCTCTAGCGGGCACTTGGTCTATCTAGGTTAACTACAAGCACTTGGAATATCTATGTTAACTAGCGAGCACTTGGTCTATCTAGTTTAACTAGCGGGCATTTGGACTATTAGGGTCCCTAGCGGGCATTTGGAGTATATTGGTTACCTAGCGGGCACTTGGACTATGTAGGTTAACGAACGGGCACTTGGACTATGTAGGTAACCTAGTGGTCACTTGAACTGTCTAGGTTACCTATCGGGCACTTGGAGTATGTAGGTTAACTAAGGGGCACTTGGACTATCTAGGTTAACTAGCGGGCCCTTGGACGATGTAGGTTAACTAGCGGGCCCTTGGACTATGTAGGTTAACCAGCGGGCACTTGGACGATCTAGGTTAACTAGCGGATACTTGGACTATGTAGGTTAACTAGCGGGCCCTTGGACTATGTAGATTAATTAGCGGCACTTGGACTATCTACGTTAACTAGCGGGCCCTTGGACTATGTAGATTCCCTAGCGTGCACTTGGACTACGTAGGTTCCCAAGCGGGCACTTAGACTCTGTATGGTCCCTAGCGGGCACTTGGACTATATATGTTCCTTACGGACACTTGAACTATTTAAGTTAACTACCGGGCACTTGGATTATGTAGGTTAACTAGCGGGCCCTTAGACTATCTAGGTTACCTAGCGGGCACTTGGACTATGTAGGTTAACTACCGGGCACTTGCACTATCTAAGTTACCTAGCGGGCACTTGGACTATGTACGTTCCCTAGCGGGCACTTGGACTATCTATGTTAACTAGAGCGCACTTGGACTATGTAGGTTAACTAGGGGACACTTGCACTATGTAGGTTACCTAGCGGCACTTCGACTATCTAGGTTACATGGCTGGAACTTGGACTAAATAGGTTACCATGCGGGCACTTGGACTATGTAGGTTAACCAAAGACACTTGGACGATCTAGGTTAAATACTGGGCCCTTGGACTATGTAGGTTAACGAACAGGCATTTGGACTATGTAAGTTACCTAGCAGGCACTTGGACTGTCTGGTTACCTAGCGGGCACTTGGACTATCTAGGTTAACGAACGGGCACTTGGACTATCTAGGTTTACTAGCGGGCACATGGACTATGTAGGTTACCTAGCGGGCACTTGCACTGTCTAGGTTACCTAGCGGGCACTTGGACTATGTAGGTTAATTAGCGGGCACTTGGACTATCTAGGTTACCGAACGGGCATTTGGACTATGTAGGTTACCTAGCGGGCACTTGGACTTCTAGGTTAACGAATGGGCACTTGGACTATGTATATTGCATAGCGGGCAATTGGATTATCTAGGTTAGGTAACGGGCACTTGGACTATCTAGGTTACCTAGCGGGAACTTGGACTATGTAGGTTACCTAGCGGACACTTGGACTATCTAGGTTACCTAACGGGCACTTGGACTATCTTGGTTTCTTAACGGGCACTTGGACTATATAGGTTACCTAGCGGGCCCTTGGACTATGTAGGTTACCTAGCGGGCACTTGGACTATCTAGGATAATGAAAGGGCACTTGGACTATGTAGGTTACTTAGCGGGCACTTGGATTATCTAGGTTAGCTAACAGGAACTTGGAATATCTAGGTTACCTAGCGGGCACTTGGACTATCTTGGTTTCTTAGCGGGCACTTGGACTATATAGGTTACCTAGCGGGCCCTTGGACTATGTAGGTTACCTAGCGGGCACTTGGACTATCTAGGATAATGAAAGGGCACTTGGACTATGTAGGTTACTTAGCGGGCACTTGGATTATCTAGGATAGCTAACAGGAACTTGGAATATCTAGGTTACCTAGCGGGCACTTGAACTATGAAAGTTAACCAGCGTACACTTGAACGATCTAGGTTAACTAGCGGGCACTTGGAATATCTAGGTTAATTAGCGGGCCCTGGGACTATGTAGGTTAACTGGCGGGCACTTGGACTATCTAGGATAACTAGCTGACCTTGGACTATGTACGTTAACTATCGGGCACTTCGACTATCTAGGTTAACTAGCGGGCACTTGGACTATCTAGGTTAACGAACGGGCACTTGGACTATGTAAGTAACCTAATGGTCACTGGACTGTCTTGGCTACCTAGCGGGGACTTGGACTATGTAGATTAACTAGCGGGCACTTGGACTATCTAGGTTAACTAAAGGGCACTTGGACTATTTAGGTTCCTTAGCGGACATTTGGACTATATAGGTTACCTAGCGGGCACTTGGACTATGTAGGTTACCTAGCGGGCACTTGGACTATCTAGGTTAACTAGCAGGCACTTGGATTATCTAGGTTAACTAATGGGGACTTGGACTATGTATGTTCCAGAGCGGGCAATTGGACTATGTAGGTTCCCGAGCGGGCACTTGGACTATCTAGGTTAACTAGCGGGCACATGGACTATGTAGGTTACCTAGCGGGCACTTGCACTATCTAGGTTACCTAGCGGGCACTTGGAATATGCAGGTTAATAAGCGGGCACTTGGACTATCTAGGTTACCAAACGGGCATTTGGACTATGTAGGTTACCTAGCGGGCACTTGGACTATGTAGGTTCCCTAGCGGGCACTTGGACTATTTAGGTTACCTAGCAGGCACTTTGACTATCTATGTTAACTAACGGGCATTTGGACTATGTAGGTTGCCTAGCGAGCACTTGGATTATGTAGGTTCCCTATCGGGTACTTGGACTGTCTAGGTTAACTAGCGGGCAATTGGACTGTCTAGGTTACCTAGTGGGCACTTGGACTATGTAGTTTTCCTAGCGGGCACTTGGATTGTGTAGGTTAACGAACGGGCACATGGACTATGTAGGTAACCTAATGGTCACTTGGACTGTCTTGGCTAACTAGCGGGGACTTGGACTATGTAGCTTAACTAGCGGGCACTTGGACTATCTAGGTTAACTAGCGGGCACTTGAACTATTTAGGTTCCTTAGCGGACATTTGGACTATATAGGTTACCTAGCGGGCACTTGGACTATGTAGGTTACCTAGCGGGCACTTGGACTATCTAGGTTAACTAGCAGGCACTTGGATTATCTAGGTTAACTAATGGGGACTTGGACTATGTATGTTCCAGAGCGGGCAATTGGACTATGTAGGTTCCCGAGTGGGCACTTGGACTATCTAGGTTAACTAGCGGGCACATGGACTATGTAGGTTACCTAGCGGGCACTTGCACTATCTAGGTTACCTAGCGGGCACTTGGAATATGCAGGTTAATAAGCGGGCACTTGGACTATCTAGGTTACCAAACGGGCATTTGGACTATGTAGGTTACCTAGCGGGCACTTGGACTTCTAGGTTAACGAATGGGCACTTGGACTATGTATGTTGCATAGCAGGCAATTGGATTATCTAGGTTAGGTAACGGGCACTTGGAATATCTAGGTTACCTAGCGGGAACTTGGACTATGTAGGTTACCTAGCGGGCCCTTGGACTATCTAGGTTACCTAACGGGCACTTGGACTATCTTGTTTCTTAGCGGGCACTTAGACTATATAGGTTACCTAGCGGGCCCTTGGATTTTGTAGGTTACCTAGCGGGCACTTGGACTATCTAGGATAATGAAAGGGCACTTGGACTATGTAGGTTACTTAGCGGGCACTTGGATTATCTAGGTTAGCTAACAGGAACTTGGAATATCTAGGTTACCTAGCGGGCACTTGAACTATGAAGGTTACCTTGCGGGCACTTGTACTATCTAGGTTACCTAACGGGAACTTGGACTATGTTGGTTAACCAGCGTACACTTGAACGATCTAGGTTAACTAGCGGGCACTTGGAATATCTAGGTTAACTAGCGGGCCCTTGGACTATGTAGGTTAACTAGCGGGCACTTGGACTATCTAGGTTAACTAGCACGTTCTTGGACTATGTAGGTTAACTAGCGGGCACTTGGACTATCTAGGTTAACTAGCTGACCTTGGACTATATAGGTTAACTATCGGGCACTTCGACTGTCTAGGTTAACTAGCGGGCACTTGGACTATATAGGTTAACTAGCGGGCACTTGCACAATGCAGGTTCCCTAGCGGGCACTTTTTCTATGTAGGTTCCCTAGCGGGCACTTGGACTATATAGGTTCCCTACGGGCACTTGGACTATCTAGGTTCCCTAACCGGCACTTGGACTATGTAGGTTCCTCTGCGGGCACTTGCACTATGTAGGTTCCCTATCAGGCACTTGGACTGTGTAGGTTAACTAGCGGGCACTTGGACTATCTAGGTTAACTAGCGGGCACATGGACTATCTAGGTTAATTACCGGGCACTTTTACAATGCAGATTCCCTAGCGGGCACTTTGACTATGTAGGTTCCCTAGCGGGCACTTGGACTATATAGGTTCCCTACGGGCACTTGGACTATCTAGGTTCCCTAACGGGCACTTGGAATATGTAGGTTTCCGTTCGGGCACTTGGACTATGTAGGTTCCTCAGCGGGCACTTGGACTTTGTAGGTTCCCTATCAGGCATTGGACTATGTAGGTTAACTAGCAGAACCTTGGACTATCTAGGTTACTTAGCGGGCACTTGGACTATGTAGGTTAACTAGCGGGCACTTGGACTATCTAGGTTACCTAGCGGGCACTTGGACAATGTACGTCCCCTACCGGGCACTTGGACTATCTAGGTTAAGTTAACTAGAGGGCCCTTGGACTATGTAGGGTAACTAGCGGGCACTTGGATTATCTAGGTTAACTAGCGGGCACTTAGACGATCTAGGTAAACTAGCGGGCATTGGACTATCTAGGTTTACTAGTGGGCACTTGGACTATCTAGGTTAACTAGCGGGCACGTGGACTATAGTTTCCCTAGCGGGCATTTGTATTATTTAGGTTACCTAGTGGGCACTTGGACTATATAGGTTACCTAGCGGGCACTTGGACTATGTAGGTCACCAGCGGGCACTTGGACTATCTAGGTTAACGAACGTGCACTTGGACTATGTAGGTAACCTAGCGGGCACTTGGACTGTCTAGGTTAACGAACGGGCACTTGGACTCTGTAGGTTAACTAGCGGACACTTCGACTATCTATGTTAGCTAACGGGCAATTGGACTATCTAGGTTACCTAGCGGGCACTTGGACTCTGTAGGTTCCCTAGCGGGCACTTGGACTATTTAGGTTACCTAGCAGGCACTTTGACTATCTAGGTTAACTAACGGGCATTTGGACTATGTAGGTTGCCTAGCGAGCACTTGGACTATGTAGGTTCCCTAGCGAGCACTTGGATTATGTAGGTTCCCTATCGGGTACTTGGACTGTCTAGGTTAACTAGCGGGCAATTGGACTGTCTAGGTTACCTAGTGGGCACTTGGACTATGTAGTTTTCCTAGCGGGCACTTGGATTATGTAGGTTAACGAACGGGCACTTGGACTATGTAGGTAACCTAATGGTCACTTGGACTGTCTTGGCTACCTAGCGGGGACTTGGACTATGTAGCTTAACTAGCGGGCAGTTGGACTATCTAGGTTAAGTAGCGGGCACTTGGACTATTTAGGTTCCTTAGCGGACATTTGGACTATATAGGTTACCTAGCTGGCACTTGGACTATGTAGGTTACCTAGCGGGCACTTGGACTATCTAGGTTAACTAGCAGGCACTTGGATTATCTAGGTTAACTAATGGGGACTTGGACTATGTATGTTCCAGAGCGGGCAATTGGACTATGTAGGTTCCCTAGCGGGCACTTGGACTATCTAGGTTAACTAGCGGGCACATGGACTATGTAGGTTACCTAGCGGGCACTTGCACTATCTAGGTTACCTAGCGGGCACTTGGAATATGCAGGTTAATTAGCGGGCACTTGGACTATCTAGGTTACCGAATGGGCATTTGGACTATGTAGGTTACCTAGCGGGCACTTGGACTTCTAGGTAAACGAATGGGCACTTGGACTATGTATGTTGCATAGCGGGCAATTGGATTATCTAGGTTAGGTAACGGGCACTTGGACTATCTAGGTTACCTAGCGGGAACTTGGACTATGTTGGTTACCTAGCGGGCCCTTGGACTATCTAGGTTACCTAACGGGCACTTGGACTATCTTGGTTTCTTAGCGGGCACTTGGACTATATAGGTTACCTAGTGGGCCCTTGGACTATGTAGGTTACCTAGCGGGCACTTGGACTATCTAGGTTAACTAGCACGTTCTTGGACTATGTAGGTTAACTAGCGGGCACTTGGACTATCTAGGTTAACAAGCTGACCTTGGACTATGTAGGTTAACTATCGGGCACTTCGACTATCTAGGTTAACTAGCGGGCACTTGGACTATATAGGTTAACTAGCGGGCACTTGCACAATGCAGGTTCCCTAGCGGGCACTTTGACTATGTAGGTTCCCTAGCGGGCACTTGGACTATATATGTTCCCTACGGGCACTTGGACTATCTAGGTTCCCTAACTGGCACTTGGAATATGTAGGTTAATAAGCGGGCACTTGGACTATCTACGTTACCAAACGGGCATTTGGACTATGTAGGTTACCTAGCGGGCACTTGGACTTCTAGGTTAACGAATGGGCACTTGGACTATGTATGTTGCATAGCGGGCAATTGGATTATCTAGGTTAGGTAACGGGCACTTGGACTATCTAGGTTACCTAGCGGGAACTTGGACTATGTAGGTTACCTAGCGGGCCCTTGGACTATCTAGGTTACCTAACGGGCACTTGGACTATCTTGGTTTCTTAGCGGGCACTTGGACTATATAGGTTACCTATCGGGCCCTTGGACTATGTAGGTTACCTAGCGGGCACTTGGACTATCTAGGATAATGAAAGGGCACTTGGACTATGTAGGTTACTTAGCGGGCACTTGGATTATCTAGGTTAGCTAACAGGAACTTGGAATATCTAGGTTACCTAGCGGGCACTTGAACTATGAAGGTTACCTTGCGGGCACTTGTACTATCTAGGTTACCTAACGGGAACTTGGACTATGTTGGTTAACCAGCGTACACTTGAACGATCTAGGTTAACTAGCGGGCACTTGGAATATCTAGGTTAACTAGCGGGCCCTTGGACTATGTAGGTTAACTAGCGGGCACTTGGACTATCTAGGTTAACTAGCACGTTCTTTGACTATGTAGGTTAACTAGCGGGCACTTGGACTATCTAGGTTAACTAGCTGACCTTGGACTATGTAGGTTAACTATCGGGCACTTCGACTATCTAGGTTAACTAGCGGGCACTTGGACTATATAGGTTAACTAGTGGGCACTTGCACAATGCAGGTTCCCTAGCGGGCACTTTGACTATGTAGGTTCCCTAGCGGGCACTTGGACTATATAGGTTCCCTACGGGCACTTGGACTATCTAGGTTCCCTAACCGGCACTTGGACTATGTAGGTTCCTCTGCGGGCACTTGCACTATGTAGGTCCCCTATCAGGCACTTGGACTGTGTAGGTTAACTAGCGGGCACTTGGACTATCTAGGTTAACTAGCGGGCACATGGACTATCTAGGTTAATTACCGGGCACTTTTACAATGCAGATTCCCTAGCGGGCACTTTGACTATGTAGGTTCCCTAGCGGGCACTTGGACTATATAGGTTCCCTACGGGCACTTGGACTATCTAGGTTCCCTAACGGGCACTTGGAATATGTAGGTTCCCTATCGGGCACGTGGACTATGTAGGTTCCTCAGCGGGCACTTGGACTTTGTAAGTTCCCTATCGGGCATTGGACTATGTAGGTTAACTAGCAGGACCTTGGACTATCTAGGTTACCTAGCGGGCACTTGGACAATGTACGTCCCCTAGCGGGCACTTGGACTATCTAGGTAAACTAGAGGGCCCTTGGACTATGTAGGTTAACTAGCGGGCACTTGGATTATCTAGGTTAACTAGCGGGCACTTGGACTATCTAGATTAACTAGCGGGCCCTTGGACTATCTAGGTTTACTAGCGGGCACTTGGACTATCTAGGTTAACTAGCGGGCACTTGGACTATATAGTTTCCCTAGCGGGCATTTGTATTATTTAGGTTACCTAGTGGGCACTTGGACTATATAGGTTACCTAGCGGGCACTTGGACTATGTAGGTCACCAGCGGGCTCTTGGACTATCTAGGTTAACGAACGTGCACTTGGACTATGTAGGTAACCTAGCGGGCACTTGGACTGTCTATTTTACCTAGCGGGCACGTGGCTTATCTAGGTTAACGAACGGGCACTTGGACTATGTAGGTTAACTAGCGGACACTTCGACTATCTAGGTTAGCTAACGGGCAATTGGACTATCTAGGTTACCTAGCGGGCACTTGGACTATGTAGGTTAATTAGCGGGCACTTGGACTATCTAGGTTACCGAACGGGCATTTGGACTATGTAGGTTACCTAGCGGGCACTTGGACTTCTAGGTTAACGAATGGGCACTTGGACTATGTATGTTGCATAGCTGGCAATTGGATTGTCTAGGTTAGGTAACGGGCACTTGGACTATCTAGGTTACCTAGCGGGAACTTGGACTATGTAGGTTACCTAGCGGGCACTTGGACTATCTAGGTTACCTAACGGGCACTTGGACTATCTTGGTTTCTTAGCGGGCACTTGGACTATATAGGTTACCTAGCGGGCCCTTGGACTATGTAGGTTACCTAGCGGGCACTTGGACTATCTAGGATAATGAAAGGGCACTTGGACTATGTAGGTTACTTAGTGGGCACTTGGATTATCTAGGTTAGCTAACAGGAACTTGGAATATCTAGGTTACCTAGAGGGCACTTGAACTATGAAGGTTACTTTGCGGGCACTTGTACTATCTAGGTTACCTAACGGGAACTTGCACTATGTAGGTTAACCAGCGTACACTTGTACGATCTAGGTTAACTAGCGGGCACTTGGAATATCTAGGTTCACTAGCGGGCCCTTGGACTATGTAGGTTAACTAGCGGGCACTTGGACTATCTAGGTTAACTAGCAGGTTCTTGGATTATGTAGGTTAACTAGCGGGCACTTGTACTATCTAGGTTAACTAGCTGACCTTGGACTATATAGTTTCCCTAGCGGGCATTTGTATTATTTAGGTTACCTAGTGGGCACTTGGACTATATAGGTTACCTAGCGGGCACTTGGACTCTGTAGGTCACCAGCGGGCACTTGGACTATCTAGGTTAACGAGCGTGCACTTGGACTATGTAGGTAACCTAGCGGGCACTTGGACTGTCTAGGTTACCTAGCGGGCACTTGGACTATCTAGGTTAATGAACGGGCACTTGGACTATGTAGGTTAACTAGCGGACACTTCGACTATCTAGGTTAGCTAACGGGCAATTTGACTATCTAGGTTACCTAGCGGGCACTTGTACTATGTAGGTTTCCTAGCGGGCACTTGGACTATTTAGGTTACCTAGCAGGCACTTTGACTATCTAGGTTAACTAATGGGCATTTGGACTATGTAGGTTGCCTAGCGAGCACTTGGACTATGTAGGTTCCCTAGCGAGCATTTGGACTATGTAGGTTCCCTATCGGGTACTTGGACTGTCTAGGTTAACTAGCAGGCAATTGGACTGTCTAGGTTACCTAGTGGGCACTTGGACTATGTAGTTTACCTAGCGGGCACTTGGATTATGTAGATTAACGAACGGGCACTTGGACTATGTAGGTAACCTAATGTCACTTGGACTGTCTATGCTACCTAGCGGGGACTTGCACTATGTAGGTTAACTAGCCGGCACTTGGACTATCTAGGTTAGCTAGCAGGCACTTGGACTATGTAGGTTCCCTAGCGGACATTTGGACTATATAGGTTACCTAGCCGGCACTTGGACTATGTAGGTTACCTAGCGGGCACTTGGACTATCTAGGTTAACTAGCAGGCACTTGGATTCTCTAGGTTAACTAATGGGGACTTGGACTATGTATGTTCCAGAGCGGGCAATTGGACTATGTAGGTTCCCTAGCGGGCACTTGGACTATCTAGGTTCCCTAAAGGGCACTTGGACTATCTAAGTTACCTAGCGGCCACTTGGACTACGTAGGTTAACTAGCGGACAATTGGCCGATCTAGGTTAACTAGCGGGTACTTGGACTATCTAGGTTAACTAGCGGTCCCTTGGACAATAGGTTAACTAGCGGAGGCTTGCACAATGTAGGTTACCTAGCGGGCAATTGGACTATCTAGGTTAACTTGCGGGCACTTTGACTATGTAGGTTAACTAGCGGACACTTGCACTATGTAGGTTACGTAGTGGGCACTTGGACTTTGTAGGTTAACTAGCAGGCCCTTGGACTATCTAAGTTACCTACCGGGCACTTGGACTACGTAGGTTAAATAGCGGACAATTGGCCGATATAGGTTAACTAGTGGGCACTTGGACGATGTAAGTTAACTAGCGGGCACTTGAACGATGTAGGTGAACTAGCGGGCACTTGGATTATCTAGGTTACCTAGCGGGCACTTGGACTATGTAGGTTCCCTAGCCGTCATTTGGACTATATAGATAACCTAGCGGGCACTTAGACTCTGTAGGTTACCTAGCGGGCACTTGGACTATCTAGGTTACGTAGCTGGCACTTGAACTATCTGCGTTACCTAGCGGGTTCTTGGAGTATGTAGGTTACCTACCGGGCTGCTGGACTATCTAGGTAACCAAGCGGGCACTTGGACTATCTAGGTTAACTAACGGGCACTTGGACTATGTAGGTTCCCTAGCGGGCCCTTGGACTATGTAAGTTCCCTAGCGGGCACTTGGACTATGTCGGTTCCCTATAGGGCACTTGGACTATGTAGGTTTAATAGAGGGCATTTGGACTATATAGGGTACCTAGCGGGCACTTGGACTATGTAGGTTCCTTATCGGGCACTTGGAAAATGTAGGTTGACTAGGGGGCACTAGGACTATGTAGGTTACCTAGAGGGCCCATAGACTATCTAGGTTACCTAGCGGGCATTTGGACTATGTAGGCTCCCTAGCAGTCATTTGGACTATATAGACTACCTAGCGGGCATTTGGACTATTTGGCTCCCTAGCAGTCATTTGGACTATATAGTCTACCTAGCGGGGACTTAGACTTTGTAGGTTACCTAGCGGGCACTAGGACTATCTAGGTTACCTAGCAGGCACTTGAACTATCTACGTTACCTAGCGGGCACTTGGACTATGTAGGCTAATTAGTGGACACTTGGACGATCTAGGTTAACTAGCGGGTACTTGGATTATGTAGGTTAACTAGCGGGCCCTTGAACTCTGTAGATTAAGTAGCGGGCACTTGGACTATGTAGGTTCTTAGCGGTCACTTGGACTCTGTATGTTCCCTACGGACACTTGAACTATGTAAGTTAACTACCGGGCACTTGGACTATGTAGGTAACCTAGCGGGCACTTGGACAGTCTAGGTTACCTAGCGGGCACTTGGACTTCTAGGTTAACGTACGGGCACTTGGACTATGTATGTTGTATAGCGGGCAATTGGACTATCTAAATTAGGTAACGGGCACTTGGACTATCTAGGTTTCTTTCGGGCACTTGGACGATCTAGGTTTACTAGAGGGCACTTGGACTATCTATGTTAACTAGCGTGCACTTGGAGTATCTAGGTTTCTTAGCGGGTACTTGGACTATGTAGGTTAACTAGCGGGCCCTTGGACTATGTAGATTAACTAGCGGCACTTGGACTATCTACGTTAACTAGCGGGCCCTTGGACTATGTAGATTCCCGGGATGGCATTTGGACTATATAGATAACCTAGCGGGCACTTTGACTTTGTAGGTTACCTAGCGTCACATGGACTATCTAGGTTACCTAGCTGGCACTTGAACTATCTACGTTATAGCGGGTTCTTAGAGTATGTAGGTTACCTAGCGGGCTGTTGGACTATCTAGGTTACCTAGCGGGTACTGGGACTATCTAGGTTACCTAACGGGCACTTGGACTATGTAGGTTAATTAACGGGCACTTGGACTGTGTAGATTCCCTAGCGGGCCCTTGGACTATGTAAGTTCCCTAGCGGGCACTTGGACTATGTGGGTTTCCTGGCGGGCATTTGGACTATCTAGGTTACCTAACGGGCACTTGGACTATGTAGGTTCCCTAGCGAGCACTTGGATTATGTAGGTTCCCTATCGGGCACTTGTATTATGTAGGTTAACTAGAGGGCATTTGGACTATGTAGGTTACTTAGCAGGCACTTGGACTATGTAGGTTCCCTATCGGGCACTTGGAAAATGTAGGTTAACTAGGGGGCACTAGGACTATGTAGGTTACCTAGAGGGACCTTAGACTATCTAGGTTACCTAGCGAGCATTTGGACTATGTAGGCTCCCTAGCGGTCATTTGGACTATATAGATTACCTAGCGGGAACTTAGACTTTGTAGGTTACCTAGCAGGCACTTGGACTATCTAGGTTACCTAGCTGGCACTTGCACTATCTAAGTTACCTAGCGGGTACTTGGAGTATGTAGGTTACCTACCGGGCTGTTGGACTATCTAGGTTACCTAGCGGGTACTGGGACTATCTAGGTTACCTAACGGGCACTTGGACTATGTAGGTTCCCTGGCTGGCACTTGGATTATGTAGATTCCCTATCGGGCACTTGGATTTTGTAGGTTAACTAGCGGGCATTTGGACTATGTAGGTTACCTAGCGGGCACTTGTTCTATGTAGGTTCCCTATCGGGTACTTGGAGAATGTAGGTTAACTAGGGGGCACAAGGACAATGTAGGTTACCTAGCGGGCCCTTGGATTATGTAGGTTCCCTATCGGGCACTTGTACTATGTAGGTTAACTAGAGGGCATTTGGACTATGTAGGTTACCTAGCAGGCACTTGGACTATGTAGGTTCCCTATTGGGCACTTGGAAAATGTAGGTTAACTATGGGGCACTAGGACTATGTAGGTTACCTAGAGGTCCCTTTGACTATCTAGGTTACCTAGCGAGCATTTGGACTATGTAGGCTCCCTAGCGGTCATTTGGACTATATAGATTTCCTAGCGGGAACTTAGACTTTGTAGGTTATCTAGCGGGCACTTGGACTATCTAGGTTACCTAGCTGGCACTTGAACTATCTACGTTACCTAGCGGGTACTTGGAGTATGTAGGTTACCTACCGAGCTGTTGGACTATCTAGGTTACCTAGCGGGCACTGGGACACTCTAGGTTACCTAACGGGCACTTGGACTATGTAGGTTCCCTGGCAGGTACTTGGATTATGTAGGTTCCCTATTGGGCACTTGGACTATGTAGGTTAACTAGCGGGCATTTGGACTATGTAGGTTACCTAGCGGGCACTTGTTCTATGTAGGTTCCCTATCGGGCACTTGGAGAATGTAGGTTACCTAGGGGGAACCTGGACTATGTAGGTTAATTAGTGGGTACTTGGACTATCTAGGTTACCTAGAAGGCACTTGGAATATGTAGGTTAACCAGCGGGCACTTGGACTATCTAGGTTACCTAGCGGGCACTTGGACTATGTACGTTCCCAAGCGGGCACTTGGACTATCTACTTTACCTAGCGGGCACTTGGACTATGTACGTTCCCTAGCGGGTACTTGGACTAGATAGGTTACCCGTGCCCTTGGACTATCTAGGTTACCTAGGGGGAACCTGGACTATGTAGGTTAACTAGTGGGCACTTGGACTATCTAGGTTACCTAGCAGGCACTAGGAATATGTAGGTTAACTAGCGGGCACTTGGACTATCTACGTTAACTAACGAGCACTTGGACTATGTACGTTCCCCGCGGGTAATTGGACTAGATAGGTTCCCTAGCGGGCACTGGGTGTATCTAGGTTAACTAGCGGGCACTTGGACTATCTAGGTTAACTAGCGGCCATTTGGAATATTAGGGCAACTAACGGACATTTGGACTATATTGGTTACCTAGCGGGCACTTGGACTATGTAAATTAACGAACGGGCACTTGGACTATGGAGGTAACCTAGTGGTCACTTGAACTGTCTAGGTTACCTAGCGGGCACTTAGACTATGTAGGTTAACTAGCGGGCACTTGGACTATCTAGGTTAACTAGCGAGCACTTGGACTATGTAGGTTAACGAACGGGCACTTGGACTATGTAGGTAACCTAGTGGTCACTTGAACTGTCTAGATTACCTAGCGGGCACTTAGACTATGTAGGTTAACTAGCGGGCATTTGGAGTATCTAAGTTAACTAGCGGGCCCTTGGACGATGTAGGTTAACTAGCGGGCCCTTGCACTATGTAGGTTAACTAGCGGGCCCATGGATTATGTAGGTTTACTAGCAGGCACTTCGACTATCTAGGTTACCTAGCGGGCACTTGGACTATCTACGTTACCTAGCGGGCACTTGGACTATGTACGTTTCCTAGCGGGTACTTGGACTAGATAGGTTCCCTAGCGGGTACTTAGTCTATCTAGGTTAACTAGCGGGCACTTGGACTATCTAGGTTAACTAGCGAGCACTTGGACTATCTAGGTTAAATAGCGGGCATTTGGAATATTAGGGCCCCTAGCGGGCATTAGGAGTATATTGGTTACCTAGCGGGCACTTGGACTATGTAAGTTAACGAATGGGCACTTGGACTTTGGAGGTAACCTAGTGGTCACTTGAACTGTCTAGGTTACCTAGCGGGCACTTAGAATATGTAGGTTAACTAGCGGGCACTTGGACTATCTAGGTTAACTAGCGGGCCCTTGGACGATGTAGGTTAACTAGCGGGCCCTTGCACTATGTAGGTTAACTAGCGGGCCCATGGATTATGTAGGTTTACTAGCAGGCACTTGGACTATCTAGGTTAAGTAGCGGGCACTTCGACTATGTAGTTTCCCTAGCGGGCATTTGGACTATTTAAGTTACGTAGCGGGCACTTGGACTATGTAGGTTACCTAGCGGGCACTTGGACTATCTAGGTTACCTAGCAGGCAATTTGACTATCTAGGTTAACCAACGGGCACTTGGACTATGTAGGTTGCCTAGCGGGCACTTGGATTATGTAGGTTCCCTATCGAGCACTTGGACTATGTAGGTTAACTAGCGGGCACTTGGACTGTCTAGGTTACCTAGTGGGCACTTGGATTATCTAGGTTAACGAACGGGCACTATGACTATGTAGGTTACCTAGCCGCCACTTGGACTATCTAGGTTAGCTAACAGGCACTTGGACTATCTAGATTCCCTAGCGGGCACTTGTACTATCTAGGTTACGTAGCTGGCATGGACTATGTAGGTCAACTAGCGGGCCCTTGGACTATCTAGGTTAGCCAACGGGCACTTAGATTATGTAGGTTAACTAGCGGGAACTTGGAATATGTAGGTTAAGTAGCGGACACTTGCACTATGAAGGTTAACTAGCGGGCCCATGGACTATGTAGGTTTACTAGCGGGCCCTTGGACTATCGAGGTTACCTAGCGGGCACTTGGACTATGTAGGCTAACAAGGGGGCCCTTTGACGATCTAGGTTACTTAGCGGGTACTTGAACTATCTAGGTTAACTAGCGGGCACTTGCAGTATCTAGGTTACCTAGCAGTCACTTGGACTATGTAGGTTAACTAGCGGGCACTTGGACTGTCTAGGTTACCTAGTGGGCACTTGGATTATCTAGGTTAACGAACGGGCACTATGACTATGTAGGTTACCTAGCCGCCACTTGGACTATCTAGGTTAGCTAACAGGCACTTGGACTATCTAGATTCCCTAGCGGGCACTTGTACTATCTAGGTTACGTAGCTGGCATGGACTATGTAGGTCAACTAGCGGGCCCTTGGACTATCTAGGTTAGCCAACGGGCACTTAGATTATGTAGGTTAACTAGCGGGAACTTGGAATATGTAGGTTAAGTAGCGGACACTTGCACTATGAAGGTTAACTAGCGGGCCCATGGACTATGTAGGTTTACTAGCGGGCCCTTGGACTATCGAGGTTACCTAGCGGGCACTTGGACTATGTAGGCTAACAAGGGGGCCCTTTGACGATCTAGGTTACTTAGCGGGTACTTGAACTATCTAGGTTAACTAGCGGGCACTTGCAGTATCTAGGTTACCTAGCGGGCACTTGGACTATGTACGTTCCCTAGCGGGCACTTGGACTATCTATGTTAACTAGCGGGCACTTGGAATATGTAGGTTAACTAGCGGACACTTGCACTATGTAGGTTACCTAGCAGTCACTTGGACTATCTAGGTTAACTAGCGGGCACTTGGACTATGTAGGTCAACTAGCGGGCCCTTGGCCTATCTAAGTTAGCCAACGGGCACTTAGATTATATAGGTTAACTAGCGGGCACTTGGAATATTTAGATTAAGTAGCGTACACTTGCACTATGAAGGTTAACTAGCGGGCCCATGGACTATGTAGGTTTACTAGCGGGCCCTTGGACTATCTAGGTTCCCTAAAGGGCACTTGCACTATATAGGTTACCTAGCAGGCACTTGGACTATCTAGGTTAACTAGAGGGTACTTGGACTATCTAGGTTAACTAGCGTGCACTTGGACTATGTAGGTTCCCTAGCGGGCACTTGGACTCTGTATGTTCCCTACGGACACTTGAACTATGTAAGTTAACTACCCGGCACTTGTACTATGTAGGTTAACTAGCGGGCCCTTGGACTATCTAGGTTACCTAGCGGGCACTTGGACTAAATAGGTCAACTACCGGGCACTTACTCTATCTAGGTTACCGAACGGGCATTTGGACTATGTAGGTAACCTAGCAGGCACTTGGAGAGTCTAGGTTACCTAGCGGACACTTGGAATTCTAGGTTAACGAACGGGCACTTGGACTATGTATGTTTCATAGCGGGCACTTGGACTATCTAGGTTTCTTAGCGGACACTTGGACGATCTAGGTTAACTAGAGGGCACTTGGACTATCTAGGTTAACTAGCGGGCACTTGGACTATCTAGGTTAACTAGCTGACCTTGGACTATGTAGGTTAACTATCGGGCACTTCTACTATCTAGGTTAACTAGCGGTCAGTTGCACAATGCAGGTTCCCTAGCGGGCACTTTGACTATGTAGGTTCCCTAGCGGGCACTTGGACTATATAGGTTCACTACGGGCACTTGGACTATCTAGGTTCCCTAACCGGCACTTGGACTATGTAGTTTCCTCTGCGGGCACTTGGACTATGTAGGTTCCCTATCAGGCACTTGGACTATGTAGGTCAACTAGCGGGCACTTGGACTATCTAGGTTAACTAGCGGGCACAAGGACTATCTAGGTTAATTACCGGGCACTTTTACAATGCAGATTCCCTAGCGGGCACTTTGACTATGTAGGTTCCCTAACGGGCACTTGGACTATATAGGTTCCCTACGGGCACTTGGACTATCTAGGTTCCCTAAGGGGAACGTGGAATATGTAGGTTCCCTATCGGGCACTTGGACTATGTAGGTTCCTCAGCGGGCACATGGACTTTGTAGGTTCCCTATCGGGCATTGGACTATGTAGGTTAACTAGCAGGACCTTGGACTATCTACGTTACCTAGCGGGCACTTGTACTATGTAGGTTAACTAGCGGGCACTTGGACTATCTAGGTTACCTAGCGGGCACTTGGACTATGTACGTCCCCTAGCGGGCACTTGGACTATCTATGTTAACTAGAGGGCCCTTGGACTATGTAGGTTAACTAGCGGGCACTTGGATTATCTAGGTTAACTAGCAGGCACTTAGACGATCTAGGTAAACTAGCGGGCATTGGACTATCTAGGTTAACTAGCGGGCACTTGGACTATCTAGATTAACTAGCGGGCCCTTGGACTATCTAGGTTTACTAGCGGGCACTTGGACTATCTAGGTTAACTAGCGGGCACTTGGACTATATAGTTTCCCTAGCGGTCATTTGTATTATTTAGGTTACCTAGTGGGCACTTGGACTATCTAGGTTACCTAGCGGGCATTTGGCCTATCTAGGTTAACGAACGGGCACTTGGACTATGTAGGTTAACTAGCGGACACTTCGACTATCTAGGTTAGCTAACGGGCAATTGGACTATCTATGTTACCTAGCGGGCACTTGGACTATGTAGGTTCCCTAGCGGGCACTTGGACTATTTAGGTTACCTAGCAGGCACTTTGACTATCTAGGTTAAGTAACGGGCATTTGGACTATGTAGGTTGCCTAGCGAGCACTTGGACTATGTAGGTTCCCTGCGGGCACATGGACTATCTAGGTTCCCTCACCGGCACTTGGACTATGTAGGTTCCTCTGCGGGCACTTGGACTATGTAGGTTCCCTATCAGGCACTTGGACTATGTAGGTTAACTATCGGGCACTTGGATGATCAAGGTTAACTAGCGGGCACTTGGACTACCTAGGTTAACTACCGGGCACTTGGACTATCTAGGTTAATTAGCGGGCACTTTTACAATGCAGATTCCCTAGCGGGCACTTTGACTATGTAGGTTCCCTAGCGGGCACTTGGACTATATAGGTTCCCTACGGGCACATGGACAATCTAGGTTCCCTTACGGGCACTTGGAATATGTAGGTTCCCTATCGGGCACTTGTACTATGTAGGTTCCTCAGCGGGCACTTAGACTTTGTAAGTTCCCTATCGGGCAATGGACTATGTAGGTTAACTAGCAGGACCTTGGACTATCTAGGTTACCTAGGGGGCACGTGGACTTTGTACATCCCCTAGCGGGCACTTGGACTATCTATGTTAACTAGAGGTCCCTTGGACTATGTAGGTTAACTAGCGGGCACTTGGATTGTCTAGGTTTAATAGCGGGCACTTGGACTATCTAGGTTAACTAGCGGGCACTTGGACTATATAGTTTCCCTAGCGGGCATTTGTATTATTTAGGTTACCTAGTGGGCACTTGGACTATATAGGTTACCTAGCGGGCACTT
Organism: Tenrec ecaudatus; assembly: GCF_050624435.1. Classification (NCBI taxonomy): domain Eukaryota; kingdom Metazoa; phylum Chordata; class Mammalia; order Afrosoricida; family Tenrecidae; genus Tenrec; species Tenrec ecaudatus. The sequence goes on from NW_027457627.1 coordinate 2,143,339, forward strand.
GGACTATGTAGATCACCAGCGGGCACTTGGACTATCTAGGTTAACGAGCGTGCACTTGGACTATGTAGGTAACCTAGCGGGCACTTGGACTGTCTAGGTTACCTAGCGGTCACTTGGACTATCTAGGTTAATGAACGGGCACTTTTACTATGTAGGTTAACTAGCGGACACTTCGACTATCTAGGTTAGCTAATGGGCAATTGGACTATCTAGGTTACCTAGCGGGCACTTGTACTATGTAGGTTTCCTAGCGGGCACTTGGACTATTTAGGTTACCTAGCAGGCACTTTGACTATCTAGGTTAACTAACGGGCATTTGGACTATGTAGGTTGCCTAGCGAGCACTTGGACTATGTAGGTTCCCTAGCGAGCATTTGGACTATGTATGTTCCCTATCGGGTACTTGGACTGTCTAGGTTAACTAGCAGTCAATTGGACTGTCTAGGTTACCTAGTGGGCACTTGGACTATGTAGTTTACCTAGCGGGCACTTGGATTATGTAGATTAACGAACGGGCACTTGGACTATGTAGGTAACCTAATGGTCACTTGGACTGTCTATGCTACCTAGCGGGGACTTGCACTATGTAGGTTAACTAGCGGGCACTTGGACTATCTAGGTTAACTAGCAGGCACTTGGACTATGTAGGTTCCCTATCGGACATTTGGACTATATAGGTTACCTAGCGGGCACTTGGACTATGTAGGTTACCTAGCGGGCACTTGGACTATCTAGGTTAACTAGCAGGCACTTGGATTCTCTAGGTTAACTAATGGGGACTTGGACTATGTATGTTCCAGAGCGGGCATTTGGACTATGTAGGTTCCCTAGCGGGCACTTGGACTATCTAGGTTCCCTAAAGGGCACTTGGACTATCTAATTACCTAGCGGCCACTTGGACTACGTAGGTTAACTAGCGGACAATTGGCCGATCTAGGTTAACTAGCGGGTACTTGGACTATCTAGGTTAACTAGCGGTCCCTTGGACAATAGGTTAACTAGCGGAGGCTTGCACAATGTAGGTTACCTAGCGGGCAATTGGACTATCTAGGTTAACTTGCGGGCACTTTGACTATGTAGGTTAACTAGCGGACACTTGCACTATGTAGGTTACGTAGCGGGCACTTGGACTTTGTAGGTTAACTAATAGGCCCTTGGACTATCTAAGTTACCTAGCGGGCACTTGGACTACGTAGGTTAAATAGCGGACAATTGGCCGATATAGGTTAACTAGTGGGCACTTGGACGATGTAAGTTAACTAGCGGGCACTTGAACGATGTAGGTGAACTAGCGGGCACTTGGATTATCTAGGTTACCTAGTGGGCACTTGGACTATGTAGGTTCCCTAGCCGTCATTTGGACTATATAGATAACCTAGCGGGCACTTAGACTCTGTAGGTTACCTAGCGGGCACTTGGACTATCTAGGTTACGTAGCTGGCACTTGAACTATCTGCGTTACCTAGCGGGTTCTTGGAGTATGTAGGTTACCTACCGGGCTGCTGGACTATCTAGGTAACCAAGCGGGCACTTGGACTATCTAGGTTAACTAACGGGCACTTGGACTATGTAGGTTCCCTAGCGGGCCCTTGGACTATGTAAGTTCCCTAGCGGGCACATGGACTATGTAGGTTCCCTATCGGGCACTTGGACTATGTAGGTTTACTAGAGGGCATTTGTACTATATAGGGTACCTACCGGGCACTTGGACTATGTAGGTTCCTTATCGGGCACTTGGAAAATGTAGGTTGACTAGGGGGCACTAGGACTATGTAGGTTACCTAGAGGGCCCATAGACTATCTAGGTTACCTAGCGGGCATTTGGACTATGTAGGCTCCCTCGCAGTCATTTGGACTATATAGACTACCTAGCGGGGACTTAGACTTTGTAGGTTACCTAGCGGGCACTAGGACTATCTAGGTTACCTATCAGGCACTTGAAATATCTACGTTACCTAGCGGGCACTTGGACTATGTAGGCTAATTAGCGGACACTTGGACGATCTAGGTTAACTAGCGGGTACTTGGATTATGTAGGTTAACTAGCGGGCCCTTGAACTATGTAGATTAAGTAGCGGGCACTTGGACTATGTAGGTTCTTAGCGGTCACTTGGACTCTGTATGTTCCCTACGGACACTTGAACTATGTAAGTTAACTACCGGGCACTTGGACTATGTAGGTAACCTAGCGGGCACTTGGACAGTCTAGGTTACCTAGCGGGCACTTGGACTTCTAGGTTAACGAACGGGCACTTGGACTATGTATGTTGTATAGCGGGCAATTGGACTATCTAAATTAGGTAACGGGCACTTGGACTATCTAGGTTTCTTTCGGGCACTTGGACGATCTAGGTTTACTAGAGGGCACTTGGACTATCTATGTTAACTAGCGTGCACTTGGAGTATCTAGGTTTCTTAGCGGGTACTTGGACTATGTAGGTTAACTAGCGGGCCCTTGGACTATGTAGATTAACTAGCGGCACTTGGACTATCTACGTTAACTAGCGGGCCCTTGGACTATGTAGATTCCCGGGATGGCATTTGGACTATATAGATAACCTAGCGGGCACTTTGACTTTGTAGGTTACCTAGCGTCACATGGACTATCTAGGTTACCTAGCTGGCACTTGAACTATCTACGTTATAGCGGGATCTTAGAGTATGTAGGTTACCTAGCGGGCTGTTGGACTATCTAGGTTACCAAGCGGGGACTTGGACTATGTAGGTTAATTAACGGGCACTTGGAATGTGTAGATTCCCTAGCGGGCCCTTGGACTATGTAAGTACCCTAGCGGGCACTTGGACTATGTGGGTTTCCTGGCGGGCATTTGGACTATCTAGGTTACCTAACGGGCACTTGGACTATGTAGGTTCCCTAGCGAGCACTTGGATTATGTAGGTTCCCTATCGGGCACTTGTACTATGTAGGTTAACTAGAGGGCATTTGGACTATGTAGGTTACTTAGCAGGCACTTGGACTATGTAGGTTCCCTATCGGGCACTTGGAAAATGTAGGTTAACTAGGGGGCACTAGGACTATGTAGGTTACCTAGAGGGTCCTTAGACTATCTAGGTTACCTAGCGAGCATTTGGACTATGTAGGCTCCCTAGCGGTCATTTGGACTATATAGATTACCTAGCAGGAACTTAGACTTTGTAGGTTACCTAGCGGGCACTTGGACTATCTAGGTTACCTAGCTGGCACTTGAACTATCTAAGTTACCTAGCGGGTACTTGGAGTATGTAGGTTACCTACCGGGCTGTTGGACTATCTAGGTTACCTAGCGGGTACTGGGACTATCTAGGTTACCTAACGGGCACTTGGACTATGTAGGTTCCCTGGCTGGCACTTGGATTATGTAGATTCCCTATCGGGCACTTGGATTTTGTAGGTTAACTAGCGGGCATTTGGACTATGTAGGTTACCTAGCGGGCACTTGTTCTATGTAGGTTCCCTATCGGGTACTTGGAGAATGTAGGTTAACTAGGGGGCACAAGGACAATGTAGGTTACCTAGCGGGCCCTTGGATTATGTAGGTTCCCTATCGGGCACTTGTACTATGTAGGTTAACTAGAGGGCATTTGGACTATGTAGGTTACCTAGCAGGCACTTGGACTATGTAGGTTCCCTATCGGGCACTTGGAAAATGTAGGTTAACTATGGGGCACTAGGACTATGTAGGTTACCTAGAGGTCCCTTTGACTATCTAGGTTACCTAGCGAGCATTTGGACTATGTAGGCTCCCTAGCGGTCATTTGGACTATATAGATTTCCTAGCGGGAACTTAGACTTTGTAGGTTATCTAGCGGGCACTTGGACTATCTAGGTTACCTAGCTGGCACTTGAACTATCAACGTTACCTAGCGGGTACTTGGAGTATGTAGGTTACCTACCGAGCTGTTGGACTATCTAGGTTACCTAGCGGGCACTGGGACACTCTAGGTTACCTAACGGGCACTTGGACTATGTAGGTTCCCTGGCAGGTACTTGGATTATGTAGGTTCCCTATTGGGCACTTGGACTATGTAGGTTAACTAGCGGGCATTTGGACTATGTAGGTTACCTAGCGGGCACTTGTTCTATGTAGGTTCCCTATCGGGCACTTGGAGAATGTAGGTTAACTAGGGGGAACCTGGACTATGTAGGTTAACTAGTGGGTACTTGGACTATCTAGGTTACCTAGAAGGCACTTGGAATATGTAGGTTAACCAGCGGGCACTTGGACTATCTAGGTTACCTAGCGGGCACTTGGACTATGTACGTTCCCAAGCGGGCACTTGGACTATCTACTTTACCTAGCGGGCACTTGGACTATGTACGTTCCCTAGCGGGTACTTGGACTAGATAGGTTACCCGGGCCCTTGGACTATCTAGGTTACCTAGGGGGAACCTGGACTATGTAGGTTAACTAGTGGGCACTTGGACTATCTAGGTTACCTAGCAGGCACTAGGAATATGTAGGTTAACTAGCGGGCACTTGGACTATCTACGTTAACTAACGAGCACTTGGACTATGTACGTTCCCCGCGGGTAATTGGACTAGATAGGTTCCCTAGCGGGCACTGGGTGTATCTAGGTTAACTAGCGGGCACTTGGACTATCTAGGTTAACTAGCGGCCATTTGGAATATTAGGGCACCTAACGGACATTTGGACTATATTGGTTACCTAGCGGGCACTTGGACTATGTGAATTAACGAATGGGCACTTGGACTATGGAGGTAACCTAGTGGTCACTTGAACTGTCTAGGTTACCTAGCGGGCACTTAGCCTATGTAGGTTAACTAGCGGGCACTTGGACTATCTAGGTTAACTAGCGAGCACTTGGACTATGTAGGTTAACGAACGGGCACTTGGACTATGTAGGTAACCTAGTGGTCACTTGAACTGTCTAGATTACCTAGCGGGCACTTAGACTATGTAGGTTAACTAGCGGGCATTTGGACTATCTAAGTTAACTAGCGGGCCCTTGGACGATGTAGGTTAACTAGCGGGCCCTTGCACTATGTAGGTTAACTAGCGGGCCCATGGATTATGTAGGTTTACTAGCAGGCACTTCGACTATCTAGGTTACCTAGCGGGCACTTGGACTATGTACGTTTCCTAGCGGGCACTTGGACTATCTACGTTACCTAGCGGGCACTTGGACTATGTACGTTTCCTAGCGGGTACTTGGACTAGATAGGTTCCCTAGCGGGTACTTGGTCTATCTAGGTTAACTAGCGGGCACTTGGACTATCTAGGTTAACTAGCGAGCACTTGGGCTATCTAGGTTAACTAGCGGGCATTTGGAATATTAGGGCCCCTAGCGGGCATTTGGAGTATATTGGTTACCTAGCGGGCACTTGGACTATGTAAGTTAACGAATGGGCACTTGGACTTTGGAGGTAACCTAGTGGTCACTTGAACTCTCTAGGTTACCTAGCGGGCACTTAGACTATGTAGGTTAACTAGCGGGCACTTGGACTATCTAGGTTAACTAGCGGGCCCTTGGACGATGTAGGTTAACTAGCGGGCCCTCGCACTATGTAGGTTAACTAGCGGGCTCATGTATTATGTAGGTTTACTAGCAGGCACTTGGACTATCTAGGTTAAGTAGCGGGCACTTCGACTATGTAGTTTCCCTAGCGGGCATTTGGACTATTTAAGTTACCTAGCGGGCACTTGGACTATGTAGGTTACCTAGCGGGCACTTGGACTATCTAGGTTACCTAGCAGGCAATTTGACTATCTAGGTTAACCAACGGGCACTTGGACTATGTAGGTTGCCTAGCGGGCACTTGGATTATGTAGGTTCCCTATCGAGCACTTGGACTATGTAGGTTAACTAGCGGGCACTTGGACTGTCTAGGTTACCTAGTGGGCACTTGGATTATCTAGGTTAACGAACGGGCACTATGACTATGTAGGTTACCTAGCCGCCACTTGGACTATCTAGGTTAGCTAACAGGCACTTGGACTATCTAGATTCCCTAGCGGGCACTTGTACTATCTAGGTTACGTAGCTGGCATGGACTATGTAGGTCAACTAGCGGGCCCTTGGACTATCTAGGTTAGCCAACGGGCACTTAGATTATGTAGGTTAACTAGCGGGAACTTGGAATATGTAGGTTAAGTAGCGGACACTTGCACTATGAAGGTTAACTAGCGGGCCCATGGACTATGTAGGTTTACTAGCGGGCCCTTGGACTATCGAGGTTACCTAGCGGGCACTTGAACTATGTAGGCTAACAAGGGGGCCCTTTGACGATCTAGGTTACTTAGCGGGTACTTGAACTATCTAGGTTAACTAGCGGGCACTTGCAGTATCTAGGTTACCTAGCGGGCACTTGGACTATCTATGTTAACTAGCGGGCACTTGGAATATGTAGGTTAACTAGCGGACACTTGCACTATGTAGGTTACCTAGCAGTCACTTGGACTATCTAGGTTAACTAGCGGGCACTTGGACTATGTAGGTCAACTAGCGGGCCCTTGGCCTATCTAAGTTAGCCAACGGGCACTTAGATTATGTAGGTTAACTAGCGGGCACTTGGAATATGTAGGTTAAGTAGCGGACACTTGCACTATGAAGGTTAACTAGCGGGCCCATGGATTATGTAGGTTTACTAGCGGGCCCTTGGACTATCTAGGTTCCCTAAAGGGCACTTGGACTATCTAGGTTACCGAACGGCACTTGGACTATCTAGGTTACCTAGCGGGCACTTGGACTATGCAGGCTAATTAAGGGGCTTGTGGACGATCTAGGTGACCTAGCGGGTACTTGAACTATCTAGGTTAACTAGCGGGCAATTGCAGTATCTAGGTTACCTAGCGGGCACTTGGACTATGTAAGTTCCCTAGGGGCCACTTGGACTATCTATGTTAACTAGCGGGCACTTGGAATATGTAGGTTAACTAGCAGACACTTGCACTATATAGGTTAACTAGCGTGCACTTGGACTATGTAGGTTCCCTAGCGGGCACTTGGACTCTGTATGTTCCCTACGGACACTTGAACTATGTAAGTTAACTACCTGGCACTTGTACTATGTATGTTAACTAGCGGGCCCTTGGACTATCTAGGTTACCTAGCGGGCACTTGGACTATATAGGTCAACTACCGGGCACTTGCTCTATCTAGGTTACCGAACGGGCATTTGGACTATGTAGGTAACCTAGCGGGCACTTGGAGAGTCTAGGTTACCTAGCGGACACTTGGAATTCTAGGTTAACGAACGGGCACTTGGACTATGTATGTTGCATAGCGGGCACTTGGACTATCTAGGTTTCTTTGCGGACACTTGGACGATCTAGGTTAACTAGAGGGCACTTGGACTATCTAGGTTAACTAGCGTGCACTTGGACTATCTAGGTTTCTTAGCGAGTACTTGGACTATGTAGGTTAACTAGCGGGCCCTTGGACTATGTAGATTAACTAGCGGCACTTGGACTATCTATGTTAACTAGCGGGCCCTTAGACTTTGTAGATTCCCTAGCTGGCATTTGGACTTTATAGATAACCTCGCGGGCACTTTGACTTTGTAGGTTACCTAGCGGTACATGGATTATTTAGGTTACCTAGCTGGCACTTGAACTATCTACGTTATAGCGGGTTCTTAGAATATCTGGGTTACCTAGCGGGCTGTTGAAATATCTAGGTTACCAAGCGGGCACTTGGACTATCTACGTTAATTAACGGGCACTTGGACTGTGTAGATTCCCTAGCGGGCCCTTGAACTATATATGTTCCCTAGCGGGCACTTGGACTATGTGGGTTTCCTGGCGGGCATTTGGATTATCTAGGTTACCTAACGGGAACTTGGACTATGTAGATTCCCTAGCAGGCACTTGGACTATCTACGTTACCTAGCGGGCATTGGACTATGTAAGTTTCCTAGCGGGTACTTGGACAAGATAGGTTCCCTAGCGGGCACTTGGTCTATCTAGGTTAACTAACAGGCACTAGGACTATCTAGGTTAACTAGCGAGCACTTGGACTATCTAGGTTAACTAGTGGGCATTTGGACTATTAGGGACCCTAGCGGGCATTTGGACTATATTGGTTACCTAGCGGGCACTTGGTCTATGTAAGTTAACGAACGGGCACTTGGACTATGTAGGTAACCTAGTGGTCAGTTGAATTGTCTAGGTTACCTAGCGGGCACTTGGATTATGTAGGTTAACTAGCGGGCACGTGGACTATCTAGGTTAACTAGCGGGCCCTTGGACGATGTAGGTTAACTAGCGGGCCCTTGGACTATGTAGAATAACTAGCGGCACTTGGACTATGTAGGTTACCTAGCGGGCACTTGGATGATCTAGGTTAACTAGCGGGTACTTGGACTATCTAGGTTAACTAGCGGGCCCTTAGACTATGTAGATTAACTAGCGGCACTTGGACTATCTATGTTAACTAGCGGGCCCTTGGACTATGTAGATTCCCTAGCGGGCACTTGGAATATGTATGTTTCAGCGCGGGCACTTGGACTATGTAGGTTCCCTAGCAGGCACTTGGACTATGTAGGTTCCAGAGCGGGCACTTGGACTAACTAGATTCCCAGCGGGCACTTGTACTATGCAGGTTAACTAGCTTACACTTGGACGATCTAGGTTAACTAGCGGGTACTTGAACTATGTAGATTAACTAGCAGAACTTGGACTATCTACATTAACTAGCGGGCCCTTGGACTATGTGGATTTCCTAGCGGGCACTTGGACTATGTATGTTCCCTAGCGGGCACTTGTACTATGTAAGTAAAATAGCTTACAGTTGGACGATCTAGGTTAACTAGCGGGTACTTGGACTATGTAGGTTAACTAGCGGACTCTTGAACTATGTAGATTAACTAGCAGAACTTGGACTATCTACATTAACTAGTGGGCCCTTGGACTATGTGGATTCCCTAGCAGACACTTGGACTATGTATGTTCCCTAGCGGGCACTTGGACTATGTATGTTCCCTATGGACACTTGAACTATGTAAGTTAACTACCGGGCACTTGAACTATGTATGTTAACTAGCGGGCCCTTGGACTATGTAGGTTACCTTGCGGGCACTTGGACTATGTAGGTAACCTAGCGGGCACTTGGACAGTCTAGGTTATCTAGCGGGCACTTGGACTTCTAGGTTAACGAACGGGCACTTGGACTATGTATGTTGCATAGCGGGCAATGGGACTATCTAGTTTAGGTAACGGGCACTTGGACTATGTAGGTTACCTAGCGGGCACTTGGACTATCTAGGTTACTTAACGGGCACTTGGATGTCTAGGTTTCTTAGCGGGCACTTGGACGATCTAGGTTAACTAGAGGGCACTTGGACTATCTAGGTTAACTAGCAGGCACTTGGATGATGAATGTTAACTAGCGGGCACTTGGACTATCTAGGTTATCTAACGGGCACTTGGACTAAGTACGTCCCCTAGTGGACACTTGGACACCCAGGTTAACTAATGGGCACTAGGACTATCTAGGTTAACTAGCGGGCACTTGGACGATCTAGGTTAACTAGCGGGCACTTGGACTATCAAAGATAACAAGTGAGATCTTGGACTAAGTAGGTTTACTAGCGGGCCCTTGGACTATCTAGGTTACCTAGCGGGCACTTGGACTATATAGGTTACCTAGAGGGCACTTGGACTATGTAGGTTACCTAGTGGGCACTTGGACTATCTAGGTTAACGAACGGGTACTTGGAATATGCAGGTAACCTAGCGGGCACTTGGACTGTCTAGGTTACCTAGCGGGCACTTGGACTTCTAGGTTAACGAACGGGCACTTGGACTATGTAGGTTGCTTAGCGGGCACTTGTACTATCTAGGTTAGGTTACGTGCGCTTTGAGTATCTAGTTTACCTAGCGGGAACTTGGACAATGTAAGTTACCTAGCGGGCACCAGGACTATCTAGGATACCTAACGGGCACTTTGACTATCTAGGTTACATAGCGGGCACTTGGACTATGTAGGTTAACTAGAGAGCACTTGGACTCTAGGTTACCTAGCGGGCACTTAGACTATCAAGGTTACCTAGGGTGCCCTTGGACTATATAGGTTTCCTAGCGGGCACTTGGACTATCTAGGTTAACGAACGGGCACTTGGACTATGTAGGTAACCTAGCGGGCACTTGGACAGTCTAGGTTACCTAGCGGACACTTGGACTATCTAGGTTAACGAACAGGCACTTGGACTATGTAGGTTACCTAGCGGGCACTTGGACTATGTAGGATCCCTATCGGACATTTGGACTACTTAGGTTACCTAGATGGCACTTGGACTATCTAGGTTAACTAGCGGGCACATCGACGATCTGGGTTAACTAGAGGGCACTTGGACTATCTAGGTTAACTACAGGGCACTTGGACTATCTAGGTTACCTAGCAGGCAATTTGACTATCTAGGTTAACCAACGGGCACTTGGACTATGTAGGTTGCCTAGCGGGCACTTGGATTATGTAGGTTCCCTATCGAGCACTTGGACTATGTAGGTTAACTAGCGGGCACTTGGACTGTCTAGGTTACCTAGTGGGCACTTGGATTATCTAGGTTAACGAACGGGCACTATGACTATGTAGGTTACCTAGCCGCCACTTGGACTATCGAGGTTAGCTAACAGGCACTTGGACTATCTAGATTCCCTAGCGGGCACTTGTACTATCTAGGTTACGTAGCTGGCATGGACTATGTAGGTCAACTAGCGGGCCCTTGGACTATCTAGGTTAGCCAACGGGCACTTAGATTATGTAGGTTAACTAGCGGGAACTTGGAATATGTAGGTTAAGTAGCGGACACTTGCACTATGAAGGTTAACTAGCGGGCCCATGGACTATGTAGGTTTACTAGCGGGCCCTTGGACTATCGAGGTTACCTAGCGGGCACTTGGACTATGTAGGCTAACAAGGGGGCCCTTTGACGATCTAGGTTACTTAGCGGGTACTTGAACTATCTAGGTTAACTAGCGGGCACTTGCAGTATCTAGGTTACCTAGCGGGCACTTGGACTATGTACGTTCCCTAGCGGGCACTTGGACTATCTATGTTAACTAGCGGGCACTTGGAATATGTAGGTTAACTAGCGGACACTTGCACTATGTAGGTTACCTAGCAGTCACTTGGACTATCTAGGTTAACTAGCGGGCACTTGGACTATGTAGGTCAACTAGCGGGCCCTTGGCCTATCTAAGTTAGCCAACGGGCACTTAGATTATGTAGGTTAACTAGCGGGCACTTGGAATATGTAGGTTAAGTAGCGGACACTTGCACTATGAAGGTTAACTAGCGGGCCCATGGACTATGTAGGTTTACTAGCGGGCCCTTGGACTATCTAGGTTCCCTAAAGGGCACTTGGACTATCTAGGTTACCGAACGGCACTTGGACTATCTAGGTTACCTAGCGGGCACTTGGACTATGCAGGCTAATTAAGGGGCTTGTGGACGATCTAGGTGACCTAGCGGGTACTTGAACTATCTAGGTTAACTAGCGGGCAATTGCAGTATCTAGGTTACCTAGCGGGCACTTGGACTATGTAAGTTCCCTAGGGGCCACTTGGACTATCTATGTTAACTAGCGGGCACTTGGAATATGTAGGTTAACTAGCAGACACTTGCACTATATAGGTTACCTAGCAGGCACTTGGACTATCTAGGTTAACTAGCGTGCACTTGGACTATGTAGGTTCCCTAGCGGGCACTTGGACTCTGTATGTTCCCTACGGACACTTGAACTATGTAAGTTAACTACCCGGCACTTGTACTATGTAGGTTAACTAGCGGGCCCTTGGACTATCTAGGTTACCTAGCGGGCACTTGGACTATGTAGGTCAACTACCGGGCACTTGCTCTATCTAGGTTACCGAACGGGCATTTGGAGTATGTAGGTAACCTAGCGGGCACTTGGAGAGTCTAGGTTACCTAGCGGACACTTGGAATTCTAGGTTAACGAACGGGCACTTGGACTATGTATGTTTCATAGCGGGCACTTGGACTATCTAGGTTTCTTAGCGGACACTTGGACGATCTAGGTTAACTAGAGGGCACTTGGACTATCTAGGTTAACTAGCGTGCACTTGGACTATCTAGGTTTCTTAGCGAGTACTTGGACTATGTAGGTTAACTAGCGGGCCCTTGGACTATGTAGATTAACTAGCGGCACTTGGACTATCTATGTTAACTAGCGGGCCCTTAGACTTTGTAGATTCCCTAGCTGGCATTTGGACTTTATAGATAACCTAGCGGGCACTTTGACTTTGTAGGTTACCTAGCGGTACATGGATTATTTAGGTTACCTAGCTGGCACTTGAACTATCTACGTTATAGCGGGTTCTTAGAATATGTGGGTTACCTAGCGGGCTGTTGAAATATCTAGGTTACCAAGCGGGCACTTGGACTATCTACGTTAACTAACGGGCACTTGGACTGTGTAGATTCCCTAGCGGGCCCTTGAACTATATATGTTCCCTAGCGGGCACTTGGACTATGTGGGTTTCCTGGCGGGCATTTGGATTATCTAGGTTACCTAACGGGAACTTGGACTATGTAGGTTCCCTATTGGGCACATGGACTATGTAGATTAACTAGAGGGCATTTGGACTATGTAGGTTACCTAGCGGGCACTTGGACTATGTAGGTTCCCTATCGGGCACAAGGAGAATGTAGGTTAACTTGGGGGCACTATGTAGGTTCCCAATCGGGCACTTGGAGAATGTAGGTTAACTAGGGGGCAATAGGGCTATGTAGGTTACCTAGCAGGCCCTTGGACTATCTAGGTTACCTAGGGGGAACCTGGACCATGTAGGTTAACTAGTGGGCACTTGGACTATCTAGGTTACCTAGCAGGCACTTGGACTATGTACGTTCCCTAGCGGGCACTTGGACTATGTAGATTCCCTAGCGGGCACTTGGACTATCTACGTTACCTAGCGGGCATTGGACTATGTACGTTTCCTAGCGGGTACTTGGACTAGATAGGTTCCCTAGCGGGCACTTGGTCTATCTAGGTTAACTAACGGGCACTAGGACTATCTAGGTTAACTAGCGAGCACTTGGACTATCTAGGTTAACTAGCGGGCATTTGGACTATTAGGGACCCTAGCGGGCATTTGGACTATATTGGTTACCTAGCGGGCACATGGTCTATGTAAGTTAACGAACGGGCACTTGGACTATGTAGGTAACCTAGTGGTCAGTTGAATTGTCTAGGTTACCTAGCGGGCACTTGGATTATGTAGGTTAACTAGCGGGCACGTGGACTATCTAGGTTAACTAGCGGGCCCTTGGACGATGTAGGTTAACTAGCGGGCCCTTGGACTATGTAGAATAACTAGCGGCACTTGGACTATGTAGGTTACCTAGCGGGCACTTGGATGATCTAGGTTAACTAGCGGGTACTTGGACTATCTAGGTTAACTAGCAGGCCCTTAGACTATGTAGATTAACTAGCGGCACTTGGACTATCTACGTTAACTAGCGGGCCCTTGGACTATGTAGATTCCCTAGCGGGCACTTGGAATATGTATGTTTCAGCGCGGGCACTTGGACTATGTAGGTTCCCTAGCAGGCACTTGGACTATGTAGGTTCCAGAGCGGGCACTTGGACTAACTAGATTCCCAGCGGGCACTTGTACTATGCAGGTTAACTAGCTTACACTTGGACGATCTAGGTTAACTAGCGGGTACTTGAACTATGTAGATTAACTAGCAGAACTTGGACTATCTACATTAACTAGCGGGCCCTTGGACTATGTGGATTCCCTAGCGGGCACTTGGACTATGTATGTTCCCTAGCGGGCACTTGTACTATGTAAGTTAAATAGCTTACAGTTGGACGATCTAGGTTAACTAGCGGGTACTTGGACTATGTAGGTTAACTAGCGGGCCCTTGAACTATGTAGATTAACTAGCAGAACTTGGACTATCTACATTAACTAGTGGGCCCTTGGACGATGTGGATTCCCTAGCAGACACTTGGACTATGTATGTTCCCTAGCGGGCACTTGGACTATGTATGTTCCCTATGGACACTTGAACTATGTAAGTTAACTACCGGGCACTTGAACTATGTATGTTAACTAGCGGGCCCTTGGACTATGTAGGTTACCTTGCGGGCACTTGGACTATGTAGGTAACCTAGCGGGCACTTGGACTATGTAGGTTCCCTATCGGGCACTTTGAGAATGTAGGTTACCTAGCGGGCCCTTGGACTATCTAGGTTACCTAGGGGGAACCTGGACTATGTAGGTTAACTAATGGGCACTTGGACTATCTAGGTTACCTAGCAGGCACTTGGACTATGTACGTTCCCTAGCGGGCACTTGGATTATGCAGGTTCCCTATCGGGCACTTGGACTATGTAGAATAACTAGAGGGCATTTGGACTATGTAGGTTACCTAGCGGGCACTTGGACAATGTAGGTTCCCTATCAGGCACTTTGAAAATATAGGTTAACTAGGGGGCACTAGGACTATGTAGGTTACCTAGGGGGCCCTTAAACTATCTAGGTTACCTAGCGGGCATTTGGACTATGTAGGCTCCCTAGCGGTCATTTGGACTATCTAGGTTACCTAGCTGGCACTTGAAATATCTACGTTACCTAGCGGGTACTTGGAGTATGTAGGTTACCTAGCGGGCACTTGGACTTCTAGGTTAACGAACGGGCACTTGGACTATGTATGTTGCATAGCGGGCAATGGGACTATCTAGTTTAGGTAACGGGCACTTGGACTATGTAGGTTACCTAGCGGGCACTTGGACTATCTAGGTTACTTAACGGGCACTTGGATGTCTAGGTTTCTTAGCGGGCACTTGGACGATCTAGGTTAACTAGAGGGCACTTGGACTATCTAGGTTAACTAGCAGGCACTTGGATGATGAATGTTAACTAGCGGGCACTTGGACTATCTAGGTTAGCTAACGGGCACTTGGACTAAGTACGTCCCCTAGTGGACACTTGGACACCCAGGTTAACTAATGGGCACTAGGACTATCTAGGTTAACTAGCGGGCACTTGGACGATCTAGGTTAACTAGCGGGCACTTGGACTATCAAAGATAACAAGTGAGATCTTGGACTAAGTAGGTTTACTAGCGGGCCCTTGGACTATCTAGGTTACCTAGCGGGCACTTGGACTATATAGGTTACCTAGAGGGCACTTGGACTATGTAGGTTACCTAGTGGGCACTTGGACTATCTAGGTTAACGAACGGGTACTTGGAATATGCAGGTAACCTAGCGGGCACTTGGACTGTCTAGGTTACCTAGCGGGCACTTGGACTTCTAGGTTAACGAACGGGCACTTGGACTATGTAGGTTGCTTAGCGGGCACTTGTACTATCTAGGTTAGGTTACGTGCGCTTTGAGTATCTAGTTTACCTAGAGGGAACTTGGACAATGTAAGTTACCTAGCGGGCACCAGGACTATCTAGGATACCTAACGGGCACTTTGACTATCTAGGTTACATAGCGGGCACTTGGACTATGTAGGTTAACTAGAGAGCACTTGGACTCTAGGTTACCTAGCGGGCACTTAGACTATCAAGGTTACCTAGGGTGCCCTTGGACTATATAGGTTTCCTAGCGGGCACTTGGACTATCTAGGTTAACGAACGGGCACTTGGACTATGTAGGTAACCTAGCGGGCACTTGGACAGTCTAGGTTACCTAGCGGACACTTGGACTATCTAGGTTAACGAACAGGCACTTGGACTATGTAGGTTACCTAGCGGGCACTTGGACTATGTAGGATCCCTATCGGACATTTGGACTACTTAGGTTACCTAGCAGGCACTTGGACTATCTAGGTTAACTAGCGGGCAATCGACGATCTGGGTTAACTAGAGGGCACTTGGACTATCTAGGTTAACTACCGGGCACTTGGACTATCTAGGTTACCTAGCAGGCAATTTGACTATCTAGGTTAACCAACGGGCACTTGGACTATGTAGGTTGCCTAGCGGGCACTTGGATTATGTAGGTTCCCTATCGAGCACTTGGACTATGTAGGTTAACTAGCGGGCACTTGGACTGTCTAGGTTACCTAGTGGGCACTTGGATTATCTAGGTTAACGAACGGGCACTATGACTATGTAGGTTACCTAGCCGCCACTTGGACTATCAAGGTTAGCTAACAGGCACTTGGACTATCTAGATTCCCTAGCGGGCACTTGTACTATCTAGGTTACGTAGCTGGCATGGACTATGTAGGTCAACTAGCGGGCCCTTGGACTTTCTAGGTTAGCCAACGGGCACTTAGATTATGTAGGTTAACTAGCGGGAACTTGGAATATGTAGGTTAAGTAGCGGACACTTGCACTATGAAGGTTAACTAGCGGGCCCATGGACTATGTAGGTTTACTAGCGGGCCCTTGGACTATCGAGGTTACCTAGCGGGCACTTGGACTATGTAGGCTAACAAGGGGTCCCTTTGACGATCTAAGTTACTTAGCGGGTACTTGAACTATCTAGGTTAACTAGCGGGCACTTGCAGTATCTAGGTTACCTAGCGGGCACTTGGACTATGTACGTTCCCTAGCGGGCACTTGGACTATCTATGTTAACTAGCGGGCACTTGGAATATGTAGGTTAAGTAGCGGACACTTGCACTATGTAGGTTACCTAGCAGTCACTTGGACTATCTAGGTTAACTAGCGGGCACTTGGACTATGTAGGTCAACTAGCGGGCCCTTGGCCTATCTAAGTTAGCCAACGGGCACTTAGATTATGTAGGTTAACTAGCGGGCACTTGGAATATGTAGGTTAAGTAGCGGACACTTGCACTATGAAGGTTAACTAGCGGGCCCATGGACTATGTAGGTTTACTAGCGGGCCCTTGGACTATCTAGGTTCCCTAAGGGGCACTTGGAGTATCTAGGATCCGAACGGCACTTGGACTATCTAGGTTACCTAGCGGGCAATTGGACTATGCAGGCTAATTAAGGGGCTTGTGGACGATCTAGGTGACCTAGCGGGTACTTGAACTATCTAGGTTAACTAGCGGGCAATTGCAGTATCTAGGTTACCTAGCGGGCACTTGGACTATGTAAGTTCCCTAGGGGCCACTTGGACTATC
The DNA here is from genome assembly GCF_050624435.1 of Tenrec ecaudatus. Taxonomy (NCBI): domain Eukaryota; kingdom Metazoa; phylum Chordata; class Mammalia; order Afrosoricida; family Tenrecidae; genus Tenrec; species Tenrec ecaudatus. Next base: position 2,160,382 of record NW_027457627.1, read on the forward strand.
TATGTTAACTAGCGGGCACTTGGAATATGTAGGTTAAGTAGCAGACACTTGCACTATATAGGTTACCTAGCAGGCACTTGGACTATCTAGGTTAACTAGAGGGTACTTGGGCTATCTAGGTTACCTATCGGGCACTTAGACTTTGTAGGATACCTAGCGGGCACTTAGTCTATCTAGGTTACCTAGCTGGCACATGAACTATGTACGTTACCTAGCGGGTTCTTGGAGTATGTAGGTTACCTAGCGGGCTGTTGGACTATCTAGGTTACCAAGCGGACACTTGGACTATCTAGGTTAACTAACGGGCACTTGGACTATGTAGGTTCCCTAGCGGGCCCTTGGACTATATAAATTCCCTAGCGGGCACTTGGACTATGTGGGTTTCCTGGCGGACATTTGGACTATCTAGGTTACCTAACGGGCACTTGGACTATGTAGGTTCCCTAGCGGGCACTTGGATTATGTAGGGTCATAATCGGGCACTGGACTATGTAGGTTACCTAGCGGGCACTTGACTATGTAGGTTAACTATCGGGCACTTGGAGAATGTAGGTTAACTAGGGGGCACTAGGACTTTGTAGGTTTCCTAGCGGGCCCTTGTACTACCTAGGTTACCTAGCGGGCATTTTGACTATGTAGGCTCCCTAGCGGTCATTTGGACTATATAGATTACCTAGCGGGCACTTCGATATTGTAGGTCACCTAGCGGGCACTTGGACTCTCTAGGTTTCCTACCTGGCACTTGAGCTATCTACGTTACCTAGTGGGTACTTGGAGTATGTAGATTACCTACCGGGCTGTTGGACTATCTAGGTTACCTAGTGGGCACTGGGACTATCTACGTTAACTAACGGGCACTTGGACTATGTAGGTTCCCTAGCGGGCCCTTGGATTATGTAAGTTCCCTAGCGGGCACTTGGACTATGTGGGTCCCCTAGCGGGCATTTGTCTATCTAGGTTACCTATCGGGCACTTGTACTATGTACGTTCCCTATCGGGCACTTGGACTATGTAGGTTAACTAGCGGGCATTTGGACTATGTACGTTACCTAGCGGGCCCTTGGACAATCTAGGTTATCTAGGGGGAACCTGGACAATGTAGGTTTACTAGTGGGCACTTGGACTATCTAGGTTACCTAGCAGGCACTTGGACTATGTAGGTTAACTAGCGGGCACTTGGACTATCTAGGTTACCTATCGGGCACATGGACTATGTAGGTTAACGAACGGGCACTTGGACTATGTAGGTTCCCTAGCGGGCACTTGGATTATGTAGGTTCCCTATCGGGCACTTCGACTATTTAGGTTAACAAGCGGGCATTTGGACTATGTAGGTTACCTAGCGGGCACATGGACCATGTAGGTTCCCTATCGGGCGTTTGGACTATGTAGATTACCTAGCGGGCTCTCAGACTATCTAGGTTACCTAGGGGGAACCTGGACAATTTAGGTTAACTAGCGGGCACTTGGACTATCTAGGTTACCTAGCGGGCACTTGGACTATGTACGTTACCTAGCGGGCACTTGGACTATGTACGTTTTCTAGAGGGTACTTGGTCTAGATAGGTTCCCTAGCGGGCACTTGGTCTATCTAGGTTAACTAGCGGGCACTAGGACTATCTAGGTTAACGAACGGGCCCTTGGACTATGTGGATTCCCTATCGGGCACTTCGACTATGTATGTTCCCTAGCGGGCACTTGGACTATGTATGTTCCCTATGGACACTTGAACTATGTAAGATAACTACCGGGCACTTGGACTATGTAGGTTAACTAGCGGGCCCTTGGACTGTGTAGGTTACCTTGTGGGCACTTGGACTATGTAGGTAACCTAGCGGGCACTTGGACAGTCTAGGTTACCTAGCGGGCACTTGGACTTCTAGGTTAATGAACGGTCACTTGGACTATGTATGTTGCATAGCGGGCAATGGGACGATCTAGTTTAGGTAACGGGCACTTGGATTATCTATGTTACCTAGCGGGAACTTAGACTATGTAGGTTACCTAGCGGGCACTTGGACTATCTAGGTTACTTAACGGGCACTTGGATGTCTAGGTTTCTTAGCGGGCACTTGTACGATCTAGGTTAACGAGATGGCACTTGGACTATCTAGGTTAACTAGCGTGCACTTGGACTATCTAGGTTAACTATCGGGCACTTGGATGATCAGTGTTAACTAGCGGGCACTTGGACTATCTAGGTTAACTAGCGGGCACATTGACGATCTAGGTTAACTACCGGGCACTTGTACTATCTAGGTTAACTAGCGTGTACTTGGACTATCGAGGTTAACTAGCGGGCACTTGGATGATCACTGTTAACTAGCAGTCACTTGGACTATCTAGGTTACCTAGCTGACACTTGGACTATGAAGGTTCCCTAGCGGGCACTTGGATTATCTAGGTTACCCAGCGGGCACTTGGACTATATAGGTCAACTAGCGGGTCCTTGGAATATCTATGTTAGCTAACTGGCACGTGGACTATGTAGGTTAACTAGCGGACACTTGCACGATCTAGGTTAACTAGCAGACTCTTGCACTATGTAGGTTAACTAGCGGGCCCATTGACACTGTTGGTTAACTAGCGGGCACTTGGACTATATAGGTTAACTAGCGGGCACTTGGATTATCTAGGTTACCTAGCGGGCACTTGGAATATGTAGGTTCCCTAGGGGGCATTTGGACTATATAGATAACCTAGCGGGCCCTTAGACTTTGTAGGTTACCTAGCCGGCCCTTGGACTATGTAGGTTAACTAGCAGGCCCTTTGACTATGTAGGTTACCTAGTGGGCACTTGGACGATCTAGGTTAACTAGCGGGTACTTGGACTATCTATGTTAACTAGCGGGCCCTTGGACTATGTAGATTCCCTAGCGGGTATTTGGACTATATAGATAATCTAGCGGGCACTTAGATTTTGTAGGTTACCTAGCGGGCACTTGGTCTATCTAGGTTACCTAGCTGGCACATGAGCTATCTACGTTACCTAGCGGGTTCTTGGAGTATGTAGGTTACCTAGCGGGCTGTTGGACTATCTAGGTTACCAAGCGGGCACTTGGACTATGTAGGTTCCCTAGCGGGCCCTTGGACTATGTAAATTCCCTAGCAGGCACTTGGACTATGTGGGTTTCCTGGCGGGCATTTGGACTATCTAGGTTACCTAACGGGCACTTGGACTATGTAGGTTCCCTAGCGGGCACTTGGATTATGTAGGTTCCCTATCGGGCACTGGACTATGTAGGTTACCTAGCGGGCACTTGGACTATGTAGGTTAACTATCGGGCACTTGGAGAATGTAGGTTAACTAGGGGGCACTAGGACTATGTAGGTTTCCTAGCGGGCGCTTGTACTACCTAGGTTACCTAGCGGGCATTTTGACTATGTAGGCTCCCTAGCGGTCATTTGGACTATATAGATTACCTTGCGGGCACTTAGATATTGTAGTTTACCTAGCGGGCACGTGGACTCTCTAGGTTTCCTAGCTAGCACTTGAATTATCTACGTTACCTAGCGGGTACTTGGAGTATGTAGGTTACCTACCGGGCTGTTGGACTATCTAGGTTATCTAGGGGGAACCTGGACAATGTAGGTTAACTAGTGGGCACTTGGACTATCTAGGTTACCTAGCAGGCACTTGGACTATGTAGGTTAACTAGCGGGCACTTGGACTATCTAGGTTACCTAGCGGGCACTTGGACGATCTAGGTTAACTAGCGGGTACTTGGACTATCTACGTTAACTAGCGGGCCCTTGGACTATGTAGATTCCCTAGCGGGTATTTGGACTATATAGATAATCTAGCGGGCACTTAGACTTTGTAGGTTACCTAGCGGGCACTTGGTCTATCTAGGTTACCTAGCTGGCACATGAGCTATCTACGTTACCTAGCGGGTTCTTGGAGTATGTAGGTTACCTAGCGGGCTGTTGGACTATCTAGGTTACCAAGCGGGCACTTGGACTATCTAGGTTAACTAACGGGCACTTGGACTATGTAGGTTCCCTAGCGGGCACTTGGATTATGTAGGTTCCCTATCGGGCACTGGACTATGTAGGTTACCTAGCGGGCACTTGGACTATGTAGGTTAACTATCGGGCACTGGGAGAATGTAGGTTAACTAGGGGGCACTAGGACTATGTAGGTTTCCTAGCGGGCGTTTGTACTACCTAGGTTACCTAGTGGGCATTTTGACTATGTAGGCTCCCTAGCGGTCATTTGGACTATATAGATTACCTAGCGGGCACTTAGATATTGTAGGTTACCTAGCGGGCACGTGGACTCTCTATGTTTCCTAGCTAGCACTTGAACTATCTACGTTACCTAGCGGGTACTTGGAGTATGTAGGTTACCTACCGGGCTGTTGTACTATCTAGGTTATCTAGGGGGAACCTGGACAATGTAGGTTAACTAGTGGGCACTTGGACTATCTAGGTTACCTAGCAGGCACTTGGACTATGTAGGTTAACTAGCGGGCACTTGGACTATCTAGGTTACCTAGCGGGCACTTGGACTATGTACCTTCCCTAGCGGACACTTGGACTATCTACGTTACCTAGCGGGCACTTGGACTATGTACGTTACCTAGCGGGCACTTGGACTATGTACGTTTCCTAGCGGGTACTTGGACTAAATAGGTTCCCTAGCGGGCACTTGGTCTATCTGGGTTAACTAGCGGGCACTTGGACTATCTGGTTAACTACCGAGTACTTGGACTATCTAGGTTTTCTAGCGGGCATTTGGACTATTAGGGCCCCTAGCGGGCATTTGGACTATATTGGTTACCTAGCGGGCACTTGGACTATGTAGGTTCCCTAGCGGGCACTTGGATTATGTAGGTTCCCTATCGGGCACTTCGACTATTTAGGTTAACAAGCGGGTATTTGGACTATGTAGGTTACATAGCGGGCACTTGGACTATGTAGTTTCCCTATCGGGCGTTTGGACTATGTAGGTTACCTAGCGGGCTCTAGGACTATCTAGGTTACCTAGGGGGAACCTGGACAATATAGGTTAACTAGCGGGCACTTGGACTGTCTAGGTTAACTAGCAGGCACTTGGACTATGTACGTTCCCTAGCGGGCACTTGGACTATCTACGTTACCTAGCGGGCACTTGGACTATGTACGTTACCTAGCGGGCACTTGGACTATGTATGTTTCCTAGAGGGTACTAGGACAAGATAGGTTCCCTAGCGGGCACTTGGTCTATCTAGGTTAACTAGCGGGCACTAGGACTATCTAGGTTAACTATCGAGCACTTGGACTATCTAGGTTAAATAGCGGGCATTTGGACTATTAAGGACCCTAGCGGGCATTTGGACTATATTGGTTACCTAGCGGGCACTTGGACTATGTAGGTTAACGAACGGGCACTTGGACTATGTAGGTAACCTTGTGGTCACTTGAATTGTCTAGGTTACCTAGAGGGCACTTGGACTATGTAGGTTAACTAGCGGGCACTTGGACTATCTAGGTTAACTAGCGGGCCTTTGGACGATGTAGGTTAACTAGCGGGCCATTGGACTCTGTAGAATAACTAGCGGTACTTGGACTATGTAGGTTACCTAGCGGGCACTTGGACGATCTAGGTTAACTAGCGGGCCCTTGGACTATGTAGATTAACTAGTGGCACTTGGACTATCTACGTTAACTAGCGGGCCCTTGGACTATGTAGATTCCCTAGCGGGCACTTGGACTATGTATGTTCCAGCGCGGGCACTTGGACTAACTAGATTCCCTAGCGGGCACTTGTACTATGTAGGTTAAATAGCTTACACTTGGACGATCTAGGCTAATTAGCGGGTACTTGGACTATGTAGGTTAACTAGCGGGCCCTTGAACTATGTAGATTAACTAGCAGAACTTGGACTATCTACATTAACTAGCGGGCCCTTGGACTATGTGGATTCCCTAGCGGGCACTTGGATTATGTATGTTCCCTAGCGGGCACTTGGACTATGTATGTTCCCTATGGACACTTGAACTATGTAAGTTAACTACCGGGCACTTGGACTATGTAGGTTAACTAGCGGGCCCTTGGACTATGTAGGTTACCTTGCGGGCACTTGGACTATGCAGGTTACCTTGTGGGCACTTGGACTATGTAGGTAACCTAGCGGGAACTTGGACAGTCTAGGTTACCTAGCGGGCACTTGGACTTCTAGGATAACGAACGGGCACTTGGACTATGTATGTTGCATAGCAGGCAATGGGACTATCTAGTTTAGGTAACGGGCACTTGGACTATCTAGGTTACCTAGCGGGAACTTAGACTATGTGGGTTACCTAGCGGGCACTTGGACTATCTAGGTTACTTAACGGGCAATTGAATGTCTAGCTTTCTTAGCGGGCACTTGGACGATCTAGGTTAACTAGAGGGCACTTGGACTATCTAGGTTAACTACCGGGCACTTGGATAATCAATGTTAACTAGCGGGCACTTGGACTATCTAAGTTAGCTAACGGGCACTTGGACTAAGTACGTCCCTAGTGGACACTTGGACACTCTAGGTTAACTAATGGGCACTAGGACTATCTAGGTTAACTAGCGGGCACTTGGACTATCAAAGTTAACAAGTGAGTCCTTAGACTATGTAGGTTAACTAGCGGGCCCTTGGACTATCTAGGTTACCTAGCGGGCACTTGGACTATGTTGGTTACCTAGCGGGCACTTGGACTTCTAAGTTAACGAACGGGCACTTGGACTATGTAGGTTGCTTAGCGGGCACTTGGACTATCTAGGTTAGGTAACGGGCACTTTGAGTATCTAGGTTACCTAGCGGGAACTTGGACAATGTAAGTTACCTAGCGGGCAATTGGACTATCTAGGTTACCTAACGGGCACTTTGACTATCTAGGTTACATAGCGGGCACTTGGACTATGTATATTAACTAGCGAGCACTTGGACTCTAAGTTACCTAGCGGGCACTTAGACTATCTAGGTTACCTAGCGGGCCCTTGGACTATGTAGGTTTCCTAGCGGGCACTTGGACTATCTAGGTTAACGAACGGGCACTTGGACTATGTAGGATCCCTATCGGACATTTGGACTACTTAGGTTACCTAGCGGGCACTTGGACTATCTAGGTCAACTAGCGGGCACATGGACGATCTAGGTTAACTAGAGGGCACTTGGACTATCTATGTTAACTAGCGTGTACTTGGACTATCTAGGTTAACTAGCGGGCACTTGGATGATCACTGTTAACTAGCAGGCACTTGGACTATCTAGGTTAGCTAACGGGCACTTTGACTAAGTACGTCCCCAAGTGGGCACTGGACACTCAAGGTTAACTAACGGGCAATAGGACTATCTAGGTTAACTACCGGGCACTTGGACTATCTAAGTTACCTAGCTGGCACTTGGACTATGAAGGTTTCCTAGCGGGCACTTGGAATATCTGGGTTACCCAGCGGGCACTTGGACTATATAGGTCAACTAGCGGGTCCTTGGATTATCTAGGTTAGCTAACTGGCACTTGGACTATGTAGGTTAACTAGCGGACACTTGCACGATCTAGGTTAACTAGCAGACTCTTGCACTATGTAGGTTAACTAGCGGGCCCATTGACACTGTTGGTTAACTAGCGGGCACTTGGACAATCTAGGTTAACTTGCGGGCACTTGGACTATATAGGTTAACTAGCGGGCACTTGGATTATCTAGGTTACCTAGCGGGCACTTGGACTATGTAGGTTCCCTAGGGGGCATTTGGACTATATAGATAACCTAGCGGGCCCTTAGACTTTGTAGGTTACCTAGCGGGCCCTTGGACTATGTAGGTTAACTAGCAGGCCCTTGGACTATGTAGGTTACCTAGCGGGCACTTGGATGATCTAGGTTAACTAGCGGGTACTTGGACTATCTACGTTAACTAGCGGGCCCTTGGACTATGTAGATTCCCTAGCGGGTATTTGGACTATATAGATAATCTAGCGGGCACTTAGGCTTTGTAGGTTACCTAGCGGGCACTTGGTCTATCTAGGTTACCTAGCTGGCACATGAGCTATCTACGTTACCTAGCGGGTTCTTGGAGTATGTAGGTTACCTAGCGGGCTGTTGGACTATCTAGGTTACCAAGCGGGCACTTGGACTATCTAGGTTAACTAACGGGCACTTGGACTATGTAGGTTCCCTAGCGGGCCCTTGGACTATGTAAATTCCCTAGCTGGCACTTGGACTATGTTGGTTTCCTGGCGGGCATTTGGACTATCTAGGTTACCTAACGGGCACCCTGACTATGTAGGTTCCCTAGCGGGCACTAGGATCATGTAGGTTCCCTATCGGGCACATGGACTATGTAGGTTACCTAGCGGGCACTTGGACTATGTAGGTTAACTATCGGGCACTTGGAGAATGTAGGTTAATTAGGGGGCACTAGGACTATGTAAGTTTCCTAGCGGGCCCTTGTACTACCTAGGTTACCTAGCGGGCATTTGGACTATGTAGGCTCCCTAGCGGTCATTTGGACTATATAGATTACCTAGAGGGCACTTCGATATTGTAGGTTACCTAGCGGGCACTTGGACTATCTAGGATACCTAACGGGCACTTTGACTATCTAGGTTACATAGCGGGTACTTGGACTATGTAGGTTAACTAGAGAGCACTTGGACTCTAGGTTACCTAGCGGGCACTTAGACTATCTAGGTTACCTAGAGGGCCCTTTGACTATATAGGTTTCCTAGCGGGCAATTGGACTATCTAGGTTAACGAACGGGCACTTGGACTATGTAGGTAACCTAGCGGACACTTGGACAGTCTAGGTTACCTAGCGGGCACTTGGACTAATTAGGTTAACGAACAGTCACTTGGACTATGTAGGTTACCTAGCGGGCACTTGGACTATGTAGGATCCCTATCGGACATTTGGACTACTTAGGTTACCTAGCAGGCACTTGGACTATCTAGGTTAACTAGCGGGCACATCGACGATCTGGGTTAACTAGAGGGCACTTGTACTATATAGGTTAACTAGCGTGTACTTGGACTATCTAGGTTAACTAGGGTGCACTTGGATGATCGCTGTTAACTAGCGGGCACTTGGACACTCTAGGTTAGCTAATGGGCACTTGGATTAAGTATGTCCCCAAGTGGGCACTTGGACACTCTACGTTAACTAACGGGCAATAGGACTATCTAGGTTAACTAGCGGGCACTTGGAATATCTAGGTTACCAAGCTGGCACTTGGACTATGAAGGTTCCCTAGCGGGCAGTTGGATTATCTCGGTTACCCAGCGGGCACATGGACTATATATGTCAACTAGCGGGTCCTTGGAATATCTAGGTTAGCTAACTGGCACGTGGACTATGTAGGTTAACTAGCGGACACTTGAACGATCTAGGTTAACTAGCTGGCTCTTGCACTATGTAGGTTAACTAGCGGACCCATTGACACTGTTGGTTAACTAGCGGGCACTTGGACGATCTAGGTTAACTAGCGGGCACTTGGACGATCTAGGTTAACTAGCGGGCACTTGGACTATATAGGTTAACTAGCGGGCACTTGGATTATCTAGGTTACCTAGCGGGCACTTGGACTATGTAGGTTCCCTAGGGGGCATTTGGACTATATAGATAACCTAGCGGGCCCTTAGACTTTGTAGGTTACCTAGTTGGCCCTTGGACTATGTAGGTTAACTAGCGGCCCCTTGGACTATGTAGGTTACCTAGCGGGCACTTGGACGATCTAGGTTAACTAGCGGGTACTTGGACTATCTACGTTAACTAGCGGGCCCTTGGACTATGTAGATTCCCTAGCGGGTATTTGGACTATATAGATAACCTAGCGGGCCCTTAGACTTTGTAGGTTACCTAGTTGGCCCTTGGACTATGTAGGTTAACTAGCGGCCCCTTGGACTATCTAGGTTACCTAACGGGCACTTGGATTATGTAGGTTCCCTAGCGGGCATTTGGATTATGTAGGTTCCCTATCGGGCACTGGACTATGTAGGTTACCTAGCGGGCACTTGGACTATGTAGGTTAACTATCGGGCACTTGGAGAATGTAGGTTAACTAGGGGGCACTAGGACTAAGTAGGTTTCCTAGCGGGCGCTTGTACTACCTAGGTTACCTAGCGGGCATTTGGACTATGTAGGCTCCCTAGCGGTCATTTAGACAATATAGATTACCTAGCGGGCACTTAGATATTGTAGGTTACCTAGAGGGCACTTGGACTATCTAGGTTTCCTAGCTGGCACTTGAACTATCTACGTTACCTAGCGGGTACTTGGAGTATGTAGGTTACCTACCGGGCTGTTGGACTATCTAGGTTACCTAGCGGGCACTGGGACTATCTAGGTTAACTAACGGGCACTTGGACTATGTAGGTTCCCTAGTGGGCCCTTGGATTATGTAAGTTCCTTAGCGGGCACTTGGACTATGTGGGTTCCCTAGTAGGCATTTGGACTATCTAGGTTACCTAACGGGCACTTGGACTATGTAGGTTCCCTAGCGGGCACTTGGATTATGTACGTTCCCTATCGGGCACTTGGACTATGTAAGTTAACTAGCGGGCATTTGGACTATGTAGGTTACCTACCGGACCCTTGGACTATCTAGGTTATCTAGGGGGAACCTGGACAATGTAGGTTAACTAGTGGGCACTTGGACTCTCTAGGTTACCTAGCAGGCACTTGGACTCTGTAGGTTAACTAGCAGGCACTTGGACTATCTAGGTTACCTAACGGGCACTTGGACTATGTACGTTCCCTAGCGGGCCCTTGGACTATCTACGTTACCTAGCGGGCACTTGGACTATGTACGTTACCTAGCGGGCACTTGGACAATGTACGTTTTCTAGCGGGTACTTGGACTAGATAGGTTCCCTAGCGGGCACTTGGTCTATCTGGGTTAACTAGCGGGCACTTGGACTATCTAGGTTAACTAGCGAGCACTTGGACTATCTAGGTTTTCTAGCGGGCATTTGGACTATTAAGGCCCCTAGCAGGCATTTGGACTATATTGGTTACCTAGCGGGCACTTGGACTATGTAGGTTAACGAACGGGCACTTGGACTATGTAGGTTCCCTAGCGGGAACTTGGATTATGTAGGTTCCCTATCGGGCACTTCGACTATTTAGGTTAACAAGCGGGCATTTGGACTATGTAGGTTACCTAGCGGGCACTTGGACTTTGTAGGTTCCCTATCGGGCGTTTGGACTATGTAGGTTACCTAGCGTGCTTTCGGACTATCTAGGTTACCTAGGGGTAACCTGGACAATGTAGGTTACCCAGCGGGCACTTTGACTATTTAGGTCAACTAGCGGGTCCTTGGAATATCTAGGTTAGCTAACTGGCACTTGGACTATGTAGGTTAACTAGCGGACACTTGCACGATCTAGGTTAACTAGCGGACTCTTGCACTATGTAGGTTAACTAGCGGGCCCATTGACACTGTTGGTTAACTAGCGGGCACTTGGATGATCTAGGTTAACGAACGGGCACTTGGACTATGTAGGTAACCTAGTGGTCCCTTGAATTGTCTAGGTTACCTAGCGGGCACTTGGACGATGTAGGTTAACTAGCGGGCACTTGGACTATGTAGGTTAACTAGCGGGTACTTGGACTATCTATGTTAACTAGCGGGCCCTTGGACTATGCAGATTCCCTAGCGGGTATTTGGACTATATAGATAATCTAGCGGGCACTTAGATTTTGTAGGTTGCCTAGCGGGCCCTTGGTCTATCTAGGTTACCTAGCTGGCACATGAGCTATCTACGTTACCTAGCGGGTTCTTGGAGTATGTAGGTAACCTAGCGGGCACTTGGACTATCTAGGTTACCTAACGGGCACTTGGACTATGTAGGTTCCCTAGCGAGCACTTGGATTATGTAGGTTCCCTATCGGGCACATGGACTATGTAGGGTACCTAGCAGGCACTTGGACTATGTATGTTAACTATCAGGCACTTGGAGAATGTAGGTTAACTAGGGGGCACTAGGACTATGTAGGTTTCCTAGCGGGCCCTTGTACTACCTAGGTTACCTAGCGGGCATTTGGACTATGTAGGCTCCCTAGCGGTCATTTGGACTATATAGATTACCTAGAGGGCACTTAGATATTGTAGGTTACCTAGCGGGCACTTAGACTATCTAGGTTTCCTAGCTGGCACTTGAACTATCTACGTTACCTAGCGGGTACTTGGAGTATGTAGGTTACATACCGGCCTGTTGGACTATCTAGGTTACCTAGCAGTCACTGGGACTATCTAGGTTAACTAACGGGCACTTGGACTATGTAGGTTCCCTAGCGGGCCCTTGGATTATGTAAGTTCCCTAGCGGGCACTTGGACTATGTGGGTTCCCTAGCTGGCATTTGGACTATCTAGGTTACCTAACGGGCATTTGCACTATATTGGTTCCCTATCGGGCACATGGACTATGTAAGTTAACTAGCAGGCATTTGGACTATGTAGGTTCCTTATAGGGCATTTGGACTATGTAGGTTACCTAGCGGGCCCTTGGACTATCTAGGTTACCTAGGGGGAACCTGGACAATGTAGGTTAACTAGTGGGCACTTGGACTATCTAGGTTACCTAGCAGGCACTTGGACTATGTAGGTTAACTAGCGGGCAGTTGGACTATCTAGGTTTCCAAGCGGGCACTAGGACTATGTACGTTCCCCAGTGGGCACTTGGACTATCTACGTTACCTAGCGGGCACTTGGACTATGTACGTTACCTAGCGGGCACTTGGACTATTTACGTTTCCTAGAGGGTACTTGGACTAGATAGGTTCCCTAGCGGGAACTTGGTCTATCTGGGTTAACTAGCGGGCACTTGGATTAATTAGGTTAAATAGCGGGCCCTTGGACAATGTAGGTTAACTAGCGGGCCCTTGGACTGTGTAGGTTAACCAGGGGGCCCTTGGACTATGTAGGTTACCTAGCGGGCACTTGGACGATCTAGCTTAACTAGCGGGTACTTGGACTATGTAGGCTAACTAGCGGGCCCTTGGACTATGTAGATTAATTAGCGGCACTTGGACTATCTACGTTAACTAGCGGGCCCTTGGACTATGTAGATTCCCTAGCGGGCACTTGGACTATGTATGTTCCAGCACGGGCACTTGGACTATGTAGGTTCCCTAGCAGGCACTTGGACTATGTAGGTTTCAGAGCGGGCACTTGGACTAACTAGATTCCCTAGCGGGCACTTGTACTATGTAGGTTAACTAGCTTACACTTGAACGATCTAGGTTATCTAGCGGGTACTTGGACTATGTAGGTTAACTAGCGGGCCCTTGAACTATGTAGATTAACTAGCAGAACTTTGACTATCTACATTAACTAGCGGGCCCTTGGACTATGTGGATTCCCTAGCGGGCACTTGGAGTATGTATGTTCCCTAGCGGGCACTTGGACTAGCTATGTTCCATATGGACACTTGAACTATGTAAGTTAACTACCGGGCACTTGGACTATGTAGGTTAACTAGCGGGCCCTTGGAATATGTAGGTTACTTTGCTGGCACTTGGAAACTGTAGGTAACCTAGCGGGCACTTGGACAGTCTAGGTTACCTAGCGGGCACTTGGACTTCTAGGTTAACGAACGGGCACTGGACTATGTATGTTGCATAGCGGGCAATGGGACTATCTAGTTTAGGTAACGGGCACTTGGACTATCAAGATTACCTAGCGGGAACTTGGACTATGTAGGTTACCTAGCGGGCACTTGGACTATCTAGGTTACTTAACGGGCACTTGGATGTCTAGGTTTCTTAGCGGGCACTTGGACGATCTAGGTTAACTAGAGGGCACTTGGACTATATAAGTTAACTAGCGTGCACTTGGACTATCTAGGTTAACTATCAGGCACTTGGATGATCAATGTTAACTAGCGGGCACTTGGACTATCTAGGTTAGCTAACGGGCACTTGGACTAAGTACGTCCCCTAGTGGGCACTTGGACACTCTAGGTTAACTAATGGGCACTAGGACTATCTAGGTTAACTAGCGGGCACATGGACGATCTAGGTTAACTAGCGGGCACTTGGACAATCAAAGTTAACAAGTGAGCCCTTGGAATATGTAGGTTAACTTGAGGGCCCTTGGACAATCTAGGTTACCTAGCGGGCACTTGGACTATATATGTTACCTAGTGGGCACTTGGACTATGTAGGTTACCTAGTGGGCACTTGGACTATCTAGGTTAACGAACGGGCACTTGGAATATGCAGGTAACCTAGCGGGCACTTGGACTGCCTAGGTAACATAGCGGGCACTTGAACTTCTAGGTTAATGAACGGGCACTTGGACTATGTAGGTTGCTTAGCGGCCACTTGGACTATCTAGGTTAGGTAATGGACAATTTGAGTATCTAGGTTACCTAGCGGGAACTTGGACAATGTAAGTTACCTAGCGGGCACTTGGACTATATAGGTTACCTAACTGGCACTTTGACTATCTAGGTTGCATAGCGGGCACTTGGATAATGTAGGTTAACTAGCGAGCACTTGGACTCTAGGTTACCTAGCGGGCACTTGGACTATCTAGGTTACCTAGCGGGCCCTTGGACTATGTAGGTTTCCTAGCGGGCACTTGGACTATCTAGGTTAACTAACGGGCACTTGGACTATGTAGGTTACCTAGCGGGCACTTGGACTATGTATGACCCCTATCGGACATTTGGACTACTTAGGTTACCTAGCGGGCACTTGGAATATCTAGGTTAACTAGCGGGCACTTGGACGATCTAGGTCAACTAGCGGACCTTGGACTACGTAGGTTAACTAGCGGGCCCTTGGACTATGTAGGTTAACTAGCGTGCACTTGGACTATCTAGGTTAACTAGCGGGCACTTGGATGATCAATGTTAACTAGCGGTCACTTGGACTATCTAGGTTAGCTAACAGGCACTTGGACTAAGTACGTCCCCTAGTGGGCACTAGGACTATCTAGGTTAACTAGCAGGCACTTGGATTATCTAGGTTACCTAGCTAGCACTAGGACTAGGAAGGTTCCCTAGCGGGCACTAGGATTATCTAGGTTACCTAGCGGGCACTTGGACTATGTAGGTCAACTAGCGGGCACTTGGATTATGTAGGTTCCCTGTCGGGCACTTCGACTATGTAGGTTAGCTAGAGGGCATTTGGACTATGTAGGTTACCTAGCGGGCACTTGGACTATGTAGGTTCCCTATCGGGCACTTGGAAAATGTAGGTTAACTAGGGGGCACTAGGACTATGTAGGTTACCTAGCGGGCCTTTAGACTATCTAGGTTACCTAGCGGCCATTTGCACTATGTATTCTCCCTAGGGGTTATTTGGACAATATAGATTTCTTAGCGGGCACTTAGACTTTGTAGGTTACCTAGCGGGCATTTGGACTATCTAGGTTACCTAGCAGGCACTTGAACTATCTACGTTACCTAGTCGATACTTGGAGTATGTAGGTTACCTACCGGGCTGTTGGTCTATCTAGGTTACCTAAAGGGCACGTGGATTATCTAGGTTAACTAACGGGCACTTGTCTATGTAAGTTGCCTAGCAGGCCCTTGGAATATGTAGGTTCCCTAGCGGGCACTTGGATGATGTAGGTTCCCTATCGGGCACTTGGACTATGTAGGTTACCTAGCCGCCACTTGGACTATCTAGGTAAGCTAACAGGCACTTGGACTATTGAGGTTCCCTAAAGGGCATTTGTACTATCTAGGATACCTAGCTGGCCCTTGGACTATGTAGGTCAACTAGCGGGCCCTTTGACTATCTAGGTTAGCTAACGGGCACTTAGATAATGTAGGTTAGCTAGCGGGCACTTGGAATATGTAGGTTAACTAGCGGGCCCATGGAATATGTAGGTTTACTTGCGGGCCCTTGGACTATCTAGGTTCCCTAAAGGGCACTTGGACTATCTAGGTTAGCGAAAAGGCACTTGGACTATCTAGGTTACCTAGCATGCACTTGGACTATGTAGGCTAACTACTGGGCCCTTGGACTATCTAGGTTACCTAGCGGGTACTTGAACTATCTAGCTTAACTAGCGGGCACTTGGACTATGTACGTTCCCTAGCCGGCACTTGGACTATCTATGTTAACTAGCGGGCACTTGGAATATGTAGGTTAACTAGCAGACTTGCACTATGTAGGTTACCTAGCAGGCACTTGGACTATCTAGGTTAAATAGCAGGCACTTGGACTATCTAGGTTAACTAGCGTGCACTTGGACTATATAGGTTCCTTAGAGGTCACTTGGACTATGTAGGTTCTCTAGCAGGCACTTGGACTATGTAGGTTCCAGAGCGGGCACTTGGACTAACTAGATTCCCTAGCGGGCACTTGTACTATATAGGTTAACTAGCGGACACTTGGACGATCTAGGTTAACTAGCGGGTACTTGGACTATGTAGGTTAACTAGCGGGCCCTTGAACTATGTAGATTAACCAGCAGACCTTGGATTATCTTCATTAACTAGCGGGCCTTTGGACTACGTAGATTCCCTAGCGGGCACTTGGATTATGTATGTTCCCTAGCGGTCACTTGGACTAGGTATGTTCCCAATGGACACTTGAACTATGTAAGTTAACTACAGGGCATTTGGACTATGTAGGTTAACTAGCGGGCCCTTGGACTATGTAGGTTACCTTGCGGGCACGTGGACTATGTAGGTAAACTAGCGGGCACTTGGAGAGTCTAGGTTACCTAGCGGGCACTTGGACTTCTAGGTTAACGAGCGGGCACTTGGACTATGTATGTTGCATAGCGGGCAATGAGACTATCTAGTTTAGGTAACGGGAACTTGGACAATCTAGGTTACCTAGCGGGCACTTGGACTATCTAGGTTACTTAACGGGCACTTGGATGTCTAGGTTTCTTAGCGGGCACTTGCACGATCTAGGTTAACTAGAGGGCACTTGGACTATGTAGGCTAACTAGCGGGCCCTTGGACTATGTAGATTAACTAGCGGCACTTGGACTATCTACGTTAACTAGCGGGCCCTTGGACTATGTAGATTCCCTAGCGGGCACTTGGACTATGTATGTTCCAGCATGGGCACTTGGACTATGTAGGTTCCCTAGCAGGCACTTGGACTATGTAGGTTTCAGAGCGGGCACTTGGACTAACTAGATTCCCTAGCGGGCACTTGTACTATGTAGGTTAACTAGCTTACACTTGAACGATCTAGGTTATCTAGCGGGTACTTGGACTATGTAGGTTAACTAGCGGGCCCTTGAACTATGTAGATTAACTAGCAGAACTTTGACTATCTACATTAACTAGCGGGCCCTTGGACTATGTGGATTCCCTAGCGGGCATTTGGACTATGTATGTTCCCTAGCGGGCACTTGGACTATGTATGTTCCCTAGCGGGCACTTGGACTAGGTATGTTCCATATGGACACTTGAACTATGTAAGTTAACTACCGGACACATGGACTATGTAGGTTAACTAGCGGGCCCTTGGACTATGTAGGTTACCTTGCTGGCACTTGGACACTGTAGGTAACCTAGCGGGCACTTGGACAGTCTAGGTTACCTAGCGGGCACTTGGACTTCTAGGTTAACGAACGGGCACTGCACTATGTATGTTGCATAGCGGGCAAAGGGACTATCTAGTTTAGGTAACGGGCACTTTTACTATCAAGATTACCTAGCGGGAACTTGGACTTTGTAGGTTACCTAGCGGGCACTTGGACAATCTAAGTTACTTAACGGGCACTTGGATGTCTAGGTTTCTTAGCGGGCACTTGGACGATCTAGGTTATCTAGAGGGCACTTGGACTATCTAGGTTAACTAGCGTGCACTTGGACTATCTAGGTTAACTATCGGGCACTTGGATGATCAATGTTAACTAGCGGGCACTTGGACTATCTAGGTTAGCTAACGGGCACTTGGACTAAGTACATCCCATAGTGGGCATTTGGACACTCTAGGTTAACTAATGGGCACTAGGACTATCTAGGTTAACTAGCGGGCACATGGACGATCTAGGTTAACTAGCGGGCACTTGGACTATCAAAGTTAGGAAGTGAGACCTTGGACTATGTAGGTTAACTTGCGGGCCCTTGGACTATCTAGGTTACCTAGCGGGCACTTGGACTATCTAGGTTATCGAACGGGCACTTGGAATATGCAGGTAACCTAGCGGGCACTTGGACTGTCTAGGTTACCTAGCGGGCACTTGGACTTCTAGGTTAACGAAGGGGCACTTGGACTATGTAGGTTGCTTAGCGGGCACTTGGACTATCTAGGTTAGGTAACGGGCACTTTGAGTATCTAGGTTACCTAGCGGGAACTTGGACAATGTAAGTTATCTAGCGGGCAATTGGACTATCTAGATTACCTAACGGGCACTTTGAGTATCTAGGTTACATAGCGGGCACTTGGACTATCTAGGTTAACTAGCGTGCACTTGGACTATCTAGGTTAACTATCGGGCACTTGGATGATCAATGTTAACTAGCGGGCACTTGGACTATCTAGGTTAGCTAACGGGCACTTGGACTAAGTACATCCCCTAGTGGGCATTTGGACACTCTAGGTTAACTAATGGGCACTAGGACTATCTAGGTTAACTAGCGGGCACATGGACGATCTAGGTTAACTAGCGGGCACTTGGACTATCAAAGTTAGCAAGTGAGACCTTGGACTATGTAGGTTAACCTGCGGGCCCTTGGACTATCTAGGTTACCTAGCGGGCACTTGGACTATATAGGATACCTAGTGGGCACTTGGACTATGTAGGTTACCTAGTGGGCACTTGGACTATCTAGGTTAACGAACGGTCACTTAGAATATGCAGGTATCCTAGCGGGCACTTGGACTGTCTAGGTTACCTAGCGGGTACTTGGACTATGTAGGTTAACTAGCGGGCCCTTGAACTATGTAGATTAACTAGCAGAACTTTGACTATCTACATTAACTAGCGGGCCCTAGGACTATGTGGATTCCCTAGCGGGCACTTGGACTATATATGTTCCCTAGCGGGCACTTGGACTAGGTATGTTCCATATGGACACTTGAACTATGTAAGTTAACTACCGGGCACTTGGACTATGTAGGTTAACTAGCGAGCCCTTGGACTATGTAGGTTACCTAGCGGGCACTTGGACAGTCTAGGTTACCTAGCGGGCACTTGTACTTCTAGGTTAACGAACGGGCACTTGGACTATGTATGTTGCATAGCGGGCAATGGGACGATCTAGTTTAGGTAACGGGCACTTTGACTATCTAGGTTACCTAGCGGGAACTTAGACTATGTAGGTTACCTAGCGGGCACTTGGACTATCTAGGTTACTTAACGGGCACTTGGATGTCTAGGTTTCTTAGCGGGCACTTGGACGATCTAGGTTAACTAGATGGCACTTGGACTATCTAGGTTAACTAGCGTGCACTTGGACTATCTAGGTTAACTATCGGGCACTTGGATGATCAATGTTAACTAGCGGGCACTTGGACTATCTAGGTTAGCTAAAGGGCACTTGGACTAAGTACGTCCCCTAGTGGACACTTGGACACTCTAGGTTAACTAATGGGCACTAGGACTATCTAGGTTAACTAGCGGGCACTTGGACGATCTAGGTTAACTAGCGGGCACTTGGACTATCAAAGTTAACAAGTGAGTCCTTGGACTATGTAGGTTAACTAGCGGGCACTTGGACTATGTAGGTTACCTAGTGGGCAATTGGACTATCTAGGTTATCGAACGGGCACTTGGAATATGCAGGTAACCTAGCGGGCACTTGGACTGTCTAGGTTACCTAGCGGGCACTTGGACTTCTAGGTTAACGAAGGGGCACTTGGACTATGTAGGTTGCTTAGCGGGCACTTGGACTATCTAGGTTAGGTAACGGGCACTTTGAGTATCTAGGTTACCTAGCGGGAACTTGGACAATGTAAGTTACCTAGCGGGCAATTGGACTATTTAGATTACCTAACGGGCACTTTGAGTATCTAGGTTACATAGCGGGCACTTGGACTATTTAGGTTAACTAGCGAGCACTTGGACTCTAGGTTACATAGCGGTCACTTAGACTATCTAGGTTACCTAGCGGGCCCTTGGACTATGTAGGTTTCCTAGCGGGCACTTGGACTATCTAGGTTAACGAACGGGCACTTGGACTATGTAGGATCCCTATCGGACATTTGGACTACTTAGGTTACCTAGCGGGCACTTGGACTTCTAGGTTAACGAAGGGGCACTTGGACTATGTAGGTTGCTTAGCGGGCACTTGGACTATCTAGGTTAGGTAACGGGCACTTTGAGTATCTAGGTTACCTAGCGGGAACTTGGACAATGTAAGTTACCTAGCGGGCAATTGGACTATTTAGATTACCTAACGGGCACTTTGAGTATCTAGGTTACATAGCGGGCACTTGGACTATTTAGGTTAACTAGCGAGCACTTGGACTCTAGGTTACATAGCGGTCACTTAGACTATCTAGGTTACCTAGCGGGCCCTTGGACTATGTAGGTTTCCTAGCGGGCACTTGGACTATCTAGGTTAACGAACGGGCACTTGGACTATGTAGGATCCCTATCGGACATTTGGACTACTTAGGTTACCTAGCGGGCACTTGGACTATCTAGGTTAACTAGCGGGCACATGGACGATCTAGGTTAACTAGCGGGCACTTGGACTATCTAGGTTAACTAGCGTGTACTTGTACTATCTAGGTTAACTAGCGGGCACTTGGATGATCACTGTTAACTTGCGGGCACTTGGACTATCTAGGTTAGCTAACGGGCACTTGGACTAAGTACATCCCCAAGTGGGCACTTGGACACTCTAGGTTAACTAACGGGCAATAGGACTATCTAGGTTAACTAGCGGGCACTTGGACTATTTAGGTTACCTAGCTGACACTTGGACTATGAAGGTTCCCTAGCGGGCACTTGGATTATCTAGGTTACGCAGCGGGCACTTGGACTATTTAGGTCAACTAGCGGTTCCTTGGAATATCTAGGTTAGCTAACTGGCACTTGGACTATGTAGGTTAACTTGCGGACACTTGCACGATCTAGGTTAACTAGCGGACTCTTGCACTTTGTAGGTTAACTAGCGGGCCCATTGACACTGTTGGTTAACTAGCGGGCACTTGGACGATCTAGGTTAACTAGCGGACACTTGGACTATATAGGTTAACTAGCGGGCACTAGGATTATCTAGGTTACCTAGCGGGCACTTGGACTATGTAGGTTCCCTAGGGGGCATTTGGACTATATAGATAACCTAGCAGGTCCTTAGACTTTGTAGGTTACCTAGCGGGCCCTTGGACTATGTAGGTTAACTAGCGGGCCCTTGGACTATGTAGGTTACCTAGCGGGCACTTGGATGATCTAGGTTATCTAGCGGGTACTTGGACTATCTACGTTAACTAGCGGGCCCTTGGACTATGTAGATTCCCTAGCGGGTATTTGGACTATATAGATAATCTAGCGGGCACTTAGACTTTGTAGGTTACCTAGCGGGCACTTGGTCTATCTAGGTTACCTAGCTGGCACATGAGCTATCTACGTTACCTAGAGGGTTTTTGGAGTATGTAGGTTACCTAGCGGGCTGTTGGACTATCTAGGTTACCAAGCGGGCACTTGGACTATCTAGGTTAACTAACGGGCACTTGGACTATGTATGTTCCCTAGCGGGCCCTTGGACTATGTAAATTCCCTAGCGGGCACTTGGACTATGTGGGTTTCCTGGCGGGCATTTGGACTATCTAGGTTACCTAACGGGCACTTGGACTATGTAGGTTCCCTAGCGGGCACTTGGATTACGTAGGTTTCCTAGCGGGCCCTTGTACTACCTAGGTTACCTAGCGGGCATTTGGACTATGTAGGCTCCCTAGCGGTCATTTGGACTATATAGATAACCTAGAGGGCACTTAGATATTGTAGGTTACCTAGCGGGCACTTACACTATCTAGGTTTCCTAGCTGGCACTTGAACTATCTACGTTACCTAGCGGGTACTTGGAGTATGTAGGTTACATACCGGCCTGTTGGACTATCTAGGTTACCAAGCAGGCACTGGGACTAGCTAGGTTAACTAACGGGCACTTGGACTATATTGGTTCCCTATCGGGCACTTGAAATATGTAAGTTAACTAGCGGGCATTTGGACTATGTAGGTTACTTAGCGGGCACTTGGACTATGTAGGTTCCTTATCGTGCATTTGGACTATGTAGGTTACCTAGCGGTCCCTTGGACTATCTAGGTTACCTAGGGGGAACCTGGACAATGTAGGTTAACTAGTGGGCACTTGGACTATCTAGGTTACCTAGCAGGCACTTGGACTATGTAGGTTAACTAGCGGGCAGTTGGACTATCTAGGTTACCTAGCGGGCACTTGGACTATGTACGTTCCCTAGTGGGCACTTGGAATATCTACGTTACCTAGCGGGCACTTGGACTATGTATGTTCCCTACCGGGCACTTGGACTATGTATGTTCCCTAGCGGGCACATGGACTATTTACGTTTCCTAGAGGGTACTTGGACTAGATAGGTTCCCTAGCGGGCACTTGGTCTATCTGGGTTAACTAGAGGGCACTTGGACTATCTAGGTTAACTAGCAAGCACTTGGACTATCTAGGATTTCTAGCGGGCATTTGGACTATTAGGGCCCCTAGCGGGCATTTGAACTATATTGGTTACCTAGCGGGCACATGGACTATGTAGGTTAATGAACGGGCACTTGGACTATGTAGGTAACCTAGTGGTCCCTTGAATTGTCTAGGTTACCTAGCGGGCACGTAGATGATGTAGGTTAACTAGCGGGCACTTGGACTATCTAGGTTAACTAGCGGGTCCTTGGAAAATGTAGGTTAACTAGCGGGCCCTTGGACTGTGTAGGTTAACTAGCGGGTCCTTGGACTATGTAGGTTACCTAGCGGGCACTTGGACGATCTAGGTTAACTAGCGGGTGCTTGGACTATGTAGGCTAACTAGCGGGCCCATGGACTACGTAGATTAACTAGCGGCACTTGGACTATCTACGTTAACTAGCGGGCCCTTGGACTATGTAGATTCCCTAGCGGGCACTTGGACTATGTATGTTCCAGCACGGGCACTTGGACTATGTAGGTTCCCTAGCAGGCACTTGCACTATGTAGGTTTCAGAGCGGGCACTTGGACTAACTAGATTCCCTAGCGGGCACTTGTACTATGTAGGTTAACTAGCTTACACTTGAACGATCTAGGTTATCTAGCGGGTACTTGGACTATGTAGGTTAACTAGCGGGCCCTTGAACTATGTAGATTAACTAGCAGAACTTTGACTATCTACATTAACTAGCGGGCCCTTGGACTATGTGGATTCCCTAGCGGGCACTTGGACTATGTATGTTCCTTAGCGGGCACTTGGACTATGTATGTTCCCTAGCGGGCACTTGGACTAGGTATGTTCCATATGGACACTTGAACTATGTAAGTTAACTACCGGGCACTTGGACTATGTAGGTTAACTAGCGGGCCCTTGGACAATGTAGGTTACCTTGCTGGCACTTGGACCCTGTAGGTAACCTAGCGGGCACTTGGACAGTCTAGGTTACCTAGCGGGCACTTGGACTTCTAGGTTAACGAACGGGCACTGGACTATGTATGTTGCATAGCGGGCAATGGGACTATCTAGTCTAGGTAACGGGCACTTGGACTATCAAGATTACCTAGCGGGAACTTGGACTTTGTAGGTTACCTAGCGGGCACTTGGACTATCTAGGTTACTTAACGGGCACTTGGATGTCTAGGTTTTTTAGCGGGCACTTGGACGATCTAGGTTAACTAGAGGGCACTTGGACTATCTAGGTTAACTAGCGTGCACTTAGACTATCTAGGTTAACTATCGGGCACTTGGATGATCAATGTTAACTAGCGGGCACTTGGACTATCTAGGTTAGCTAACGGGCACTTGGACTAAGTACGTCCCGTAGTGGGCACTTGGACACTCTAGGTTAACTAATGGGCACTAGGACTATCTAGGTTAACTAGCGGGCACATGGACGATCTAGGTTAACTAGCGGGCACTTGGACTATCAAAGTGAACAAGTGAGCCCTTGGACTATGTAGGTTAACTAGCGGGCCCTTGGACTATCTAGGTTACCTAGCGGGCACTTGGACTATATAGGTTACCTAGTGGGCACATGGACTATGGTGGTTACCTAGTGGGCACTTGGACTATCTAGGTTAACGAACGGGCACTTGGAATATGCAGGTAACCTAGCGGGCACTCGGACTGTCTAGGTTACCTAGCGGGCACTTGGACTTCTAGGTTAACGAACGGACACTTGGACTATGTAGGTTGCTTAGCGGCCACTTGGACTATCTAGGTTAGGTAACGGACAATTTGAGTATCTAGGTTACCTAGCGGGAACTTGGACAATGTAAGTTACCTAGCGGGCACTTGGACTATGTAGGTTACCTAGCGGGCACTTGGACTATGTAGGATCCCTATCAGACATTTGGACTACTTAGGTTACCTAGCGGGCACTTGGACTATCTAGGTTAACTAGTGGGCCCTTGGAAAATGTAGGTTAACTAGCGGGCCCTTGGACTGTGTAGGTTAACTAGCGGGTCCTTGGACTATGTAGGTTACCTAGCGGGCACTTGGACGATCTAGGTTAACTAGCGGGTACTTGGACTATGTAGGCTAACTAGTGGGCCCTTGGACTATGTAGATTAACTAGCGGCACTTGGACTATCTACGTTAACTAGCGGGCCCTTGGACTATGTAGATTCCCTAGCGGGCACTTGGACTATGTATGTTCCAGCACGGGCACTTGGACTATGTAGGTTCCCTAGCAGGCACTTGGACTATGTAGGTTTCAGAGCGGGCACTTGGACTAACTAGATTCCCTAGCGGGCACTTGTACTATGTAGGTTAACTAGCTTACACTTGAACGATCTAGGTTATCTAGCGGGTACTTGGACTATGTAGGTTAACTAGCGGGCCCTTGAACTATGTAGATTAACTAGCAGAACTTTGACTATCTACATTAACTAGCGGGCCCTTGGACTATGTGGATTCCCTAGCGGGCACTTGGACTATGTATGTTCCCTAGCGGGCACTTGGACTATGTATGTTCCCTAGCGGGCACTTGGACTAGGTATGTTCCATATGGACACTTGAACTATGTAAGTTAACTACCGGGCACTTGGACTATGTAGGTTAACTAGCGGGCCTTTGGACTATGTAGGTTACCTTGCTGGCACTTGGACCCCGTAGGTAACCTAGCGGGCACTTGGACAGTCTAGGTTACCTAGCGGGCACTTGGACTTCTAGGTTAATGAACGGGCACTGGACTATGTATGTTGCATAGCGGGCAATGGGACTATCTAGTCTAGGTAACGGGCACTTGGACTATCAAGATTACCTAGCGGGAACTTGGACTTTGTAGGTTACCTAGCGGGCACTTGGACTATCTAGGTTACTTAACGGGCACTTGGATGTCTAGGTTTCTTAGCGGGCACTTGGACGATCTAGGTTAACTAGAGGGCACTTGGACTATCTAGGTTAACTAGCGTGCACTTAGACTATCTAGGTTAACTATCGGGCACTTGGATGATCAATGTTAACTAGCGGGCACTTGGACTATCTAGGTTAGCTAACGGGCACTTGGACTAAGTACGTCCCCTAGTGGGCACTTGGACACTCTAGGTTAACTAATGGGCACTAGGACTATCTAGGTTAACTAGCGGGCACATGGACGATCTAGGTTAACTAGCGGGCACTTGGACTATCAAAGTGAACAAGTGAGCCCTTGGACTATGTAGGTTAACTAGCGGGCCCTTGGACTATCTAGGTTACCTAGCGGGCACTTGGACTATATAGGTTACCTAGTGGGCACATGGACTATGGTGGTTACCTAGTGGGCACTTGGACTATCTAGGTTAACGAACGGGCACTTGGAATATGCAGGTAACCTAGCGGGCACTCGGACTGTCTAGGTTACCTAGCGGGCACTTGGACTTCTAGGTTAACGAACGGGCACTTGGACTATGTAGGTTGCTTAGCGGCCACTTGGACTATCTAGGTTAGGTAACGGACAATTTGAGTATCTAGGTTACCTAGCGGGAACTTGGACAATGTAAGTTACCTAGCGGGCACTTGGACTATCTAGGTTACCTAACGGGCACTTTGACTATCTAGGTTGCATAGCGGGCACTTGGATTATGTAGGTTAACTAGCGAGCACTTGGACTCTAGGTTACCTAGCGGGCACTTGGACTATCTAGGTTATCTAACGGGCACTTGGACTATGTAGGTTACCTAGCGGGCACTTGGACTATGTAGGATCCCTATCAGACATTTGGACTACTTAGGTTACCTAGCGGGCACTTGGACTATCTAGGTTAACTAGTGGGCACTTGGACTATCTAGGTCAACTAGCGGACCTTGGACTACGTAGGTTAACTAGCGGGCCCTTGGACTATGTAGGTTAACTAGCGTGCACTTGGACTATCTAGGTTAACTAGCGGGCACTTGGATGATCAATGTTAACTAGCGGTCACTTGGACTATCTAGGTTAGCTAACAGGCACTTGGACTAAGTACGTCCCCTAGTGGGCACTAGGACTATCTAGGTTAACTAGCAGGCACTTGGATTATCTAGGTTACCTAGCTAGCACTAGGACTATGAAGGTTCCCTAGCGGGCACTAGGATTATCTAGGTTACCTAGCGGGCACTTGGACTATGTAGCTCAACTAGCGGGCACTTGGATTATGTAGGTTCCCTATCGGGCACTTGGACTATGTAGGTTAACTAGAGGGCATTTGGACTATGTAGGTTACCTAGCAGGCACTTGAACTATCTACGTTACCTAGCGGGTACTTGGAGTATGTAGGTTACCTACCGGGCTGTTGGTCTATCTAGGTTACCTAGAGAGCACGTGGACTATCTAGGTTAACTAAGGGGCACTTGTCTATGTAAGTTGCCTAGCAGTCCCTTGGACTATATAGGTTCCCTAGCGGGCACTTGGATGATGTAGGTTCCCTATCGGGCACTTGGACTATGTAGGTTACCTAGCCGCCACTTGGACTATCTAGGTTAGCTAACAGGCACTTGGACTATTGAGGTTCCCTAAAGGGCACTTGTACTATCTAGGATACCTAGCTGGCCCTTGGACTATGTAGGTCAACTAGCGGGTCCTTTGACTATCTAGGTTAGCTAACGGGCACTTAGATTATGTAGGTTAGCTAGCGGGCACTTGGACTATGTAGGTTTACTTGCGGGCCCTTGGACTATCTAGGTTCCCTAAAGGGCACTTGGACTATCTAGGTTAGCGAAAAGGCACTTGGACTATCTAGGTTACCTAGCATGCACTTGGACTATGTAGGCTAACTACTGGGCCCTTGGACTATCTAGGTTACCTAGCGGGTACTTGAACTATCTAGCTTAACTAGCGGGCACTTGGACTATGTACGTTCCCTAGCCGGCACTTGGACTATCTATGTTAACTAGCGGGCACTTGGAATATGTAGGTTAACTAGCAGACTTGCACTATGTAGGTTACCTAGCAGGCACTTGGACTATCTAGGTTAAATAGCGGGCACTTGGACTATCTAGGTTAACTAGCGTGCACTTGGACTATATAGGTTCCTTAGCGGTCACTTGGACTATGTAGGTTGCCTAGCAGGCACTTGGACTATGTAG
The DNA here is from genome assembly GCF_050624435.1 of Tenrec ecaudatus. Taxonomy (NCBI): domain Eukaryota; kingdom Metazoa; phylum Chordata; class Mammalia; order Afrosoricida; family Tenrecidae; genus Tenrec; species Tenrec ecaudatus. The sequence continues at coordinate 2,187,970 of NW_027457627.1, forward strand.
GTTCCAGAGCGGGCACTTGGACTAACTAGATTCCCTAGCGGGCACTTGTACTATGTAGGTTAACTAGCGGACTCTTGGACGATCTAGGTTAACTAGCGGGTACTTGGACTATGTAGGTTAACAAGCGGGCCCTTGAACTATGCAGATTAACCAGCAGAACTTGGATTATCTTCATTAACTAGCGGGCCTTTAGACTATGTAGATTCCCTAGCGGGCACTTGGACTATGTATGTTCCGTAGCGGGCACTTGGACTAGGTATGTTCCCTATGGACACTTGAACTATGTAAGTTAACTACAGGGCATTTGGACTATGTAGGTTAACTAGCGGGCACTTGGACGATCTAGGTTAACTAGCGGGTACTTGGACTATGTAGGCTAACTAGCGGGCCCTTGGACTATGTAGATTAACTAGCGGCACTTGGACTATCTACGTTAACTAGCGGGCCCTTGGACTATGTAGATTCCCTAGCGGGCACTTGGACTATGTATGTTCCAGCACGGGCACTTGGACTATGTAGGTTCCCTAGCAGGCACTTGGACTATGTAGGTTTCAGAGCGGGCACTTGGACTAACTAGATTCCCTAGCGGGCACTTGTACTATGTAGGTTAATTAGCTTACACTTGAACGATCTAGGTTATCTAGCGGGTACTTGGACTATGTAGGTTAACTAGCGGGCCCTTGAACTATGTAGATTAACTAGCAGAACTTTGACTATCTACATTAACTAGCGGGCCCTTGGACTATGTGGATTCCCTAGCGGGCACTTGGACTATGTATGTTCCCTAGCGGGCACTTGGACTAGTTATGTTCCCTAGCGGGCACTTGGACTAGGTATGTTCCATATGGACACTTGAACTATGTAAGTTAACTACCGGGCACTTGGACTATGTAGGTTAACTAGTGGGCACTTGGACTATCTACGTTACCTAGCGGGCACTTGGACTATGTACGTTCCCTAGCGGGCACATGGACTATTTACGTTTCCTAGAGGGTACTTGGACTACATAGGTTCCCTAGCGGTCACTTGGTCTATCTGGGTTAACTAGAGGGCACTTGGACTATCTAGGTTAACTAGCAAGCACTTGGACTATCTAGGATTTCTAGCGGGCATTTGGACTATTAGGGCCCCTAGCGGGCATTTGAACTATATTGGTTACCTAGCGGGCACATGGACTATGTAGGTTAATGAACGGGCACTTGGACTATGTAGGTAACCTAGTGGTCCCTTGAATTGTCTAGGTTACCTAGCGGGCACGTAGACGATGTAGGTTAACTAGCGGGCACTTGGACTATCTAGGTTAACTAGCGGGTCCTTGGAAAATGTAGGTTAACTAGCGGGCCCTTGGACTGTGTAGGTTAACTAGCGGGTCCTTGGACTATGTAGGTTACCTAGCGGGCACTTGGACGATCTAGGTTAACTAGCGGGTACTTGGACTATGTAGGCTAACTAGCGGGCCCATGGACTACGTAGATTAACTAGCGGCACTTGGACTATCTACGTTAACTAGCGGGCCCTTGGACTATGTAGATTCCCTAGCGGGCACTTGGACTATGTATGTTCCAGCACGGGCACTTGGACTATGTAGGTTCCCTAGCAGGCACTTGCACTATGTAGGTTTCAGAGCGGGCACTTGGACTAACTAGATTCCCTAGCGGGCACTTGTACTATGTAGGTTAACTAGCTTACACTTGAACGATCTAGGTTATCTAGCGGGTACTTGGACTATGTAGGTTAACTAGCGGGCCCTTGAACTATGTAGATTAACTAGCAGAACTTTGACTATCTACATTAACTAGCGGGCCCTTGGACTATGTGGATTCCCTAGCGGGCACTTGGACTATGTATGTTCCTTAGCGGGCACTTGGACTATGTATGTTCCCTAGCGGGCACTTGGACTAGGTATGTTCCATATGGACACTTGAACTATGTAAGTTAACTACCGGGCACTTGGACTATGTAGGTTAACTAGCGGGCCCTTGGACAATGTAGGTTACCTTGCTGGCACTTGGACCCTGTAGGTAACCTAGCGGGCACTTGGACAGTCTAGGTTACCTAGCGGGCACTTGGACTTCTAGGTTAACGAACGGGCACTGGACTATGTATGTTGCATAGCGGGCAATGGGACTATCTAGTCTAGGTAACGGGCACTTGGACTATCAAGATTACCTAGCGGGAACTTGGACTTTGTAGGTTACCTAGCGGGCACTTGGACTATCTAGGTTACTTAACGGGCACTTGGATGTCTAGGTTTCTTAGCGGGCACTTGGACGATCTAGGTTAACTAGAGGGCACTTGGACTATCTAGGTTAACTAGCGTGCACTTAGACTATCTAGGTTAACTATCGGGCACTTGGATGATCAATGTTAACTAGCGGGCACTTGGACTATCTAGGTTAGCTAACGGGCACTTGGACTAAGTACGTCCCGTAGTGGGCACTTGGACACTCTAGGTTAACTAATGGGCACTAGGACTATCTAGGTTAACTAGCGGGCACATGGACGATCTAGGTTAACTAGCGGGCACTTGGACTATCAAAGTTAACAAGTGAGCCCTTGGACTATGTAGGTTAACTAGCGGGCCCTTGGACTATCTAGGTTACCTAGCGGGCACTTGGACTATATAGGTTACCTAGTGGGCACATGGACTATGGTGGTTACCTAGTGGGCACTTGGACTATCTAGGTTAACGAACGGGCACTTGGAATATGCAGGTAACCTAGCGGGCACTCGGACTGTCTAGGTTACCTAGCGGGCACTTGGACTTCTAGGTTAACGAACGGACACTTGGACTATGTAGGTTGCTTAGCGGCCACTTGGACTATCTAGGTTAGGTAACGGACAATTTGAGTATCTAGGTTACCTAGCGGGAACTTGGACAATGTAAGTTACCTAGCGGGCACTTGGACTATGTAGGTTACCTAGCGGGCACTTGGACTATGTAGGATCCCTATCAGACATTTGGACTACTTAGGTTACCTAGCGGGCACTTGGACTATCTAGGTTAACTAGTGGGCACTTGGACTATCTACGTCAACTAGCGGACCTTGGACTACGTAGGTTAACTAGCGGGCCCTTGGACTATGTAGGTTAACTAGCGTGCACTTGGACTATCTAGGTTAACTAGCGGGCACTTGGATGATCAATGTTAACTAGCGGTCACTTGGACTATCTAGGTTAGCTAACAGGCACTTGGACTAAGTACGTCCCCTAGTGGGCACTAGGACTATCTAGGTTAACTAGCAGGCACTTGGATTATCTAGGTTACCTAGCTAGCACTAGGACTATGAAGGTTCCCTAGCGGGCACTAGGATTATCTAGGTTACCTATCGGGCACTTGGACTATGTAGGTCAACTAGCGGGCACTTGGATTATGTAGGTTCCCTATCGGGCACTTGGACTATGTAGGTTAACTAGAGGGCATTTGGACTATGTAGGTTACCTAGCGGGCACTTGGACTATGTAGGTTCCCTATCGGGCACTTGGAAAATGTAGGTTAACAAGGGGGCACTAGGACTATGTAGGTTACCTGGCGGGCCATTAGACTATCTAGGTTACCTAGCGGCCATTTGCACTATGTATTCTCCCTAGGGGTTATTTGGACAATATAGATTTCTTAGCGGGCACTTAGACTTTGTAGGTTACTTAGCGGGCACTTGGACTATCTAGGTTACCTAGCAGGCACTTGAACTATCTACGTTACCTAGCGGGTACTTGGAGTATGTAGGTTACCTACCGGGCTGTTGGTCTATCTAGGTTACCTAGAGAGCACGTGGACTATCTAGGTTAACTAAGGGGCACTTGTCTATGTAAGTTGCCTAGCAGGCCCTTGGACTATATAGGTTCCCTAGCGGGCACTTGGATGATGTAGGTTCCCTATCGGGCACTTGGACTATGTAGGTTACCTAGCCGCCACTTGGACTATCTAGGTTAGCTAACAGGCACTTGGACTATTGAGGTTCCCTAAAGGGCACTTGTACTATCTAGGATACCTAGCTGGCCCTTGGACTATGTAGGTCAACTAGTGGGTCCTTTGACTATCTAGGTTAGCTAACGGGCACTTAGATTATGTAGGTTAGCTAGCGGGCACTTGGACTATGTAGGTTTACTTGCGGGCCCTTGGACTATCTAGGTTCCCTAAAGGGCACTTGGACTATCTAGGTTAGCGAAAAGGCACTTGGACTATCTAGGTTACCTAGCATGCACTTGGACTATGTAGGCTAACTACTGGGCCCTTGGACTATCTAGGTTACCTAGCGGGTACTTGAACTATCTAGCGTAACTAGCGGGCACTTGGACTATGTACGTTCCCTAGCCGGCACTTGGACTATCTATGTTAACTAGCGGGCACTTGGAATATGTAGGTTAACTAGCAGACTTGCACTATGTAGGTTACCTAGCAGGCACTTGGACTATCTAGGTTAAATAGCGGGCACTTGGACTATCTAGGTTAACTAGCGTGCACTTGGACTATATAGGTTCCTTAGCGGTCACTTGGACTATGTAGGTTGCCTAGCAGGCACTTGGACTATGTAGGTTCCAGAGCGGGCACTTGGACTAACTAGATTCCCTAGCGGGCACTTGTACTATGTAGGTTAACTAGCGGACACTTGGACGATCTAGGTTAACTAGCGGGTACTTGGACTATGTAGGTTAACAAGCGGGCCCTTGAACTATGCAGATTAACCAGCAGAACTTGGATTATCTTCATTAACTAGCGGGCCTTTAGACTATGTAGATTCCCTAGCGGGCACTTGGACTATGTATGTTCCGTAGCGGGCACTTGGACTAGGTATGTTCCCTATGGACACTTGAACTATGTAAGTTAACTACAGGGCATTTGGACTATGTAGGTTAACTAGCGGGCCCTTGGACTATGTAGGTTACCTAGCGGGCACTTGGACGATCTAGGTTAACTAGCGGGTACTTGGACTATGTAGGCTAACTAGCGGGCCCTTGGACTATGTAGATTAACTAGCGGCACTTGGACTATCTACGTTAACTAGCGGGCCCTTGGACTATGTAGATTCCCTAGCGGGCACTTGGACTATGTATGTTCCAGCACGGGCACTTGGACTATGTAGGTTCCCTAGCAGGCACTTGGACTATGTAGGTTTCAGAGCGGGCACTTGGACTAACTAGATTCCCTAGCGGGCACTTGTACTATGTAGGTTAATTAGCTTACACTTGAACGATCTAGGTTATCTAGCGGGTACTTGGACTATGTAGGTTAACTAGCGGGCCCTTGAACTATGTAGATTAACTAGCAGAACTTTGACTATCTACATTAACTAGCGGGCCCTTGGACTATGTGGATTCCCTAGCGGGCACTTGGACTATGTATGTTCCCTAGCGGGCACTTGGACTAGTTATGTTCCCTAGCGGGCACTTGGACTAGGTATGTTCCATATGGACACTTGAACTATGTAAGTTAACTACCGGGCACTTGGACTATGTAGGTTAACTAGTGGGCACTTGGACTATCTACGTTACCTAGCGGGCACTTGGACTATGTACGTTCCCTAGCGGGCACATGGACTATTTACGTTTCCTAGAGGGTACTTGGACTACATAGGTTCCCTAGCGGTCACTTGGTCTATCTGGGTTAACTAGAGGGCACTTGGACTATCTAGGTTAACTAGCAAGCACTTGGACTATCTAGGATTTCTAGCGGGCATTTGGACTATTAGGGCCCCTAGCGGGCATTTGAACTATATTGGTTACCTAGCGGGCACATGGACTATGTAGGTTAATGAACGGGCACTTGGACTATGTAGGTAACCTAGTGGTCCCTTGAATTGTCTAGGTTACCTAGCGGGCACGTAGACGATGTAGGTTAACTAGCGGGCACTTGGACTATCTAGGTTAACTAGCGGGCCCTTGGAAAATGTAGGTTAACTAGCGGGCCCTTGGACTGTGTAGGTTAACTAGCGGGTCCTTGGACTATGTAGGTTACCTAGCGGGCACTTGGACGATCTAGCTTAACTAGCGGGTACTTGGACTATGTAGGCTAACTAGCGGGCCCTTGGACTATGTAGATTAACTAGCGGCACTTGGACTATCTACGTTAACTAGCGGGCCCTTGGACTATGTAGATTCCCTAGCGGGCACTTGGACTATGTATGTTCCAGCACGGGCACTTGGACTATGTAGGTTCCCTAGCAGGCACTTGCACTATGTAGGTTTCAGAGCGGGCACTTGGACTAACTAGATTCCCTAGCGGGCACTTGTACTATGTAGGTTAACTAGCTTACACTTGAACGATCTAGGTTATCTAGCGGGTACTTGGACTATGTAGGTTAACTAGCGGGCCCTTGAACTATGTAGATTAACTAGCAGAACTTTGACTATCTACATTAACTAGCGGGCCCTTGGACTATGTGGATTCCCTAGCGGGCACTTGGACTATGTATGTTCCCTAGCGGGCACTTGGACTATGTATGTTCCCTAGCGGGCACTTGGACTAGGTATGTTCCATATGGACACTTGAACTATGTAAGTTAACTACCGGGCACTTGAACTATGTAGGTTAACTAGCGGGCCCTTGGACTATGTAGGTTACCTTGCTGGCACTTGGACCCTGTAGGTAACCTAGCGGGCACTTGGACAGTCTAGGTTACCTAGCGGGCACTTGGACTTCTAGGTTAACGAACGGGCACTGGACTATGTATGTTGCATAGCGGGCAATGGGACTATCTAGTCTAGGTAACGGGCACTTGGACTATCAAGATTACCTAGCGGGAACTTGGACTTTGTAGGTTACCTAGCGGGCACTTGGACTATCTAGGTTACTTAACGGGCACTTGGATGTCTAGGTTTCTTAGCGGGCACTTGGACGATCTAGGTTAACTAGAGGGCACTTGGACTATCTAGGTTAACTAGCGTGCACTTAGACTATCTAGGTTAACTATCGGGCACTTGGATGATCAATGTTAACTAGCGGGCACTTGGACTATCTAGGTTAGCTAACGGGCACTTGGACTAAGTACGTCCCCTAGTGGACACTTGGACACTCTAGGTTAACTAATGGGCACTAGGACTATCTAGGTTAACTAGCGGGCACATGGACGATCTAGGTTAACTAGCGGGCACTTGGACTATCAAAGTTAACAAGTGAGCCCTTGGACTATGTAGGTTAACTAGCGGGCCCTTGGACTATCTAGGTTACCTAGCGGGCACTTGGACTATATAGGTTACCTATTGGGCTCATGGACTATGGTGGTTACCTAGTGGGCACTTGGACTATCTAGGTTAACGAACGGGCACTTGGAATATGCAGGTAACCTAGCGGGCACTCGGACTGTCTAGGTTACCTAGCGGGCACTTGGACTTCTAGGTTAACGAACGGGCACTTGGACTATGTAGGTTGCTTAGCGGCCACTTGGACTATCTAGGTTAGGTAACGGACAATTTGAGTATCTAGGTTACCTAGCGGGAACTTGGACAATGTAAGTTACCTAGCGGGCACTTGGACTATCTAGGTTACCTAACGGGCACTTTGACTATCTAGGTTGCATAGCGGGCACTTGGATTATGTAGGTTAACTAGCGAGCACTTGGACTCTAGGTTACCTAGCGGGCACTTGGACTATCATCTAGGTTATCTAACGGGCACTTGGACTATGTAGGTTACCTAGCGGGCACTTGGACTATGTAGGATCCCTATCAGACATTTGGACTACTTAGGTTACCTAGCGGGCACTTGGACTATCTAGGTTAACTAGTGGGCACTTGGACTATCTAGGTCAACTAGCGGACCTTGGACTACGTAGGTTAACTAGCGGGCCCTTGGACTATGTAGGTTAACTAGCGTGCACTTGGACTATCTAGGTTAACTAGCGGGCACTTGGATGATCAATGTTAACTAGCGGTCACTTGGACTATCTAGGTTAGCTAACAGGCACTTGGACTAAGTACGTCCCCTAGTGGGCACTAGGACTATCTAGGTTAACTAGCAGGCACTTGGATTATCTAGGTTACCTAGCTAGCACTAGGACTATGAAGGTTCCCTAGCGGGCACTAGGATTATCTAGGTTACCTAGCGGGCACTTGGACTATGTAGCTCAACTAGCGGGCACTTGGATTATGTAGGTTCCCTATCGGGCACTTGGACTATGTAGGTTAACTAGAGGGCATTTGGACTATGTAGGTTACCTAGCGGGCACTTGGACTATGTAGGTTCCCTATCGGGCACTTGGAAAATGTAGGTTAACAAGGGGGCACTAGGACTAAGTAGGTTACCTAGCGGGCCTTTAGACTATCTAGGTTACCTAGCGGCCATTTGCACTATGTATTCTCCCTAGGGGTTATTTGGACAATATAGATTTCTTAGCGGGCACTTAGACTTTGTAGGTTACTTAGCGGGCACTTGGACTATCTAGGTTACCTAGCAGGCACTTGAACTATCTACGTTACCTAGCGGGTACTTGGAGTATGTAGGTTACCTACCGGGCTGTTGGTCTATCTTGGTTACCTAGAGAGCACGTGGACTATCTAGGCTAACTAAGGGGCACTTGTCTATGTAAGTTGCCTAGCAGGCCCTTGGACTATATAGGTTCCCTAGCGGGCACTTGGATGATGTAGGTTCCCTATCGGGCACTTGGACTATGTAGGTTACCTAGCCGCCACTTGGACTATCTAGGTTAGCTAACAGGCACTTGGACTATTGAGGTTCCCTAAAGGGCACTTGTACTATCTAGGATACCTAGCTGGCCCTTGGACTATGTAGGTCAACTAGCGGGCCCTTTGACTATCTAGGTTAGCTAACGGGCACTTAGATTATGTAGGTTAGCTAGCGGGCACTTGGACTATGTAGGTTTACTTGCGGGCCCTTGGACTATCTAGGTTCCCTAAAGGGCACTTGGACTATCTAGGTTAGCGAAAAGGCACTTGGACTATCTAGGTTACCTAGCATGCACTTGGACTATGTAGGCTAACTACTGGGCCCTTGGACTATCTAGGTTACCTAGCGGGTACTTGAACTATCTAGCTTAACTAGCGGGCACTTGGACTATGTACGTTCCCTAGCCGGCACTAGGACTATCTATGTTAACTAGCGGGCACTTGGAATATGTAGGTTAACTAGCAGACTTGCACTATGTAGGTTACCTAGCAGGCACTTGGACTATCTAGGTTAAATAGCGGGCACTTGGACTATCTAGGTTAACTAGCGTGCACTTGGACTATATAGGTTCCTTAGCGGTCACTTGGACTATGTAGGTTCCCTAGCAGGCACTTGGACTATGTAGGTTCCAGAGCGGGCACTTGGACTAACTAGATTCCCTAGCGGGCACTTGTACTATGTAGGTTAACTAGCGGACACTTGGACGATCTAGGTTAACTAGCGGGTACTTGGACTATGTAGGTTAACTAGCGGGCCCTTGAACTATGCAGATTAACCAGCAGAACTTGGATTATCTTCATTAACTAGCGGGCCTTTGGACTATGTAGATTCCCTAGCGGGCACTTGGACTATGTATGTTCCGTAGCGGGCACTTGGACTAGGTATGTTCCCTATGGACACTTGAACTATGTAAGTTAACTACAGGGCATTTGGACTATGTAGGTTAACTAGCGGGCCCTTGGACTATGTAGGTTACCTAGCGGGCACTTGGGCGATCTAGGTTAACTAGCGGGTACTTGGACTATGTAGGCTAACTAGCGGGCCCTTGGACTATGTAGATTAACTAGCGGCACTTGGACTATCTACGTTAACTAGCGGGCCCTTGGACTATGTAGATTCCCTAGCGGGCACTTGGACTATGTATGTTTCAGCACGGGCACTTGGACTATGTAGGTTCCCTAGCGGGCACTTGGACTATGTAGGTTTCAGAGCGGGCACTTGGACTAACTAGATTCCCTAGCGGGCACTTGTACTATGTAGGTTAATTAGCTTACACTTGAACGATCTAGGTTATCTAGCGGGTACTTGGACTATGTAGGATAACTAGCGGGCCCTTGAACTATGTAGATTAACTAGCAGAACTTTGACTATCTACATTAACTAGCGGGCCCTTGGACTATGTGGATTCCCTAGCGGGCACTTGGACTATGTATGTTCCCTATCGGGCACTTGGACTAGTTATGTTCCCTAGCGGGCACTTGGACTAGGTATGTTCCATATGGACACTTGAACTATGTAAGTTAACTACCGGGCACTTGGACTATGTAGGTTAACTAGTGGGCACTTTGACTATCTACGTTACCTAGCGGGCACTTGGACTATGTACGTACCCTAGCGGGCACATGGACTATTTACGTTTCCTAGAGGGTACTTGGACTACATAGGTTCCCTAGCGGGCACTTGGTCTATCTGGGTTAACTAGAGGGCACTTGGACTATCTAGGTTAACTAGCAAGCACTTGGACTATCTAGGATTTCTAGCGGGCATTTGGACTAATAAGGCCCCTAGCGGGCATTTGATCTATATTGGTTACCTTGCGGGCACATGGACCATGTTGGTTAACGAACGGGCACTTGGACTATGTAGGTTACCTAGTGGTCCCTTGAATTGTCTAGGTTACCTAGCGGACACTTGGACTATCTAGGTTAACTAGCGGGCCCTTGGACAATGTAGGTTAACTAGCAGGCCCTTGGACTGTGTAGGTTAACTAGCGGGCCCTTGGACTATGTAGGTTACCTAGCGGGCACTTGGATGATCTAGGTTAACTAGCGGGTACTTGGACTATGTAGGCTAACTAGCGGGCCCTTGGACTATGTAGATTAACTAGCGGCACTTGGACTATCTACGTTAACTAGCGGGCCCTTGGACTATGTAGATTCCCTAGCGGGCACTTGGACTATGTATGTTCCAGCACGGGCACTTGGACTATGTAGGTTCCCTAGCAGGGACTTGGACTATGTAGGTTTCAGAACGGGCACTTGGACTATGTAGGTTCCCTAGCAGGCACTTGGACTATGTAGGTTAACTAGCTTACACTTGAACGATCTAGGTTATCTAGCGGGTACTTGGACTATGTAGGTTAACTAGCGGGCCCTTGGACTATGTAGGTTACCTTGCTGGCACTTGGACCCTGTAGGTAACCTAGCGGGCACTTGGACAGTCTAGGTTACCTAGCGGGCACTTGGACTTCTAGGTTAACGAACGGGCACTGGACTATGTATGTTGCATAGCGGGCAATGGGACTATCTAGTTTAGGTAACGGGCACTTGGACTATCAAGATTACCTAGCGGGAACTTGGACTTTGTAGGTTACCTAGCGGGCACTTGGACTATCTAGGTTACTTAACGGGCACTTGGATGTCTAGGTTTCTTAGCGGGCACTTGGACGATCTAGGTTAACTAGAGGGCACTTGGACTATCTAGGTTAACTAGCGTGCACTTAGACTATCTAGGTTAACTATCGGGCACTTGGATGATCAATGTTAATTAGCGGGCACTTGGACTATCTAGGTTAGCTAACGGGCACTTGGACTAAGTACGTCCCCTAGTGGACACTTGGACACTCTAGGTTAACTAATGGGCACTAGGACTATCTAGGTTAACTAGCGGGCACATGGACGATCTAGGTTAACTAGCGGGCACTTGGACTATCAAAGTTAACAAGTGAGCCCTTGGACTATGTAGGTTAACTAGCGGCCCCTTGGACTATCTTGGTTACCTAGCGGGCACTTGGACTATATAGGTTACCTAGTGGGCACATGGACTATGGTGGTTACCTAGTGGGCACTTGGACTATCTAGGTTAACGAACGGGCACTTGGAATATGCAGGTAACCTAGCGGGCACTCGGACTGTCTAGGTTACCTAGCGGGCACTTGGACTTCTAGGTTAACGAACGGGCACTTGGACTATGTAGGTTGCTTAGCGGCCACTTGGACTATCTAGGTTAGGTAACGGACAATTTGAGTATCTAGGTTACCTAGCGGGAACTTGGACAATGTAAGTTACCTAGCGGGCACTTGGACTATCTAGGTTACCTAACGGGCACTTTGACTATCTAGGTTGCATAGCGGGCACTTGGATTATGTAGGTTAACTAGCGAGCACTTGGACTCTAGGTTACCTAGCGGGCACTTGGACTATCTAGGTTACCTAGCGGGCCCTTGGACTATGTAGGTTTCCTAGCGGGCACTTGGACTATCTAGGTTATCTAACGGGCACTTGGACTATGTAGGTTACCTAGCGGGCACTTGGACTATGTAGGATCCCTATCAGACATTTGGACTACTTAGGTTACCTAGCGGGCACTTGGACTATCTAGGTTAACTAGTGGGCACTTGGACTATCTAGGTCAACTAGCGGACCTTGGACTACGTAGGTTAACTAGCGGGCCCTTGGACTATGTAGGTTAACTAGCGTGCACTTGGACTATCTAGGTTAACTAGCGGGCACTTGGATGATCAATGTTAACTAGCGGTCACTTGGACTATCTAGGTTAGCTAACAGGCACTTGGACTAAGTACGTCCCCTAGTGGGCACTAGGACTATCTAGGTTAACTAGCAGGCACTTGGATTATCTAGGTTACCTAGCTAGCACTAGGACTATGAAGGTTCCCTAGCGGGCACTAGGATTATCTAGGTTACCTAGCGGGCACTTGGACTATGTAGGTCAACTAGCGGGCACTTGGAATATGTAGGTTCCCTATCGGGCACTTGGACTATGTAGGTTAACTAGAGGGCATTTGGACTATGTAGGTTACCTAGCGGGCACTTGGACTATGTAGGTTCCCTATCGGGCACTTGGAAAATGTAGGTTAACTAGGGGGCACTAGGACTATGTAGGTTACCTAGCGGGCCTTTAGACTATCTAGGTTACCTAGCGGCCATTTGCACTATGTATTCTCCCTAGGGGTTATTTGGACAATATAGATTTCTTAGCGGGCACTTAGACTTTGTAGGTTACTTAGCGGGCACTTGGACTATCTAGGTTACCTAGCAGGCACTTGAACTATCTACGTTACCTAGCGGGTACTTGGAGTATGTAGGTTACCTACCGGGCTGTTGGTCTATCTAGGTTACCTAGAGAGCACGTGGACTATCTAGGTTAACTAAGGGGCACTTGTCTATGTAAGTTGCCTAGCAGGCCCTTGGACTCTGTAGGTTCCCTAGCGGGCACTTGGATGATGTAGGTTCCCTATCGGGCACTTGGACTATGTAGGTTACCTAGCCGCCACTTGGACTATCTAGGTTAGCTAACAGGCACTTGGACTATTGAGGTTCCCTAAAGGGCACTTGTATTATCAAGGATACCTAGCTGGCCCTTGGACTATGTAGGTCAACTAGCGGGCCCTTTGACTATCTAGGTTAGCTAACGGGCACTTAGATTATGTAGGTTAGCTAGCGGGCACTTGGACTATGTAGGTTTACTTGCGGGCCCTTGGACTATCTAGGTTCCCTAAAGGGCACTTGGACTATCTAGGTTAGCGAAAAGGCACTTGGACTATCTAGGTTACCTAGCATGCACTTGGACTATGTAGGCTAACTACTGGGCCCTTGGACTATCTAGGTTACCTAGCGGGTACTTGAACTATCTAGCTTAACTAGCGGGCACTTGGACTATGTATGTTCCCTAGCCGGCACTTGGACTATCTATGTTAACTAGCGGGCACTTGGAATATGTAGGTTAACTAGCAGACTTGCACTATGTAGGTTACCTAGCAGGCACTTGGACTATCTAGGTTAAATAGCGGGCACTTGGACTATCTAGGTTAACTAGCGTGCACTTGGACTATATAGGTTCCTTAGCGGTCACTTGGACTATGTAGGTTCCCTAGCAGGCACTTGGACTATGTAGGTTCCAGAGCGGGCACTTGGACTAACAAGATTCCCTAGCGGGCACTTGTACTATGTAGGTTACCTAGCGGGCACTTGGACGATCTAGGTTAACTAGCGGGTACTTGGACTATAGGCTAACTAGCGGGCCCTTGGACTATGTAGATTAACTAGCGGCACTTGGACTATCTACGTTAACTAGCGGGCCCTTGGACTATGTAGATTCCCTAGCGGGCACTTGGACTATGTATGTTCCAGAACGGGCACTTGGACTATGTAGGTTCCCTAGCAGGCACTTGGACTATGTAGGTTTCAGAGCGGGCACTTGGACTAACTAGATTCCCTAGCGGGCACTTGTACTATGTAGGTTAATTAGCTTACACTTGAACGATCTAGGTTATCTAGCGGGTACTTGGACTATGTAGGTTAACTAGCGGGCCCTTGAACTATGTAGATTAACTAGCAGAACTTTGACTATCTACATTAACTAGCGGGCCCTTGGACTATGTGGATTCCCTAGCGGGCACTTGGACTATGTATGTTCCCTAGCGGGCACTTGGACTAGTTATGTTCCCTAGCGGGCACTTGGACTAGGTATGTTCCATATGGACACTTGAACTATGTAAGTTAACTACCGGGCACTTGGACTATGTAGGTTAACTAGTGGGCACTTGGACTATCTACGTTACCTAGCGGGCACTTGGACTATGTACGTTCCCTAGCGGGCACATGGACTATTTACGTTTCCTAGAGGGTACTTGGACTACATAGGTTCCCTAGCGGTCACTTGGTCTATCTGGGTTAACTAGAGGGCACTTGGACTATCTAGGTTAACTAGCAAGCACTTGGACTATCTAGGATTTCTAGCGGGCATTTGGACTAATAGGGCCCCTAGCGGGCATTTGACCTATATTGGTTACCTAGCGGGCACATGGACTATGTAGGTTAACGAACGGGCACTTGGACTATGTAGGTAACCTAGTGGTCCCTTGAATTGTCTAGGTTACCTAGCGGACACTTGGACTATCTAGGTTAACTAGCGGGCCCTTGGACAATGTAGGTTAACTAGCGGGCCCTTGGACTGTGTAGGTTAACTAGCGGGCCCTTGGACTATGTAGGTTACCTAGCGGGCACTTGGACGATCTAGGTTAACTAGCGGGTACTTGGACTATGTAGGCTAACTAGCGGGCCCTTGGACTATGTAGATTAACTAGCGGCACTTGGACTATCTACGTTAACTAGCGGGCCCTTGGACTATGTAGATTCCCTAGCGGGCACTTGGACTATGTATGTTCCAGCACGGGCACTTGGACTATGTAGGTTCCCTAGCAGGCACTTGGACTATGTAGGTTTCAGAGCGGGCACTTGGACTAACTAGATTCCCTAGCGGGCACTTGTACTATGTAGGTTAACTAGCTTACACTTGAACGATCTAGGTTATCTAGTGGGTACTTGGACTATGTAGGTTATCTAGCGGGCCCTTGGACTATGTGGATTCCCTAGCGGGCACTTGGACTATGTATGTTCCCGAGCGGGCACTTGGACTATGTATGTTCCCTAGCGGGCACTTGGACTAGTTATGTTCCATATGGACACTTGAACTATGTAAGTTAACTACCGGGCACTTGGACTATGTAGGTTAACTAGCGGGCCCTTGGACTATGTAGGTTACCTTGCTGGCAATTGGACCCTGTAGGTAACCTAGCGGGCACTTGGACAGTCTAGGTTACCTAGCGGGCACTTGGACTTCTAGGTTAACGAACGGGCACTGGACTATGTATGTTGCATAGCGGGCAATGGGACTATCTAGTTTAGGTAACGGGCACTTGGACTATCAAGATTACCTAGCGGGAACTTGGATTTTGTAGGTTACCTTGCGGGCACTTGGACTATCTAGGTTACTTAACGGCACTTGGATGTCTAGGATTCTTAGCGGGCACTTGGACGATCTAGGTTAACTAGAGGGCACTTGGACTATCTAGGTTAACTAGCGTGCACTTAGACTATCTAGGTTAACTATCGGGCACTTGGATGATCAATGTTAACTAGCGGGCACTTGGACTATCTAGGTTAGCTAACGGGCACTTGGACTAAGTACGTCCCCTAGTGGGCACTTGGACACTCTAGGTTAACTAATGGGCACTAGGACTATCTAGGTTAACTAGCGGGCACATGGACGATCTAGGTTAACTAGCGGGCACTTGGACTATCAAAGTGAACAAGTGAGCCCTTGGACTATGTAGGTTAACTAGCGGGCCCTTGGACTATCTAGGTTACCTAGCGGGAACTTGGACTATATAGGTTACCTAGTGGGCACATGGACTATGTAGGTTACCTAGTGGGCACTTGGACTATCTAGGTTAACGAACGGGCACTTGGAATATGCAGGTAACCTAGCGGGCACTTGGACTGTGTAGGTTACCTAGCGGACACATGGACTTCTAGGTTAAAGAACGGGCACTTGGACTATGTAGGTTGCTTAGCGGCCACTTGGACTATCTAGGTTAGGTAACGGACAATTTGAGTATCTAGGTTACCTAGCGGGAACTTGGACAATGTAAGTTACCTAGCGGGCACTTGGACTATCTAGGTTACCTAACGGGCACTTTGACTATCTAGGTTGCATAGCGGGCACTTGGATTATGTAGGTTAACTAGCGAGCACTTGGACTCTAGGTTACCTAGCGGGCACTTGGACTATCTAGGTTACCTAGCGGGCCCTTGGACTATGTAGGTTTCCTAGCGGGCACTTGGACTATCTAGGTTAACTAACGGGCACTTGGACTATGTAGGTTACCTAGCGGGCACTTGGACTATGTAGGATCCCTATCAGACATTTGGACTACTTAGGTTACCTAGCGGGCACTTGGGCTATCTAGGTTAACTAGCGGGCACTTGGACTATCTAGGTCAACTAGCGGACCTTGGACTACGTAGGTTAACTAGCGGGCCCTTGGACTATGTAGGTTACCTAGCGTGCACTTGGACTATCTAGGTTAACTAGCGGGCACTTGGATGATCAATGTTAACTAGCGGTCACTTGGACTATCTAGGTTAACTAGCAGGCACTTGGATTATCTAGGTTACCTAGCTAGCACTAGGACTATGTAGGTTACCTAGCGGGCACTTGGACTATGTAGGTCAACTAGCGGGACTTGGATTATGTAGGTTCCCTATCGGGCACTTGGACTATGTAGGTTAACTAGAGGGCATTTGGACTATGTAGGTTACCTAGCGGGCACTTGGACTATGTAGGTTCCCTATCGGGCACTTGGAAAATGTAGGTTAACTAGGGGGCACTAGGACTATGTAGGTTACCTAGCGGGCCTTTAGACTATCTAGGTTACCTAGCGGCCATTTGCACTATGTATTCTCCCTAGGGGTTATTTGGACAATATAGATTTCTTAGCGGGCACTTAGTCTTTGTAGGTTACCTAGCGGGCACTTGGACTATCTAGGTTACCTAGCAGGCACTTGAACTATCTACGTTATCTAGCGGGTACTTGGAGTATGTAGGTTACCTACCGGGCTGTTGGTCTATCTAGGTTACCTAGAGAACACGTGGACTATCTAGTTTAACTAAGGGGCACTTGTCTATGTAAGTTGCCTAGCAGGCCCTTGGACTATGTAGGTTCCCTAGCGGGCACTTGGATGATGTATGTTCCCTATCGGGCACTTGGACTATGTAGGTTACCTAGCCGCCACTTGGACTATCTAGGTTGCTAACAGGCACTTGGACTATTGAGGTTCCCTAAAGGGCACTTGTACTATCTAGGATACCTAGCTGGCCCTTGGACTATGTAGGTCAACGAGCGGGCCCTTTGACTATCTAGGTTAGCTAACGGGCACTTAGATTATGTAGGTTAGCTAGCGGGCACTTGGAATATGTAGGTTAACTAGCGGGCCCATGGACTATGTAGGTTTACTTGCGGGCCCTTGGACTATCTAGGTTCCCTAAAGGGCACTTGGACTATCTAGGTTACCGAAAAGACACTTGGACTATCTAGGTTACCTAGCGGGCACTTGGACTATGTTGGCTAACTAGGTGGCCCTTGGACTATCTAGGTTACCTAGCGGGTACTTGAACTATCTAGGTTAACTAGCGGGCACTTGGACTATCTAGGTTAAATAGCGGGCACTTGGACTATCTAGGTTAACTAGCGTGCACTTGGACTATATAGGTTCCTTAGCGGTCACTTGGACTATGTAGGTTCCCTAGCAGGCACTTGGACTATGTAGGTTCCAGAGCGGGCACTTGGACTAACTAGATTCCCTAGCGGGCACTTGTACTATGTAGGTTAACTAGCAGACACTTGGACGATCTAGGTTAACTAGCGGGTACTTGGACTATGTAGGTTAACTAGTGGGCCCTTGAACTATGCAGATTAACCAGCAGAACTTGGATTATCTTCATTAACTAGCGGGCCTTTGGACTATGTAGATTCCCTAGCGGGCACTTGGACTATGTATGTTCCCTAGCGGGCACTTGGACTAGGTATGTTCCCTATGGACACTTGAACTATGTAAGCTAACTACAGGGCATTTGGACTATTTAGGTTAACTAGCGGGCCCTTGGACCATGTAGGTTACCTAGCGGGCACTTGGACGATCTAGGTTAACTAGCGGGTACTTGGACTATGTAGGCTAACTAGCGGGCCCTTGGACTATGTAGATTAACTAGCGGCACTTGGACTATCTACGTTAACTAGCGGGCCCTTGGACTATGTAGATTCCCTAGCGGGCACTTGGACTATGTATGTTCCAGCACGGGCACTTGGACTATGTAGTTTCCCTAGCAGGCACTTGCACTATGTAGGTTTCAGAGCGGGCACTTGGACTAACTAGATTCCCTAGCAGGCACTTGTACTATGTAGGTTAACTAGCTTACACTTGAACGATCTAGGTTATCTAGCCGGTACTTGGACTATGTAGGTTAACTAGCGGGCCCTTGAACTATGTAGATTAACTAGCAGAACTTTGACTATCTACATTAACTAGCGGGCCCTTGGACTATGTGGATTCCCTAGCGGGCACTTGGACTATGTATGTTCCCTAGCGGGCACTTGGACTATGTATGTTCCCTAGCGGGCACTTGGACTAGGTATGTTCCATATGGACACTTGAACTATGTAAGTTAACTACCGGGCACTTGGACTATGTAGGTTAACTAGCGGACAGTTGGACTATCTGGGTTACCTAGCGGGCACTTGGACTATGTACGTTCCCTAGTGGGCACTTGGACTATCTACGTTACCTAGCGGGCACTTGGACTATGTACGTTACCTAGCGGGCACATGGACTATTTACGTTTCCTAGAGGGTACTTGGACTAGATAGGTTCCCTAGCGGGCACTTGGTCTATCTGGGTTAACTAGAGGGCACTTGGACTATCTAGGTTAACTAGCAAGCACTTGGACTATCTGGGATTTCTAGCGGGCATTTGGACTATTAGGGCCCCTAGCGGGCATTTGAACTATATTGTTTACTTAGCGGGCACTTGGACTATGTAGGTTAACAAACGGGCACTTGGACTATGTAGGTAACCTAGTGGTCCCTTGAATTGTCTAGGTTACCTAGCGGGCACGTAGACGATGTAGGTTAACTAGCGGGCACTTGGACTATCTAGGTTAACTAGCGGGCCCTTGGACAATGTAGGTTAACTAGCAGGCCTTTGGACTGTGTAGGTAAACTAGCGGGTCCTTGGACTATGTAGGTTACCTAGCGGGCACTTGGACGATCTAGGTTAACTAGCGGGTACTTGGACTATTTAGGCTAACTAGCGGGCCCTTGGACTATGTAGATTAACTAGCGGCACTTGGACTATCTACGTTAACTAGCGGGCCCTTGGACTATGTAGATTCCCTAGCGGGCACTTGGACTATATAAGTTCCAGCACGGGCACTTGGACTATGTAGGTTCCCTAGCAGGCACTTGGACTATGTAGGTTTCAGAGCGGGCACTTGGACTAACTAGATTCCCTAGCGGGTACTTGTACTATGTAGGTTAACTAGCTTACACTTGAACGATCTAGGTTATCTAGCGGGTACTTGGACTATGTAGGTTAACTAGCGGGCCCTTGAACTATGTAGATTAACTAGCAGAACTTTGACTATCTACATTAACTAGCGGGCCCTTGGACTATGTGGATTCCCTAGCGGGCACTTGGACTATGTATGTTCCCGAGCGGGCACTTGGACTATGTATGTTCCCTAACGGGCACTTGGACTAGGTATGTTCCATATGGACACTTGAACTATGTAAGTTAACTACCGGGCACTTGGACTATGTAGGTTAACTAGCGGGCCCTTGGACTATGTAGGTTACCTTGCTGGCACTTGGACCCTGTAGGTAACCTAGCGGGCACTTGGACAGTCTAGGTTACCTAGCGGGCACTTGAACTTCTAGGTTAACGAACGGGCACTGGACTATGTATGTTGCATAGCGGGCAATGGGACTATCTAGTTTAGGTAACGGGCACTGGGACTATCAAGATTACCTAGCGGGAACTTGGACTTTGTAGGTTACCTAGCGGGCACTTGGACTATCTAGGTTACTTAACGGGCACTTGGATGTCTAGGTTTCTTAGCGGGCACTTGGACGATCTAGGTTAACTAGAGCGCACTTGGACTATCTAGGTTAACTAGCGTGCACTTGGACTATCCAGGTTAATTATCGGGCACTTGGATGATCAATGTTAACTAGCGGGCACTTGGACTATCTAGGTTAGCTAACGGGCACTTGGACTAAGTACGTCCCCTAGTGGGCACTTGGACACTCTAGGTTAACTAATGGGCACTAGGACTATCTAGGTTAACTAGCGGGCACATGGACGATCTAGGTTAACTAGCGGGCACTTGGACTATCAAAGTGAACAAGTGAGCCCTTGGACTATGTAGGTTAACTAGCGGGCCCTTGGACTATCTAGGTTACCTAGCGGGCACTTGGACTATATAGGTTACCTAGTGGGCACATGGACTATGTAGGTTACCTAGTGGGCACTTGGACTATCTAGGTTAATGAACGGGCACTTGGAATATGCAGGTAACCTAGCGGGCACTCGGACTGTCTAGGTTACCTAGCGGGCACTTGAACTTCTAGGTTAACGAACGGGCACTTCGACTATGTAGGTTGCTTAGCGGCCACTTGGACTATCTAGATTAGGTAACGGACAATTTGAGTATCTAGGTTACCTAGCGGGAACTTGGACAATGTAAGTTACCTAGCGGGCACTTGGACTATCTAGGTTGCATAGCGGGCACTTGGATTATGTAGGTTAACTAGCGAGTACTTGGACTCTAGGTTACCTAGCGGGCACTTGGACTATCTAGGTTACCTAGCGGGCCCTTGGACTATGTAGGTTTCCTAGCGGGCACTTGGACTATCTAGGTTAACTAACGGGCACTTGGACTATGTAGGTTACCTAGCGGGCACTTGGACTATGTAGGATCCCTATCAGACATTTGGACTACTTAGGTTACCTAGCGGGCACTTGGACTATCTAGGTTAACTAGCGGGCACTTGGACTATCTAGGTCAACTAGCGGACCTTGGACTACGTAGGATAACTAGCGGGCCCTTGGACTATGTAGGTTAACTAGCGTGCACTTGGACTATCTAGGTTAACTAGCGGGCACTTGGATGATCAATGTTAACTAGCGGTCACTTGGACTATCTAGGTTAGCTAACAGGCACTTGGACTAAGTACGTCCCCTAGTGGGCACTAGGACTATCTAGGTTAACTAGCAGGCACTTGGATTATCTAGGTTACCTAGCTAGCACTAGGACTATGAAGGTTCCCTAGCGGGCACTAGGATTATCTAGGTTACCTAGCGGGCACTTGGACTATGTAGGTCAACTAGCGGGCACTTGGAATATGTAGGTTCCCTATCGGGCACTTGGACTATGTAGGTTAACTAGAGGGCATTTGGACTATGTAGGTTACCTAGCGGGCACTTGGACTATGTAGGTTCCCTATCGGGCACTTGGAAAATGTAGGTTAACTAGGGGGCACTAGGACTATGTAGGTTACCTAGCGGGCCTTTAGACTATCTAGGTTACCTAGCGGCCATTTGCACTATGTATTCTCCCTAGGGGTTATTTGGACAATATAGATTTCTTAGCGGGCACTTAGACTTTGTAGGTTACCTAGCGGGCACTTGGACTATCTAGGTTACCTAGCAGGCACTTGAACTATCTACGTTACCTAGCGGGTACTTGGAGTATGTAGGTTACCTACCGGGGTGTTGGACTATCTAGGTTACCTAGAGGGCACGTGGACTATCTAGGTTAACTAAGGGGCACTTGTCTATGTAAGTTGCCTAGCAGGCCCTTGGACTATGTAGGTTCCCTAGCGGGCACTTGGATGATGTAGGTTCCCTATCGCGCACTTGGACTATGTAGGTTACCTAGCCGCCACTTTGACTATCTAGGTTAGCTAACAGGCACTTGGACTATTGAGGATCCCTAAAGGGCACTTGTACTATGTAGGATACCTAGCTGGCCCTTGGACTATGTAGGTCAACTAGCGGGCCCTTTGACTATCTAGGTTAGCTAACGGGCACTTAGATTATGTAGGTTAGCTAGCGGGCACTTGGAATATGTAGGTTAACTAGCGGGCCCATGGACTATGTAGGTTTACTTGCGGGCCCTTGGACTATCTAGGTTCCCTAAAGGGCACTTGGACTATCTAGGTTACCGAAAAGGCACTTGGACTATCTAGGTTACCTAGCGGGCACTTGGACTATGTTGGCTAACTAGGTGGCCCTTGGACTATCTAGGTTACCTAGCGGGTACTTGAACTATCTAGCTTAACTAGCGGGCACTTGGACTATCTAGGTTAAATAGCGGGCACTTGGACTATCTAGGTTAACTAGCGTGCACTTGGACTATATAGGTTCCTTAGCGGTCACTTGGACTATGTAGGTTCCCTAGCAGGCACTTGGACTATGTAGGTTCCAGAGCGGGCACTTGGACTAACTAGATTCCCTAGCGGGCACTTGTACTATGTAGGTTAACTAGCAGACACTTGGACGATCTAGGTTAACTAGCGGGTACTTGGACTATGTAGGTTAACTAGTGGGCCCTTGAACTATGCAGATTAACCAGCAGAACTTGGATTATCTTCATTAACTAGCGGGCCTTTGGACTATGTAGATTCCCTAGCGGGCACTTGGACTATGTATGTTCCCTAGCGGGCACTTGGACTAGGTATGTTCCCTATGGACACTTGAACTATGTAAGTTAACTACAGGGCATTTGGACTATTTAGGTTAACTAGCGGGCCCTTGGACCATGTAGGTTACCTAGCGGGCACTTGGACGATCTAGGTTAACTAGCGGGTACTTGGATTATGTAGGCTAACTAGCGGGCCCTTGGACTATGTAGATTAACTAGCGGCACTTGGACTATCTACGTTAACTAGCGGGCCCTTGGACTATGTAGATTCCCTAGCGGGCACTTGGACTATGTATGTTCCAGCACGGGCACTTGGACTATGTAGTTTCCCTAGCAGGCACTTGCACTATGTAGGTTTCAGAGCGGGCACTTGGACTAACTAGATTCCCTAGCAGGCACTTGTACTATGTAGGTTAACTAGCTTACACTTGAACGATCTAGGTTATCTAGCCGGTACTTGGACTATGTAGGTTAACTAGCGGGCCCTTGAACTATGTAGATTAACTAGCAGAACTTTGACTATCTACATTAACTAGCGGGCCCTTGGACTATGTGGATTCCCTAGCGGGCACTTGGACTATGTATGTTCCCTAGCGGGCACTTGGACTATGTATGTTCCCTAGCGGGCACTTGGACTAGGTATGTTCCATATGGACACTTGAACTATGTAAGTTAACTACCGGGCACTTGGACTATGTAGGTTAACTAGCGGACAGTTGGACTATCTGGGTTACCTAGCGGGCACTTGGACTATGTACGTTCCCTAGTGGGCACTTGGACTATCTACGTTACCTAGCGGGCACTTGGACTATGTACGTTACCTAGCGGGCACATGGACTATTTACGTTTCCTAGAGGGTACTTGGACTAGATAGGTTCCCTAGCGGGCACTTGGTCTATCTGGGTTAACTAGAGGGCACTTGGACTATCTAGGTTAACTAGCAAGCACTTGGACTATCTGGGATTTCTAGCGGGCATTTGGACTATTAGGGCCCCTAGCGGGCATTTGAACTATATTGTTTACTTAGCGGGCACTTGGACTATGTAGGTTAACAAACGGGCACTTGGACTATGTAGGTAACCTAGTGGTCCCTTGAATTGTCTAGGTTACCTAGCGGGCACGTAGACGATGTAGGTTAACTAGCGGGCACTTGGACTATCTAGGTTAACTAGCGGGCCCTTGGACAATGTAGGTTAACTAGCAGGCCTTTGGACTGTGTAGGTAAACTAGCGGGTCCTTGGACTATGTAGGTTACCTAGCGGGCACTTGGACGATCTAGGTTAACTAGCGGGTACTTGGACTATTTAGGCTAACTAGCGGGCCCTTGGACTATGTAGATTAACTAGCGGCACTTGGACTATCTACGTTAACTAGCGGGCCCTTGGACTATGTAGATTCCCTAGCGGGCACTTGGACTATATAAGTTCCAGCACGGGCACTTGGACTATGTAGGTTCCCTAGCAGGCACTTGGACTATGTAGGTTTCAGAGCGGGCACTTGGACTAACTAGATTCCCTAGCGGGTACTTGTACTATGTAGGTTAACTAGCTTACACTTGAACGATCTAGGTTATCTAGCGGGTACTTGGACTATGTAGGTTAACTAGCGGGCCCTTGAACTATGTAGATTAACTAGCAGAACTTTGACTATCTACATTAACTAGCGGGCCCTTGGACTATGTGGATTCCCTAGCGGGCACTTGGACTATGTATGTTCCCGAGCGGGCACTTGGACTATGTATGTTCCCTAACGGGCACTTGGACTAGGTATGTTCCATATGGACACTTGAACTATGTAAGTTAACTACCGGGCACTTGGACTATGTAGGTTAACTAGCGGGCCCTTGGACTATGTAGGTTACCTTGCTGGCACTTGGACCCTGTAGGTAACCTAGCGGGCACTTGGACAGTGTAGGTTACCTAGCGGGCACTTGAACTTCTAGGTTAACGAACGGGCACTGGACTATGTATGTTGCATAGCGGGCAATGGGACTATCTAGTTTAGGTAACGGGCACTGGGACTATCAAGATTACCTAGCGGGAACTTGGACTTTGTAGGTTACCTAGCGGGCACTTGGACTATCTAGGTTACTTAACGGGCACTTGGATGTCTAGGTTTCTTAGCGGGCACTTGGACGATCTAGGTTAACTAGAGCGCACTTGGACTATCTAGGTTAACTAGCGTGCACTTGGACTATCCAGGTTAATTATCGGGCACTTGGATGATCAATGTTAACTAGCGGGCACTTGGACTATCTAGGTTAGCTAACGGGCACTTGGACTAAGTACGTCCCCTAGTGGGCACTTGGACACTCTAGGTTAACTAATGGGCACTAGGACTATCTAGGTTAACTAGCGGGCACATGGACGATCTAGGTTAACTAGCGGGCACTTGGACTATCAAAGTGAACAAGTGAGCCCTTGGACTATGTAGGTTAACTAGCGGGCCCTTGGACTATCTAGGTTACCTAGCGGGCACTTGGACTATATAGGTTACCTAGTGGGCACATGGACTATGTAGGTTACCTAGTGGGCACTTGGACTATCTAGGTTAATGAACGGGCACTTGGAATATGCAGGTAACCTAGCGGGCACTCGGACTGTCTAGGTTACCTAGCGGGCACTTGAACTTCTAGGTTAACGAACGGGCACTTCGACTATGTAGGTTGCTTAGCGGCCACTTGGACTATCTAGATTAGGTAACGGACAATTTGAGTATCTAGGTTACCTAGCGGGAACTTGGACAATGTAAGTTACCTAGCGGGCACTTGGACTATCTAGGTTGCATAGCGGGCACTTGGATTATGTAGGTTAACTAGCGAGTACTTGGACTCTAGGTTACCTAGCGGGCACTTGGACTATCTAGGTTACCTAGCGGGCCCTTGGACTATGTAGGTTTCCTAGCGGGCACTTGGACTATCTAGGTTAACTAACGGGCACTTGGACTATGTAGGTTACCTAGCGGGCACTTGGACTATGTAGGATCCCTATCAGACATTTGGACTACTTAGGTTACCTAGCGGGCACTTGGACTATCTAGGTTAACTAGCGGGCACTTGGACTATCTAGGTCAACTAGCGGACCTTGGACTACGTAGGATAACTAGCGGGCCCTTGGACTATGTAGGTTAACTAGCGTGCACTTGGACTATCTAGGTTAACTAGCGGGCACTTGGATGATCAATGTTAACTAGCGGTCACTTGGACTATCTAGGTTAGCTAACAGGCACTTGGACTAAGTACGTCCCCTAGTGGGCACTAGGACTATCTAGGTTAACTAGCAGGCACTTGGATTATCTAGGTTACCTAGCTAGCACTAGGACTATGAAGGTTCCCTAGCGGGCACTAGGATTATCTAGGTTACCTAGCGGGCACTTGGACTATGTAGGTCAACTAGCGGGCACTTGGAATATGTAGGTTCCCTATCGGGCACTTGGACTATGTAGGTTAACTAGAGGGCATTTGGACTATGTAGGTTACCTAGCGGGCACTTGGACTATGTAGGTTCCCTATCGGGCACTTGGAAAATGTAGGTTAACTAGGGGGCACTAGGACTATGTAGGTTACCTAGCGGGCCTTTAGACTATCTAGGTTACCTAGCGGCCATTTGCACTATGTATTCTCCCTAGGGGTTATTTGGACAATATAGATTTCTTAGCGGGCACTTAGACTTTGTAGGTTACCTAGCGGGCACTTGGACTATCTAGGTTACCTAGCAGGCACTTGAACTATCTACGTTACCTAGCGGGTACTTGGAGTATGTAGGTTACCTACCGGGGTGTTGGACTATCTAGGTTACCTAGAGGGCACGTGGACTATCTAGGTTAACTAAGGGGCACTTGTCTATGTAAGTTGCCTAGCAGGCCCTTGGACTATGTAGGTTCCCTAGCGGGCACTTGGATGATGTAGGTTCCCTATCGCGCACTTGGACTATGTAGGTTACCTAGCCGCCACTTGGACTATCTAGGTTAGCTAACAGGCACTTGGACTATTGAGGATCCCTAAAGGGCACTTGTACTATGTAGGATACCTAGCTGGCCCTTGGACTATGTAGGTCAACTAGCGGGCCCTTTGACTATCTAGGTTAGCTAACGGGCACTTAGATTATGTAGGTTAGCTAGCGGGCACTTGGAATATGTAGGTTAACTAGCGGGCCCATGGACTATGTAGGTTTACTTGCGGGCCCTTGGACTATCTAGGTTCCCTAAAGGGCACTTGGACTATCTAGGTTAGCGAAAAGGCACTTGGACTATCTAGGTTACCTAGCATGCACTTGGACTATGTAGGCTAACTACTGGGCCCTTGGACTATCTAGGTTACCTAGCGGGTACTTGAACTATCTAGCTTAACTAGCGGGCACTTGGACTATGTACGTTCCCTAGCCGGCACTTGGACTATCTATGTTAACTAGCGGGCACTTGGAATATGTAGGTTAACTAGCAGACTTGCACTATGTAGGTTACCTAGCAGGCACTTGGACTATCTAGGTTAAATAGCGGGCACTTGGACTATCTAGGTTAACTAGCGTGCACTTGGACTATATAGGTTCCTTAGCGGTCACTTAGACTATGTAGGTTTCCTAGCGTGCACTTGGACTATGTAGGGTCCTTAGCGGGCACTTGGACTATCTAGGTTGCCTAGCGGGCACTTGTACTATGTAGGTTAACTAGCGTGCCCTTGGACTATCTAGGTTATGTAGCAGCACTTGGTATATAGGTTAACTAGAGGGACATGGACTATATAGGCTAACTAGCGGACACTTGCACGATCTAGGTTAACTAGTGGGCCAATGGATTAAGTAGGTTTACTAGCAGGCACTTGGACTATCTAGGATAACTAGCTGGCCCTTGGACTACGTAGGTCAACTAGGGGGCCCTTGGACTATCTAGATTAGCTAACGGGCACTTAGATTGTGTAGGTTAACTAGAGGGCACTTGGAATATGTAGGTTAACTAGCGGGTCCATGGATTATGTAGGTTTACTTGCGGGCCCTTGGACTATCTAGGTTCCCTAAAGGGCACTTGGACTATCTAGGTTACCGAAAAGGCACTTGGACTATCTAGGTTACCTAGCGGGCACTTGGACTATGTTGGCTAACTAGGGGGCCCTTGGACTATCTAGGTTACCTAGCGGGTACTTGAACTATCTAGGTTAACTAGCGGGCACTTGGACTATGTACGTTCCCTAGCCGGCACTTGGACTATCTATGTTAACTAGCGGGCACTTGGAATATGTAGGTTAACTAGCGGACACTTGCACTATGTAGGTTACCTAGCAGCCACTTGGACGAACTAGGTTAAATAGCGTGCACTTGGACTATGTAGGGTCCTTAGCGGGCACTTGGACTATCTAGGTTGCCTAGCGGGCACTTGTACTATGTAGGTTAACTAGCGTGCCCTTGGACTATCTAGGTTACGTAGCGGCATTTGGTATATAGGTTAACTAGCGGGACTTGGAGTATATAGGCTTACTAGCGAACACTTGCACGATCTAGGTTAACTAACGGGCCAATGGATTATGTAGGTTTACTAGCAGGCACTTGGACTATCTAGGATAACTAGCTGGCCCTTGGACTATGTAGGTCAACTAGCGGGCCCTTGGACTATCTAGGTTAGCTAACGGGCACTTAGATTATGTAGGTTAACTAGCGAGCACTTGGAATATGTAGGTTAACTAGCGGGCCCATGGACAATGTAGGTTTACTTGCGGGCCCTTGGACTATCTAGGTTTCCTAAAGGGCAATTGGACTATCTAGGTTACCGAAAAGGCACTTGGACTATCTAGGTTACCTAGCGGGCACTTGGACTATGTAGGCTAACTAGGGGGCCCTTGGACTATCTAGGTTACCTAGTGGGTACTTGAACTATCTATGTTAACTAGCGGGCACTTGGACTATGTACGTTCCCTAGCCGGCACTTGGACTATCTATGTTAACTAGCGGGCACTTGGAATATGTAGGTTAACTAGCGGACACTTGCACTGTGTAGGTTAAATAGCGGGCACTTGGACTATCTAGGTTAACTAGCGTGCACTTGGACTATGTAGGTTCCTTAGCGGGCACTTGGACTATCTAGGTTGCCTAGCGGGCACTTGTACTATGTAGGTTAACTAGCGTGCCCTTGGACTATCTAGGTTACGTAGCGGGCACTTGTTATATAGGTTAACTAGCGGGCACTTGGACTATATAAGCTAACTAGCGGACACTTGCACGTTCTAGGTTAACTAGCGGGCCATTGCACTATGTAGGTTAACTAGCGGGCCCATGGATTATGTAGGTTTACTAGCAGGCACTTGGACTATCTAGGTTAACTAGCGGGCACTTGGACTATGTAGGTTACCTAGCGGGCACTTGGACTATCTAGGTTGCCTAGCAGGCACTTTGACTATCTAGGTTACCTAGCAGGCACTTTGACTATGTAGGTTAACTAACGGGCACTTGGAGTATGTAGGTTGACTAGCGGGCACTTGGATTATGTAGGTTCCCTATCGGGCACTTAGCCTATGTAGGTAAACTAGCGGACACTTGGACTGTCCTGGTTACCTAGCGGGCACTTGGATTATCTAGGTTAACGAACGTGCACTTGGACTATGTAGGTTACCTAGCCGCCACTTGGACTATCTAGGTTAGCTAACAGGCACTTGGACTATCTAGATTCCCTAGCGGGCACTTGTACTATCTAGGTTACCTAGCTGGCACTTAGATTATGTAGGTTAAATAGCGGGGACTTGGAATATGTAGGTTAACTAGCGGACACTTGCACTATGTAGGTTAACTAGCGGACCCATGGACTATGTAGGTTTACTAGCGGGCCCTTGGACTATCTAGGTTCCCTAAAGGGCACTTGGACTATCTAGGTTACCGAACGGGCACTTGGACTATCTAGGTTACCTAGCGGGCACTTGAACTATGTAGGCTAACTAGGGGGCCCTTGGACGATCTAGGTTACCGAGCGGGTACTTCAACTTTCTATGTTAACTAGCGGGCACTTGGAATATGTAGGATAACTAGTGGACACTTGCACTATGTAGGTTATCTAGCAGGCACTTGGACTATCTAGGTTAACTAGCGGGCACTTGGACTATGTAGTTTCCCTATGGGGCATTTGGACTATTTAGGTTACCAAGCGGGCACTTGGACTATGTAGGTTACCTAGCGAGCACTTGGACTATCTAGGTTACCTAGCAGGCACTTTGACTATCTAGGTTAACTAACGGGCACTTGGACTATGTAGGTTGCCTAGCAGGCACTTGGACTATGTAGGTTCCCTAGCGGGCACTTGGATTATGTAGGTTCCCTATCGGGCACTTGGTCTATGTAGGTTAGCTAGCCGCCACTTTGACTATCTAGGTTAGCTAACAGACACTTGGACTATTGAGGTTCCCTAGCGGGCACTTGTACTATCGAGGATACCTAGCTGGCCCTTGGACTATGTAGGTTTCCTAGCGGGCACTTGGACTATCTAGGTTTACTAACGGGCACTTGGACTATGTAGGTTACCGAAAAGGCGCTTGGACTATCTAGGTTACATAGCGGGCAGTTGGACTATGCTGGCTAACTAGGTGGCCCTTGGACTATCTAGGTTACCTAGTGGGTACTTGAACTATCTAGGATAACTAGCGGGCACTTGGACTATGTAAGTTCCCTAGCCGGCACTTGGACTATATATGATAACTAGCGGGTACTTGGAATATGTAGGTTAACCTGCGGACACTTGCACTATGTAGGTTACCTAGCAGGCACTTGGACTATCTAGGTTAAATAGCGGGCACTTGGACTATCTAGGTTGCCTAGCGGGCACTTGTACTATTTAGGTTAACTAGCGAGCCCTTGGACTATCTAGGTTACGTAGCGGGCACTTGGTATATAGGTTAACTAGCGGGCACTTGGACTATATAGGCTAACTAGCGGCCCCTTGCACGATCTAGGTTAACTAGCGGGCCCTTGCACTATGTAGGTTAACTAGCGGGCCAATGGATTATGTAGGTTTACTAGCAGGCACATGGACTATCTAGGATAACTAGCTGGCCCTTGGACTATGTAGGTCAACTAGCGGGCCCTTGGACTATCTAGGTTAGCTAAAGGGCACTTAGATTATGTAGGTTAACTAGCGGGCCCATGGACTATGTAGGTTTACTTGCGGGCCCTTGGACTATCTAGGTTCCCTAAAGGGCACTTGGACTATCTAGGTTACCGAAAAGGCACTTGGACTATCTAGGTTAACTAGCGGGCACTTGGACTATGTACGTTCCCTAGCCGGCCCTTGAATTATCTATGTTAACTAGCGGGCACTTGGAATATGTAGGTTAACTAGCCGATACTTGCACTATGTAGGTTACCTAGCAGGCACTTGGACTATCTAGGTTAAATAGCGGGCACTTGGACTATCTAGGTTAACTAGCGTGCACTTGGACTATGTAGGTTCCTTAGCGGGCACTTGGACTATCTAGGTTGCCTAGCGGGCACTTGTACTATGTAGGTTAACTAGCGTGCCCTTGGACTATCTAGGTTACATAGCGGGCACTTGGTATATAGGTTAACTAGCGGGCACTTGGTCTATATAGGCTAACTAGCGGACACTCGCACGATCTAGGTTAACTAGCGGGGCCTTGCACTATGTAGGTTAACTAGCGGGCCCATGGATTATGTAGGTTTACTAGAAGGCACTTGGACTATCTAGGTTAACTAGCGGGCACTTGGACTATGTAGTTTCCCTAGCGGGCATTTGGACTAGTTAGGTTACCAAGCGGGCACTTGGACTATGTAGGTTACCTAGCGAGCACTTGGACTATCTAGGTTACCTAGCAGGCACTTTGACTATCTAGGTTAACTAACGGGCACTTGGACTATGTAGGTTGCCTAGCAGGCACTTGGACTATGTAGGTTCCCTAGCGGGCACTTGGATTATGTAGGTTCCCTATCGGGCACTTGGTCTATGTAGGTTAGCTAGCCGCCACTTTGACTATCTAGGTTAGCTAACAGACACTTGGACTATTGAGGTTCCCTAGCGGGCACTTGTACTATCGAGGATACCTAGCTGGCCCTTGGACTATGTAGGTTTCCTAGCGGGCACTTGGACTATCTAGTTTTACTAACGGGCACTTGGACTATGTAGGTTACCGAAAAGGCGCTTGGACTATCTAGGTTACATAGCGGGCAGTTGGACTATGCTGGCTAACTAGGTGGCCCTTGGACTATCTAGGTTACCTAGTGGGTACTTGAACTATCTAGGATAACTAGCGGGTACTTGGACTATGTAAGTTCCCTAGCCGGCACTTGGACTATATATGTTAACTAGCGGGCACTTGGAATATGTAGGTTAACCTGCGGACACTTGCACTATGTAGGTTACCTAGCAGGCACTTGGACTATCTAGGTTAAATAGCGGGCACTTGGACTATCTAGGTTGCCTAGCGGGCACTTGTACTATTTAGGTTAACTAGCGAGCCCTTGGACTATCTAGGTTACGTAGCGGGCACTTGGTATATAGGTTAACTAGCGGGAACTTGGACTATATAGGCTAACTAGCGGCCCCTTGCACGATCTAGGTTAACTAGCGGGCCCTTGCACTATGTAGGTTAACTAGCGGGCCAATGGATTATGTAGGTTTACTAGCAGGCACATGGACTATCTAGGATAACTAGCTGGCCCTTGGACTATGTAGGTCAACTAGCGGGCCCTTGGACTATCTAGGTTAGCTAACGGGCACTTAGATTATGTAGGTTAACTAGCGGGCCCATGGACTATGTAGGTTTACTTGCGGGCCCTTGGACTATCTAGGTTCCCTAAAGGGCACTTGGACTATCTAGGTTACCGAAAAGGCACTTGGACTATCTAGGTTAACTAGCGGGCACTTGGACTATGTACGTTCCCTAGCCGGCCCTTGGATTATCTATGTTAACTAGCGGGCACTTGGAATATGTAGGTTAACTAGCCGATACTTGCACTATGTAGGTTACCTAGCAGGCACTTGGACTATCTAGGTTAAATAGCGGGCACTTGGACTATCTAGGTTAACTAGCGTGCACTTGGACTATGTAGGTTCCTTAGCGGGCACTTGGACTATCTAGGTTGCCTAGCGGGCACTTGTACTATGTAGGTTAACTAGCGTGCCCTTGGACTATCTAGGTTACATAGCGGGCACTTGGTATATAGGTTAACTAGCGGGCACTTGGTCTATATAGGCTAACTAGCGGACACTCGCACGATCTAGGTTAACTAGCGGGGCCTTGCACTATGTAGGTTAACTAGCGGGCCCATGGATTATGTAGGTTTACCAGCAGGCACTTGGACTATCTAGGTTAACTAGCGGGCACTTGGACTATGTAGTTTCCCTAGCAGGCATTTGGACTATTTAGGTTACCTAGCGGGCACTTGGACTATGTATGTTACCTAGCGGGCACTTGGACTATCTAGGTTACCTAGCAGGCACTTTGACTATCTAGGTTAACTAACGCGCACTTGGAGTATGTAGGTTGCCTAGCGGGCACTTGGATTATATAGGTTCCCTATCAGGCACTTGGATTATGTAGGTAAACTAGCAGACACTTGGACTGTCCTGGTTACCTAGCGGGCACTTGGATTATCTAGGTTAACGAACGGGCACTTGGACTATGTAGGTTACCTAGCCGCCACTTGGACTATCTAGGTTAGCTAACAGGCACTTGGACTATCTAGATTCCCTAGCGGGCACTTGTACTATCTAGGTTACCTAGCTGGCACTTAGTTTATGTAGGTTAAATAGTGGGCACTTGGAATATGTAGGTTAACTAGCGGACACTTGCACTATGTAGGTTAACTAGCGGCTCCATGGACTATGTAGGTTTACTAGCGGGCCCTTGGACTATCTAGGTTCCCTAAAGGGCACTTGGACTATCTAGGTTACCGAACGGGCACTTGGACTATCTAGGTTACCTAGCGGGCACTTGAACTATGTAGGCTAACTAGGGGGCCCTTGGACGATCTAGGTTACCGAGCGGGTACTTCAACCTTCTATGTTAACTAGCGGGCACTTGGAATATGTAGGCTCACTAGGGGGCCCTTGGACGATCTAGGTTACTTAGCGGGTACTTGAACTATCTAGGTTAACTAGCGGGCACTTGCACTATCTAGGTTACCTAGGGGGCACTTGGACTATGTAAGTTCCCTAGTGGCCACTTGGACTATCTATGTTAACTAGCGCGCACTTGGAATATGTAGGTTAACTAGCGGGCCCATGGATTATGTAAGTTTACTAGAAGGCACTTGGACTATCTAGGTTAACTAGCGGGCACTTGGACTATGTAGTTTCCCTAGCGGGCATTTGGACTAGTTAGGTTACCAAGCGGGCACTTGGACTATGTAGGTTACCTAGCGAGCACTTGGACTATCTAGGTTACCTAGCAGGCACTTTGACTATCTAGGTTAACTAACGGGCACTTGGACTATGTAGGTTGCCTAGCAGGCACTTGGACTATGTAGGTTCCCTAGCGGGCACTTGGATTATGTAGGTTCCCTATCGGGCACTTGGTCTATGTAGGTTAGCTAGCCGCCACTTTGACTATCTAGGTTAGCTAACAGACACTTGGACTATTGAGGTTCCCTAGCGGGCACTTGTACTATCGAGGATACCTAGCTGGCCCTTGGACTATGTAGGTTTCCTAGCGGGCACTTGGACTATCTAGGTTTACTAATGGGCACTTGGACTATGTAGGTTACAGAAAAGGCATATTTACTATCTAGGTTACCTAGTGGGTACTTGGACTATGTTGGCTAACTAGGGGGCCCTTGGACTATCTAGGTTACCTAGTGGGTACTTGAACTATCTAGGTTAACTAGCGGGCACTTGGAATATGTATATTAACTAGCAGACACTTGCACTATGTAGGTTACCTAGCAGGCACTTGGACTATCTAGGTTAAATAGCGGGCACTTGGACTATCTAGGTTGCCTAGTGGGCACTTGTACTATGTAGGTTAACTAGCGTGCCCTTGGACTATCTAGGTTACCTAGCGGGCACTTGGTATATAGGTTAACTAGCGGGCGCTTGGACTATATAGGCTAACTAGCGGACACTTGCACAATCTAGGTTAACTAGCGGGCCTTTGCACTATGTAGGTTAACTAGCGGGCCATTGGATTATGTAGGTTTACTAGCAGGCACTTGGACTATCTAGGATAACTAGCTGGCCCTTGGACTATGTAGGTCAACTAGTGGGCACTTGGACTATCTAGGTTAGCTAACGGGCACTTAGATTATGTAGGTTAACTAGCGGGCCCATGGACTATGTAGGTTTACTTGCGGGCTCTTGGACTATGTAGGTCCCCTAAAGGGCACTTGGACTATCTAGGTTACCGAAAAGGCACTTGGACTATCTAGGTTACCTAGCGGGCACTTGGACTAAGTAGGATCCCTATCGGACATTTGGACTACTTAGGTTACCTAGCGGGCACTTGGACTATCTAGGTTTACGAACGGGCTCTTGGACTATGTAGGTTGCCTAGCGGGCACTTGTACTATGTAGGTTAACTAGCGTGCCCTTGGACTATCTAGGTTACGTAGCGGGCACTTGGTATATAGGTTAACTAGCGGGCACTTGCACTATATAGGCTAACTAGCGGACACTTGCACGATCTAGGTTAACTAGCGGGCCCTTGCACTATGTAGGTTAACTAGCATGCCCATGGATTATGTAGGTTTACTAGCAGGCACTTGGACGATGTAGGTTAACTAGCGGGTACTTGGACTATGTAGGTTAACTAGCGGGCCCTTGGACTATGTAGATTAATTAGCGACACTTGGACTATCTACGTTAACTAGCGGGCCCTTGGTCTATGTAGATTCCCTAGCGGGCATTTGGACTATATAGATAATCTAGCAGGCACTTAGACTTTGTAGGTTACCTAGCGGGCACTTGGACTATCTAGGTTACCTAGCTGGCACATGAACTATCTACGTTACCTAGCAGGTTCTTGGAGTATGTAGGTTACCTAGCGGGCTGTTGGACTATCTAGGTTACCAAGCGGGCACTTGGATAATCTATGTTAACTAACGGGCACTTGGACTATGTAGGTTCCCTAGCGGGCACTTGGATTATGTAGGTTCCCTATCGGGCACTTGGACTGTGTAGGTTACCTAGCGGGCACTTGGAGTATGTAGGTTCCCTATCGGGGACTTGGAGAATGTAGGTTAACTAGGTGGCACTAGGAGTATGTAGATTTCCTAGCGGGCCCTTATACTACCTTGGTTACCTAGCGGGCATTTGGACTATGTAGGCAACCTAGCGGTCATTTGGACTATATAGATTACCTAGCGGGCACTTAGATATTGTAGGTTACCTAGCGGGCACTTGGACTATCTAGGTTTCCTAGCTGGCACATGAACTATCTACGTTACCTAGCGGGTACGGAGTATGTAGGTTACCTACCGGGCTGTTGGACTATCTAGGTTACCTAGCGGGCACTGGGACTATCTAGGTTAACTAACGGGCACTTGAACTATGTAGGTTCCCTAGCGGGCCCTTGGACTATGTAAGTTCCCTAGCGGGCACTTGGTCTATGTAGGTTCCCTATCGGGCATTTGGAATACGTAGGTTACCTAGCGGGCCCTTGGACTATCTACGTTACCTAGGGGGAACCTGGACAATGTAGGTTAACTAGTGGGCACGTGGACTATCTAGGTTACCTAACAGGCACTTGGACTATGTAGGTTAACTAGCGGGCACTTGGACTATGTAGATTAACTAGCGGCACTTGGACTATCTACGTTAACTAGCGGGCCCTTGGACAATGTAGATTCCCTAGCGGGCACTTGGACTATGTATGTTCCAGCGCGGGCACTTGAACTATGTAGGTGCCCTAGTAGGCTCTTGGACTATGTAGGTTCCAGAGCGGGCACTTGGACTAATTAAATTCCCTAGCAGGCACTTGTACTATGTAGGATAACTAGCGGACACTTGGACAATCTAGGTTAACTAGCGGGTACTTGGACTATGTATGTTAACTAGCGGGCCCTTGAACTATGTAGATTAACTAGCGGAACTTGGACTATCTACATTAAATATCGGGCCCTTGGACTATGTAGATTCCCTAGCGGACACTTGGACTATATATGTTCCCTATGGACACTTGAACTATGTAAGTTAACTACCGGGCACTTGGACTATGTAGGTTAACTAGCGGGCCCTTGGACTATGTAGGTTACCTAGCGGGCACTTGGACTATGTAGGTAACCTAGCGGGCACTTGGACTATGTATGTTGCATAGCGGGCACTTGGACTTCTAGGTTAACGAATGGGCACTTGAACTATGTATGTTGCATAGCGGGCAATTGGACAACCCAGGTTAGGTAATGGGTACTTGGACTATCTAGGTTACCTAGTGGGAATTTGGACTATGTAGGTTACCTAGTGGGCACTTGGACTATCTAGGTTACTTAACGGGCACTTGGATGTCTAGGTTTCTTAGCGGCATTTGGACGATCTAGGTTTCTTAGCGGCATTTGGACGATCTAGGTTAACTAGCGTACACTTGGACTATCTAGGTTAACTAACGGGCACTTGGATGATCAATGTTAACTAGCGGGCACTTGGACTATCTAAGTTAGCTAACGGGCACTTGGTCTAAGTACGTTCCCTAGTGGGCACTTGGACACTCTAGGTTAACTAAAGGGCACTAGGACTATCTAGGATAACTAGCGGGCACTTGGACTATCAAAGTTAACAAGTGAGCCCTTGGATTATGTAGGTTAACTAGCGGGCCCTTGGACTATCTAGGTTACCTAGCGTGCACTTGGACTATATAGGTTACCTAGCGGGCACTTGGACTATGTAGGTTGCCTAGTGGGCACTTGGACTATCTAGGTTAACGAACGGGCACTTGGAATTTGCAGGTAACCTAGCGGGCACTTGGACTGTCTAGGTTACTTAGCGGGCACTTGAACTTCTAGGTTTATGAACGGGCACTTGGACTATGTAGTTTGCTTAGCGGACACTTGGACTATCAAGGTTAGGTAACGGGCACTTTGAGTATCTAGGTTACCTAGCGGGAACTTGGACAATGTAAGTTACCTAGCGGGCACTTGGACTATCTAGGTTACCTAAGGGGCACTTTGACTATCTGGGTTGCATAGCGGGCACTTGGATTATGTAGGTTAACTAGCGAGCACTTGGACTCTAGGTTACCTAGAGGGCACTTGGAATATCTAGGTTACCTAGCGGGCCCTTGGACTATGTAGGTTACCTAGCGGGCACTTGGACTATCTAGTTTAACTAGCGGACCTTGGACTTCGTAGGTTAACTAGCGGGCCCTTGGACTATGTAGGTTAACTAACGTGCACTTGGACTATCTAGGTTAACTAGCGGGCACTTGGATGATCAATGTTAACTAGCGGCTCTTGGACTATCTAGGTTAGCTAACAGGCACTTGGACTAAGTATGTCCCCTAGTGGGCATTTGGACACTCTAGGTTAACTAACTGGCACTAGGACTATCTAGGTTAACTAGCGGGCTCTTGGACTATATAGGTTACCTAGCCGGCACTAGGACTATGAAGGTTCCCTAGCGGGCACTAGGATTATCTAGGTTACCTAGCGGGCACTTGGACTATGAAGTTCAACTAGCGAGCACTTTGATTATGTAGGTTCCCTATCGGGCACTTGGACTATGTAGGTTCACTTGAGGGCATTTGGACTATAAAGGTTACCTAGCAGGCACTTGGACTATGTAGGTTCCCTATCGGGCACTTGGAAAATGTAGGTTAACTAGGGGGCGCTAGGACTATGTAGGTTACCTAGCGGGCCCTTAGACTATCTAGGTTACCTAGCGGGCACTGGACTATGTAGGCTCCCTAGCGGTTATTTGGACTATATAGATTACTTAGCGGGCACTTGGACTATCTAGGTTACCTAGCAGGCACTTGAACTATCTACGTTACCTAGCGGGTACTTGGAGTATGTAGGTTACCTACCGGGCTGTTGGACTATCTAGGTTACCTAGCGGGCACTTGGACTATCTAGGTTAACTAACGGTCACTTGGACTATGTAGGTTCCTTAGCGGGCACTTGGATTATGTAGGTTCCCTATAGGGCACTTGGACTATGTAGGTTAACTAGCGGGCACTTGGATTATGTAGGTCAACTAGCGGGCACTTGGATTATGTAAGTTCCTTATCGGGCACTTAGACTATGTAAGTACCCTAGCGGGCACATCGACTATGTAGGTTCCCTAGCGGGCATTTGGATTATGTAGGTTCCCTATCGGGCTCTTGGACTATGTAGGTCAACTAGGGGGCACTAGGACAATATAGGTTACCTAGCGGGCCCTTGGACTATCTAGGTTACCTAGGGGGAACCTGGACTAATTAGGTTAACTAGTGGGCACTTGGACTATCTACGTTACCTAGCAGGCACTTGGACTATGTACGTTCCCTAGCAGGCCCTTGGACTATCTAGGTTACCTAGCGGGCACTTAGACTATGTACATTACCTAGTGGGCCCTTGGAATATGTACGTTTCCTAGCGGGTACTTGAAAAAAATAGGTTCCCTAGCGGGCACATGGTCTATCTAGGTTAACTATCGGGCACTTGCACTATCTAGGTTAACTAGCGAGCACTTGGACTATCTAGGTTAACTAGCGGGCATTTGGAATATTAGGGCCCCTAGCGGGCATTTGGAGTATATTGGTTACCTAGCGGGCACTTGGACTATGTAAGTTAACGAACGGGTACTTGGACTATGTAGGTAACCTCGTGGTCACTTGAACTGTCTAGGTTACCTCGCAGGCACTTGGACTATGTAGGTTAACTAGCGGGCACTTGGACTATCTAGTTTAACTAGCGGGCCCTTGGACGATGTAGGTTAACTAGCAGGCTTTTGGACTATGTAGGTTAACGAGCGGGCCCTTGGACGATGTAGGTTAACTAGCGGGCCCTTGGACTATGTAGGTTAACTAGCGGGCCCTTGGACTATGTAGGTTACCTAGTGGGCACTTGGACGATCTAGGTTAACTAGCGGGCCATTGGACTATGTAGATTCCATAGCGGGCACTTAGACTATGTATGTTCCAGAGCGGGCACTTGGACTATGTAGGTTCCTTAGCAGTCACTTGGACTATGTAGGTTCCAGAGCGGGCACTTGGACTATCTAGGTTCCCTAGCGGGCACTTGTACTATGTAGGTTAATTAGCGGACACTTGGACGATCTAGGTTAACTAGCGGGTACTTGGATTATGTAGGTTAACTAGCGGAACCTTGAACTATGTAGATTAACTAGCGGCACTTGGACTATATACATTAACTAGCGGGCCCTTGGACTATGTAGATTGCCTAGCTGGCACTTGTAATATGTAGGTTCCCTAGCGGGCACTTGGACTCTGTATGTTCCCTACGAACACTTGAACTATGTAAGTTAATTACCGGGCACTTGGACTATGTAGGTTAACTAGCGGGCCCTTGGAATATCTAGGTTACCTAGCGGGCACTTGGACTATGTAGGTTAACTACCGGGCACTTGCCCCTATCTAGGTTACCGAACGGGCATTTGGACTATGTAGGTAACCTAGCGGGCACTTGGAGAGTCTAGGTTACCTAGCGGGCACTCGGACTTCTAGGTTAACGAACGGGCACTTGGACTATCTACGTTAACTAGCGGGCCCTTGGACTATGTAGATTCACTAGCGGGCATTTGGAGTATATAGATAACCTAGCAGGCACTTAGACTTTGTAGGTTACCTAGCGGCACAAGAACTATCTAGGTTACCTAGCTGGCACTTGAACTATCTACATTATAGCGGGTTCTTGGAGTATGTAGGTTACCTAGAGGGCTGTTGGATCATCTAAGTTACCAAGCGGGCACTGGGACTATCTAGGTTAACTAACGGGAACTTGGACTATGTAGGTTCCCTAGCGGGCCCTTGGACTATGTAGGTTCCCTAGCGAGCACTTGGACTATGTGGGTTCCCTAGCGGGCATTTGGACTATCTAGGTTACCTAACGGGCACTTGGACTATGTAGGTTCCCTAGCGGACACTTGGATTAAGTACGTTCCCTATCGGGCACTTGGATTCTGTAGGTTAACTAGTGGGCATTTGGACTATGTAGGTTACCTAGCGTGCACTTGGACTATGTAGGTTACCTAGCGGGCACTTGGACTATATAGGTTCCCTATCAGGCATTTGGACTATGTAGGTTGCCTAGCGGGCCCTTGGACTATCTAGGTTACCTAGGGGGAACCTGGACTATGTAGGGTAACTAGTGGGCACTTGGACTATGTAGGTTACCTAGCAGGCACTTGGACTATGTAGGTTAAGTAGCGGCCACTTGGACTATCTAGGTTACCTAGCGGGCACTTGGACTATGTACGTTCCCTAGCGGGCACTTGGACTGTCTACGTTACCTAGCGCGCACTTGGACTATGTACATTACCTAGCGGGCACTTGGACTATGTACGTTTCCTAGCGGGTACTTGGACTAGATAGGTTCCCTAGCGGGCACTTGGTCTATCTAGGTTAACTAGCGGGCACTTGGACTATCTAGGTTAACTAGCGAGCACTTGGACCATCTAGGTTAACTAGCGGGCATTTGGAATATTAGGGCCCCTTGCGGGCATTTGGACTATATTGGTTACCTAGCGGGCACTTGGACTATGTAGGTTAACGAACGGGCACTTGGACTATGTAGGTAACCTAGTGGTCACTTGAACTGTCTAGGTTACTAGCGGGCACTTAGACTATGTAGGTTTCCTAGCGGGCACATGGACTATCTAGGTTAACTAGCGGGCCCTTGGACGATGTAGGTTAACTAGCGGGCCCTTGCACTATGTAGGCTAACTAGCGGGCCCATGGATTATGTAGGTTTACTAGCAGACACTTTGACTATCTATGTTAACTAGCGGGCACTTGGACTATGTAGTTTCCCTAGCAGGCATTTGGACTATTTAGGTTACCTAGCGGGCACTTGGACTATGTAGGTTACCTAGCGGGCACTTGGACTTTCTAGGTTACCTAGCAGGCACTTTGACTATCTAGGTTAACTAACGGGCACTTGGACTATATAGGTTGCCTAGCGGGCACTTGGATTATGTATGTTCCCTATAGGGCACTTGTACTTTGTAGGTTAACTAGTGGGCACTTGGACTATGTAGGTCAACTAGCGGGCACTTGGATTATGTAAGTTCCCAATCGGGCACTTAGACTATGTAAGTACCCTAGCGGGCACATCGACTATGTGGGTTCCCTAGCGGGCATTTGGACTATCTAGGTTACCTAACGGGCACTTGGACTATGTAGGTTCCCTAGCAGGCTCTTGGACTATCTAGGTTACCTAGCAGGCACTTGGACTATGTAGGTTAACTAGCGGGCACTTGCACTCTCTAGGTTACCTAGCGGGCCCCTGGACTATGTACCTTCCGTAGCAGGCACTTGGACTATCTATGTTAACTAGCGGGCACTTGGACTATGTAGGTTAACTAGCGGGCACTTGGACTATGTAGGTTAACTAGAGGACACTTGGACGATCTAGGTTAACTAGCGGGCACTTGGACGATCTAGGTTAACTAACGGGCACTTGGACTATCAAAGTTAACAAGCGAGCCCTTGGACTATCTAGGTTAACTAGCGGGCCCTTCGACTATCTAGGTTACCGAGATAGCACTTGGACTATATAGGTTCCCTAGCGGGCACTTGGACTATCTAGGTTAACGAACGTGCACTTGGACTATGCAGGTAACCTAGCGGGCACTTGGACTGTCTAAGTTACATAGCGGGCACTTGGACTTCTAGGTTAACGAACGGGCACTTGGAATATGTATGATGCCTAGCGGGCACTTGGACAATCTAGGTTAGGTAACGGGCACTTGGACTATCTAGGTTACCTGGCGGGAACTTGGACAATGTAGGTTACCTAGCAGGCACTTGGACTATCTAGGTTAACTAGCGGGCACTTGGACTATCTAGGTTACCTAGCGGGCACTTGGACTATCTAGGTTACCTAGCGGGCCCTTGGACTATGTAGGATACCTAGCGGGCACTTGGACTGTCTTGGTTAACGAACGGGCACTTGGACTATGTAGGTAACCTAACGGGCACTTGGACTGTCTAGGATACCTAGCGGGCACTTTGAATATCTAGGTTAACTAGCAGACCT
Organism: Tenrec ecaudatus; assembly: GCF_050624435.1. Classification (NCBI taxonomy): domain Eukaryota; kingdom Metazoa; phylum Chordata; class Mammalia; order Afrosoricida; family Tenrecidae; genus Tenrec; species Tenrec ecaudatus. Next base: position 2,230,986 of record NW_027457627.1, read on the forward strand.
TGGACTATGTAGGTTAACTAGCGGGCCCTTGGACTATGTAGGTTAACTAGCGGGCTCTTGGAATATCTAGGTTTCCTAGCAGGCACTTGGACTATGTACATACCCTAGCGCGCACTTGGACTATCTTGGTTACCTAGCGGGCACTTGGACTATGTACGTTCCCTAGCGGGCACTTGGACTATCTATGTTAACTAGCGGGCACTTGGAATATGTAGGTTAACTAGCGGACACTTGCACTATGTAGGTTACTACCAGGCACTTGGACCATCTAGGTTAACAAGCGGGCACTTGGACTATCTAGGTTAACTAGCGTGCACTTGGACTATGTAGGTTCCCTAGCGGGCACATGGAATCTGTATGTTCCCTACAGACACTTGAACTAGGTAAGTTAACTACCGGCACGTGGACTATGTAGGTTAAATAGCGGGCCCTAGAACTATGTAGATTAACTAGCGGCACTTGGACTATCTACGTTAACTAGCGGGCCCTTGGACTATGTAGATTCCCTAGCGGGCATTTGCACAATATAGACAACCTAGCGGGCATTTTGACTTTGTAGGTTACCTAGCGGCACATGGACTATCTAGGTTACCTAGCTGGCACTTGAACTATCTACGTTATAGCGGGTTCTTGGAGTATGTAGGTTACCTAGCTGGCTGTTGGACTATCTAGTTTACCTAGCGGGCACATGGACTATGTACATACCCTAGCGCGCGCTTGGACTATCTAGGTTACCTATTGGGCACTTGGACTATGTACGTTCCCTAGTGGGCAGTTGGACTATCTAGGTTAACTAACGGGCACTTGGACTGTGTAGGTCCCCTAGCGGGCCCTTGGACTATGTAAGTTCCCTAGGTGGCACTTGGACTATGTAGGTTAACTAGCGGGCACTTGGACTATCTAGGTTAACTAGCAGGCCCTTGGACTATGTAAGTTCCCTAGCGGGCACTTGGACTATGTAGGTTAACTAGCTGGCACTTGGACTATCTAGGTTAACTAGCGGGCATATGGACTATTAGGGCCCCATGCGGGCATTTGGACTATATTGGTTACCTACTGGGAACTTGGACTATGTAGGTTAACGAACGGGCACTTGGACTATGTAGGTAACCTAGTGGTCACTTGAAATGTCTAGGTTACCTAGCGGGCACTTGGACTATGTAGGTTAACTAGCGGGCACTTGGACGATGTAGGTTACCTAGTGGGCACTTGGACGATCTACGTTAACTAGCGGGTAATTGGACTACGTAGGTTTACTAGCGGGCCCTTGGACTCTGTAGATTAACTAGCGGCACTTGGACTATCTACGTTAACTAGCGGGCCCTTGAACTATGTAGATTCCCTAGACGGCACTTGGATTATGTATGTTCCAGAGCGGGCACTTGGACTCTGTAGGTTCCCTAGCAGTCACTTGGACTATGTAGGTTCCAGAGCGGGCAATTAGACTATCTAGGTTCCCTAGCGGGCACTTGTACTATGTAGGTTAATTAGCGGACACTAGGACGATCTAGGTTAACTAGCGGGCCCTTGGACTATGTAGATTAACTAACGGTACTTGGACTATCTACATTAACTAGCGGGCCCTTCGACTATGTAGATTCCCTAGCAGGCACTTGGACTATGTAGGTTCCCTAGTGGGCACTTGGACTCTGTATGTTCCCTACGGACACTTGAACTATGTAAGTTAACTACCGGGCACTTGGACTATGTAGTTTAACTAGCGGGCTCTTGGACTATCTAGGTTACCTAGCGGGCACTTGGACTATGTAGGTTAACTACCGGGCACTTGCACTATCTAGGTTACCGAATGGGCATTTGGACTATGTAGGTAATCTAGCGGGCACTTGGAGAGTCTAGGTTACCTAGCGGGCACTCGGACTTCTAGGTTAACGAACGGGCACTTGTACTATGTATGTTGCATAGCGGGCAATTGGACTATCTAGGTTAGATAACGGTCACTTGGACTATCTAGGTTTCTTAGCGGGCACTTGGACGATCTTGGTTAACTAGAGGACACTTGGACTCTCTAGGTTAACTAGCATGCACTTGGAATATCTAGGTTTCTTAGCGGGTACTTGGACTATGTAGGGTAACTAGCGGACCCTTGGACTATGTAGATTAATAGCGGCACTTGGACTATCTAGGTTAAGTAGCGGGCGCTTGGACTATGTAGGTTCCCTAGCGGGCATTTGGACTATAAAGGTTACCTATCGGGCACTTGGACGATATAGGTTACCTAGCGGGCACTTGGACTATCTAGGTTACCAAGCGGGCCCTTGGACTATGTAGGTTTCCTAGCGGGCACTTGGACTATCTAGGTTAACGAACGGGCACTTAGACTATGTAGGTAACCTAGCGGGCACTTGGACAGTCTAGGTTACCTAGCTGGCACTTGGACTATGTAGGTCAACTGGCGGGCCCTTGGACTATCTAGGATAGCTAACGGGCAATTAGATTATGTAGGTTACCTAGCGGGCACTTGGAGTATGTAGGCTAACTAGGGGGCCCTTGGACGATCTAGGTTACCTAGCGGGTACTTGAACTATCTAGGTTAACTAGCGGGCACTTGCACTATCAAGGTTACCTAGTGGGCACTTGGACTATGTAAGTTCCCTAGCGGGCACATGGACTGTCTATTTTAACTAGCGGGCACTTGGAATATGTAGGTTAACTAGCGGACACTTGCACTATGTAGGTTACCTAGCAGCCACTTTGACTATCTAGGTTAACTAGCGGGCACTTGGACTATCTAGGTTAACTAGCGTGCACTTGGACTATGTAGGTTCCTTAGCGGGCACTTGGACTATCTAGGTTAACTAGCGGGCACTTGGACTATGTAGGTTAACTAGCGTGCCCTTGGACTAACTAGGTTACGTAGCGGGCACTTGGTATATAGGTTAACTAGCGGGCACTTGGACTATGTAGGTTAACTAGAGGACACTTGGACTATCTAGGTTAACAAGTGGGCCCTTGGACTATGTAGGTTAACTAGCAGGCACTTGGACAATCTAGGTTAACTAGCGGGCACTTGGACGATCTAGGTTAACTAGGGGGCACTTGGACAATGTAGGTTACCTAGCGGGCACTTGGACTATGTAGGTTACCTACTGGGCACTTGGACTATCTAGGTTAACGAACGGGCACTTGGAATATGCAGGTAACCTAGCGGGCACTTGGACTGTCTAGGTTACCTAGCGGGTACTTGGACTTCTAGGTTAACGAACGGGCTCTTGAACTATGTAGGTTGCCTAGCCGGCACTTGGACTATCTAGGTTAGGTACCGGGCACTTGGACTATCTAGGTTACCTAGTGGGAACTTGGAAAATGTAAGTTACCTAGCGGGCACTTGGACTATCTAGGTTACCTAACGGGCACTTTGACTATCTAGGTTACATAGCGGGCACTTGGACTATGTAGCTTAACTAGCGAGCACTTGGACGCTAAGTTACCTAGCGGGCACTTGGACTATCTAGGTTACCTAGCGGGCACTTGGACTATCTAAGTTACTTAGCGGGCCCTTGGACTATGTAGTTTTCCTAGGAGACACTTGGACTATCTAGGTTAACGAACGGGCACTTGGACTATGTAGGTTACCTAGCGGGCACTTGGACTATGTAGGTTCCCTATCGTTCTCTTGGAGAATGTAGGTTAACTAGGGGGCACTAGGACAATGTAGGTTATCTAGCGGGCCTTTGGAGTATCTAGGATACCTAGGGGGAACTTGGACTACGTAGGTTTACTAGTGGGCACTTGGACTATCTAGGTTACCTAGCAGGCACTTGGAATATTAGGGTCCCTAGCCGGCATTTGGACTATATAGGTTACCTAGTGGGCACTTGGACTATGTAGGTTAACGAACAGGCACTTGAACTATGTAGGTAAACTAGTGTTCACTTGAACTGTCTAGGTTACCTAGCGGGCACTTGGACTATGTAGGTTAACTAGCGGGCCCTTGGCCTATGTAGGTTAACTAGCGGGCCCTTGTACTATGTAGGTTAACTAGCGGGCACTTGGACGATCTAGGTTAACTAGCGGGTACTTGGACTATGTAAGTTAAATAGCGGGCCCTTGGACTATGTAGATTAACTAGCGGCACTTGGACTATATACGTTAACTAGCGGGCCCTTGGACTATGTAGATTAACTAGCGGCACTTGGACTATCTACATTAACTAGCGGGCCCTTCGACTATGTAGATTCCCTAGCAGGCACTTGGACTATGTAGGTTCCCTAGTGGGCACTTGGACTCTGTATGTTCCCTACGGACACTTGAACTATGTAAGTTAACTACCGGGCACTTGGACTATGTAGTTTAACTAGCGGGCTCTTGGACTATCTAGGTTACCTAGCGGGAACTTGGACTATGTAGGTTAACTACCGGGCACTTGCACTATCTAGGTTACCGAATGGGCATTTGGACTATGTAGGTAATCTAGCGGGCACTTGGAGAGTCTAGGTTACCTAGCGGGCACTTGGATATCTAGGTTAACGAACGGGCACTTGTACTATGTATGTTGCATAGCGGGCAATTGGACTATCTAGGTTAGGTAACGGTCACTTGGACTATCTAGGTTTCTTAGCGGGCACTTGGACGATCTTGGTTAACTAGAGGACACATGGACTCTCTAGGTTAACTAGCATGCACTTGGAATATCTAGGTTTCTTAGCGGGTACTTGGACTATGTAGGGTAACTAGCGGACCCTTGGACTATGTAGATTAATAGCGGCACTTGGACTATCTAGGTTAAGTAGCGGGCGCTTGGACTATGTAGGTTCCCTAGCGGGCATTTGGACTATAAAGGTTACCTATCGGGCACTTGGACGATATAGGTTACCTAGCGGGCACTTGGACTATCTAGGTTACCAAGCGGGCCCTTGGACTATGTAGGTTTCCTAGCGGGCACTTGGACTATCTAGGTTAACGAACGGGCACTTAGACTATGTAGGTAACCTAGCGGGCACTTGGACAGTCTAGGTTACCTAGCTGGCACTTGGACTATGTAGGTCAACTGGCGGGCCCTTGGACTATCTAGGATAGCTAACGGGCAATTAGATTATGTAGGTTACCTAGCGGGCACTTGGAGTATGTAGGCTAACTAGGGGGCCCTTGGACGATCTAGGTTACCTAGCGGGTACTTGAACTATCTAGGTTAACTAGCGGGCACTTGCACTATCAAGGTTACCTAGTGGGCACTTGGACTATGTAAGTTCCCTAGCGGTCACATGGACTGTCTATTTTAACTAGCGGGCACTTGGAATATGTAGGTTAACTAGCGGACACTTGCACTATGTAGGTTACCTAGCAGCCACTTTGACTATCTAGGTTAACTAGCGGGCACTTGGACTATCTAGGTTAACTAGCGTGCACTTGGACTATGTAGGTTCCTTAGCGGGCACTTGGACTATCTAGGTTAACTAGCGGGCACTTGGACTATGTAGGTTAACTAGCGTGCCCTTGGACTAACTAGGTTACGTAGCGGGCACTTGGTATATAGGTTAACTAGCGGGCACTTGGACTATGTAGGTTAACTAGAGGACACTTGGACTATCTAGGTTAACAAGTGGGCCCTTGGACTATGTAGGTTAACTAGCAGGCACTTGGACAATCTAGGTTAACTAGCGGGCACTTGGACGATCTAGGTTAACTAGGGGGCACTTGGACAATGTAGGTTACCTAGCGGGCACTTGGACTATATAGGTTACCAAGCGGGCACTTGGACTATGTAGGTTACCTACTGGGCACTTGGACTATCTAGGTTAACGAACGGGCACTTGGAATATGCAGGTAACCTAGCGGGCAATTGGACTGTCTAGGTTACCTAGCGGGTACTTGGACTTCTAGGTTAACGAACGGGCTCTTGAACTATGTAGGTTGCCTAGCCGGCACTTGGACTATCTAGGTTAGGTACCGGGCACTTGGACTATCTAGGTTACCTAGTGGGAACTTGGAAAATGTAAGTTACCTAGCGGGCACTTGGACTATCTAGGATACCTAACGGGCACTTTGACTATCTAGGTTACATAGCGGGCACTTGGACTATGTAGCTTAACTAGCGAGCACTTGGACGCTAAGTTACCTAGCGGGCACTTGGACTATCTAGGTTACCTAGCGGGCACTTGGACTATCTAAGTTACCTAGCGGGCCCTTGGACTATGTAGTTTTCCTAGGAGACACTTGGACTATCTAGGTTAACGAACGGGCACTTGGACTATGTAGGTTACCTAGCGGGCACTTGGACTATGTAGGTTCCCTATCGTTCTCTTGGAGAATGTAGGTTAACTAGGGGGCACTAGGACAATGTAGGTTATCTAGCGGGCCTTTGGAGTATCTAGGATACCTAGGGGGAACTTGGACTACGTAGGTTTACTAGTGGGCACTTGGACTATCTAGGTTACCTAGCAGGCACTTGGAATATTAGGGTCCCTAGCCGGCATTTGGACTATATAGGTTACCTAGCGGGCACTTGGACTATGTAGGATAACTAGCGGGCGTTTGGATTATCTAGGTTACATAGCAGGCACTTGGACTATGTACGTTTCCTTGCGGATACTTGGACTATCTGTGTTAACTAGCGGGCACTTGGACTATGTAGGATCCCTATCGGGCACTGGGACTATGTAGGTAACCTAGTGGTCACTAGAACTGTCTAGGTTACCTAGCGGGCACTTGGACTATGTAGGTTAACTAGCGAGCTCTTGGACTCTCTAGGTTAACTAGCGGGCACTTGGACTATTAGGTTCCCTAGCCGGCATTTGGACTATATAGGTTACCTAGCGGGCACTTGGACTATGTAGGTTAACGAACAGGCACTTGAACTATGTAGGTAAACTAGTGTTCACTTGAACTGTCTAGGTTACCTAGCGGGCACTTGGACTATGTAGGTTAACTAGCGGGCCCTTGGCCTATGTAGGTTAACTAGCGGGCCCTTGGACTATGTAGGTTAACTAGCGGGCACTTGGACGATCTAGGTTAACTAGCGGGTACTTGGACTATGTAAGTTAAATAGCGGGCCATTGGACTATGTAGATTAACTAGCGGCACTTGGACTATATACGTTAACTAGCGGGCCCTTGGACTATGTAGATTAACTAGCGGCACTTGGACTATCTACATTAACTAGCGGGCCCTTCGACTATGTAGATTCCCTAGCAGGCACTTGGACTATGTAGGTTCCCTAGTGGGCACTTGGACTCTGTATGTTCCCTACGGACACTTGAACTATGTAAGTTAACTACCGGGCACTTGGACTATGTAGTTTAACTAGCGGGCCCTTGGACTATCTAGGTTACCTAGCGGGCACTTGGACTATGTATGTTAACTACCGGGCACTTGCATTATCTAGGTTACCGAATGGGCATTTGGACTATGTAGGTAATCTAGCGGGCACTTGGAGAGTCTAGGTTACCTAGCGGGCACTTGGATATCTAGGTTAACGAACGGGCACTTGTACTATGTATGTTGCATAGCGGGCAATTGGACTATCTAGGTTAGGTAACGGTCACTTGGACTATCTAGGTTTCTTAGCGGGCACTTGTACGATCTAGGTTAACTAGAGGACACTTGGACTCTCTAGGTTAACTAGCATGCACTTGGAATATCTAGGTTTCTTAGCGGGTACTTGGACTATGTAGGGTAACCAGCGGACCCTTGGACTATGTAGATTAATAGCGGCACTTGGACTATCTAGGTTAAGTAGCGGGCGCTTGGACTATGTAGGTTCCCTAGCGGGCATTTGGACTATAAAGGTTACCTATCGGGCACTTGGACAATATAGGTTACCTAGCGGGCACTTGGACTATCTAGGTTACCAAGCGGGCCCTTGGACTATGTAGGTTTCCTAGCGGGCACTTGGACTATCTAGGTTAACGAACGGGCACTTAGACTATGTAGGTAACCTAGCGGGCACTTGGACAGTCTAGGTTACCTAGCTGGCACTTGGACTATGTAGTTCAACTGGCGGGCCCTTGGACTATCTAGGATAGCTAACGGGCAATTAGATTATGTAGGTTACCTAGCGGGCACTTGGAGTATGTAGGCTAACTAGGGGGCCCTTGGACGATCTAGGTTACCTAGCGGGTACTTGAACTATCTAGGTTAACTAGCGGGCACTTGCACTATCAAGGTTACCTAGTGGGCACTTGGACTATGTAAGTTCCCTAGCGGGCACATGGACTGTCTATTTTAACTAGCGGGCACTTGGAATATGTAGGTTAACTAGCGGACACTTGCACTATGTAGGTTACCTAGCAGCCACTTTGACTATCTAGGTTAACTAGCGGGCACTTGGACTATCTAGGTTAACTAGCGTGCACTTGGACTATGTAGGTTCCTTAGCGGGCACTTGGACTATCTAGGTTAACTAGCGGGCACTTGGACTATGTAGGTTAACTAGCGTGCCCTTGGACTAACTAGGTTACGTAGCGGGCACTTGGTATATAGGTTAACTAGCGGGCACTTGGACTATGTAGGTTAACTAGACGACACTTGGACTATCTAGGTTAACAAGTGGGCCCTTGGACTATGTAGGTTAACTAGCAGGCACTTGGACAATCTAGGTTAACTAGCGGGCACTTGGACGATCTAGGTTAACTAGGGGGCACTTGGACAATGTAGGTTACCTAGCGGGCACTTGGACTATATAGGTTACCAAGCGGGCACTTGGACTATGTAGGTTACCTACTGGGCACTTGGACTATCTAGGTTAACGAACGGGCTCTTGAACTATGTAGGTTGCCTAGCCGGCACTTGGACTATCTAGGTTAGGTAACGGGCACTTGGACTATCTAGGTTACCTAGTGGGAACTTGGAAAATGTAAGTTACCTAGCGGGCACTTGGACTATCTAGGTTACCTAACGGGCACTTTGACTATCTAGGTTACATAGCGGGCACTTGGACTATGTAGGTTAACTAGCGAGCACTTGGACGCTAAGTTACCTAGCGGGCACTTGGACTATCTAGGTTACCTAGCGGGCACTTGGACTATCTAAGTTACCTAGCGGGCCCTTGGACTATGTAGTTTTCCTAGGAGGCACTTGGACTATCTAGGTTAACGAACGGGCACTTGGACTATGTAGGTTACCTAGCGGGTATTTGGACTATGTAGGATCCCTATGGGACATTTGGACTACTTAGGTTAACTAGCGGGCACTTGGATTATCTAGGTTAACTAGCGGGCACTTGGACTATCTAGGTTAACTAGCGGGCACTTGGACTATCTAGGTCAACTAGCGGGCCCTTTTACTATGTAGGTTAACTAGCGAGCACTTGGACTATCTAGGTTAACTAGAGGGTATTTGGACTATGTAGGTTACCTAGCGGGCACTTGGACTATGTAGGTTCCCTATTGGGCATTTGGAGAATGTAGGTTAACTAGGGGCACTAGGACTATGTAGGTTCCCTATCGGGCACTTGGAGAATGTAGGTTAACTAGGGGCACTAGGACTATGTAGGTTACCTAGCGGGCCCTTGGACTATCTAGGTTACCTAGCGGGCATTTGGATTATGTAGGCTCCCTAGCGGGCATTTGGACTATATAGATTACCTAGCGGGCAATTAGATTTTGTAGGTTATCTAGCGGGCACTTTGACTATCTAGGTTACCTAGCTGGCACTTGAACTATCTACGTTACCTAGCGGTTATTTGGAGTATGTAGGTTACCTAACGGGCTGTTGGACTATCTAGGTTACCTAGCGGGCACTTGGACTATCTAGGTTAACTAACGGGCACTTGCACTATGTAGGTTCCCTAGCGGGCCCTTGGATTATGTAAGTTCCCTAGCGGGCACTTGGAGTATATGGGTTCCCTTGCGGGCATTAAGACTATCTGGGTTACCTAACGGGCACTTGGACTATGTAGGTTACCTAGCGGGCACTTGGACTATGTAGGTTCCCTATCGTTCTCTTGGAGAATGTAGGTTAACTAGGGGGCACTAGGACAATGTAGGTTATCTAGCGGGCCTTTGGAGTATCTAGGTTACCTAGGGGGAACTTGGACTATGTAGGTTTACTAGTGGGCACTTGGACTATCTAGGTTACCTAGCAGGCACTTGGACTATGTAGGATAACTAGCGGGCGTTTGGATTATCTAGGTTACATAGCAGGCACTTGGACTATGTACGTTTCCTTGCGGATACTTGGACTATCTATGTTAACTAGCGGGCACTTGGACTATGTAGGATCCCTATCGGGCACTGGGACTATGTAGGTAACCTAGTGGTCACTAGAACTGTCTAGGTTACCTAGCGGGCACTTGGACTATGTAGGTTAACTAGCGAGCTCTTGGACTCTCTAGGTTAACTAGCGGGCACTTGGACTATTAGGTTCCCTAGCCGGCATTTGGACTATATAGGTTACCTAGCGGGCACTTGGACTATGTAGGTTAACGAACAGGCACTTGAACTATGTAGGTAAACTAGTGTTCACTTGAACTGTCTAGGTTACCTAGCGGGCAATTGGACTATGTAGGTTAACTAGCGGGCCCTTGGCCTATGTAGGTTAACTAGCGGGCCCTTGGACTATGTAGGTTAACTAGCGGGCACTTGGACGATCTAGGTTAACTAGCGGGTACTTGGACTATGTAAGTTAAATAGCGGGCCATTGGACTATGTAGATTAACTAGCGGCACTTGGACTATATACGTTAACTAGCGGGCCCTTGGACTATGTAGATTAACTAGCGGCACTTGGACTATCTACATTAACTAGCGGGCCCTTCGACTATGTAGATTCCCTAGCTGGCACTTGGACTATGTAGGTTCCCTAGTGGGCACTTGGACTCTGTATGTTCCCTACGGACACTTGAACTATGTAAGTTAACTACCGGGCACTTGGACTATGTAGTTTAACTAGCGGGCCCTTGGACTATCTAGGTTACCTAGCGGGCACTTGGACTATGTATGTTAACTACCGGGCACTTGCACTATCTAGGTTACCGAATGGGCATTTGGACTATGTAGGTAATCTAGCGGGCACTTGGAGAGTCTAGGTTACCTAGCGGGCACTTGGATATCTAGGTTAACGAACGGGCACTTGTACTATGTATGTTGCATAGCGGGCAATTGGACTATCTAGGTTAGGTAACGGTCACTTGGACTATCTAGGTTTCTTAGCGGGCACTTGGACGATCTAGGTTAACTAGAGGACACTTGGACTCTCTAGGTTAACTAGCATGCACTTGGAATATCTAGGTTTCTTAGCGGGTACTTGGACTATGTAGGGTAACCAGCGGACCCTTGGACTATGTAGATTAATAGCGGCACTTGGACTATCTAGGTTAAGTACCGGGCACTTGGACTATGTAGGTTCCCTAGCGGGCATTTGGACTATAAAGGTTACCTAACGGACACTTGGATGATATAGGTTACCTAGCAGGCACTTGGACTATCTAGGTTACCAAGCGGGCCCTTGGATTATGTAGGTTTCCTAGCGGGCACTTGGACTATCTAGGTTAACGAACGGGCACTTAGACTATGTAGGTAACCTAGCGGGCACTTGGACAGTCTAGGTTACCTAGCTGGCACTTGGACTATGTATGTTAACTACCGGGCACTTGCACTATCTAGGTTACCGAATGGGCATTTGGACTATGTAGGTAATCTAGCGGGCACTTGGAGAGTCTAGGTTACCTAGCGGGCACATGGATATCTAGGTTAACGAACGGGCACTTGTACTATGTATGTTGCATAGCGGGCAATTGGACTATCTAGGTTAGGTAACGGTCACTTGGACTATCTAGGTTTCTTAGCGGGCACTTGGACGATCTAGGTTAACTAGAGGACACTTGGACTCTCTAGGTTAACTAGCATGCACTTGGAATATCTAGGTTTCTTAGCGGGTACTTGGACTATGTAGGGTAACCAGCGGACCCCTGGACTATGTAGATTAATAGCGGCACTTGGACTATCTAGGTTAAGTACCGGGCGCTTGGACTATGTAGGTTCCCTAGCGGGCATTTGGAGTATAAATGTTACCTATCGGACACTTGGACGATATAGGTTACCTAGCAGGCACTTGGACTATCTAGGTTACCAAGCGGGCCCTTGGACTATGTAGGTTTCCTAGCGGGCACTTGGACTATCTAGGTTAACGAACGGGCACTTAGACTATGTAGGTAACCTAGCGGGCACTTGGACAGTCTAGGTTACCTAGCTGGCACTTGGACTATGTAGGTCAACTAGGGGGCCCTTGGACTATCTAGGATAGCTAACGGGCAATTAGATTATGTAGGTTACCTAGCGGGCACTTGGAGTATGTAGGCTAACTAGGGGGCCCTTGGACGATCTAGGTTACCTAGCGGGTACTTGAACTATCTAGGTTAACTAGAGGGCACTTGCATTATCTAGGTTACCTAGTGGGCACTTGGACTATGTAAGTTCCCTAGCGGGCACATGGACTGTCTATTTTAACTAGCGGGCACTTGGAATATGTAGGTTAACTAGCGGACACTTGGACTATCTAGGTTAACTAGCGGGCACTTGGACTATGTAGGTTAACTAGCGTGCCCTTGGACTATCTAGGTTACGTAGCGGGCACTTGGTATATAGGTTAACTAGCGGGGACTTGGACTATGTAGGTTAACTAGAGGACACTTGGACTATCTAGGTTAACAAGTGGGCCCTTGGACTATGTAGGTTAACTAGCAGGCACTTGGACAATCTAGGTTAACTAGCGGGCACTTGGACAATCTAGGTTAACTAGCGGGCACTTGGACAATGTAGGTTACCTAGCGGGCACTTGGACTATATAGGTTACCAAGCGGGCACTTGGACTATGTATGTTACCTACTGGGCACTTGGACTATCTAGGTTAACGAACGGGCACTTGGAATATGTATGTTGCATAGCGGGCAATTGGACTATCTAGGTTAGGTAACGGTCACTTGGACTATCTAGGTTTCTTAGCGGGCACTTGGACGATCTTGGTTAACTAGAGGACACTTGGACTCTCTAGGTTAACTAGCATGCACTTGGAATATCTAGTTTTCTTAGCGGGTACTTGGACTATGTAGGGTAACTAGCGGACCCTTGGACTATGTAGATTAATAGCGGCACTTGGACTATCTAGGTTAAGTAGCGGGCGCTTGGACTATGTAGGTTCCCTAGCGGGCATTTGGACTATAAAGGTTACCTATCGGGCACTTGGACGATATAGGTTACCTAGCGGGCACTTGGACTATCTAGGTTACCAAGCAGGCCCTTGGACTATGTAGGTTTCCTAGCGGGCACTTGGACTATCTAGGTTAACGAACGGGCACTTAGACTATGTAGGTAACCTAGCGGGCACTTGGACAGTCTAGGTTACCTAGCTGGCACTTGGACTATGTAGGTCAACTGGCGGGCCCTTGGACTATCTAGGATAGCTAACGGGCAATTAGATTATGTAGGTTACCTAGCGGGCACTTGGAGTATGTAGGCTAACTAGGGGGCCCTTGGACGATCTAGGTTACCTAGCGGGTACTTGAACTATCTAGGTTAACTAGCGGGCACTTGCACTATCAAGGTTACCTAGTGGGCACTTGGACTATGTAAGTTCCCTAGCGGGCACATGGACTGTCTATTTTTACTAGCGGGCACTTGGAATATGTAGGTTAACTAGCGGACACTTGCACTATGTAGGTTACCTAGCAGCCACTTTGACTATCTAGGTTAACTAGCGGGCACTTGGACTATCTAGGTTAACTAGCGTGCACTTGGACTATGTAGGTTCCTTAGCGGGCACTTGGACTATCTAGGTTAACTAGCGGGCACTTGGACTATGTAGGTTAACTAGCGTGCCCTTGGACTAACTAGGTTACGTAGCGGGCACTTGGTATATAGGTTAACTAGCGGGCACTTGGACTATGTAGGTTAACTAGAGGACACTTGGACTATCTAGGTTAACAAGTGGGCCCTTGGACTATGTAGGTTAACTAGCAGGCACTTGGACAATCTAGGTTAACTAGCGGGCACTTGGACGATCTAGGTTAACTAGGGGGCACTTGGACAATGTAGGTTACCTAGCGGGCACTTGGACTATATAGGTTACCAAGCGGGCACTTGGACTATGTAGGTTACCTACTGGGCACTTGGACTATCTAGGTTAACGAACGGGCACTTGGAATATGCAGGTAACCTAGCGGGCACTTGGACTGTCTAGGTTACCTAGCGGGTACTTGGACTTCTAGGTTAACGAACGGGCTCTTGAACTATGTAGGTTGCCTAGCCGGCACTTGGACTATCTAGGTTAGGTAACAGGCACTTGGACTATCTAGGTTACCTAGTGGGAACTTGGAAAATGTAAGTTACCTAGCGGGCACTTGGACTATCTAGGTTACCTAACGGGCACTTTGACTATCTAGGTTACATAGCGGGCACTTGGACTATGTAGGTTAACTAGCGAGCACTTGGACGCTAAGTTACCTAGCGGGCACTTGGACTATCTAGGTTACCTAGCGGGCACTTGGACTATCTAAGTTACCTAGCGGGCCCTTGGACTATGTAGTTTTCCTAGGAGACACTTGGACTATCTAGGTTAACGAACGGGCACTTGGACTATGTAGGTTACCTAGCGGGCACTTGGACTATGTAGGTTCCCTATCGTTCTCTTGGAGAATGTAGGTTAACTAGGGGGCACTAGGACAATGTAGGTTATCTAGCGGGCCTTTGGAGTAATTAGGATACCTAGGGGGAACTTGGACTACGTAGGTTTACTAGTGGGCACTTGGACTATCTAGGTTACCTAGCAGGCACTTGGAATATTAGGGTCCCTAGCCGGCATTTGGACTATATAGGTTACCTTGTGGGCACTTGGACTATGTAGGTTAACGAACAGGCACTTGAACTATGTAGGTAAACTAGTGTTCACTTGAACTGTCTAGGTTACCTAGCGGGCACTTGGACTATGTAGGTTAACTAGCGGGCCCTTGGCCTATGTAGGTTAACTAGCGGGCCCTTGGACTATGTAGGTTAACTAGCGGGCACTTGGACGATCTAGGTTAACTAGCGGGTACTTGGACTATGTAAGTTAAATAGCGGGCCCTTGGACTATGTAGATTAACTAGCGGCACTTGGACTATATACGTTAACTAGCGGGCCCTTGGACTATGTAGATTAACTAGCGGCACTTGGACTATCTACATTAACTAGCGGGCCCTTCGACTATGTAGATTCCCTAGCAGGCACTTGGACTATGTAGGTTCCCTAGTGGGCACTTGGACTCTGTATGTTCCCTACGGACACTTGAACTATGTAAGTTAACTACCGGGCACTTGGACTATGTAGTTTAACTAGCGGGCCCTTGAACTATCTAGGTTACCTAGCGGGAACTTGGACTATGTAGGTTAACTACCGGGCACTTGCACTATCTAGGTTACCGAATGGGCATTTGGACTATGTAGGTAATCTAGCGGGCACTTGGAGAGTCTAGGTTACCTAGCGGGCACTTGGATATCTAGGTTAACGAACGGGCACTTGTACTATGTATGTTGCATAGCGGGCAATTGGACTATCTAGGTTAGGTAACGGTCACTTGGACTATCTAGGTTTCTTAGCGGGCACTTGGACGATCTAGGTTAACTAGAGGACACTTGGACTCTCTAGGTTAACTAGCATGCACTTGGAATATCTAGGTTTCTTAGCGGGTACTTGGACTATGTAGGGTAACTAGCGGACCCTTGGACTATATAGATTAATAGCGGCACTTGGACTATCTAGGTTAAGTAGCGGGCGCTTGGACTATGTAGGTTCCCTAGCGGGCATTTGGACTATAAAGGTTACCTATCGGGCACTTGGACGATATAGGTTACCTAGCGGGCACTTGGACTATCTAGGTTACCAAGCGGGCCCTTGGACTATGTAGGTAACCTTGCGGGCACTTGGAATGTCTAGGTTACCTAGCGGGCACTTTGACTATCTAGGTTAACGAACGGGCACTTGGACTATGTAGGTTACCTAGCGGGCACTTGGACTATGTAGGATCACTATCAGACATTTATACTACTTAGGTTAACTAGCGGGCACTTTGACTATCTAGGTTAACTAGCAGGCACTAGGACTATCTAGGTCAACTAGCGGGCCCTTCTACTATGTAGGTTAACTAGCGGGCACTTGGACGATCTAGGTTAACTAGCGGGCACTTGGACTATGTAGGTTACCTAGCGGGCACTTGGACTATATAGGTTACCAAGTGGGCACTTGGACTATGTAGGTTACCTACTGGGCACTTGGACTATCTAGGTTAACGAACGGGCACTTGGAATATGCAGGTAACCTAGCGGGCACTTGGACTGTCTAGGTTACCTAGCGGGTACTTGGACTTCTAGGTTAACGAACGGGCTCTTGAACTATGTAGGTTGCCTAGCCGGCACTTGGACTATCTAGGTTAGGTAACGGGCACTTGGACTATCTAGGTTACCTAGTGGGAACTTGGAAAATGTAAGTTACCTAGCGGGCACTTGGACTATCTAGGTTACCTAACGGGCACTTTGACTATCTAGGTTACATAGCGGGCACTTGGACTATGTAGGTTAACTAGCGAGCACTTGGACGCTAAGTTACCTAGCGGGCACTTGGACTATCTAGGTTACCTAGCGGGCACTTGGACTATCTAAGTTACCTAGCGGGCCCTTGGACTATGTAGTTTTCCTAGGAGGCACTTGGACTATCTAGGTTAACGAACGGGCACTTGGACTATGTAGGTTACCTAGCGGGTATTTGGACTATGTAGGATCCCTATGGGACATTTGGACTACTTAGGTTAACTAGCGGGCACTTGGATTATCTAGGTTAACTAGCGGGCACTTGGACTATCTAGGTTAACTAGCGGGCACTTGGACTATCTAGGTCAACTAGCGGGCCCTTTTACTATGTAGGTTAACTAGCGAGCACTTGGACTATCTAGGTTAACTAGAGGGTATTTGGACTATGTAGGTTACCTAGCGGGCACTTGGACTATGTAGGTTCCCTATTGGGCATTTGGAGAATGTAGGTTAACTAGGGGCACTAGGACTATGTAGGTTCCCTATCGGGCACTTGGAGAATGTAGGTTAACTAGGGGCACTAGGACTATGTAGGTTACCTAGCGGGCCCTTGGACTATCTAGGTTACCTAGCGGGCATTTGGATTATGTAGGCTCCCTAGCGGGCATTTGGACTATATAGATTACCTAGCGGGCAATTAGATTTTGTAGGTTATCTAGCGGGCACTTTGACTATCTAGGTTACCTAGCTGGCACTTGAACTATCTACGTTACCTAGCGGTTATTTGGAGTATGTAGGTTACCTAACGGGCTGTTGGACTATCTAGGTTACCTAGCGGGCACTTGGACTATCTAGGTTAACTAACGGGCACTTGCACTATGTAGGTTCCCTAGCGGGCCCTTGGATTATGTAAGTTCCCTAGCGGGCACTTGGAGTATATGGGTTCCCTTGCGGGCATTAAGACTATCTGGGTTACCTAACGGGCACTTGGACTATGTAGGTTACCTAGCGGGCACTTGGACTATGTAGGTTCCCTATCGTTCTCTTGGAGAATGTAGGTTAACTAGGGGGCACTAGGACAATGTAGGTTATCTAGCGGGCCTTTGGAGTATCTAGGTTACCTAGGGGGAACTTGGACTATGTAGGTTTACTAGTGGGCACTTGGACTATCTAGGTTACCTAGCAGGCACTTGGACTATGTAGGATAACTAGCGGGCGTTTGGATTATCTAGGTTACATAGCAGGCACTTGGACTATGTACGTTTCCTTGCGGATACTTGGACTATCTATGTTAACTAGCGGGCACTTGGACTATGTAGGATCCCTATCGGGCACTGGGACTATGTAGGTAACCTAGTGGTCACTAGAACTGTCTAGGTTACCTAGCGGGCACTTGGACTATGTAGGTTAACTAGCGAGCTCTTGGACTCTCTAGGTTAACTAGCGGGCACTTGGACTATTAGGGTCCCTAGAAGGCATTTGGACTATATAGGTTACCTAGCGGGCACTTGGACTATGTAGGTTAACGAACAGGCACTTGAACTATGTAGGTAAACTAGTGTTAACTTGAACTGTCTAGGTTACCTAGCGGGCACTTGGACTATGTAGGTTAACTAGCGGGCCCTTGGCCTATGTAGGTTAACTAGCGGGCCCTTGGACTATGTAGGTTAACTAGCGGGCACTTGGACGATCTAGGTTAACTAGCGGGTACTTGGACTATGTAAGTTAAATAGCGGGCCATTGGACTATGTAGATTAACTAGCGGCACTTGGACTATATACGTTAACTAGCGGGCCCTTGGACTATGTAGATTAACTAGCGGCACTTGGACTATCTACATTAACTAGCGGGCCCTTCGACTATGTAGATTCCCTAGCAGGCACTTGGACTATGTAGGTTCCCTAGTGGGCACTTGGACTCTGTATGTTCCCTACGGACACTTGAACTATGTAAGTTAACTACCGGGCACTTGGACTATGTAGTTTAACTAGCGGGCCCTTGGACTATCTAGGTTCCCTAGCGGGCATTTGGACTATAAAGGTTACCTATCGGACACTTGGACGATATAGGTTTCCTAGCGGGCACTTGGACTATCTAGGTTAACGAACGGGCACTTAGACTATGTAGGTAACCTAGCGGGCACTTGGACAGTCTAGGTTACCTAGCTGGCACTTGGACTATGTAGGTCAACTAGGGGGCCCTTGGACTATCTAGGATAGCTAACGGGCAATTAGATTATGTAGGTTACCTAGCGGGCACTTGGAGTATGTAGGCTAACTAGGGGGCCCTTGGACGATCTAGGTTACCTAGCGGGTACTTGAACTATCTAGGTTAACTAGAGGGCACTTGCATTATCTAGGTTACCTAGTGGGCACTTGGACTATGTAAGTTCCCTAGCGGGCACATGGACTGTCTATTTTAACTAGCGGGCACTTGGAATATGTAGGTTAACTAGCGGGCACTTGGACTATCTAGGTTAACTAGCGGGCACTTGGACTATGTAGGTTAACTAGCGTGCCCTTGGACTATCTAGGTTACGTAGCGGGCACTTGGTATATAGGTTAACTAGCGGGGACATGGACTATGTAGGTTAACTAGAGGACACTTGGACTATCTAGGTTAACAAGTGGGCCCTTGGACTATGTAGGTTAACTAGCAGGCACTTGGACAATCTAGGTTAACTAGCGGGCACTTGGACAATCTAGGTTAACTAGCGGGCACTTGGACAATGTAGGTTACCTAGCCGGCACTTGGACTATAAAGGTTACCAAGAGGGCACTTGGACTATGTATGTTACCTACTGGGCACTTGGACTATCTAGGTTAACGAACGGGCACTTGGAATATGCAGGTAACCTAGCGGGCACTTGGACTGTCTAGGTTACCTAGCAGGTACTTGGACTTCTAGGTTAACGAACGGGCTCTTGAACTATGTAGGTTGCCTAGCCGGCACTTGGACTATCTAGGTTAGGTAACGGGCACTTTGAGTATCTAGGTTACCTAGTGGGAACTTGGAAAATGTAAGTTACCTAGCGGGCACTTGGACTATCTAGGTTACCTAACGGGCACTTTGACTATCTAGGTTACAAAGCGGGCACTTGGACTATGTAGGTTAACTAGCGAGCACTTGGACTCTAAGTTACCTAGCGGGCACTTGGACTATCTAAGTTACCTAGCGGGCCCTTGGACTATGTAGTTTTCCTAGCGGGCACTTGGACAATCTAGGTTAACGAACGGGCACTTGGACTATGTAGGTTGCCTAGCGGGCACTTGGACTATGTAGGATCCCTATCGGACATTTGGACTACTTAGGTTAACTAGCGGGCACTTGGACTATCTAGGTTAACTAGCGGGCACTTGGACTATCTAGGTCAACTAGCGGGCCCTTTTACTATGTAGGTTAACTAGCGAGCACTTGGACTATCTAGGTTAACTAGATGGTATTTGGATTATGTAGGTTACCTAGCGGACACTTGGACTATGTAGGTTCCCTATTGGGCATTTGGAGAATGTAGGTTAACTAGAGGCACTAGGACTATGTAGGTTCCCTATCGGGCACTTGGAGAATGTAGGTTAACTAGGGGCACTAGGACTACGTAGGTTACCTAGCGGGCCCTTGGACTATCTAGGTTACCTAGCGGGCATTTGGATTATGTTGGCTCCCTAGCGGGCATTTGGACTATATAGATTACCTAGCGGGCAATTAGATTTTGTAGGTTATCTAGCGGGCACTTTGACTATCTAGGTTACCTAGCTGGCACTTGAACTATCTACGTTACCTACCGGTTATTTGGAGTATATAGGTTACCTAACGGGCTGTTGGACTATCTAGGTTACCTAGTGGGCACTTGGACTATCTAGGTTAACTAACGGGCACTTGCACTATGTAGGTTCCCTAGCGGGCCCTTGGATTATGTAAGTTCCCTAGCAGGCACTTGGACTATATGGGTTCCCTTGCGGGCATTAAGACTATCTGGGTTACCTAACGGGCACTTGGACTATGTAGGTTACCTAGCGGGCACTTGGACTATGTAGGTTCCCTATCGTTCTCTTGGAGAATGTAGGTTAACTAGGGGGCACTAGGACAATGTAGGTTATCTAGCGGGCCTTTGGAGTATCTAGGTTACCTAGGGGGAACTTGGACTATGTAGGTTTACTAGTGGGCACTTGGACTATCTAGGTTACCTAGCAGGCACTTGGACTATGTAGGATAACTGGCGGGCATTTGGATTATCTAGGTTACATAGCAGGCACTTGGAGTATGTACGTTTCCTTGCGGGTACTTGGACTATCTATGTTAACTAGCGGGCACTTGGACTATGTAGGATCCCTATCGGGCACTGGGACTATGTAGGTAACCTAGTGGTCACTTGAACTGTCTAGGTTACCTAGCGGGCACTTGGAGTATGTAGGTTAACTAGCGAGCTCTTCGACTCTCTAGGTTAACTAGCGGGCACTTGGACTATTAGGGTCCCTAGCGGGCATTTGGACTATATAGGTTACCTAGCGGGCACTTGGACTATGTAGGTTAACGAACAGGCACTTGAACTATGTAGGTAAACTAGTGTTCACTTGAACTGTCTAGGTTACCTAGCGGGCACTTGGACTATGTAGGTTAACTAGCGGGCCCTTGGCCTATGTAGGTTAACTAGCGGGCCCTTGGACGATCTAGGTTAACTAGCGGGCACTTGGACGATCTAGGTTAACTAGCGGGTACTTGGACTATGTAAGTTAAATAGCGGGCCCTTGGACTGTGTAGATTAACTAGCGGCACTTGGACTATATACGTTAACTAGCGGGCCCTTGGACTATGTAGATTAACTAGCGGCACTTGGACTATCTACATTAACTAGCGGGCCCTTCGACTATGTAGATTACCTAGCAGGCACTTGGACTATGTAGGTTCCCTAGTGGGCACTTGGACTCTGTATGTTCCCTACGGACACTTGAACTATGTAAGTTAACTACCGGGCACTTGGACTATGTAGTTTAACTAGTGGGCCCTTGAACTATCTAGGTTACCTAGCGGGAACTTGGACTATGTAGGTTAACTACCGGGCACTTGCACTATCTAGGTTACCGAATGGGCATTTGGACTATGTAGGTAATCTAGCGGGCACTTGGAGAGTCTAGGTTACCTAGCGGGCACTTGGATATCTAGGTTAACGAACGGGCACTTGTACTATGTATGTTGCATAGCGGGCAATTGGACTATCTAGGTTAGGTAACGGTCACTTGGACTATCTAGGTTTCTTAGCGGGCACTTGGACGATCTAGGTTAACTAGAGGACACTTGGACTCTCTAGGTTAACTAGCATGCACTTGGAATATCTAGGTTTCTTAGCGGGTACTTGGACTATGTAGGGTAACTAGCGGACCCTTGGACTATGTAGATTAATAGCGGCACTTGGACTATCTAGGTTAAGTACCGGGCGCTTGGACTATGTAGGTTCCCTAGCGGGCATTTGGACTATAAAGGTTACCTATCGGACACTTGGACGATATAGGTTACCTAGCGGGCACTTGGACTATCTAGGTTACCAAGTGGGCCCTTGGATTATGTAGGTTTCCTAGCGGGCACTTGGACTATCTAGGTTAACGAACGGGCACTTGGACTATGTAGGTTACCTAGCGGGCACTTGGACTATGTAGGATCCCTATCGGACATTTGGACTACTTAGGTTAACTAGCGGGCACTTGGACTATCTAGGTTAACTAGCGGGCACTTGGACTATCTAAGTCAACTAGCGGGCCCTTTTACTATGTAGGTTAACTAGCGAGCATTTGGACTATCTAGGTTAACTAGAGGGTATTTGGACTATGTAGGTTACCTAGCGGGCACTTGGATTATGTAGGTTCCCTATTGGGCATTTGGAGAATGTAGGTTAACTAGGGGCACTAGGACTATGTAGGTTCCCTATCGGGCACTTGGAGAATGTAGGTTAACTAGGGGCACTAGGAATATGAAGGTTAACTAGCAGGCCCTTGGACTACGTAGGTTAACTAGCGGACACTTGGACTATCTAGGTTAACTAGCGGGCACTTGTACTATGTAGGTTAACTAGAGGACACTTGCACTATGTAGGTTACCTAGCGGGCCCTTGGACTATGTTGGTTCCCTAGCAGGCACTTGGACTATGTAGGTTCCAGAGAAGGCACTTGGACTATCTAGGTTCCCTAACGAGCACTTGGACTATGTAGGTTAACTAGCAGACACTTGGACGATCTAGGTCAACTAGCGGGTACTTGGACTATGTAGGTTCCCTAGCGGGCATTTGGACTATAAAGGTTACCTATCGGACACTTGGACGATATAGGTTACCTAGCGGGCACTTGGACTATCTAGGTTACCAAGCAGGCCCTTGGACTATGTAGGTTTCCTAGCGGGCACTTGGACTATCTAGGTTAACGAACGGGCACTTAGACTATGTAGGTAACCTAGCGGGCACTTGGACAGTCTAGGTTACCTACCTGGCACTTGGACTATGTAGGTCAACTGGCGGGCCCTTGGACTATCTAGGATAGCTAACGGGCAATTAGATTATGTAGGTTACCTAGCGGGCACTTGGAGTATGTAGGCTAACTAGGGGGCCCTTGGACGATCTAGGTTACCTAGCGGGTACTTGAACTATCTAGGTTAACTAGCGGGCACTTGCACTATCAAGGTTACCTAGTGGGCACTTGGACTATGTAAGTTCCCTAGCGGGCACATGGACTGTCTATTTTTACTAGCGGGCACTTGGAATATGTAGGTTAACTAGCGGACACTTGCACTATGTAGGTTACCTAGCAGCCACTTTGACTATCTAGGTTAACTAGCGGGCACTTGGACTATCTAGGTTAACTAGCGTGCACTTGGACTATGTAGGTTCCTTAGCTAGCACTTGGACTATCTAGGTTAACTAGCGGGCACTTGGACTATGTAGTTTAACTAGCGTGCCCTTGGACTAACTAGGTTACGTAGCGGGCACTTGGTATATAGGTTAACTAGCGGGCACTTGGACTATGTAGGTTAACTAGAGGACACTTGGACTATCTAGGTTAACAAGTGGGCCCTTGGACTATGTAGGTTAACTAGCAGGCACTTGGACAATCTAGGTTAACTAGCGGGCACTTGGACGATCTAGGTTAACTAGCGGGAACTTGGACAATGTAGGTTACCTAGCGGGCACTTGGACTATATAGGTTACCAAGTGGGCACTTGGACTATGTAGGTTACCTACTGGGCACTTGGACTATCTAGGTTAACGAACGGGCACTTGGAATATGCAGGTAACCTAGCGGGCACTTGGACTGTCTAGGTTACCTAGCGGGTACTTGGACTTCTAGGTTAACGAACGGGCTCTTGAACTATGTAGGTTGCCTAGCCGGCACTTGGACTATCTAGGTTAGGTAAAGGGCACTTGGACTATCTAGGTTACCTAGTGGGAACTTGGAAAATGTAAGTTACCTAGCGGGCACTTGGACTATCTAGGTTACCTAACGGGCACTTTGACTATCTAGGTTACATAGCGGGCACTTGGACTATGTAGGTTAACTAGCGAGCACTTGGACGCTAAGTTACCTAGCGGGCACTTGGACTATCTAGGTTACCTAGCGGGCACTTGGACTATCTAAGTTACCTAGCGGGCCCTTGGACTATGTAGTTTTCCTAGGAGACACTTGGACTATCTAGGTTAACGAACGGGCACTTGGACTATGTAGGTTACCAAGCGGGCACTTGGACTATGTAGGTTCCCTATCGTTCTCTTGGAGAATGTAGGTTAACTAGGGGGCACTAGGACAATGTAGGTTATCTAGCGGGCCTTTGGAGTATCTAGGATACCTAGGGGGAACTTGGACTACGTAGGTTTACTAGAAGGCACTTGGACTATCTAGGTTACCTAGCAGGCACTTGGAATATTAGGGTCCCTAGCCGGCATTTGGACTATATAGGTTACCTAGTGGGCACTTGGACTATGTAGGTTAACGAACAGGCACTTGAACTATGTAGGTAAACTAGTGTTCACTTGAACTGTCTAGGTTACCTAGCGGGCACTTGGACTATGTAGGTTAACTAGCGGGCCCTTGGCCTATGTAGGTTAACTAGCGGGCCCTTGGACTATGTAGGTTAACTAGCGGGCACTTGGACGATCTAGGTTAACTAGCGGGTACTTGGACTATGTAAGTTAAATAGCGGGCCCTTGGACTATGTAGATTAACTAGCGGCACTTGGACTATCTAGGTTAGGTAAAGGGCACTTGGACTATCTAGGTTACCTAGTGGGAACTTGGAAAATGTAAGTTACCTAGCGGGCACTTGGACTATCTAGGTTACCTAACGGGCACTTTGACTATCTAGGTTACATAGCGGGCACTTGGACTATGTAGGTTAACTAGCGAGCACTTGGACGCTAAGTTACCTAGCGGGCACTTGGACTATCTAGGTTACCTAGCGGGCCCTTGGACGATCTAGGTTAACTAGCGGGCACTTGGACGATCTAGGTTAACTAGCGGGTACTTGGACTATGTAAGTTAAATAGCGGGCCCTTGGACTGTGTAGATTAACTAGCGGCACTTGGACTATATACGTTAACTAGCGGGCCCTTGGACTATGTAGATTAACTAGCGGCACTTGGACTATCTACATTAACTAGCGGGCCCTTCGACTATGTAGATTCCCTAGCAGGCACTTGGACTATGTAGGTTCCCTAGTGGCACTTGGACTCTGTATGTTCCCTACGGACACTTGAACTATGTAAGTTAACTACCGGGCACTTGGACTATGTAGTTTAACTAGCGGGCCCTTGAACTATCTAGGTTACCTAGCGGGAACTTGGACTATGTAGGTTAACTACCGGGCACTTGCACTATCTAGGTTACCGAATGGGCATTTGGACTATGTAGGTAATCTAGCGGGCACTTGGAGAGTCTAGGTTACCTAGCGGGCACTTGGATATCTAGGTTAACGAACGGGCACTTGTACTATGTATGTTGCATAGCGGGCAATTGGACTATCTAGGTTAGGTAACAGTCACTTGGACTATCTAGGTTTCTTAGCGGGCACTTGGACGATCTAGGTTAACTAGAGGACACTTGGACTCTCTAGGTTAACTAGCATGCACTTGGAATATCTAGGTTTCTTAGCGGGTACTTGGACTATGTAGGGTAACTAGCGGACCCTTGGACTATATAGATTAATAGCGGCACTTGGACTATCTAGGTTAAGTAGCGGGCGCTTGGACTATGTAGGTTCCCTAGCGGGCATTTGGACTATAAAGCTTACCTATCGGGCACTTGGACGATATAGGTTACCAAGCGGGCCCTTGGACTATGTAGGTAACCTTGCGGGCACTTGGAATGTCTAGGTTACCTAGCGGGCACTTTGACTATCTAGGTTAACGAACGGGCACTTGGACTATGTAGGTTACCTAGCGGGCACTTGGACTATGTAGGATCACTATCAGACATTTATACTACTTAGGTTAACTAGCGGGCACTTTGACTATCTAGGTTAACTAGCAGGCACTAGGACTATCTAGGTCAACTAGCGGGCCCTTCTACTATGTAGGTTAACTAGCGGGCACTTGGACGATCTAGGTTAACTAGCGGGCACTTGGACTATGTAGGTTACCTAGCGGGCACTTGGACTATATAGGTTACCAAGTGGGCACTTGGACTATGTAGGTTACCTACTGGGCACTTGGACTATCTAGGTTAACGAACGGGCACTTGGAATATGCAGGTAACCTAGCGGGCACTTGGACTGTCTAGGTTACCTAGCGGGTACTTGGACTTCTAGGTTAACGAACGGGCTCTTGAACTATGTAGGTTGCCTAGCCGGCACTTGGACTATCTAGGTTAGGTAACGGGCACTTGGACTATCTAGGTTACCTAGTGGGAACTTGAAAAATGTAAGTTACCTAGCGGGCACTTGGACTATCTAGGTTACCTAACGGGCACTTTGACTATCTAGGTTACATAGCGGGCACTTGGACTATGTAGGTTAACTAGCGAGCACTTGGACGCTAAGTTACCTAGCGGGCACTTGGACTATCTAGGTTACCTAGCGGGCACTTGGACTATCTAAGTTACCTAGCGGGCCCTTGGACTATGTAGTTTTCCTAGGAGGCACTTGGACTATCTAGGTTAACGAACGGGCACTTGGACTATGTAGGTTACCTAGCGGGTATTTGGACTATGTAGGATCCCTATGGGACATTTGGACTACTTAGGTTAACAAGCGGGCACTTGGATTATCTAGGATAACTAGCGGGCACTTGGACTATCTAGGTTAACTAGCGGGCACTTGGACTATCTAGGTCAACTAGCGGGCCCTTTTACTATGTAGGTTAACTAGCGAGCACTTGGACTATCTAGGTTAACTAGAGGGTATTTGGACTATGTAGGTTACCTAGCGGGCACTTGGACTATGTAGGTTCCCTATTGGGCATTTGGAGAATGTAGGTTAACTAGAGGCACTAGGACTATGTAGGTTCCCTATCGGGCACTTGGAGAATGTAGGTTAACTAGGGGCACTAGGACTACGTAGGTTACCTAGCGGGCCCTTGGACTATCTAGGTTACCTAGCGGGCATTTGGATTATGTTGGCTCCCTAGCGGGCATTTGGACTATATAGATTACCTAGCGGGCAATTAGATTTTGTAGGTTATCTAGCGGGCACTTTGACTATCTAGGTTACCTAGCTGGCACTTGAACTATCTACGTTACCTAGCGGTTATTTGGAGTATGTAGGTTACCTAACGGGCTGTTGGACTATCTAGGTTACCTAGCGGGCACTTGGACTATCTAGGTTAACTAACGGGCACTTGCACTATGTAGGTTCCCTAGCGGGCCCTTGGATTATGTAAGTTCCCTAGCGGGCACTTGGAGTATATGGGTTCCCTTGCGGGCATTAAGACTATCTGGGTTACCTAACGGGCACTTGGACTATGTAGGTTACCTAGCGGGCACTTGGACTATGTAGGTTCCCTATCGTTCTCTTGGAGAATGTAGGTTAACTAGGGGGCACTAGGACAATGTAGGTTATCTAGCGGGCCTTTGGAGTATCTAGGTTACCTAGGGGGAACTTGGACTATGTAGGTTTACTAGTGGGCACTTGGACTATCTAGGTTACCTAGCAGGCACTTGGACTATGTAGGATAACTAGTGGGCGTTTGGATTATCTAGGTTACATAGCAGGCACTTGGACTATGTACGTTTCCTTGCGGATACTTGGACTATCTGTGTTAACTAGCGGGCACTTGGACTATGTAGGATCCCTATCGGGCACTGGGACTATGTAGGTAACCTAGTGGTCACTAGAACTGTCTAGGTTACCTAGCGGGCACTTGGACTATGTAGGTTAACTAGCGAGCTCTTGGACTCTCTAGGTTAACTAGCGGGCACTTGGACTATTAGGGTCCCTAGCCGGCATTTGGACTATATAGGTTACCTAGCGGGCACTTGGACTATGTAGGTTAACGAACAGGCACTTGAACTATGTAGGTAAACTAGTGTTCACTTGAACTGTCTAGGTTACCTAGCGGGCACTTGGACTATGTAGGTTAACTAGCGGGCCCTTGGCCTATGTAGGTTAACTAGCGGGCCTTTGGACTATGTAGGTTAACTAGCGGGCACTTGGACGATCTAGGTTAACTAGCGGGTACTTGGACTATGTAAGTTAAATAGCGGGCCATTGGACTATGTAGATTAACTAGCGGCACTTGGACTATATACGTTAACTAGCGGGCCCTTGGACTATGTAGATTAACTAGCGGCACTTGGACTATCTACATTAACTAGCGGGCCCTTCGACTATGTAGATTCCCTAGCAGGCACTTGGACTATGTAGGTTCCCTAGTGGGCACTTGGACTCTGTATGTTCCCTACGGACACTTGAACTATGTATGTTAACTACCGGGCACTTGGACTATGTAGTTTAACTAGCGGGCCCTTGGACTATCTAGGTTACCTAGCGGGCACTTGGACTATGTATGTTAACTACCGGGCACTTGCACTATCTAGGTTACCGAATGGGCATTTGGACTATGTAGGTAATCTAGCGGGCACTTGGAGAGTCTAGGTTACCTAGCGGGCACTTGGATATCTAGGTTAACGAACGGGCACTTGTACTATGTATGTTGCATAGCGGGCAATTGGACTATCTAGGTTAGGTAACGGTCACTTGGACTATCTAGGTTTCTTAGCGGGCACTTGGACGATCTAGGTTAACTAGAGGACACTTGGACTCTCTAGGTTAACTAGCATGCACTTGGAATATCTAGGTTTCTTAGCGGGTACTTGGACTATGTAGGGTAACCAGCGGACCCTTGGACTATGTAGATTAATAGCGGCACTTGGACTATCTAGGTTAAGTACCGGGCGCTTGGACTATGTAGGTTCCCTAGCGGGCATTTGGACTGTAAAGGTTACCTATCGGGCACTTGGACGATATAGGTTACCTAGCGGGCACTTGGACTATCTAGGTTACCAAGCGGGCCCTTGGACTATGTAGGTTTCCTAGCGGGCACTTGGACTATCTAGGTTAACGAACGGGCACTTAGACTATGTAGGTAACCTAGCGGGCACTTGGACAGTCTAGGTTACCTAGCTGGCACTTGGACTATGTAGGTCAACTGGCGGGCCCTTGGACTATCTAGGATAGCTAACGGGCAATTAGATTATGTAGGTTACCTAGCGGGCACTTGGAGTATGTAGGCTAACTAGGGGGCCCTTGGACGATCTAGGTTACCTAGCGGGTACTTGAACTATCTAGGTTAACTAGCGGGCACTTGCACTATCAAGGTTACCTAGTGGGCACTTGGACTATGTAAGTTCCCTAGCGGGCACATGGACTGTCTATTTTAACTAGCGGGCACTTGGAATATGTAGGTTAACTAGCGGACACTTGCACTATGTAGGTTACCTAGCAGCCACTTTGACTATCTAGGTTAACTAGCGGGCACTTGGACTATCTAGGTTAACTAGCGTGCACTTGGACTATGTAGGTTCCTTAGCGGGCACTTGGACTATCTAGGTTAACTAGCGGGCACTTGGACTATGTAGGTTAACTAGCGTGCCCTTGGACTAACTAGGTTACGTAGCGGGCACTTGGTATATAGGTTAACTAGCGGGCACTTGGACTATGTAGGTTAACTAGAGGACACTTGGACTATCTAGGTTAACAAGTGGGCCCTTGGACTATGTAGGTTAACTAGCAGGCACTTGGACAATCTAGGTTAACTAGCGGGCACTTGGACGATCTAGGTTAACTAGGGGGCACTTGGACAATGTAGGTTACCTAGCGGGCACTTGGACTATATAGGTTACCAAGCGGGCACTTGGACTATGTAGGTTACCTACTGGGCACTTGGACTATCTAGGTTAACGAACGGGCACTTGGAATATGCAGGTAACCTAGCGGGCACTTGGACTATCTAGGTTAGGTAACGGGCACTTGGACTATCTAGGTTACCTAGTGGGAACTTGGAAAATGTAAGTTACCTAGCGGGCACTTGGACTATCTAGGTTACCTAACGGGCACTTTGACTATCTAGGTTACATAGCGGGCACTTGGACTATGTAGGTTAACTAGCGAGCACTTGGACGCTAAGTTACCTAGCGGGCACTTGGACTATCTAGGTTACCTAGCGGGCATTTGGACTATCTAAGTTACCTAGCGGGCCCTTGGACTATGTAGTTTTCCTAGGAGACACTTGGACTATCTAGGTTAACGAACGGGCACTTGGACTATGTAGGTTACCTAGCGGGCACTTGGACTATGTAGGTTCCCTATCGTTCTCTTGGAGAATGTAGGTTAACTAGGGGGCACTAGGACAATGTAGGTTATCTAGCGGGCCTTTGGAGTATCTAGGATACCTAGGGGGAACTTGGACTACGTAGGTTTACTAGTGGGCACTTGGACTATCTAGGTTACCTAGCAGGCACTTGGACTATTAGGGTCCCTAGCCGACATTTGGACTATATAGGTTACCTAGTGGGCACTTGGACTATGTAGGTTAACGAACAGGCACTTGAACTATGTAGGTAAACTAGTGTTCACTTGAACTGTCTAGGTTACCTAGCGGGCACTTGGACTATGTAGGTTAACTAGCGGGCCCTTGGCCTATGTAGGTTAACTAGCGGGCCCTTGGACTATGTAGGTTAACTAGCGGGCACTTGGACGATCTAGGTTAACTAGCGGGTACTTGGACTATGTAAGTTAAATAGCGGGCCCTTGGACTATGTAGATTAACTAGCGGCACTTGGACTATATACGTTAACTAGCGGGCCCTTGGACTATGTAGATTAACTAGCGGCACTTGGACTATCTACATAAACTAGAGGGCCCTTCGACTATGTAGATTCCCTAGCAGGCACTTGGACTATGTAGGTTCCCTAGTGGGCACTTGGACTCTGTATGTTCCCTACGGACACTTGAACTATGTAAGTTAACTACCGGGCACTTGGACTATGTAGTTTAACTAGCGGGCCCTTGAACTATCTAGGTTACCTAGCGGGAACTTGGACTATGTAGGTTAACTACCGGGCACTTGCACTATCTAGGTTACCGAATGGGCATTTGGACTATGTAGGTAATCTAGCGGGCACTTGGAGAGTCTAGGTTACCTAGCGGGCACTTGGATATCTATGTTAACGAACGGGCACTTGTACTATGTATGTTCCATAGCGGGCAATTGGACTATCTAGGTTAGGTAACGGTCACTTGGACTATCTAGGTTTCTTAGCGGGCACTTGGACGATCTAGGTTAACTAGAGGACACTTGGACTCTCTAGGTTAACTAGCATGCACTTGGAATATCTAGGTTTCTTAGCGGGTACTTGGACTATGTAGGGTAACTAGCGGACCCTTGGACTATATAGATTAATAGCGGCACTTGGACTATCTAGGTTAAGTAGCGGGCGCTTGGACTATGTAGGTTCCCTAGCGGGCATTTGGACTGTAAAGGTTACCTATCGGGCACTTGGACGATATAGGTTACCTAGCGGGCACTTGGACTATCTAGGTTACCAAGCGGGCCCTTGGACTATGTAGGTTTCCTAGCGGGCACTTGGACTATCTAGGTTAACGAACGGGCACTTAGACTATGTAGGTAACCTAGCGGGCACTTGGACAGTCTAGGTTACCTAGCTGGCACTTGGACTATGTAGGTCAACTGGCGGGCCCTTGGACTATCTAGGATAGCTAACGGGCAATTAGATTATGTAGGTTACCTAGCGGGCACTTGGAGTATGTAGGCTAACTAGGGGGCCCTTGGACGATCTAGGTTACCTAGCGGGTACTTGAACTATCTAGGTTAACTAGCGGGCACTTGCACTATCAAGGTTACCTAGTGGGCACTTGGACTATGTAAGTTCCCTAGCGGGCACATGGACTGTCTATTTTAACTAGCGGGCACTTGAAATATGTAGGTTAACTAGCGGACACTTGCACTATGTAGGTTACCTAGCAGCCACTTTGACTATCTAGGTTAACTAGCGGGCACTTGGACTATCTAGGTTAACTAGCGTGCACTTGGACTATGTAGGTTCCTTAGCGGGCACTTGGACTATCTAGGTTAACTAGCGGGCACTTGGACTATGTAGGTTAACTAGCGTGCCCTTGGACTAACTAGGTTACGTAGCGGGCACTTGGTATATAGGTTAACTAGCGGGCACTTGGACTATGTAGGTTAACTAGAGGACACTTGGACTATCTAGGTTAACAAGTGGGCCCTTGGACTATGTAGGTTAACTAGCAGGCACTTGGACAATCTAGGTTAACTAGCGGGCACTTGGACGATCTAGGTTAACTAGGGGGCACTTGGACAATGTAGGTTACCTAGCGGGCACTTGGACTATATAGGTTACCAAGCGGGCACTTGGACTATGTAGGTTACCTACTGGGCACTTGGACTATCTAGGTTAACGAACGGGCACTTGGAATATGCAGGTAACCTAGCGGGCACTTGGACTATCTAGGTTAGGTAACGGGCACTTGGACTATCTAGGTTACCTAGTGGGAACTTGGAAAATGTAAGTTACCTAGCGGGCACTTGGACTATCTAGGTTACCTAACGGGCACTTTGACTATCTAGGTTACATAGCGGGCACTTGGACTATGTAGGTTAACTAGCGAGCACTTGGACGCTAAGTTACCTAGCGGGCACTTGGACTATCTAGGTTACCTAGCGGGCATTTGGACTATCTAAGTTACCTAGCGGGCCCTTGGACTATGTAATTTTCCTAGGAGACACTTGGACTATCTAGGTTAACGAACGGGCACTTGGACTATGTAGGTTACCTAGCGGGCACTTGGACTATGTAGGTTCCCTATCGTTCTCTTGGAGAATGTAGGTTAACTAGGGGGCACTAGGACAATGTAGGTTATCTAGCGGGCCTTTGGAGTATCTAGGATACCTAGGGGGAACTTGGACTACGTAGGTTTACTAGTGGGCACTTGGACTATCTAGGTTACCTAGCAGGCACTTGGACTATTAGGGTCCCTAGCCGGCATTTGGACTATATAGGTTACCTAGTGGGCACTTGGACTATGTAGGTTAACGAACAGGCACTTGAACTATGTAGGTAAACTAGTGTTCACTTGAACTGTCTAGGTTACCTAGCGGGCACTTGGACTATGTAGGTTAACTAGCGGGCCCTTGGCCTATGTAGGTTAACTAGCGGGCCCTTGGACTATGTAGGTTAACTAGCGGGCACTTGGACGATCTAGGTTAACTAGCGGGTACTTGGACTATGTAAGTTAAATAGCGGGCCCTTGGACTATGTAGATTAACTAGCGGCACTTGGACTATATACGTTAACTAGCGGGCCCTTGGACTATGTAGATTAACTAGCGGCACTTGGACTATCTACATAAACTAGAGGGCCCTTCGACTATGTAGATTCCCTAGCAGGCACTTGGACTATGTAGGTTCCCTAGTGGCACTTGGACTCTGTATGTTCCCTACGGACACTTGAACTATGTAAGTTAACTACCGGGCACTTGGACTATGTAGTTTAACTAGCGGGCCCTTGAACTATCTAGGTTACCTAGCGGGAACTTGGACTATGTAGGTTAACTACCGGGCACTTGCACTATCTAGGTTACCGAATGGGCATTTGGACTATGTAGGTAATCTAGCGGGCACTTGGAGAGTCTAGGTTACCTAGCGGGCACTTGGATATCTACGTTAACGAACGGGCACTTGTACTATGTATGTTCCATAGCGGGCAATTGGACTATCTAGGTTAGGTAACGGTCACTTGGACTATCTAGGTTTCTTAGCGGGCACTTGGACGATCTAGGTTAACTAGAGGACACTTGGACTCTCTAGGTTAACTAGCATGCACTTGGAATATCTAGGTTTCTTAGCGGGTACTTGGACTATGTAGGGTAACTAGCGGACCCTTGGACTATATAGATTAATAGCGGCACTTGGACTATCTAGGTTAAGTAGCGGGCGCTTGGACTATGTAGGTTCCCTAGCGGGCATTTGGACTATAAAGGTTACCTATCGGGCACTTGGACGATATAGGTTACCTAGCGGGCACTTGGACTATCTAGGTTACCAAGCGGGCCCTTGGACTATGTAGGTAACCTTGCGGGCACTTGGAATGTCTAGGTTACCTAGCGGGCACTTTGACTATCTATGTTAACGAACGGGCACTTGGACTATGTAGGTTACCTAGGGGGCACTTGGACTATGTAGGATCACTATCAGACATTTATACTACTTAGGTTAACTAGCGGGCACTTTGACTATCTAGGTTAACTAGCAGGCACTAGGACTATCTAGGTCAACTAGCGGGCCCTTCTACTATGTAGGTTAACTAGCGGGCACTTGGACGATCTAGGTTAACTAGCGGGCACTTGGACTATGTAGGTTACCTAGCGGGCACTTGGACTATATAGGTTACCAAGTGGGCACTTGGACTATGTAGGTTACCTACTGGGCACTTGGACTATCTAGGTTAACGAACGGGCACTTGGAATATGCAGGTAACCTAGCGGGCACTTGGACTGTCTAGGTTACCTAGCGGGTACTTGGACTTCTAGGTTAACGAACGGGCTCTTGAACTATGTAGGTTGCCTAGCCGGCACTTGGACTATCTAGGTTAGGTAACGGGCACTTGGACTATCTAGGTTACCTAGTGGGAACTTGGAAAATGTAAGTTACCTAGCGGGCACTTGGACTATCTAGGTTACCTAACGGGCACTTTGACTATCTAGGTTACATAGCGGGCACTTGGACTATGTAGGTTAACTAGCGAGCACTTGGACGCTAAGTTACCTAGCGGGCACTTGGACTATCTAGGTTACCTAGCGGGCACTTGGACCATCTAAGTTACCTAGCGGGCCCTTGGACTATGTAGTTTTCCTAGGAGGCACTTGGACTATCTAGGTTAACGAACGGGCACTTGGACTATGTAGGTTACCTAGCGGGTATTTGGACTATGTAGGATCCCTATGGGACATTTGGACTACTTAGGTTAACTAGCGGGCACTTGGATTATCTAGGTTAACTAGCAGGCACTTGGACTATCTAGGTTAACTAGCGGGCACTTGGACTATCTAGGTCAACTAGCGGGCCCTTTTACTATGTAGGTTAACTAGCGAGCACTTGGACTATCTAGGTTAACTAGAGGGTATTTGGACTATGTAGGTTACCTAGCGGGCACTTGGACTATGTAGGTTCCCTATTGGGCATTTGGAGAATGTAGGTTAACTAGGGGCACTAGGACTATGTAGGTTCCCTATCGGGCACTTGGAGAATGTAGGTTAACTAGGGGCACTAGGACTATGTAGGTTACCTAGCGGGCCCTTGGACTATCTAGGTTACCTAGCGGGCATTTGGATTATGTAGGTTAACGAACAGGCACTTGAACTATGTAGGTAAACTAGTGTTCACTTGAACTGTCTAGGTTACCTAGCGGGCACTTGGACTATGTAGGTTAACTAGCGGGCCCTTGGCCTATGTAGGTTAACTAGCGGGCCCTTGGACTATGTAGGTTAACTAGCGGGCACTTGGACGATCTAGGTTAACTAGCGGGTACTTGGACTATGTAAGTTAAATAGCGGGCCCTTGGACTATGTAGATTATCTAGCGGCACTTGGACTATATACGTTAACTAGCGGGCCCTTGGACTATGTAGATTAACTAGCGGCACTTGGACTATCTACATAAACTAGCGGGCCCTTCGACTATGTAGATTCCCTAGCAGGCACTTGGACTATGTAGGTTCCCTAGTGGGCACTTGGACTCTGTATGTTCCCTACGGACACTTGAACTATGTAAGTTAACTACCGGGCACTTGGACTATGTAGTTTAACTAGCGGGCCCTTGAACTATCTAGGTTACCTAGCGGGAACTTGGACTATGTAGGTTAACTACCGGGCACTTGCACTATCTAGGTTACCGAATGGGCATTTGGACTATGTAGGTAATCTAGCGGGCACTTGGAGAGTCTAGGTTACCTAGCGGGCACTTGGATATCTACGTTAACGAACGGGCACTTGTACTATGTATGTTCCATAGCGGGCAATTGGACTATCTAGGTTAGGTAACGGTCACTTGGACTATCTAGGTTTCTTAGCGGGCACTTGGACGATCTAGGTTAACTAGAGGACACTTGGACTCTCTAGGTTAACTAGCATGCACTTGGAATATCTAGGTTTCTTAGCGGGTACTTGGACTATGTAGGGTAACTAGCGGACCCTTGGACTATATAGATTAATAGCGGCACTTGGACTATCTAGGTTAAGTAGCGGGCGCTTGGACTATGTAGGTTCCCTAGCGGGCATTTGGACTATAAAGGTTACCTATCGGGCACTTGGACTATGTAGGTAACCTTGCAGGCACTTGGAATGTCTAGGTTACCTAGCGGGCACTTTGACTATCTAGGTTAACGAACGGGCACTTGGACTATGTAGGTTACCTAGCGGGCACTTGGACTATGTAGGATCACTATCAGACATTTATACTACTTAGGTTAACTAGCGGGCACTTTGACTATCTAGGTTAACTAGCAGGCACTAGGACTATCTAGGTCAACTAGCGGGCCCTTCTACTATGTAGGTTAACTAGCGGGCACTTGGACGATCTAGGTTAACTAGCGGGCACTTGGACTATGTAGGGTACCTAGCGGGCACTTGGACTATATAGGTTACCAAGTGGGCACTTGGACTATGTAGGTTACCTACTGGGCACTTGGACTATATAGGTTAACGAACGGGCACTTGGAATATGCAGGTAACCTAGCGGGCACTTGGACTGTCTAGGTTACCTAGCGGGTACTTGGACTTCTAGGTTAACGAACGGGCTCTTGAACTATGTAGGTTGCCTAGCCGGCACTTGGACTATCTAGGTTAGGTAACGGGCACTTGGACTATCTAGGTTACCTAACGGGCACTTTGACTATCTAGGTTACATAGCGGGCACTTGGACTATGTAGGTTAACTAGCGAGCACTTGGACGCTAAGTTACCTAGCGGGCACTTGGACTATCTAGGTTACCTAGCGGGCACTTGGACTATCTAATTTACCTAGCGGGCCCTTGGACTATGTAGTTTTCCTAGGAGGCACTTGGACTATCTAGGTTAACGAACGGGCACTTGGACTATGTAGGTTACCTAGCGGGTATTTGGACTATGTAGGATCCCTATGGGACATTTGGACTACTTAGGTTAACTAGCGGGCACTTGGATTATCTAGGTTCACTAGCGGGCACTTGGACTATCTAGGTTAACTAGCGGGCACTTGGACTATCTAGGTCAACTAGCGGGCCCTTTTACTATGTAGGTTAACTAGCGAGCACTTGGACTATCTAGGTTAACTAGAGGGTATTTGGACTATGTAGGTTACCTAGCGGGCACTTGGACTATGTAGGTTCCCTATTGGGCATTTGGAGAATGTAGGTTAACTAGGGGCACTAGGACTATGTAGGTTCCCTATCGGGCACTTGGAGAATGTAGGTTAACTAGGGGCACTAGGACTATGTAGGTTACCTAGCGGGCCCTTGGACTATCTAGGTTACCTAGCGGGCATTTGGATTATGTAGGCTCCCTAGCGGGCATTTGGACTATATAGATTACCTAGCGGGCAATTAGATTTTGTAGGTTATCTAGCGGGCACTTTGACTATCTAGGTTACCTAGCTGGCACTTGAACTATCTACGTTACCTAGCGGTTATTTGGAGTATGTAGGTTACCTAACGGGCTGTTGGACTATCTAGGTTACCTAGCGGGCACTTGGACTATCTAGGTTAACTAACGGGCACTTGCACTATGTAGGTTCCCTAGCGGGCCCTTGGATTATGTAAGTTCCCTAGCGGGCACTTGGAGTATATGGGTTCCCTTGCGGGCATTAAGACTATCTGGGTTACCTAACGGGCACTTGGACTATGTAGGTTACCTAGCGGGCACTTGGACTATGTAGGTTCCCTATCGTTCTCTTGGAGAATGTAGGTTAACTAGGGGGCACTAGGACAATGTAGCTTATCTAGCGGGCCTTTGGAGTATCTAGGTTACCTAGGGGGAACTTGGACTATGTAGGTTTACTAGTGGGCACTTGGACTATCTAGGTTACCTAGCAGGCACTTGGACTATGTAGGATAACTAGCGGGCGTTTGGATTATCTAGGTTACATAGCAGGCACTTGGACTATGTACGTTTCCTTGCGGATACTTGGACTATCTATGTTAACTAGCGGGCACTTGGACTATGTAGGATCCCTATCGGGCACTGGGACTATGTAGGTAACCTAGTGGTCACTAGAACTGTCTAGGTTACCTAGCGGGCACTTGGACTATGTAGGTTAACTAGCGAGCTCTTGGACTCTCTAGGTTAACTAGCGGGCACTTCGACTATTAGGGTCCCTAGCCGGCATTTGGACTATATAGGTTACCTAGCGGGCACTTGGACTATGTAGGTTAACGAACAGGCACTTGAACTATGTAGGTAAACTAGTGTTCACTTGAACTGTCTAGGTTACCTAGCGGGCACTTGGACTATGTAGGTTAACTAGCGGGCCCTTGGCCTATGTAGGTTAACTAGCGGGCCCTTGGACTATGTAGGTTAACTAGCGGGCACTTGGACGATCTAGGTTAACTAGCGGGTACTTGGACTATGTAAGTTAAATAGCGGGCCCTTGGACTATGTAGATTAACTAGCGGCACTTGGACTATATACGTTAACTAGCGGGCCCTTGGACTATGTAGATTAACTAGCGGCACTTGGAGTATCTACATTAACTAGCGGGCCCTTCGACTATGTAGATTCCCTAGCAGGCACTTGGACTATGTAGGTTCCCTAGTGGGCACTTGGACTCTGTATGTTCCCTACGGACACTTGAACTATGTAAGTTAACTACCGGGCACTTGGACTATGTAGTTTAACTAGCGGGCCCTTGGACTATCTAGGTTACCTAGCGGGCACTTGGACTATGTATGTTAACTACCGGGCACTTGCACTATCTAGGTTACCGAATGGGCATTTGGACTATGTAGGTAATCTAGCGGGCACTTGGAGAGTCTAGGTTACCTAGCGGGCACTTGGATATCTAGGTTAACGAACGGGCACTTGTACTATGTATGTTGCATAGCGGGCAATTGGACTATCTAGGTTAGGTAACGGTCACTTGGACTATCTAGGTTTCTTAGCGGGCACTTGGACGATCTAGGTTAACTAGAGGACACTTGGACTCTCTAGGTTAACTAGCATGCACTTGGAATATCTAGGTTTCTTAGCGGGTACTTGGACTATGTAGGGTAACCAGCGGACCCTTGGACTATGTAGATTAATAGCGGCACTTGGACTATCTAGGTTAAGTACCGGGCGCTTGGACTATGTAGGTTCCCTAGCGGGCATTTGGACTATAAAGGTTACCTATCGGACACTTGGACGATATAGGTTACCTAGCGGGCACTTGGACTATCTAGGTTACCAAGCGGGCCCTTGGATTATGTAGGTTTCCTAGCGGGCACTTGGACTATCTAGGTTAACGAACGGGCACTTAGACTATGTAGGTAACCTAGCGGGCACTTGGACAGTCTAGGTTACCTAGCTGGCACTTGGACTATGTAGGTCAACTAGGGGGCCCTTGGACTATCTAGGATAGCTAACGGGCAATTAGATTATGTAGGTTACCTAGCGGACACTTGGAGTATGTAGGCTAACTAGGGGGCCCTTGGACGATCTAGGTTACCTAGCGGGTACTTGAACTATCTAGGTTAACTAGAGGGCACTTGCATTATCTAGGTTACCTAGTGGGCACTTGGACTATGTAAGTTCCCTAGCGGGCACATGGACTGTCTATTTTAACTAGCGGGCACTTGGAATATGTAGGTTAACTAGCGGGCACTTGGACTATCTAGGTTAACTAGCGGGCACTTGGACTATGTAGGTTAACTAGCGTGCCCTTGGACTATCTAGGTTACGTAGCGGGCACTTGGTATATAGGTTAACTAGCGGGGACTTGGACTATGTAGGTTAACTAGAGGACACTTGGACTATCTAGGTTAACAAGTGGGCCCTTGGACTATGTAGGTTAACTAGCAGGCACTTGGACAATCTAGGTTAACTAGCGGGCACTTGGACAATCTAGGTTAACTAGCGGGCACTTGGACAATGTAGGTTACCTAGCGGGCACTTGGACTATATAGGTTACCAAGCGGGCACTTGGACTATGTATGTTACCTACTGGGCACTTGGACTATCTAGGTTAACGAACGGGCACTTGGAATATGAATGTTGCATAGCGGGCAATTGGACTATCTAGGTTAGGTAACGGTCACTTGGACTATCTAGGTTTCTTAGCGGGCACTTGGACGATCTTGGTTAACTAGAGGACACTTGGACTCTCTAGGTTAACTAGCATGCACTTGGAATATCTAGGTTTCTTAGCGGGTACTTGGACTATGTAGGGTAACTAGCGGACCCTTGGACTATGTAGATTAATAGCGGCACTTGGACTATCTAGGTTAAGTAGCGGGCGCTTGGACTATGTAGGTTCCCTAGCGGGCATTTGGACTATAAAGGTTACCTATCGGGCACTTGGACGATATAGGTTACCTAGCGGGCACTTGGACTATCTAGGTTACCAAGCGTGCCCTTGGATTATGTAGGTTTCCTAGCGGGCACTTGGACCATCTAGGTTAACGAATGGGCACTTAGACTATGTAGGTAACCTAGCGGGCACTTGGACAGTCTAGGTTACCTAGCTGGCACTTGGACTATGTAGGTCAACTGGCGGGCCCTTGGACTATCTAGGATAGCTAACGGGCAATTAGATTATGTAGGTTACCTAGCGGGCACTTGGAGTATGTAGGCTAACTAGGGGGCCCTTGGACGATCTAGGTTACCTAGCGGGTACTTGAACTATCTAGGTTAACTAGCGGGCACTTGCACTATCAAGGTTACCTAGTGGGCACTTGGACTATGTAAGTTCCCTAGCGGGCACATGGACTGTCTATTTTAACTAGCGGGCACTTGGAATATGTAGGTTAACTAGCGGACACTTGCACTATGTAGGTTACCTAGCAGCCACTTTGACTATCTAGGTTAACTAGCGGGCACTTGGACTATCTAGGTTACCAAGCGGGCCCTTGGATTATGTAGGTTTCCTAGCGGGCACTTGGACTATCTAGGTTAACGAACGGGCACTTGGACTATGTAGGTTACCTAGCGGGCACTTGGACTATGTAGGATCCCTATCGGACATTTGGACTACTTAGGTTAACTAGCGGGCACTTGGAGTATCTAGGTTAACTAGCGGGCACTTGGACTATCTAAGTCAACTAGCGGGCCCTTTTACTATGTAGGTTAACTAGCGAGCATTTGGACTATCTAGGTTAACTAGAGGGTATTTGGACTATGTAGGTTACCTAGCGGGCACTTGGACTATGTAGGTTCCCTATTGGGCATTTGGAGAATGTAGGTTAACTAGGGGCACTAGGACTATGTAGGTTCCCTATCGGGCACTTGGAGAATGTAGGTTAACTAGGGGCACTAGGACTATGAAGGTTAACTAGCAGGCCCTTGGACTACGTAGGTTAACTAGCGGACACTTGGACTATCTAGGTTAACTAGCGGGCACTTGTACTATGTAGGTTAACTAGAGGACACTTGCACTATGTAGGTTACCTAGCGGGCCCTTGGACTATGTTGGTTCCCTAGCAGGCACTTGGACTATGTAGGTTCCAGAGAAGGCACTTGGACTATCTAGGTTCCCTAACGAGCACTTGGACTATGTAGGTTAACTAGCAGACACTTGGACGATCTAGGTCAACTAGCGGGTACTTGGACTATGTAGGTTAACTAGCGGGCCCTTGGACTATGTAGATTAACTAGTGGCACTTGGACTATCTACGTAAACTAGCGGGCCCTTGGACTATGTAGGTTCCCTAGCGGGCATTTGGACTATGTATGTTCCCTAGCGTGCACTTGGACTATGTATGTACCCTACGGACACTTGAACTATGTAAGTTAACTACCGGGCACTTGGACTATGTAGGTTAACTAGCGGGCCCTTGGACTACGTAGGTTAACTAGCGGACACTTGGACTATCTAGGTTAACTAGCGGGCACTTGTACTATGTAGGTTAACTAGAGGACACTTGCACTATGTAGGTTACCTAGCGGGCACTTAGACTATGAAGGTTAACTAGCAGGCCCTTGGACTATGTACATACCCCAGCACGCACTTGTACTATCTAGGTTACCTAGTGGGCACTTGGACTATCTAGGTTAACTAACGGGCACCAGGAATATCTAGGTTAACTAGCGGGCACTTGGACTATCTAGGTTACCTAGCAGGCACTTGGATTATGAAGGATCCCTAGCGGGCACTTGGACTATCTAGGTTTCCTAGCAGGCACTTGCACTATGTACATACCCTTGCGTGCACTGGGACTATCTAGGTTATCTAGCGGGCACTTGGACTATGTACATTCCCTAGCGGGCACTTGGAATATCTAGGGTAACTAACGGGCACTAGGACTATCTAGGTTAACTAGCGGGCACTTCGACAATCTAGGTTACCTAGCAGGCACTTGGATTATGAAGGATCCCTAGCGTGCACTGGGACTATCTAGGTTATCTAGCGGGCACTTGGACTATGTACATTCCCGAGTGGGCACTTGGACTATCTAGGGTAACTAACGGGCACTAGGACTATCTAGGTTAACTAGCGGGCACTTGGACTATCTAGGTTACCTAGCTGGCACTTGGATTATGAAGGATCCCTAGCGGGCACTTGGACTATCTAGGTTACCTAGCGGGCAATTGGACTATCTAGGTTACCTAGCGGGCCCTTGGACTATGTAGGTAACCTTGCGGGCACTTGGAATGTCTAGGTTACCTAGCGGGCACTTTGACTATCTAGGTTAACGAACGGGCACTTGGACTATGTAGGTTACCTAGCGGGCACTTGGACTATGTAGGATCACTATCGGACATTTATACTACTTAGGTTAACTAGCGGGCACTTTGACTATCTAGGTTAACTAGCAGGCACTAGGACTATCTAGGTCAACTAGCGGGCCCTTCTACTATGTAGGTTAACTAGCGGGCACTTGGACTATCTAGGTTAACTAGCGGACCTTGGGCTATGTAGGTTAACTAGCGGGCACTTGGACAATCTAGGTTTCATAGCAGGCACTTGGACTATGTACATACCCTAGCGTGCACTTGGACTATCTAGGTTACCTTGTGGGCACTTGGACTATCTAGGTTAACTAACGGGCACTAGGACTATCTAGGTTAACTAGCGGGCACTTGGACTATCTAGGTTAACTAGCGGGCACTTGGACTATCTAGGTTACCTAGCAGGCACTTGGACTATGTACATACCCTAGCGTGCACTTGGACTATCTAGGTTACCTTGTGGGCACTTGGACTATCTAGGTTAACTAACGGGCACTAGGACTATCTAGGTTAACTAGCGGGCACTTGGACTATCTAGGTTAACTAGCGGGCACTGGGACTATCTAGGTTACCTAGCGGGCACTTTGACTATCTAGGTTTACGAACGGGCAATTGGACTATGTAAGTTACCTAACGGGCACTTGGACTATGTAGGATCACTATCGGAGATTTATACTACTTAGGTTAACTAGCGGGTACTTTGACAATCTTGGTTAACTAGCAGGCACTAGGACTATCTAGGTCAACTAGCGGGCTCTTGTACTATGTAGGTTAACTAGCGTGCACTTGGACTATCTAGGTTACCTAGTGGGCACTTGGAATATCTAGGTTAATTAACGGGCACCAGGACTATCTAGGTTAACTAGCGGGCACTTGGACTATCTAGGTTTCCTAGCAGGCACTTGGACTATGTACATACCCTAGCGTGCACTGGGACTATCAAGGTTATCTAGCAGGCACTTGGACTATGTACATTCCCTAGTGGGCACTTGGACTATCTAGGGTAACTAACGGGCACTAGGACTATCTAGGTTAACTAGCGGGCACTTGGACTATCTAGGTTACCTAGCAGGCACTTGGATTATGAAGGATCCCTAGCGTGCACTGGGACTATCTAGGTTATCTAGCGGCCACTTCGACTATGTACATTTCCTAGTGGGCACTTGGACTATCTAGGGTAACTAACGGGCACTAGGACTATCTAGGTTAACTAGCGGGCACTTGGACTATCTAGGTTACCTAGCTGGCACTTGGATTATGAAGGATCCCTAGCGGGCAATTGGACTATCTAGGTTACCTAGCGGGCAATTGGACTATCTAGGTTACCTAGCGGGCCCTTGCACTATGTAGGTAACCTTGCGGGCACGTGGAATGTCTAGGTTACCTAGCGGGCACTTTGACTATCTAGGTTAACG
Source organism: Tenrec ecaudatus (assembly GCF_050624435.1). Lineage (NCBI taxonomy): Eukaryota > Metazoa > Chordata > Mammalia > Afrosoricida > Tenrecidae > Tenrec > Tenrec ecaudatus. The sequence continues at coordinate 2,275,254 of NW_027457627.1, forward strand.
AACGGGCACTTGGACTATGTAGGTTACCTAGCGGGCACTTGGACTATGTAGGATCACTATCGGACATTTATACTACTTAGGTTAACTAGCGGGCACTTTGACTATCTAGGTTAACTAGCAGGCACTAGGACTATCTAGGTCAACTAGCGGGCCCTTCTACTATGTAGGTTAACTAGCGGGCACTTGGAGTATCTTGGTTAACTAGCGGACCTTGGGCTATGTAGGTTAACTAGCGGGCACTTGGACTATCTAGGTTTCATAGCAGGCAATTGGACTATGTACATACCCTAGCGTGCACTTGGACTATCTAGGTTACCTTGTGGGCACTTGGACTATCTAGGTTAACTAACTGGCACTAGGATTATCTAGGTTAACTAGCGGGCACTTGGACTATCTATGTTAACTAGCGGGCACTTGGACTATCTAGGTTACCTAGAAGGCACTTGGACTATGTACATACCCTAGCGCGCACTGGGACTATCTAGGTTACCTAGCGGGCACTTTGACTATCTAGGTTTATGAACGGGCAATTGGACTATGTAAGTTACCTAGCGGGCACTTGGACTATGTAGGATCACTATAGGACATTTATACTACTTAGGTTAACTAGCGGGTACTTTGACTATCTAGGTTAACTAGCAGGCACTAGGACTATCTAGGTCAACTAGCGGGCCCTTGTACTATGTAGGTTAACTAGCGTGCACTTGGACTATCTAGGTTACCTAGTGGGCACTTGGACTATCTAGGTTAATTAACGGGCACCAGGACTATCTAGGTTAACTAGCGGGCACTTGGACTATCTAGGTTTCCTAGCAGGCACTTGGACTATGTACATACCATAGCGTGCACTGGGACTATCTAGGTTATCTAGCGGGCACTTGGACTATGTACATTCCCTAGTGGGCACTTGGACTATCTAGGGTAACTAACGGGCACTAGGACTATCTAGGTTAACTAGCGGGCACTTGGACTATCTAGGTTACCTAGCAGGCACTTGGATTATGAAGGATCCCTAGCGTGCACTGGGACTATCTAGGTTATCTAGCGGCCACTTGGACTATGCACATTTCCTAGCGGGCACTTGGACTATCTAGGTTACCTAGCAGGCACTTGGATTATGAAGGATCCCTAGCGGGCACTTGGACTATCTAGGTTTCCTAGCAGACACTTGGACTATGTACATACCCTAGCGCGCACTGGGACTATCTAGGTTATCTAGCGGGCACTTGGACTATGTACGTCCCCTAGTGGGCACTTGGACTATCTAGGTTAACTAACGGGCACTAGGACTATCTAGGTTAACTAGCGGGCACTTGGACAATGTAGGTTAACAAGCGGACACTTGCACGATCTAGGTTAACTAGTGGTCCCTTGCACTATGTAGGTTATTACCGGGCCCATGGATTATGTAGGTTTACTAGCAGGCACTTGGACTATCTAGGTTAACTAGCGGGCACTTGGACTATGTAGTTTCCCTAGCGGGCATTTGGACTATTTAGGTTACCAAGGGGGCTCTTGGACTATGTAGGTTTCCTAGCGAGCACTTGTACTATCTAGGTTACCTAGAGGGCACTTGGACTATGTAGGTTAACTAGCGGGCACTTAGACTATCTAGGTTTCCTAGCTGGCACTTGGACTATGTACATACCCTAGTGCGCACTTGGACTATCTAGGTTACCTAGCGGGCACTTGGACTATGTACGTCCCCTAGTGGGCACTTGGACTATCTAGGTTAACTAACGGGCACTAGGACTATCTAGGTTACCTAGCAGGCACTTGGATTATGGAGGATCCCTAGCGGGAAGTTGGACTATCTAGGTTACCTAGCGGGCACGTGGACTATGTAGGTTAACTAGCGGACACTTGCACGATCTAGGTTAACTAGAGGGCCCTTGCACTATGTAGGTTAACTAACGGGCCCATGGATTATGTAGGTTTACTAGCAGGCACTTGGACTATCTAGGTTAACTAGCGGGCACTTGGACTATGTAGTTTCCCTAGCGGGCATTTGGACTATTTAGGTTACCAAGCGGGCACTTGGACTATGTAGGTTACCTAGCGGGCAATTGGATTATGTAGGTTCCCTATCGGGCACTTGGACTATGTAGGTTTACTAGAAGGCACTTGGACTATCTAGGTTACCTTGTGGGCACTTGGACTATCTAGGTTAACTAACGGGCACTTGGACTGTGTAGGTTGCCTAGCGGGCATTTGGACTATGTAGGTTCCCTAGCGGGCAATTGGATTATGTAGGTTCCCTATCGGGCACTTGGACTATGTAGGTTAACTAGCGGGCACTTGGACTGTCTAGGTTACCTAGCGGGCGTTTGGATTATCTAGGTTAACGAACGGGCACTTGGACTATGTAGGTTACCTAGTCGCCACTTGGACTAATCATGTTAGCTAACAGGCACTTGGACTATCTAGGTTCCCTAGCGGGCACTTGTCTAGGATACCTAGCTGGCACTTGGACTATGTAGGTCAACTAGCGGGCCCTTGGACTACCTAGGTTAGCTAACGGGCACTTAGATTATGTAGGTTAACTAGCGGGCACTTGGAATATGTAGGTTAATTAGTGGGCCCATGGACTGTGTAGGTTTACTAGCGGGCCCTTGGACTCTTTAGGTTTCCTAAAGGGCACTTGGACTATCTAGGTGACCGAACGGGCACTTGGACTATCTAGGTTACCTAGCGGGCACTTGGACTATGTAGGCTAACTAGGGGGCCCTTGGACGATCTAGGTTACCTAGCAGGCACTTTGACTATCTAGGTTAACTAGCGGGCACTTGGACTATGTAGGTCAACTAGCGGGCCCTTGGACTATCTAGGTTAGCTAACTGGCACTTGGACTATGTAGGTTAACTAGCGGACACTTGGACTATCTAGGTTTCCTAGCTGGCACTTGGACTATGTACATACCCTAGTGCGCACTTGGACTATCTAGGTTACCTAGCGGGCACTTGGACTATGTACGTCCCCTAGTGGGCACTTGGACTATCTAGGTTAACTAACGGGCACTAGGACTATCTAGGTTACCTAGCAGGCACTTGGACAATGTAGGTCAACTAGCGGGACCCTGGAATACCTAGGTTAGCTAACGGGCACTTACATTATATAGGTTAACTAGCGGGCACTTGGAATATGTAGGTTAATTAGTGGGCCCATGGACTGTGTAGGTTTACTAGCGGGCCCTTGGACTCTTTAGGTTCCCTAAAGGGCACTTGGACTATCTAGGTGACCGAACAGGCACTTGGACTATCTAGGTTACCTAGCGGGCACTTGGACTATGTAGGCTAACTAGGGGGCCCTTGGTCGATCTAGTTTACCTAGCGGGTACTTGAACTATCTAGGTTAATTAGCGGATACTTGCACTATCTAGGTTACCTAGCGGGCACTTGGACTATGTACGTTCCCTAGCTGGCACTTGGACTATCTATGTTAACTAGCGTGCACTTGGACTATCTAGGTTAACTAGCGTGCACTTGGACTATGTAGGTTACCTAGCAGGCACTTGGACTATCTAGGTTAACTAGCGGGCACTTGGACTATCTATGTTAACTAGCGTGCACTTGGACTATGTAGGTTCCTTAGCGGGCACTTGGACTATGTATGTTAACTAGCGTGCCCTGGACTATCTAGGTTACGTAGCTGGAACTTGGTATGTAGTTTAACTAGCGGGAACTTGGACTATGTAGGTTAACTAGAGGACACTTGAACTATCTAGGTTAACTAGCGGGCCCTTGGACTATCTAGGTTACCTAGCGTGCACTTGGACTATGTAGGTTCCTTAGCGGGCACTTGGACTATGTAGGTTAACTAGCGTTCCCTGGACTATCTAGGTTACGTAGCGGGAACTTGGTATGTAGGTTAACTAGCGGGCACTTGGACTATGTAGGTTAACTAGAGGACACTTGGACTATCTAGGTTAACTAGAGGGCCCTTGGACTATGTAGGTTAACTAGCGGGCACATGGACTGTATAGGTTACCTAGAGGGCACTTGGACTATCTTGGTTAACGAACGGGCACTTGGACTATCTAGGTTATCTAGCGGGCACTTGGACTATGTACGTCCCCTAGCGGGCACTTGGACTATCTTGGTTAACTAACGGGCACTAGGACTATCTAGGTTAACCAGCGGGCACTTGGACAATGTAGGTTAAGAAGCGGACACTTGCACGATTTAGGTTAACTAGCGGTCCCTTGCACTATGTAGGTTATTAGCGGGGCCATGGATCATGTAGGTTCACTAGCAAGCACTTGGACTATTTGGTTAACCAGCGGGCACTTGGACTATGTAGTTTCCCTAGCGGGCTTTTGGACTATTTAGGTTACCAAGGGGGCTCCTGGACTATGTAGGTTTCCTAGCGAGCACTTGTACTATCTAGGTTACCTAGCGGACACTTGGACTATGTAGGTTAACTAGCGGGCGCTTGGACTATCTAGGTTTCCCAGCTGGCACTTGGAATATGTACATACCCTAGTGTGCACTTGGACTATCTAGGTTACCTAGCGGGCACTTGGACTATGTACGTCTCCTAGTGGTCACTTGGACTATCTAGGTTAACTAATGGGCACTAGGACTATCTAGGTTACCTAGCAGGCACTTGGATTATGGAGGATCCCTAGCGGGCAGTTGGACTATCTAGGTTACCTAGCAGGCACTTGGACTATGTAGGTTAACTAGCGGACACTTGCACGTTCTCGGTTAACTAGCGGTCCCTTGCACTATGTAGGTTAACTAACGGGCCCATGGATTATGTAGGTTTACTATCAGGCACTTGGACTCTCTAGGTTAACTAGCGGGCACTTGGACTATGTAGTTTCCCTAGCGCGCACTTGGACTATTTAGGTTACCAAGCGGGCACTTGGACTATGTAGGTTATCTAGCGAGCACTTGGACTATCTAGGTTACCTAGCAGGCACTTTGACTATCTAGGTTAACTAACGGGCACTTGGACTGTGTAGGTTGCCTAGTGGGCATTTGGACTATGTAGGTTAACTAGCGGGCACTTGGACTGTCTAGGTTACCTAGCGGGCACTTGGATTATCTAGGTTAACGAACGGGCACTTGGACTAGGTAGGTTACCTAGTAGCCACGTGGACTATCTAGGTTAGCTAACAGGCACTTGGACTATCTAGGTTCCCTAGCGGGCACTTGTACTATCTAGGTTACCTAGCTGGCACTTGGACTATGTAGGTCAACTAGCGGGCCGTTGGACAATCTAGGTTAGCTAACGGGCACTTAGATTATGTAGGTTAACTAGCGGACACTTGCATTATGTAGGTTAACTAGCGGGCCCATGGACTATGTAGGTTTATTAGCGGGCCCTTGGACTATCTAGGTTCCCTAAAGGGCACTTGGACTATCTAGGTTACCGAACGGGCACTTGGACTAACTAGGTTACCTAGCGGGTATTTGGAATATGTACGTTCCCTAGCGGGCACTTGCACTATCTATGTTAACTAGCGGGCACTTGGAATATGTAGGTTAACTAGCGGACACTTATACTATGTATGTTACCTAGCAGGCTCTTGGACTATCTATGTTAACTACTGGACCCTTGGACTATGTAGGTTAACTAGCAGGCACTTGGACAATCTAGGTTAACTAGCGGGCACTTGGACGATCTAGGATATCTAGCGGGCACTTGGACTATCAAAGTTAACAAGTGTGCCCTTGGACTATGTAGGTTAACTAGCGGGCCCTTGGACTATCTAGGTTACCTAGCGGGCACTTGGATTATATAGGTGACCCAGCAGGCACTTGGACTATGTAGGTTACCTAGTGGGCACTTGGACTATCTTGGTTAACGAACGGGCCCTTGGTATATGCAGGTAACCTAGCGGGCACTTGGACTGTCTAGGTTAACTAGCAAGCACTTGGACTTCTAGGTTAACGAACGGGCTCTTGGACTATGTAGGTTGCCTAGTGGGCACTTGGACTATCTAGGTTAGGTAACGGGCACTTGGACTATCTAGGTTACCTAATGGGCACTTTGACTATCTAGGTTCCATAGCGGGCACTTGGTCTATGTAGGTTAAGAAGCGAGCAATTGGATTCTAGGTTACCTAGCGGGCACTTGGACTATCTAGGTTACCTAGCGGGCCCTTGGACTATGTATGTTTCCTAGCGGGCACTTGGACTATCTAGGTTAACGAACGGGCACTTGGACTATGTAGGTAACCTAGCGGGCACTTGGACAGTCTAGGTTACCTAGCAGGCACTTGGAATATCTAGGTTAATGAACGGGCACTTGGACTATGTAGGTTACCTAGCGGGCACTTGGACTATGTAGGAACCCTATAGGACATTTGGACTACTTTGGTTACATAGCGGGCACATGGACTATCTAGGTTAACTAGCGGGCACTTGGACTATCTAGGTCAACTAGCGGGCCCTTGTACTATGTAGGTTAACTAGCGAGCACTTGGACTATCTAGGTTAACTAGCGGACCTTGGACTATGTGGGTTAATTAGCGGGACCTTGGACTATGTTGGTTAACTAGCAGGCACTTGGACGATCTAGGTTAACTAGAGGGCACTTGGAGTATCTAGGTTACCTAGCGGGCACTTGGACTATGTAGGATCCCAGGCGGGCATTTGGACTATATAGATAACCTAGCGGGCACTTAGACTTTGTAGGTTACCTAGCGGGCACTTGGACTATCTAGGTTACCTAGCTGGCACTTGAACTATCTACGTTGCCTAGCGGGTTCTTGGAGTATGTAGGTTACCTAGAGGGCTGTTGGACTACCTAGGTGACCTCGCGGGCACTTGGACTATCTAGGTTAACTAACGGGCACTTGGACTATGTAGGTTCCCTAGCGGGCCCTTGGACTATGTAAGTTCCCTAGCGGGCAATTGGACTATGTGGGTTAACTAGAGGGCATTTGGACTATGAAGGTTACCTAGCGGGCACTTGGAATATGTAGCTTCCTTATCGGGCACTTGGAGAATGTAGGTTGACTAGGGGGCACTAGGACTATGTAGGTTACCTAAGAGGGCCCTTGGACTATCTAGGTTACCTAGCGGACATTTGGATTATGTACGCTCCCTAGCGGGCATTTGGACTATATATATTCCTTAGTGGGCACTTAGACTTTGTAGGTTACCTAGCGGGCACTTGGACTACTTTGGTTACCTAGCGGGCACTTGGACTATCAAGGTTAACTAGCGGGCACTTGGACTATGTAGGTTAAATAGCGAGCACTTGGACTCTAGGTTACCTAGCGGGCACTTGGACTATCTAGGTTACCTAGCGGGCCTTTGGACTATGTAGGTTTCCTAGCGGGCACTTGGACTATCTAAGTTAACGAACGGGCACTTGGACTATGTAGGTTACGTAGCGGGCACTTGGACTATGTAGGATCCCTAGTGGACATTTGGACTACGTTGGTTACCTAGTGGGCACTTGGACTATCTAGGTTAACTAGCGGGCACTTGGACTATCTAGGTCAACTAGCGGGTCCTTGTACTATGTAGGTTAACTAGTGAGCACTTGGACTATCTAGGTTAACTAGCGGACCTTGGACTATGTGGGTTAACTAGCGGGCCCTTGGTCTATGTAGGTTAACTAGCAGGCACTTGGACGATCTAGGTTAACTAGAGGGCACTTGGACTATCTAGGTTACCTAGCGGGCACTTGGACTATGTAGGTTCCCAGGCGGGCATTTGGACTATATAGATAACCTAGCGGGCACTTAGACTTTGTAGGATACCTAGCAGGCACTTGGACTATCTAGGTTACCTAGCTGGCACTTGAAATATCTACGTTGCCTAGCGGGTTCTTGGAGTATGTAGGTTACCTAAAGGGCTGTTGGACTATCTAGGTTACCTAGCGGGCACTTGGACTATCTAGGTTAAATAACGGGCACTTGGACTATGTAGGTTCCCTAGCGGGCACTTGGACTATGTAGGATCCCTATTGGACATTTGGACTACTTTGGTTACCTAGCGGGCACTTGGACTATCTAGGTTAACTAGCGGGCACTTGGACTATCTACGTCAACTCGCAGGCCCTTGTACTATGTAGGTTAACTAGCGAGCACTTGGACTATCCAGGTTACCAAGCAGGCACTTGGACTATGTAGGTTACCCAATGGGCACTTGGACTATCTAGCTTAACGAACAGACACATGGACTATGTAGGTTAGCTATCAGCCTTTGGACTATCTACGTTACCTAGCAGGCACTTGGACTATGTAGGGTACCTAGCGGACACTTGGACGATTTATGTTAACTAGCGGGCACTTGGACTATCTAGGTTAACTAGCGGGCCCTTGGAGTATCTAGGTTTACTAGCGGGCACTTGGACTATCTAGGTTATCTAGCGGGCACTTGAACTATGTAGTTTCCCTAGCGGGCATTTGGATTATTTAGGTTACCTAGTGGGCACTTGGACTACGTAGGTTACCTAGCGGGCACTTGGACTACGTAGGTTAACTAGAAGGCACTTGGACTATCAAGGTTACCTAGCAGGCCATTGGACTATGTAGGTTACCAGGGGGACTTGGACTATCAAGGTTAACGAACGTGCTCTTGGACTATGTAGGTAACCTAGCGGGCACTTGGACTGTCTAGGTTACCTAGCGGGCACTTGGACTATCTAGGTTAACGAACGGGCACTTGGACTATGTAGGTTAACTAGCGGACACTTCGACTATCTAGGTTAGCTAACGGGCAATTGGACTCTCTAAGTTACCTAGCGGGCATTTAGACTATGTAGGTTTCCTTGCGGGCATTTGGACTATGTAGGTTCCCTAACGGGCACTTGGACTATGTAGGTTCCCAAGCGGTCACGTGGACTATGTAGGCTCCCTAGAAGGCACTTGGACTATGTAGGTTAACTAGCAGGCACTTGGACTATCCAGGTTACCAAGCGGGTACTTGGACTATGTAGGTTACCCAATGGGCACTTGGACTATCTAGGTTAACGAACGGACACTTTGACTATGTAGGTTACCTAGCGGACACTTGGACGATTTAGGTTAACTAGCGGGCACTTGGACTATCTAGGTTAACTAGCGGGCCCATGGACTATCTAGGTTTACTATCGGGCACTTGGACTATCTAGGTTATCTAGCGGGCACTTGAACTATGTAGTTTCCCTAGTGGGCATTTGGATTATTTAGGTTACCTAGTGGGCACTTGGACTATGTAGGTTACCTAGAGGGCACTTAAACTACGTAGGTTAACTAGAAGGCACTTGGACTATCAAGGTTACCTAGCGGGCCCTTGGACTATGTTGGTTACCAGCGGGCACTTGGAATATCTAGGTTAACGAACGTGAACTTGGACTATGTAGGTAACCTAGCGGGCACTTGGACTGTCTCGGTTAACTTGCGGTCACTTGGACTATCTAGGTTAACGAACGGGCACTTGGACTATGTAGGTTAACTAGCAGACACTTCGACTATCAAGGTTAGCTAACGGGCAATTGGACTATCTAGGTTACCTAGCGGACACTTGGACTATGTAGGTTCCCTAGCGGGCACTTGGACTATTTAGGTTACCTAGCAGGCACTTTGACTATCTAGGTTAACTAACGGGCACTTGGACTATGTAGGTTGCCTAGCGAGCACTTGGACTATGCAGGTTCCCTAGCGGGCGCTTGGAGTATGTAGGTTCCCTATAGGGCACTTGGACTGTCTAGGTTAACTAGTGGGCAATTGGACTGTCTAGGTTACCTAGTGGGCACTTGGACTATGTACGTTCCCTAGCAGGCACTTGGGCTATCTACGTTACCTAGCGGGCACTTGGACTATCCAGGTTAACTAGCGGGCGCTTGGACTATATAGGTTCCCTAGTGGGCACTTGGACTATCTAGATTCCCTAAAGGGCACTTGGACTATCTAGGTTACCGAACGGGCACTTGGACTATCTAGGTTACCTAGCGGGAACTTGGACTATATAGGTTAACTAGCAGACAATTGGACGATCTAGGTTAACTAGCGGACACTTGCACTATGTAGGTTACCTAGCGGGCACTTGGACTATGTAGGTTAACTAGCAGGCCCTTGGACTATCTAGGTTACCTAGCAGGCACTTGGACTATGTAGGTTAACTAGCGGGCACTTGCACTCTCTAGGTTACCTAGCAGGCACCTGGACTATGTACCTTCCCTAGCGGGCACTTGGACTATCTATGTTAACTAGCGGGCAATTGGACTATGTAGGTTACCTAGCGGGCACTTGGACTATGTAGGTTAACTAGAGGACACTTGGACGATCTAGGTTAACTAGCGGGCACTTGGACGATCTAGGTTAACTAACGGGCACTTGGACTATCAAAGTTAACAAGCGAGCCCTTGGACTATCTAGGTTAACTAGCGGGCCCTTCGACTATCTAGGTTACCGAGATAGCACTTGGACTATGTAGGTTCCCTAGCGGGCACTTGGACTATCTAGGTTAACGAATGTGCACTTGGACTATGCAGGTTAACTAGCGGGCACTTGCACTCTCTAGGTTACCTAGCGGGCACCTGGACTATGTACCTTCCCTAGCGGGCACTTGGACTATCTATGTTAACTAGCGGGCAATTGGACTATGTAGGTTACCTAGCGGGCACTTGGACTATGTAGGTTAACTAGAGGACACTTGGACGATCTAGGTTAACGAACGGGCACTTGGAATATGTATGCTGCCTAGCGGGCACTTGGACAATCTAGGTTAGGTAACGGGCACTTGGACTATCTAGGTTACCTAGCGGGAACTTGGACAATGTAGGTTACCTAGCAGGCACTTGAACTATCTAGGTTAACTAGCGGGCACTTGGACTATCTAGGTTAACGAACGGGCACTTGGACTATGTAGGTAACCTAACGGGCACTTGGACTGTGTAGGATACCTAGCGGGCACTTTGAATATCTAGGTTAACTAGCAGACCTTGGACTATGTAGGTTAACTAGCGGGCCCATGGACTATGTAGGTTAACTAGCGGGCTCTTGGAATATCTAGGTTTCCTAGCAGGCACTTGGACTATGTACATACCCTAGCGCGCACTTGGACTATCTAGGTTACCTAGCGGGCACTTGGACTATGTACGTTCCCTAGCGGGCACTTGGACTATCTATGTTAACTAGTGGGCACTTGGAATATGTAGGTTAACAATCGGACACTTGCACTATGTAGGTTACTATCAGGCACTTGGACTATCTAGGTTAACTAGCGGGCACTTGGACTATCTAGGTTAACTAGCGTACACTTGGACTATGTAGGTTCCCTAGCGGGCACTTGGACTCTGTATGTTCCCTACAGACACTTGAACTAGGTAAGGTAACTACCGGGCACGTGGACTATGTAGGTTAAATAGCGGGCCCTTGGACTATGTAGATTAACTAGCGGCACTTGGACTATCTACGTTAACTAGCGGGCCCTTGGACTATGTAGATTCCCTAGCGGGTATTTGCACTATATAGATAACCTAGCGGGCATTTTGACATTTTAGGTTACCTAGCGGCACATGGACTATCTAGGTTACCTAGGTGGCACTTGAACTATCCACGTTATAGCGGGTTCTTGGAGTATGTAGGTTACCTAGCTGGCTGTTGGACTATCTAGTTTACCTAGCGGGCACATGGACTATGTACATACCCTAGCGCGCACTTGGACTATCTAGGTTACCTATTGGGCACTTGGACTATGTACGTTCCCTAGCGGGCACTTGGACTATCTAGGTTAACTAACGGGCACTTGGACTGTGTTGCTCCCCTAGCGGGCCCTTAGACTATGTAAGTTCCCTAGGTGGCACTTGGACTATGTAGGTTAACTAGCGGGCACTTGGACTATCTAGGTTAACTAGCGGGCCCTTGGACTATGTAAGTTCCCTAGCGGGCACTTGGACTATGTAGGTTAACTAGCTGGCACTTGGACTATCTAGGTTAACTAGCGGGCATATGGACTATTAGGGCCCCTAACGGGCATTTGGACTATATTGGTTACCTAGCGGGCACTTGGACTATGTAGGTTAACGAACGGGCACTTGGACTATGTAGGTAACCTAGTGGTCACTTGAAATGTCTAGGTTACCTAGCGGGCACTTGGACTATGTAGGTTAACGAGCGGGCACTTGGACGATGTAGGTTACCTAGTGGGCAATTGGACGATGTACGTTAACTAGCAGGTACTTGGACTATGTAGGTTAACTAGCGGGCCCGTGGACTCTGTAGATTAACTAGCGGCACTTGGACTATCTACGTTAACTAGCGGGCCCTTGGTCTATGTAGATTCCCTAGCGGGCCCTTGGACCATGTATGTTCCAGAGCGGGCACTTGGACTCTGTAGGTTCCCTAGCAGTCACTTGGACTATGTAGGTTCCAGAGCGGGCAATTAGACTATCTAGGTTCCCTAGCGGGCACTTGTACAATGTAGGTTAATTAGCGGACACTTGGACAATCTAGGTTAACTAGCGGGTACTTGGATTATGTAGGTTAACTAGCGGGCCCTTGAACTATGTAGATTAACTAGCGGCACTTGGACTATCTACATTAACTAGCGGGCCCTTCGACTATGTAGATTCCCTAGCAGGCACTTGGACTATGTAGGTTCCCTAGTGGGCACTTGGACTCTGTATGTTCCCTACGGATACTTGAACTATGTAAGTTAACTATCGGGCACTTGGACTATGTAGGTTAACTAGCGGGCCCTTGGACTATCTAGGTTACCTAGCGGGCACTTGGACTATGTAGGTTAACTACCGGGCACTTGCACTATCTAGGTTACCGAATGGGCATTTGGACTATGTAGGTAATCTAGCGGGCACTTGGAGAGTCTAGGTTACATAGCGGGCACTTGGACATCTAGGTTAACAAACGGGCACTTGTACTATGTATGTTGAATAGCGGGCAATTGGACTATCTAGGTTAGGTAACAGGCACTTGGACTATCTAGGTTTCTTAGCGGGCACTTGGACGATCTAGGTTAACTAGAGGACAATTGGACTCTCTAGGTTAACTAGCATAAACTTGGAATATCTAGGTTTCTTAGCGGGTACTTGGACTATGTAGGGTAACTAGCGGACCCTTGGACTATGTAGATTAATAGCGGCACTTGGACTATCTAGGTTAAGTAGTGGGCGCTTGGACTATGTAGGTTCCCTAGCGGGCATTTGGGCTATATAGGTTACCTATCGGGCACATGCACGATATAGGTTACCTAGCGGGCACTTGGACTATCTAGGTTACCAAGCGGGCCCTTGGACTATGTAGGTAACCTAGCGGGCACTTGGACAGTCTAGGTTACCTAGCTGGCACTTGGACTATGTAGGTCAACTAGCGGGCCCTTGCACTATCTAGAATAGCTAACGGGCACTTAGATTATGTAGGTTACCTAGCGGGCACTTGGACTATGTAGGCTAACTAGGGGGCCCTTGGACGATCTAGGTTACCTAGCGAGTACTTGAACTATCTAGGTTAACTAGCGGACACTTGCACTATCTAGGTTGCCTAGTGGGCACTTGGACTATGTAAGTTCCCTAGCGGGCACATGGACTGTCTATTTTAACTAGCGGGCACTTGGAATATGTAGGTTAACTAGCGGACACTTGCACTATGAAGGTTACCTAGCAGGCACTTTGACTATCTAGGTTAACTAGCGGGCACTTGGACTATCTAGGTTAACTAGCGTGCACTTGGACTATGTAGGTTCCTTACCAGGCACTTGGACTATCTAGGTTAACTAGCGGGCACTTGGACTATGTAGGTTAACTAGCGTGCCCTTGGACTATCTATGTTACGTAGCGGGCACTTGGTATATAGGTTAACTAGCGGGCACTTGGACTATGTAGGTTAACTAGAGGAAACTTGGACTATCTAAGTTAACCAGTGGGCCCTTGGACTATGTAGGTTAACTAGCAGGCACTTGGACAATCTAGTTTAACTAGCGGTCACTTGGACGATCTAGGTTAACTAGCGGGCACTTGGACTATGTAGGTTACCTAGCGGGCACTTAGACTATATAGGTTACCAAGCGGGCACTTGGACTATGTAGGTTACCTACTGGGCACTTGGACTATCTAGGTTAACGAACGGGCACTTGGAATATGCAGGTAACCTAGCGGGCACTTTGACTGTCTAGGTTACCTAGCGGGTACTTGAACTTCTAGGTTAACGAACGGGCTCTTGAACTATGTAGGTTGCCTAGCTGGCACTTGGACTATCTAGGTTAGGTAACGGGCACTTGGACTATCTAGGTTACCTAGTGGGAACTTGGAAAATGTAAGTTACCTAGCGGGCACTTGGACTATCTAGGTTAACGAACGGGCACTTGGACTATGTAGGTTACCTAGCGGGCACTTGGACTATGTAGGATCCCTATCGGACATTTGGACTACTTAAGTTAACTAGCGGGCACTTGGACTATCTAGGTTAACTAGCGGGCACTTGGACTATCTAGGTCAACTAGCGGGCCCTTTTACTATGTAGGTTAACTAGCGAGCACTTGGACTATCTAGGTTAACTAGAGGGTATTTGGACTATGTAGGTTACCTAGCGGGCACTTGGACTATGTAGGTTCCCTATTGGGCATTTGGAGAATGTAGGTTAACTAGGGGCACTAGGACTATGTAGCTTCCCTATCGGGCACTTGGAGAATGTAGGTTAAATAGGGGCACTAGGACTATGTAGGTTACCTAGAGGGCCCTTGGACTTTCTAGGTTACCTAGCGGGCATTGGGACTATATAGATTACCTAGCGGGCAATTAGAATTTGTAGGTTATCTAGCGGGCACTTTGACTATCTAGGTTACCTAGCTGGCACTTGAACTATCTACGTCACCTAGCGGTTATTTGGAGTATGTAGGTTACCTACCGGGCTGTTGGACTATCTAGGTTACCTAGCGGGCACTTGGACTATGTAGGTTAACTAGCGGGCCCTTGGTGTATGTAGGTAAACTAGCGGGCCCTTGGACTATGTAGGTTAACTAGCGGGCACTTGGACGATCTAGGTTAACTAGCGGGTACATGGACTATGTAAGTTAAATAGCGGGCCCTTGGACTATGTATATTAACTAGCGGCACTTGGACTATATACGTTAACTAGCGGGTCTTTGTACTATGTAGATTCCCTAACGGGCACTTGGACTATGTTGGTTCCCTAGCAGGCACTTGGACTATGTAGGTTCCAGAGCGGGCACTTGGACTATCTAGGTTCCCTAACGAGCACTTGGACTATGTAAGTTAACTAGCAGACACTTGGACGATCTAGGTCAACTAGCGGGTACTTGGACTATGTAGGTTAACTAGCGGGCCCTTGGACTATGTAGATTAACTAGCGGCACTTGGACTATCTACGTTAACTAGCGGGCCCTTGGACTATGTAGGTTCCCTAGCGGGCATTTGGACTATGTATGTTCCCTAGCGTGCACTTGGACTGTGTATGTACCCTACGGACACTTGAACTATGTAAGTTAACTACCGGGCACTTGGACTATGTAGGTTAACTAGCGGGCCCTTGGACTACGTAGGTTAACTAGCAGGCCCTTGGACTATGTACATACCCCAGCACGCACTTGGACTATCTAGGTTACCTAGGGGGCACTTGGACTATCTAGGTTAACTAACGGGCACCAGGACTATCTAGGTTAACTAGCGGGCACTTGGACTATCTAGGTTACCTAGCAGGCACTTGCACTATGTACATACCCGAGCGTGCACTGGGACTATCTAGGTTATCTAGCGGGCACTTGGACTATGTACATTCCCTAGTGGGCACTTGGACTATCTAGGGTAACTAACGGGCACTAGGACTATCTAGGTTAACTAGCGGGCACTTGGACTATCAAGGTTACCTAGCAGGCACTGGATTATGAAGGATCCCTAGCGGGCACTTGGACTATCTAAGTTAACTAGCGGGCACTTGGAATATGTAGGTTAACTAGCGGACCCTTGGACTATGTAGGTTAACTAGCGGTCACTTGGACTATCTAGGTTACCTAGCGGGCAATTGGACTATCTAGGTTAACTAGCGGGCCCTTGGACTATGTAGGTAACCTTGCGGGCACTTGGAATGTCTAGGTTAGCTAGCGGGCACTTTGACTATCTAGGTTAACTAACGGGCACTTGGACTATGTAGGTTACCTAGCGGGCACTTAGACTATGTAGGATCACTATCGGACTGTTATACTACTTAGTTTAACTAGCGGGCACTTTGACTATCTAGGTAAACTAGCAGGCACTAGGTCTATCTAGGTCAACTAGCGGGCCCTTCTACTATGTAGGTTAACTAGCGGGCACTTGGATTATCTACGTTAATTAGCGGACATTGGGCTATGTAGGTTAACTAGTGGGCACTTGGACTATCTAGGTTTCATAGCAGGCACTTGGACTATATACATACCCTAGGGTGCACTTGGACTATCTAGGTTACCTTGTGGGCACTTGGACTATCTAGGTTAACTAACTGGCACTAGGACTATCTAGGTTAACTAGCGGGCACTTGGACTATCTAGGTTTCCTAGCAGGCACTTGGACTATGTACATACCCTAGCGTGCACTTGGACTATCTAGGTTACCTAGTGGGCACTTGGACTATCTAGGTTACCTAGCAGGCACTTGGATTATGAAGGATCCCTAGCGGGCACTTGGACTATCTAGGTTTCCTAGCAGACACTTGGACTATGTACATACCCTAGCGCGCACTGGGATTTTCTAGGTTATCTAGCGGGCACTAGGAATATGTACGTCCCCTAGTGGGCACTTGGACTATCTAGGTTAACTAACGGGCACTAGGACTATCTAGGTTAACTAGCGGGCACTTGGACAATGTAGGTTAACAAGCGGACACTTGCACGATCTAGGTTAACTAGCGGTCCCTTGCACTATGTAGGTTATTAGCGGGCCCATGGATTATGTAGGTTTACTAGCAGGCACTTGGACTATCTAGGATAACTAGCGGGCACTTGGACTATGTAGTTTCCCTAGCGGGCATTTGGACTATTTAGGTTACCAAGGGGGCTCTTGGACTATGTAGGTTTCCTAGCGAGCACTTGTACTATCTAGGTTACCTAGCGGGCACTTGGACTATGTAGGTTAACTAGCGGGCACTTGGACTATCTAGGTTTCCTAGCTGGCACATGGACTATGTACATACCCTAGTGCGCACTTGGACTATCTAGGTTACCTAGCGGGCACATGGACTATGTACGTCACCTAGTGGGCAATTGGACTATCTAGGTTAACTAACGGGCACTAGGACTATCTAGGTTACCTAGCAGGCACTTGGATTATGGAGGATCCCTAGCGGGCAGTTGGACTATCTAGGTTACCTAGCAGGCACTTGGACTATGTAGGTTAACTAGCGGACACTTGCATGATCTAGGTTAACTAAAGGGCCCTTGCACTATGTAGGTTAACTAACGGGCCCATGGATTATGTAGGTTTACTAGCAGGCACTTGGACTATCTAGGTTAACTATAGGGCACTTGGACTATGTAGTTTCCCTAGCGGGCATTTGGACTATTTAGGTTACCAAGCGGGTACTTGGACTATGTAGGTTACCTAGCGGGCACTTGGACTATCTAGGTCAACTAGCGGGCCCTTTTACTATGTAGGTTAACTAGCGAGCACTTGGACTATCTAGGTTAACTAGAGGGTATTTGGACTATGTAGGTTACCTAGCGGGCACTTGGACTATGTAGGTTCCCTATTGGGCATTTGGAGAATGTAGGTTAACTAGGGGCACTAGGACTATGTAGCTTCCCTATCGGGCACTTGGAGAATGTAGGTTAAATAGGGGCACTAGGACTATGTAGGTTACCTAGAGGGCCCTTGGACTTTCTAGGTTACCTAGCGGGGATTGGGACTATATAGATTACCTAGCGGGCAATTAGAATTTGTAGGTTATCTAGCGGGCACTTTGACTATCTAGGTTACCTAGCTGGCACTTGAACTATCTACGTTACCTAGCGGTTATTTGGAGTATGTAGGTTACCTACCGGGCTGTTGGACTATCTAGGTTACCTAGCGGGCACTTGGACTATGTAGGTTAACTAGCGGGCCCTTGGTGTATGTAGGTAAACTAGCGGGCCCTTGGACTATGTAGGTTAACTAGCGGGCACTTGGACGATCTAGGTTAACTAGCGGGTACATGGACTATGTAAGTTAAATAGCGGGCCCTTGGACTATGTATATTAACTAGCGGCACTTGGACTATATACGTTAACTAGCGGGTCTTTGAACTATGTAGATTCCCTAACGGGCACTTGGACTATGTTGGTTCCCTAGCAGGCACTTGGACTATGTAGGTTCCAGAGCGGGCACTTGGACTATCTAGGTTCCCTAACGAGCACTTGGACTATGTAAGTTAACTAGCAGACACTTGGACGATCTAGGTCAACTAGCGGGTACTTGGACTATGTAGGTTAACTAGCGGGCCCTTGGACTATGTAGATTAACTAGCGGCACTTGGACTATCTACGTTAACTAGCGGGCCCTTGGACTATGTAGGTTCCCTAGCGGGCATTTGGACTATGTATGTTCCCTAGCGTGCACTTGGACTATGTATGTACCCTACGGACACTTGAACTATGTAAGTTAACTACCGGGCACTTGGACTATGTAGGTTAACTAGCGGGCCCTTGGACTACGTAGGTTAACTAGCAGGCCCTTGGACTATGTACATACCCCAGCACGCACTTGGACTATCTAGGTTACCTAGGGGGCACTTGGACTATCTAGGTTAACTAACGGGCACCAGGACTATCTAGGTTAACTAGCGGGCACTTGGACTATCTAGGTTACCTAGCAGGCACTTGCACTATGTACATACCCGAGCGTGCACTGGGACTATCTAGGTTATCTAGCGGGCACTTGGACTATGTACATTCCCTAGTGGGCACTTGGACTATCTAGGGTAACTAACGGGCACTAGGACTATCTAGGTTAACTAGCGGGCACTTGGACTATCAAGGTTACCTAGCAGGCACTGGATTATGAAGGATCCCTAGCGGGCACTTGGACTATCTAAGTTAACTAGCGGGCACTTGGAATATGTAGGTTAACTAGCGGACCCTTGGACTATGTAGGTTAACTAGCGGTCACTTGGACTATCTAGGTTACCTAGCGGGCAATTGGACTATCTAGGTTAACTAGCGGGCCCTTGGACTATGTAGGTAACCTTGCGGGCACTTGGAATGTCTAGGTTAGCTAGCGGGCACTTTGACTATCTAGGTTAACTAACGGGCACTTGGACTATGTAGGTTACCTAGCGGGCACTTAGACTATGTAGGATCACTATCGGACTGTTATACTACTTAGTTTAACTAGCGGGCACTTTGACTATCTAGGTAAACTAGCAGGCACTAGGACTATCTAGGTCAACTAGCGGGCCCTTCTACTATGTAGGTTAACTAGCGGGCACTTGGATTATCTACGTTAATTAGCGGACATTGGGCTATGTAGGTTAACTAGTGGGCACTTGGACTATCTAGGTTTCATAGCAGGCACTTGGACTATGTACATACCCTAGGGTGCACTTGGACTATCTAGGTTACCTTGTGGGCACTTGGACTATCTAGGTTAACTAACTGGCACTAGGACTATCTAGGTTAACTAGCGGGCACTTGGACTATCTAGGTTTCCTAGCAGGCACTTGGACTATGTACATACCCTAGCGTGCACTTGGACTATCTAGGTTACCTAGTGGGCACTTGGACTATCTAGGTTACCTAGCAGGCACTTGGATTATGAAGGATCCCTAGCGGGCACTTGGACTATCTAGGTTTCCTAGCAGACACTTGGACTATGTACATACCCTAGCGCGCACTGGGATTTTCTAGGTTATCTAGCGGGCACTAGGAATATGTACGTCCCCTAGTGGGCACTTGGACTATCTAGGTTAACTAACGGGCACTAGGACTATCTAGGTTAACTAGCGGGCACTTGGACAATGTAGGTTAACAAGCGGACACTTGCACGATCTAGGTTAACTAGCGGTCCCTTGCACTATGTAGGTTATTAGCGGGCCCATGGATTATGTAGGTTTACTAGCAGGCACTTGGACTATCTAGGATAACTAGCGGGCACTTGGACTATGTAGTTTCCCTAGCGGGCATTTGGACTATTTAGGTTACCAAGGGGGCTCTTGGACTATGTAGGTTTCCTAGCGAGCACTTGTACTATCTAGGTTACCTAGCGGGCACTTGGACTATGTAGGTTAACTAGCGGGCACTTGGACTATCTAGGTTTCCTAGCTGGCACTTGGACTATGTACATACCCTAGTGCGCACTTGGACTATCTAGGTTACCTAGCGGGCACATGGACTATGTACGTCACCTAGTGGGCAATTGGACTATCTAGGTTAACTAACGGGCACTAGGACTATCTAGGTTACCTAGCAGGCACTTGGATTATGGAGGATCCCTAGCGGGCAGTTGGACTATCTAGGTTACCTAGCAGGCACTTGGACTATGTAGGTTAACTAGCGGACACTTGCATGATCTAGGTTAACTAAAGGGCCCTTGCACTATGTAGGTTAACTAACGGGCCCATGGATTATGTAGGTTTACTAGCAGGCACTTGGACTATCTAGGTTAACTATAGGGCACTTGGACTATGTAGTTTCCCTAGCGGGCATTTGGACTATTTAGGTTACCAAGCGGGTACTTGGACTATGTAGGTTACCTAGCGAGCACTTGGACTATCTAGGTTACCTAGCAGGCACTTTGACTATCTAGGTTAACTAACGGGCACTTGGACTGTGTAGGTTGCCTAGTGGGCATTTGGACTATGTAGGTTCCCTAGCGGGCACTTGGATTATGTAGGTTCCCTATCGGGCACTTGGACTATGTAGGTTAACTAGCGGGCACTTGGACTGTATAGGTTACCTAGCGGGCGTTTGGATTATCTAGGTTAACGAACGGGCACTTGGACTATTTAGGTTACCTAGCCGCCACTTGGATTATCTATGTTAGCTAACAGGCACTTGGACTATCTAGGTTCCCTAGCGGCACTTGTCTAGGATACCTAGCTGGCACTTGGACTATGTAGGTCAACTAGCGGGCCCTTGGACTACCTAGGTTAGCTAACGGGCACTTAGATTATGTAGGTTAACTAGCGGGCACTAGGAATATGTAGGTTAATTAGTGGGCCCATGGAATGTGTAGGTTTACTAGCGGGCCCTTGGACTCTTT
Source organism: Tenrec ecaudatus (assembly GCF_050624435.1). Lineage (NCBI taxonomy): Eukaryota > Metazoa > Chordata > Mammalia > Afrosoricida > Tenrecidae > Tenrec > Tenrec ecaudatus. The sequence goes on from NW_027457627.1 coordinate 2,296,380, forward strand.
AGGTTCCCTAAAGGGCACTTTGACTATCTAGGTGACCGAACGGGCACTTGGACTATCTAGGTTACCTAGCGGGCACTTGGACTATGTAGGCTAACTAGGGGGCCCTTGGACGATCTAGATTACCTAGCGGGTACTTGAACTATCTAGGTTAACTAGCGGGCACTTGGACTATGTAGGTCAACTAGCGGGCCCTTGGACTATCTAGGTTAGCTAACTGGCACTTGGACTATATAAGTTAACTAGCGTGCCCTGGACTATCTAGGTTTCCTAGCTGGCACTTGGACTATGTACATGCCCTAGTGCGCACTTGGACTATCTAGGTTACCTAGCGGGCACTTGGACTATGTACGTCCCCTAGTGGGCACTTGGACTATCTAGGTTAACTAACGGGCACTAGGACTATCTAGGTTACCTAGCAGGCACTTGGATTATGGAGGATCGCTAGCGGGCAGTTTGACTATCTATGTTACCTAGCAGGCACTTGGACTATGTAGGTTAACTAGCGGACACTTGCACGATCTAGGTTAACTAGAGGGCCCTTGCACTATGTAGGTTAACTAACGGGCCCATGGATTATGTAGGTTTACTAGCAGGCACTTGGACTATCTAGGTTAACTAGCGGGCACTTGGACTATGTAGTTTCCCTAGCGGGCATTTGGACTATCTAGGTTCCCTAACGAGCACTTGGACTATGTAGGTTAACTAGCAGACACTTGGACGATCTAGGTCAACTAGCGGGTACTTGGACTATGTAGGTTAACTAGCGGGCCCTTGGACTATGTAGATTGACTAACGGCACTTGGACTATCTACGTTAACTAGCGGGCCCTTGGACTATGTAGGTTCCCTAGCGGACATTAGGACTATGTATGTTCCCTAGCGTGCACTTGGACTATGTATGTACCCTACGGACACTTGAATTATGTAAGTTAACTACCGGGCACTTGGACTATGTAGGTTAACTAGCGGGCCCTTGGACTACGTAGGTTAACTAGCGGACACTTGGACTATGTAGGTTAACTAGCGGGCACTTGGAATATATAGGTTAACTAGCGGACACTTGCACTATGTAGGTTACCTAGCGGGCACTTGGACTGTGAAGGTTAACTAGCAGGCCCTTGGACTATGTACATACCCCAGCGCGCACTTGGACTATCTAGGATACATAGTGGGCACCTGGACTTTCTAGGTTAACTAACGGGCACCAGGACTATCTAGGTTAACTAGCGGGCACTTGGACTGTCTAGGTTACCTAGCAGGCACTTGGATTATGAAGGATCCCTAGCGGGCACTTGGACTATCTAGGTTTCCTAGCAAGCACTTGCACTATGTACATACCCTAGCGTGCACTGGGACTATCTAGGTTATCTAGCGGGCACTTGGACTATGTACATTCCCTAGTGGGCACTTGGACTATCTAGGGTAACTAACGGGCACTAGGACTATCTAGGTTAACTAGCGGGCACTTGGACTATCTAGGTTTCCTAGCTGGCACTTGGACTATGTACATGCCCTAGTGCGCACTTGGACTATCTAGGTTACCTAGCGGGCACTTGGACTATGTACGTCCCCTAGTGGGCACTTGGACTATCTAGGTTAACTAACGGGCACTAGGACTATCTAGGTTACCTAGCAGGCACTTGGATTATGGAGGATCGCTAGCGGGCAGTTTGACTATCTAGGTTACCTAGCAGGCACTTGGACTATGTAGGTTAACTAGCGGACACTTGCACGATCTAGGTTAACTAGAGGGCCCTTGCACTATGTAGGTTAACTAACGGGCCCATGGATTATGTAGGTTTACTAGCAGGCACTTGGACTATCTAGGTTAACTAGCGGGCACTTGGACTATGTAGTTTCCCTAGCGGGCATTTGGACTATCTAGGTTCCCTAACGAGCACTTGGACTATGTAGGTTAACTAGCAGACACTTGGACGATCTAGGTCAACTAGCGGGTACTTGGACTATGTAGGTTAACTAGCGGGCCCTTGGACTATGTAGGTTCCCTAGCGGACATTTGGACTATGTATGTTCCCTAGCGTGCACTTGGACTATGTATGTACCCTACGGACACTTGAATTATGTAAGTTAACTACCGGGCACTTGGACTATGTAGGTTAACTAGCGGGCCCTTGGACTACGTAGGTTAACTAGCGGACACTTGGACTATGTAGGTTAACTAGCGGGCACTTGGAATATGTAGGTTAACTAGCGGACACTTGCACTATGTAGGTTACCTAGCGGGCACTTGGACTGTGAAGGTTAACTAGCAGGCCCTTGGACTATGTACATACCCCAGCGCGCACTTGGACTATCTAGGTTACATAGTGGGCACCTGGACTTTCTAGGTTAACTAACGGGCACCAGGACTATCTAGGTTAACTAGCGGGCACTTGGACTGTCTAGGTTACCTAGCAGGCACTTGGATTATGAAGGATCCCTAGCGGGCACTTGGACTATCTAGGTTTCCTAGCAAGCACTTGCACTATGTACATACCCTAGCGTGCACTGGGACTATCTAGGTTATCTAGCGGGCACTTGGACTATGTACATTCCCTAGTGGGCACTTGGACTATCTAGGGTAACTAACGGGCACTAGGACTATCTAGGTTAACTAGCGGGCACTTGGACTATCAAGGTTACCTAGCAGGCACTTGGATTATGAAGGATCCCTAGCGTGCACTGGGATTATCTAGGTTATCTAGCGGGCACTTGGACTATGTACATACCCTAGTGGGCACTTGGACTATCTAGGGTAACTAACGGGCACTAGGATTATCTAGGTTAACTAGCGGGCACTTGGACTATCTAGGTTACCTAGCAGGCACTTGGATTTTGAAGGATCCCTAGCGGGCCCTTTGACTATCTAGGTTATCTAGCGGGCACTTGGACTATGTACATTCCCTAGTGGGCACTTGGACTATCTAGGGTAACTAAAGGGCACTAGGACTATCTAGGTTACCTAGCAGGCACTTGGATTATGAAGGATCCCTAGCGGGCACTTGGACTATCTAGGTTAACTAGCGGGCACTTGGAATATGTAGGTTAACTAGCGGACACTTGGACTATGTAGGTTAACTAGCGGTCACTTGGACTATCTAGGTTACCTAGCGGGCAATTGGAATATCTAGGTTACCTAGCGGGCCCTTGGACTATGTAGGTAACCTTGCGGGCACTTGGAATGTCTAGGTTACCTAGCGGGCACTTTGACTATCTAGGTTAACGAACGGGCACTTGGACTATGTAGGTTACCTAGCGGGCACTTGGACTATGTAGGATCACTATGGGACATTTATACTACTTAGGTTAACTAGCGTGCACTTGGACTATCTAGGTTACCTTGTGGGCACTTGGACTATCTAGGTTAACTAACGGGCACTAGGACTATCTAGGTTAACTAGCGGGCACTTGGACTATCTAGGTTAACTTGCGGGCACTTGGACTATCTAGGTTACCTAGCAGGCATTTGGATTATGAAGGATCCCTAGCGGGCATTTGGACTATCTATGTTTCCTAGCAGACACTTGGACTATGTACATACCCTAGCGCGCACTGGGACTATCTAGGTTACCTAGCGGGCACTTTGACTATCTAGGTTTACGAACGGGCAATTGGACTATGTAAGTTACCTAGCGGGCACTTGGACTATGTAGGATCACTATCGGACATTTATACTACTTAGGTTATCTAGCGGGTACTTTGACTATCTAGGTTAACTAGCAGGCACTAGGACTATCTAGGTCAACTAGCGGGCCCTTGTACTATGTAGGATAACTAGCTAGCACTTGGACTATCAAGGTTACCTAGTGGGCACTTGGATTATCTAGGTAAACTAACGGGCACCAGGACTATCTAGGTTAACTAGCGGGCACTTGGACTATCTAGGTTACCTAGCAGGCACTTGGATTATGAAGGATCCCTAGCGGGCACTTGGACTATCTAGGTTTCCTAGCAGGCACTTGCACTATGTACATACCCTAGGGTGCACTGGGACTATCTAGGTTATCTAGCGGGCACTTGGACTATGTACATTCCCTAGTGGGCACTTGGACTATCTAGGGTAATTAACGGATACTAGGACTATCTAGGTTAACTAGCGGGCACTTGGACTATCTAGGTTACCTAGCAGGCACTTGGATTATGAAGGATCCCTAGCGTGCACTGGGACTATCTATGTTATCTAGCGGGCACTTGGACTATGTACATTCCCTAGTGGGCACTTGGACTATCTAGGGTAACCAACGGGCACTAGGACTATCTAGGTTAACTAGCGGGCACTTGGACTATCTAGGTTACCTAGGTGGCACTTGGATTATGAAGGATCCCTAGCGGGAACTTGGACTATCTAGGTTAACTAGCGGGCACTTGGAATATGTAGGTTAACTAGCGGACACTTGGACTATGTAGGTTAACTAGCGGTCACTTGGACTATCTAGGTTACCTAGCGGGCAATTGGACTATCTAGGTTACCTAGCGGGCCCTTGGACTATGTAGGTAATCTTGCGGGCACTTGGAATGTCTGGGTTACCTAGCGGGCACTTTGACTATCTAGGTTAACGAACGGGCACTTGGACTATGTAGGTTACCTAGCGGGCACTTGGACTATGTAGGATCACTATCGGACATTTATACTACTTAGGTTAACTAGCGGGCACTTTGACTATCTAGGTTAACTAGCAGGCACTAGGACTATCTAGGTCAACTAGCGGGCCCTTCTACTATGTAGGTTAACAACTAGCGGGCACTTGTACTATCTAGGTTTCATAGCAAGCACTTGGACTATGTACATACCCTAGCGTGCACTTGGACTCTCTAGGTTACCTTGTGGGCACTTGGACTATCTAGGTTAACTAATGGGCACTAGGACTATCTAGGTTAACTGGCGGGCACTTAGACTATCTAGGTTAACTTGCGGGCACTTGGACTATCTAGGTTACCTAGCAGGCACTTGGATTATGAAGGATCCCTAGCGGGCACTTGGACTATCTATGTTTCCTAGCAGACACTTGGACTATGTACATACCCTAGCGCGCACTGGGACTATCTAGGTTACCTAGTGGGCACTTTGACTATCTAGGTTTACGAACGGGCAATTGGACTATGTAAGTTACCTAGCGGGCACTTGGACTATGTAGGATCACTATCGGACATTTATACTACTTAGGTTCACTATCGGGTACTTTGACTATCTAGGTTAACTAGCAGGCACTAGGACTATCTAGGTCAACTAGCGGGCCCTTGTACTATGTAGGTTAACTAGCGTGCACTTGGACTATCTAGGTTACCTAGTGGGCACATGGACTATCTAGGTTAACTAACGGGCACCAGGACTATCTAGGTTAACTAGCGGGCATTTGGATTATCTAGGTTTCCTAGCAGGCACTTGGACTATGTACATACCCTACCGTACACTGGGACTATCTAGGTTATCTAGCGGGCACTTGGACTATGTACATTCCCTAGTGGGCACTTGGACTATCTAGGGTAACTAACGGGCACTAGGACTATCTAGGTTAACTAGCGGGCACTTGGACTATCTAGGTTAACTAGCAGGCACTTGGATTATGAAGGATCCCTAGCGTGCACTGGCACTATCTAGGTTATCTAGCGGGCACTTGGACTATGTACATTCCTTAGTGGGCACTTGGACTATCTAGGGTAACTAACGGGCACTAGGACTATCTAGGTTAACTAATGGGCACTTGGACTAGCTAGGTTACCTAGCAGGCACTTGGATTATGAAGGATCCCTAGCGGGCACTTGGACTATCTAGGTTAACTAGCGGGCACTTGGACTATGTAGGTTAACTAGCGGTCACTTGGACTATCTAGGTTACCTAGCGGGCAATTGGACTATCTAGGTTAACTAGCGGGCCCTTGGACTATGTAGGTAACCTTGCAGGCACTTGGAATGTCTAGGTTACCTAGCGGGCACTTTGACTATCTAGGTTAACGAACGTGCACTTGGACTATGTAGGTTACCTAGCGGGCACTTGGACTATGTAGGTTATCTAGTGGGCACTTGGACTATCTAGGTTAACGAACGGGCAATTGGACTATCTAGGTTATCTAGCGGGCACTTGGACTATGTACGTCCCCTAGTAGGCAATTGGACTATCTAGGTTAACTAACGGGCAGTAGGACTATCTAGGTTAACTAGCGGGCACTTGCACGATCTAGGTTAACTAGCGGTCCCTTGCACTATGTAGGTTATTAGCGGGCCCATGGATTGTGTAGGTTTACTAGCAGGCACTTGGACTATCTAGGTTAACCAGCGGGCACTTGGACTATGTAGTTTCCCAGCGGGCACTTGGACTATCTAGGTTACCTAGCGGGCACTTGGACTATGTACTTCCCCTAGTGGGCACTTGGACTATCTAGGTTAACTAACGGGCACTAGTACTATCTAGGTTACCTAGCAAGCACTTGGATTATGGAGGATCTCTAGCGGGCAGTTGGACTATGTAGGTTACCTAGCAGGCACATGGACTATGTTGGATAACTAGCGGACACTTGCACGGTCTAGGTTAACTAGCGGGCCCTTGCACTATGTAGGTTAACTAACGGGCCCATGGATTATGTAGGTTTACTAGCAGGCACTTGGACTATCTAGGTTAACTAGCGGGCACTTGGACTATGTAGTTTCCCTAGCAGGCATTTGGACTAGTTAGGTTACCAAGCGGGCACTTGGACTATGTAGGTTTCCTAGCGAGCACTTGTACTATCTAGGTTACCTAGAGGGCACTTGGACTATGTAGGTTAACTAGTGGGCACTTAGACTATCTAGGTTTCCTAGCTGGCACTTGGACTATGTACATACCCTAGTGCGCACTTGGATTATCTAGGTTACCTAGCGAGCACTTGGAATATGTACGTCCCCTAGTGGGCACTTGGACTATCTAGGTTAACTAGCGGGCACTTGGACTATGTAGTTTCCCTAGCAGGCATTTGGACTAGTTAGGTTACCAAGCGGGCACTTGGACTATGTAGGTTACCTAGCGAGCACTAGGACTATCTAGGTTACCTAGCAGGCACTTTGACTATCTAGGTTAACTAACGGGCACTTGGACTGTGTAGGTTGCCTAGTGGCCATTTGGACTATGTAGGTTCCCTAGCGGGCACTTGGATTATGTAGGTTCCCTATCGGGCACTTGGACTATGTAGGTTAACTAGCGGGCACTTGGACTGTCTAGGTTCCTAGCGGACGTTTGGATTATCTAGGTTAACGAACGGGCACTTGGGCTATGTAGGTTACCTAGCCGCCACTTGGATTATCTATGTTAGCTAACAGGCACTTGGACTATCTAGGTTCCCTAGCGGGCACTTGTCTAGGATACCTAGCTGGCACTTGGACTATGTAGGTCAACTAGCGGGCCCTTGGACTACCTAGGTTAGCTAACGGGCACTTAGATTATGTAGGTTAACTAGCGGGCACTTGGAATATGTAGGTTAATTAGTGGGCCCATGGACTGTGTAGGTTTACTAGCGGGCCCTTGGACTCTTTAGGTTCCCTAAAGGGCACTTGGACTATCTAGGTGACCGAACGGGCACTTGGACTATCTAGGTTACCTAGCGGGCACTTGGACTATGTAGGCTAACTAGGGGGCCCTTGGACAATCTAGGTTACCTAGCGGGTACTTGAACTATCTAGGTTAACTAGCGGGCACTTGGACTATGTAGGTCAACTAGCGGGCCCTTGGACAATCTAGGTTAGCTAACTGGCACTTGGACTATGTAGGTTAACTAGCGTGCCCTGGACTATCTAGGTTTCCTAGCTGGCACTTGGACTATGTACATACCCTAGTGCGCACTTGGACTATCTAGGTTACCTAGCGGGCACTTGGACTATGTAAGTCCCCTAGTGGGCACTTAGACTATCTAGGTTAACTAACGGGCACTAGGACTATCTAGGTTACCTAGCATGCACTTGGATTATGGAGGATCCCTAGCGGGCAATTGTACTATCTAGGTTACCTAGCAGGCACTTGGACTATGTAGGTTAACTACCGGACACTTGCCCGATCTAGGTTAACTAGAGGGCCCTTGCACTATGTAGGTTAACTAACGGGCCCATGGATTATGTAGGTTTACTAGCAGGCACTTGAACTATCTAGGTTAACTAGCGGGCACTTGGACTATGTAGTTTCCCTAGCGGGCATTTGGACTATCTAGGTTCCCTAACGAGCACTTGGACTATGTAGGTTAACTAGCAGACACTTGGACGATCTAGGTCAACTAGCGCGTACTTGGACTATGTAGGTTAACTAGCGGGCCCTTGGACTATGTAGATTGACTAGCGGCACTTGGACTATCTACGTTAACTAGCGGGCCCTTGGACTATGTAGGTACCCTAGCGGACATTTGGACTATGTATGTTCCCTAGCGTGCACTTGGACTATATATGTACCCTACGGACACTTGAACTATGTAAGTTAACTACCGGGTACTTGGACTATGTAGGTTAACTAGCGGGCCCTTGGACTACGTAGGTTAACTAGCGGACACTTGGACTATGTAGGTTAACTAGCGGGCACTTGGAATATGTAGGTTAACTAGCGGACACTTGCACTATGTAGGTTACCTAGCGGGCACTTGGACTGTGAAGGTTAACTAGCAGGCCCTTGGACTATGTACATACCCCAGCTCGCACTTGGACTATCTAGGTTACATAGTGGGCACTTGGACTATCTAGGTTAACTAACGGGCACCAGGACTATCTAGGTTAACTAGCGGGCATTTGGACTATCTAGGTTACCTAGCAGGCACTTGGATTATGAAGGATCCCTAGCGGGCACTTGGACTATCTAGGTTTCCTAGTTGGCACTTGCACTATGTACATACCCTAGCGTGCACTGGGACTATCTAGGTTATCTAGCGGGCACTTGGACTATGTACATTCCCTAGTGGGCACTTGGACTATCTAGGGTAACTAACGGGCACTAGGACTATCTCGGTTAACTAGCGGGCACTTGGACAATCTAGGTTACCTAGCTGGCACTTGGATTATGAAGGATCCCTAGCGGGCACTTGGACTATCTAGGTTAGCTAGCGGGCACTTGGAATATGTAGGTTAACTAGCGGACACTTGGACTATGTAGGTTAAATAGCGGTCACTTGGACTATCTAGGTTACCTAGCGGGCAATTGGACTATCTAGGTTACCTAGCGGGCCCTTGGACTATGTAGGTAACCTTGCGGGCACTTGGAATGTCTACGTTACCTAGCGGGCACTTTGACTATCTAGGTTAACGAATGGGAACTTGGACTATGTAGGTTACCTAGCGGGCACTTGGACTATGTAGGATCACTATCGGACATTTATACTACTTAGGTTAACTAGCGTGCACTTGGACTATCTAGGTTACCTTGTGGGCACTTGGACTATCTAGGTTAACTAACGGGCACTAGGACTATCTAGGTTAACTAGCGGGCACTTGGACTATCTAGGTTAACTTGCGGGCACTTGGACTATCTAGGTTACCTAGCAGGCACTTGGATTATGAAGGATCCCTAGCGGGCACTTGGACTATCTATGTTTCCTAGCAGACACTTGGACTATGTACATACCCTAGCTCGCACTGGGACTATCTAGGTTACCTAGCGGGCACTTTGACTATCTAGGTTTACGAACGGGCAATTGGACTATGTAAGTTACCTAGCGGGCACTTGGACTATGTAGGATCACTATCGGACATTTATACTACTTAGGTTAACTAGCGGGTACTTTGACTATCTAGGTTAACTAGCAGGCACTAGGACTATCTAGGTCAACTAGCGGGCCTTTGTACTATGTAGGTTAACTAGCGTGCACTTGGACTATCTAGGTTACCTAGTGGGCACTTGGACTATATAGGTTAACTAACGGGCACCAGGACTATCTAGGTTAACTAGCGGGCACTTGGACTATCTAGGTTACCTAGCAGGCACTTGGATTAGGAAGGATCCCTAGCGGGCACTTGGACTATCTAGGTTTCCTAGCAGGCACTTGCACTATGTACATACCCTAGCGTGCACTGGGACTATCTAGGTTATCTAGCAGGCACTTGGACTATGTACATTCCCTAGTGGGCTCTTGGACTATCTAGGGTAATTAGCGGATACTAGGACTATCTAGGTTAACTAGCGGGCACTTGGACTATCTAGGTTAACTAGCAGGCAATTGGATTATGAAGGATCCCTAGCGTGCACTGGGACTATCTAGGTTATCTAGCGGGCACTTGGACTATGTACATTCCCTAGTGGGCACTTGGACTATCTAGGGTAACCAACGGGCACTAGGACTATCTAGGTTAACTAGCGGGCACTTGGACTATCTAGGTTAACTAGCGGACCTTGGGCTATGTAGGTTAACTAGCGGGCACTTGGACTATCTATGTTTCATAGCAGGCACTTGGACTATGTACATACCCTAGCGTGCACTTGGACTATCTAGGTTACCTTGTGGGCACTTGGACTATCTATGTTAACTAACGGGCACTAGGACTATCTAGGTTAACTAGCGGGAACTTGGACTATCTAGGTTGACTAGCGGGCACTTGGACTATCTAGGTTACCTAGCAGGCACTTGGATTATGAAGGATCCCTAGCGGGCTCTTGGACTATCTATGTTTCCTAGCAGACACTTGGACTATGTACATACCCAAGCGCGCACTGGGACTATCTAGGTTACCTAGCGGGCACTTTGACTATCTAGGTTTACGAACGGGCAATTGGACTATGTAAGTTACCTTGCGGGCACTTGGACTATGTAGGATCACTATCAGACATTTATACTACTTAGGTTAACTAGCGGGTACTTTGACTATCTAGGTTAACTAGCAGGCACTAGGACTATCTAGGTCAACTAGCGGGCCCTTGTACTATGTAGGTTAACTAGCGGGCACTTGGACTATCTAGGTTACCTAGCAGGCACTTGGATTATGAAGGATCCCTAGCGTGCACTGGGACTATCTAGGTTATCTAGCGGGCACTTGGACTATGTACATTCCCTAGTGGGCACTTGGACTATCTAGGGTAACTAACGGGCACTAGGACTATCTAGGTTAACTAGCGGGCACTTGGACTATCTAGGTTAACTAGCAGGCACTTGGATTATGAAGGATCCCTAGCGTGCACTGGCACTATCTAGGTTATCTAGCGGGCACTTGGACTATGTACATTCCTTAGTGGGCACTTGGACTATCTAGGGTAACTAACGGGCACTAGGACTATCTAGGTTAACTAATGGGCACTTGGACTATCTAGGTTACCTAGCAGGCACTTGGATTATGAAGGATCCCTAGCGGGCACTTGGACTATCTAGGTTAACTAGCGGGCACTTGGAATATGTAGGTTAACTAGCGGACACTTGGACTATGTAGGTTAACTAGCGGTCACTTGGACTATCTAGGTTAACAGCGGGCAATTGGACTATCTAGGTTAACTAGCGGGCCCTTGGACTATGTAGGTAACCTTGCAGGCACTTGGAATGTCTAGGTTACCTAGCGGGCACTTTGACTATCTAGGTTAACGAACGTGCACTTGGACTATGTAGGTTACCTAGCGGGCACTTGGACTATGTAGGTTATCTAGTGGGCACTTGGACTATCTAGGTTAACGAACGGGCAATTGGACTATCTAGGTTATCTAGCGGGCACTTGGACTATGTACGTCCCCTAGTAGGCAATTGGACTATCTAGGTTAACTAACGGGCAGTAGGACTATCTAGGTTAACTAGCGGGCACTTGCACGATCTAGGTTAACTAGCGGTCCCTTGCACTATGTAGGTTATTAGCGGGCCCATGGATTATGTAGGTTTACTAGCAGGCACTTGGACTATCTAGGTTAACCAGCGGGCACTTGGACTATGTAGTTTCCCAGCGGGCACTTGGACTATCTAGGTTACCTAGCGGGCACTTGGACTATGTACTTCCCCTAGTGGGCACTTGGACTATCTAGGTTAACTAACGGGCACTAGTACTATCTAGGTTACCTAGCAAGCACTTGGATTATGGAGGATCCCTAGCGGGCAGTTGGACTATCTAGGTTACCTAGCAGGCACATGGACTATGTAGGTTAACTAGCGGACACTTGCACGGTCTAGGTTAACTAGCGGGCCCTTGCACTATGTAGGTTAACTAACGGGCCCATGGATTATGTAGGTTTACTAGCAGGCACTTGGACTATCTAGGTTAACTAGCGGGCACTTGGACTATGTAGTTTCCCTAGCAGGCATTTGGACTAGTTAGGTTACCAAGCGGGCACTTGGACTATGTAGGTTTCCTAGCGAGCACTTGTACTATCTAGGTTACCTAGAGGGCACTTGGACTATGTAGGTTAACTAGCGGGCACTTAGACTATCTAGGTTTCCTAGCTGGCACTTGGACTATGTACATACCCTAGTGCGCACTTGGACTATCTAGGTTACCTAGCGGGCACTTGGAATATGTACGTCCCCTAGTGGGCACTTGGACTATCTAGGTTAACTAGCGGGCACTTGGACTATGTAGTTTCCCTAGCAGGCATTTGGACTAGTTAGGTTACCAAGCGGGCACTTGGACTATGTAGGTTACCTAGCGAGCACTAGGACTATCTAGGTTACCTAGCAGGCACTTTGACTATCTAGGTTAACTAACGGGCACTTGGACTGTGTAGGTTGCCTAGTGGCCATTTGGACTATGTAGGTTCCCTAGCGGGCACTTGGATTATGTAGGTTCCCTATCGGGCACTTGGACTATGTAGGTTAACTAGCGGGCACTTGGACTGTCTAGGTTCCTAGCGGACGTTTGGATTATCTAGGTTAACGAACGGGCACTTGGGCTATGTAGGTTACCTAGCCGCCACTTGGATTATCTATGTTAGCTAACAGGCACTTGGACTATCTAGGTTCCCTAGCGGGCACTTGTCTAGGATACCTAGCTGGCACTTGGACTATGTAGGTCAACTAGCGGGCCCTTGGACTACCTAGGTTAGCTAACGGGCACTTAGATTATGTAGGTTAACTAGCGGGCACTTGGAATATGTAGGTTAATTAGTGGGCCCATGGACTGTGTAGGTTTACTAGCGGGCCCTTGGACTCTTTAGGTTCCCTAAAGGGCACTTGGACTATCTAGGTGACCGAACGGGCACTTGGACTATCTAGGTTACCTAGCGGGCACTTGGACTATGTAGGCTAACTAGGGGGCCCTTGGACAATCTAGGTTACCTAGCGGGTACTTGAACTATCTAGGTTAACTAGCGGGCACTTGGACTATGTAGGTCAACTAGCGGGCCCTTGGACAATCTAGGTTAGCTAACTGGCACTTGGACTATGTAGGTTAACTAGCGTGCCCTGGACTATCTAGGTTTCCTAGCTGGCACTTGGACTATGTACATACCCTAGTGCGCACTTGGACTATCTAGGTTACCTAGCGGGCACTTGGACTATGTAAGTCCCCTAGTGGGCACTTAGACTATCTAGGTTAACTAACGGGCACTAGGACTATCTAGGTTACCTAGCATGCACTTGGATTATGGAGGATCCCTAGCGGGCAATTGTACTATCTAGGTTACCTAGCAGGCACTTGGACTATGTAGGTTAACTACCGGACACTTGCCCGATCTAGGTTAACTAGAGGGCCCTTGCACTATGTAGGTTAACTAACGGGCCCATGGATTATGTAGGTTTACTAGCAGGCACTTGAACTATCTAGGTTAACTAGCGGGCACTTGGACTATGTAGTTTCCCTAGCGGGCATTTGGACTATCTAGGTTCCCTAACGAGCACTTGGACTATGTAGGTTAACTAGCAGACACTTGGACGATCTAGGTCAACTAGCGCGTACTTGGACTATGTAGGTTAACTAGCGGGCCCTTGGACTATGTAGATTGACTAGCGGCACTTGGACTATCTACGTTAACTAGCGGGCCCTTGGACTATGTAGGTACCCTAGCGGACATTTGGACTATGTATGTTCCCTAGCGTGCACTTGGACTATATATGTACCCTACGGACACTTGAACTATGTAAGTTAACTACCGGGTACTTGGACTATGTAGGTTAACTAGCGGGCCCTTGGACTACGTAGGTTAACTAGCGGACACTTGGACTATGTAGGTTAACTAGCGGGCACTTGGAATATGTAGGTTAACTAGCGGACACTTGCACTATGTAGGTTACCTAGCGGGCACTTGGACTGTGAAGGTTAACTAGCAGGCCCTTGGACTATGTACATACCCCAGCTCGCACTTGGACTATCTAGGTTACATAGTGGGCACTTGGACTATCTAGGTTAACTAACGGGCACCAGGACTATCTAGGTTAACTAGCGGGCATTTGGACTATCTAGGTTACCTAGCAGGCACTTGGATTATGAAGGATCCCTAGCGGGCACTTGGACTATCTAGGTTTCCTAGTTGGCACTTGCACTATGTACATACCCTAGCGTGCACTGGGACTATCTAGGTTATCTAGCGGGCACTTGGACTATGTACATTCCCTAGTGGGCACTTGGACTATCTAGGGTAACTAACGGGCACTAGGACTATCTCGGTTAACTAGCGGGCACTTGGACAATCTAGGTTACCTAGCTGGCACTTGGATTATGAAGGATCCCTAGCGGGCACTTGGACTATCTAGGTTAGCTAGCGGGCACTTGGAATATGTAGGTTAACTAGCGGACACTTGGACTATGTAGGTTAAATAGCGGTCACTTGGACTATCTAGGTTACCTAGCGGGCAATTGGACTATCTAGGTTACCTAGCGGGCCCTTGGACTATGTAGGTAACCTTGCGGGCACTTGGAATGTCTACGTTACCTAGCGGGCACTTTGACTATCTAGGTTAACGAATGGGAACTTGGACTATGTAGGTTACCTAGCGGGCACTTGGACTATGTAGGATCACTATCGGACATTTATACTACTTAGGTTAACTAGCGTGCACTTGGACTATCTAGGTTACCTTGTGGGCACTTGGACTATCTAGGTTAACTAACGGGCACTAGGACTATCTAGGTTAACTAGCGGGCACTTGGACTATCTAGGTTAACTTGCGGGCACTTGGACTATCTAGGTTACCTAGCAGGCACTTGGATTATGAAGGATCCCTAGCGGGCACTTGGACTATCTATGTTTCCTAGCAGACACTTGGACTATGTACATACCCTAGCTCGCACTGGGACTATCTAGGTTACCTAGCGGGCACTTTGACTATCTAGGTTTACGAACGGGCAATTGGACTATGTAAGTTACCTAGCGGGCACTTGGACTATGTAGGATCACTATCGGACATTTATACTACTTAGGTTAACTAGCGGGTACTTTGACTATCTAGGTTAACTAGCAGGCACTAGGACTATCTAGGTCAACTAGCGGGCCTTTGTACTATGTAGGTTAACTAGCGTGCACTTGGACTATCTAGGTTACCTAGTGGGCACTTGGACTATATAGGTTAACTAACGGGCACCAGGACTATCTAGGTTAACTAGCGGGCACTTGGACTATCTAGGTTACCTAGCAGGCACTTGGATTAGGAAGGATCCCTAGCGGGCACTTGGACTATCTAGGTTTCCTAGCAGGCACTTGCACTATGTACATACCCTAGCGTGCACTGGGACTATCTAGGTTATCTAGCAGGCACTTGGACTATGTACATTCCCTAGTGGGCTCTTGGACTATCTAGGGTAATTAGCGGATACTAGGACTATCTAGGTTAACTAGCGGGCACTTGGACTATCTAGGTTAACTAGCAGGCAATTGGATTATGAAGGATCCCTAGCGTGCACTGGGACTATCTAGGTTATCTAGCGGGCACTTGGACTATGTACATTCCCTAGTGGGCACTTGGACTATCTAGGGTAACCAACGGGCACTAGGACTATCTAGGTTAACTAGCGGGCACTTGGACTATCTAGGTTAACTAGCGGACCTTGGGCTATGTAGGTTAACTAGCGGGCACTTGGACTATCTATGTTTCATAGCAGGCACTTGGACTATGTACATACCCTAGCGTGCACTTGGACTATCTAGGTTACCTTGTGGGCACTTGGACTATCTATGTTAACTAACGGGCACTAGGACTATCTAGGTTAACTAGCGGGAACTTGGACTATCTAGGTTGACTAGCGGGCACTTGGACTATCTAGGTTACCTAGCAGGCACTTGGATTATGAAGGATCCCTAGCGGGCTCTTGGACTATCTATGTTTCCTAGCAGACACTTGGACTATGTACATACCCAAGCGCGCACTGGGACTATCTAGGTTACCTAGCGGGCACTTTGACTATCTAGGTTTACGAACGGGCAATTGGACTATGTAAGTTACCTTGCGGGCACTTGGACTATGTAGGATCACTATCAGACATTTATACTACTTAGGTTAACTAGCGGGTACTTTGACTATCTAGGTTAACTAGCAGGCACTAGGACTATCTAGGTCAACTAGCGGGCCCTTGTACTATGTAGGTTAACTAGCGGGCACTTGGACTATCTAGGTTACCTAGCAGGCACTTGGATTATGAAGGATCCCTAGCGTGCACTGGGACTATCTAGGTTATCTAGCGGGCACTTGGACTATGTACATTCCCTAGTGGGCACTTGGACTATCTAGGGTAACTAACGGGCACTAGGACTATCTAGGTTAACTAGCGGGCACTTGGACTATCTAGGTTAACTAGCAGGCACTTGGATTATGAAGGATCCCTAGCGTGCACTGGCACTATCTAGGTTATCTAGCGGGCACTTGGACTATGTACATTCCTTAGTGGGCACTTGGACTATCTAGGGTAACTAACGGGCACTAGGACTATCTAGGTTAACTAATGGGCACTTGGACTATCTAGGTTACCTAGCAGGCACTTGGATTATGAAGGATCCCTAGCGGGCACTTGGACTATCTAGGTTAACTAGCGGGCACTTGGAATATGTAGGTTAACTAGCGGACACTTGGACTATGTAGGTTAACTAGCGGTCACTTGGACTATCTAGGTTAACAGCGGGCAATTGGACTATCTAGGTTAACTAGCGGGCCCTTGGACTATGTAGGTAACCTTGCAGGCACTTGGAATGTCTAGGTTACCTAGCGGGCACTTTGACTATCTAGGTTAACGAACGTGCACTTGGACTATGTAGGTTACCTAGCGGGCACTTGGACTATGTAGGTTATCTAGTGGGCACTTGGACTATCTAGGTTAACGAACGGGCAATTGGACTATCTAGGTTATCTAGCGGGCACTTGGACTATGTACGTCCCCTAGTAGGCAATTGGACTATCTAGGTTAACTAACGGGCAGTAGGACTATCTAGGTTAACTAGCGGGCACTTGCACGATCTAGGTTAACTAGCGGTCCCTTGCACTATGTAGGTTATTAGCGGGCCCATGGATTATGTAGGTTTACTAGCAGGCACTTGGACTATCTAGGTTAACCAGCGGGCACTTGGACTATGTAGTTTCCCAGCGGGCACTTGGACTATCTAGGTTACCTAGCGGGCACTTGGACTATGTACTTCCCCTAGTGGGCACTTGGACTATCTAGGTTAACTAACGGGCACTAGTACTATCTAGGTTACCTAGCAAGCACTTGGATTATGGAGGATCCCTAGCGGGCAGTTGGACTATCTAGGTTACCTAGCAGGCACATGGACTATGTAGGTTAACTAGCGGACACTTGCACGGTCTAGGTTAACTAGCGGGCCCTTGCACTATGTAGGTTAACTAACGGGCCCATGGATTATGTAGGTTTACTAGCAGGCACTTGGACTATCTAGGTTAACTAGCGGGCACTTGGACTATGTAGTTTCCCTAGCAGGCATTTGGACTAGTTAGGTTACCAAGCGGGCACTTGGACTATGTAGGTTTCCTAGCGAGCACTTGTACTATCTAGGTTACCTAGAGGGCACTTGGACTATGTAGGTTAACTAGCGGGCACTTAGACTATCTAGGTTTCCTAGCTGGCACTTGGACTATGTACATACCCTAGTGCGCACTTGGACTATCTAGGTTACCTAGCGGGCACTTGGAATATGTACGTCCCCTAGTGGGCACTTGGACTATCTAGGTTAACTAGCGGGCACTTGGACTATGTAGTTTCCCTAGCAGGCATTTGGACTAGTTAGGTTACCAAGCGGGCACTTGGACTATGTAGGTTACCTAGCGGGCATTTGGACTATCTAGGTTACCTAGCAGGCACTTTGACTATCTAGGTTAACTAACGGGCACTTGGACTGTGTAGGTTGCCTAGTGGCCATTTGGACTATGTAGGTTCCCTAGCGGGCACTTGGATTATGTAGGTTCCCTATCGGGCACTTGGACTATGTAGGTTAACTAGCGGGCACTTGGACTGTCTAGGTTCCTAGCGGACGTTTGGATTATCTAGGTTAACGAACGGGCACTTGGGCTATGTAGGTTACCTAGCCGCCACTTGGATTATCTATGTTAGCTAACAGGCACTTGGACTATCTAGGTTCCCTAGCGGGCACTTGTCTAGGATACCTAGCTGGCACTTGGACTATGTAGGTCAACTAGCGGGCCCTTGGACTACCTAGGTTAGCTAACGGGCACTTAGATTATGTAGGTTAACTAGCGGGCACTTGGAATATGTAGGTTAATTAGTGGGCCCATGGACTGTGTAGGTTTACTAGCGGGCCCTTGGACTCTTTAGGTTCCCTAAAGGGCACTTGGACTATCTAGGTGACCGAACGGGCACTTGGACTATCTAGGTTACCTAGCGGGCACTTGGACTATGTAGGCTAACTAGGGGGCCCTTGGACAATCTAGGTTACCTAGCGGGTACTTGAACTATCTAGGTTAACTAGCGGGCACTTGGACTATGTAGGTCAACTAGCGGGCCCTTGGACAATCTAGGTTAGCTAACTGGCACTTGGACTATGTAGGTTAACTAGCGTGCCCTGGACTATCTAGGTTTCCTAGCTGGCACTTGGACTATGTACATACCCTAGTGCGCACTTGGACTATCTAGGTTACCTAGCGGGCACTTGGACTATGTAAGTCCCCTAGTGGGCACTTAGACTATCTAGGTTAACTAACGGGCACTAGGACTATCTAGGTTACCTAGCATGCACTTGGATTATGGAGGATCCCTAGCGGGCAATTGTACTATCTAGGTTACCTAGCAGGCACTTGGACTATGTAGGTTAACTACCGGACACTTGCCCGATCTAGGTTAACTAGAGGGCCCTTGCACTATGTAGGTTAACTAACGGGCCCATGGATTATGTAGGTTTACTAGCAGGCACTTGAACTATCTAGGTTAACTAGCGGGCACTTGGACTATGTAGTTTCCCTAGCGGGCATTTGGACTATCTAGGTTCCCTAACGAGCACTTGGACTATGTAGGTTAACTAGCAGACACTTGGACGATCTAGGTCAACTAGCGCGTACTTGGACTATGTAGGTTAACTAGCGGGCCCTTGGACTATGTAGATTGACTAGCGGCACTTGGACTATCTACGTTAACTAGCGGGCCCTTGGACTATGTAGGTACCCTAGCGGACATTTGGACTATGTATGTTCCCTAGCGTGCACTTGGACTATATATGTACCCTACGGACACTTGAACTATGTAAGTTAACTACCGGGTACTTGGACTATGTAGGTTAACTAGCGGGCCCTTGGACTACGTAGGTTAACTAGCGGACACTTGGACTATGTAGGTTAACTAGCGGGCACTTGGAATATGTAGGTTAACTAGCGGACACTTGCACTATGTAGGTTACCTAGCGGGCACTTGGACTGTGAAGGTTAACTAGCAGGCCCTTGGACTATGTACATACCCCAGCTCGCACTTGGACTATCTAGGTTACATAGTGGGCACTTGGACTATCTAGGTTAACTAACGGGCACCAGGACTATCTAGGTTAACTAGCGGGCATTTGGACTATCTAGGTTACCTAGCAGGCACTTGGATTATGAAGGATCCCTAGCGGGCACTTGGACTATCTAGGTTTCCTAGTTGGCACTTGCACTATGTACATACCCTAGCGTGCACTGGGACTATCTAGGTTATCTAGCGGGCACTTGGACTATGTACATTCCCTAGTGGGCACTTGGACTATCTAGGGTAACTAACGGGCACTAGGACTATCTCGGTTAACTAGCGGGCACTTGGACAATCTAGGTTACCTAGCTGGCACTTGGATTATGAAGGATCCCTAGCGGGCACTTGGACTATCTAGGTTAGCTAGCGGGCACTTGGAATATGTAGGTTAACTAGCGGACACTTGGACTATGTAGGTTAAATAGCGGTCACTTGGACTATCTAGGTTACCTAGCGGGCAATTGGACTATCTAGGTTACCTAGCGGGCCCTTGGACTATGTAGGTAACCTTGCGGGCACTTGGAATGTCTACGTTACCTAGCGGGCACTTTGACTATCTAGGTTAACGAATGGGAACTTGGACTATGTAGGTTACCTAGCGGGCACTTGGACTATGTAGGATCACTATCGGACATTTATACTACTTAGGTTAACTAGCGTGCACTTGGACTATCTAGGTTACCTTGTGGGCACTTGGACTATCTAGGTTAACTAACGGG
This sequence comes from Tenrec ecaudatus, assembly GCF_050624435.1. Taxonomy (NCBI): domain Eukaryota; kingdom Metazoa; phylum Chordata; class Mammalia; order Afrosoricida; family Tenrecidae; genus Tenrec; species Tenrec ecaudatus. Next base: position 2,316,889 of record NW_027457627.1, read on the forward strand.
CACTAGGACTATCTAGGTTAACTAGCGGGCACTTGGACTATCTAGGTTAACTTGCGGGCACTTGGACTATCTAGGTTACCTAGCAGGCACTTGGATTATGAAGGATCCCTAGCGGGCACTTGGACTATCTATGTTTCCTAGCAGACACTTGGACTATGTACATACCCTAGCTCGCACTGGGACTATCTAGGTTACCTAGCGGGCACTTTGACTATCTAGGTTTACGAACGGGCAATTGGACTATGTAAGTTACCTAGCGGGCACTTGGACTATGTAGGATCACTATCGGACATTTATACTACTTAGGTTAACTAGCGGGTACTTTGACTATCTAGGTTAACTAGCAGGCACTAGGACTATCTAGGTCAACTAGCGGGCCTTTGTACTATGTAGGTTAACTAGCGTGCACTTGGACTATCTAGGTTACCTAGTGGGCACTTGGACTATATAGGTTAACTAACGGGCACCAGGACTATCTAGGTTAACTAGCGGGCACTTGGACTATCTAGGTTACCTAGCAGGCACTTGGATTAGGAAGGATCCCTAGCGGGCACTTGGACTATCTAGGTTTCCTATCAGGCACTTGCACTATGTACATACCCTAGCGTGCACTGGGACTATCTAGGTTATCTAGCAGGCACTTGGACTATGTACATTCCCTAGTGGGCTCTTGGACTATCTAGGGTAATTAGCGGATACTAGGACTATCTAGGTTAACTAGCGGGCACTTGGACTATCTAGGTTAACTAGCAGGCAATTGGATTATGAAGGATCCCTAGCGTGCACTGGGACTATCTAGGTTATCTAGCGGGCACTTGGACTATGTACATTCCCTAGTGGGCACTTGGACTATCTAGGGTAACCAACGGGCACTAGGACTATCTAGGTTAACTAGCGGGCACTTGGACTATCTAGGTTAACTAGCGGACCTTGGGCTATGTAGGTTAACTAGCGGGCACTTGGACTATCTATGTTTCATAGCAGGCACTTGGACTATGTACATACCCTAGCGTGCACTTGGACTATCTAGGTTACCTTGTGGGCACTTGGACTATCTATGTTAACTAACGGGCACTAGGACTATCTAGGTTAACTAGCGGGAACTTGGACTATCTAGGTTGACTAGCGGGCACTTGGACTATCTAGGTTACCTAGCAGGCACTTGGATTATGAAGGATCCCTAGCGGGCTCTTGGACTATCTATGTTTCCTAGCAGACACTTGGACTATGTACATACCCAAGCGCGCACTGGGACTATCTAGGTTACCTAGCGGGCACTTTGACTATCTAGGTTTACGAACGGGCAATTGGACTATGTAAGTTACCTTGCGGGCACTTGGACTATGTAGGATCACTATCAGACATTTATACTACTTAGGTTAACTAGCGGGTACTTTGACTATCTAGGTTAACTAGCAGGCACTAGGACTATCTAGGTCAACTAGCGGGCCCTTGTACTATGTAGGTTAACTAGCGGGCACTTGGACTATCTAGGTTACCTAGCAGGCACTTGGATTATGAAGGATCCCTAGCGTGCACTGGGACTATCTAGGTTATCTAGCGGGCACTTGGACTATGTACATTCCCTAGTGGGCACTTGGACTATCTAGGGTAACTAACGGGCACTAGGACTATCTAGGTTAACTAGCGGGCACTTGGACTATCTAGGTTAACTAGCAGGCACTTGGATTATGAAGGATCCCTAGCGTGCACTGGCACTATCTAGGTTATCTAGCGGGCACTTGGACTATGTACATTCCTTAGTGGGCACTTGGACTATCTAGGGTAACTAACGGGCACTAGGACTATCTAGGTTAACTAATGGGCACTTGGACTATCTAGGTTACCTAGCAGGCACTTGGATTATGAAGGATCCCTAGCGGGCACTTGGACTATCTAGGTTAACTAGCGGGCACTTGGAATATGTAGGTTAACTAGCGGACACTTGGACTATGTAGGTTAACTAGCGGTCACTTGGACTATCTAGGTTAACAGCGGGCAATTGGACTATCTAGGTTAACTAGCGGGCCCTTGGACTATGTAGGTAACCTTGCAGGCACTTGGAATGTCTAGGTTACCTAGCGGGCACTTTGACTATCTAGGTTAACGAACGTGCACTTGGACTATGTAGGTTACCTAGCGGGCACTTGGACTATGTAGGTTATCTAGTGGGCACTTGGACTATCTAGGTTAACGAACGGGCAATTGGACTATCTAGGTTATCTAGCGGGCACTTGGACTATGTACGTCCCCTAGTAGGCAATTGGACTATCTAGGTTAACTAACGGGCAGTAGGACTATCTAGGTTAACTAGCGGGCACTTGCACGATCTAGGTTAACTAGCGGTCCCTTGCACTATGTAGGTTATTAGCGGGCCCATGGATTATGTAGGTTTACTAGCAGGCACTTGGACTATCTAGGTTAACCAGCGGGCACTTGGACTATGTAGTTTCCCAGCGGGCACTTGGACTATCTAGGTTACCTAGCGGGCACTTGGACTATGTACTTCCCCTAGTGGGCACTTGGACTATCTAGGTTAACTAACGGGCACTAGTACTATCTAGGTTACCTAGCAAGCACTTGGATTATGGAGGATCCCTAGCGGGCAGTTGGACTATCTAGGTTACCTAGCAGGCACATGGACTATGTAGGTTAACTAGCGGACACTTGCACGGTCTAGGTTAACTAGCGGGCCCTTGCACTATGTAGGTTAACTAACGGGCCCATGGATTATGTAGGTTTACTAGCAGGCACTTGGACTATCTAGGTTAACTAGCGGGCACTTGGACTATGTAGTTTCCCTAGCAGGCATTTGGACTAGTTAGGTTACCAAGCGGGCACTTGGACTATGTAGGTTTCCTAGCGAGCACTTGTACTATCTAGGTTACCTAGAGGGCACTTGGACTATGTAGGTTAACTAGCGGGCACTTAGACTATCTAGGTTTCCTAGCTGGCACTTGGACTATGTACATACCCTAGTGCGCACTTGGACTATCTAGGTTACCTAGCGGGCACTTGGAATATGTACGTCCCCTAGTGGGCACTTGGACTATCTAGGTTAACTAGCGGGCACTTGGACTATGTAGTTTCCCTAGCAGGCATTTGGACTAGTTAGGTTACCAAGCGGGCACTTGGACTATGTAGGTTACCTAGCGGGCATTTGGACTATCTAGGTTACCTAGCAGGCACTTTGACTATCTAGGTTAACTAACGGGCACTTGGACTGTGTAGGTTGCCTAGTGGCCATTTGGACTATGTAGGTTCCCTAGCGGGCACTTGGATTATGTAGGTTCCCTATCGGGCACTTGGACTATGTAGGTTAACTAGCGGGCACTTGGACTGTCTAGGTTCCTAGCGGACGTTTGGATTATCTAGGTTAACGAACGGGCACTTGGACTATGTAGGTTACCTAGCCGCCACTTGGATTATCTATGTTAGCTAACAGGCACTTGGACTATCTAGGTTTCCTAGTTGGCACTTGCACTATGTACATACCCTAGCGTGCACTGGGACTATCTAGGTTATCTAGCGGGCACTTGGACTATGTACATTCCCTAGTGGGCCCTTGGACTATCTAGGTTAACTAACGGGCACTAGGACTATCTCGGTTAACTAGCGGGCACTTGGACAATCTAGGTTACCTAGCTGGCACTTGGATTATGAAGGATCCCTAGCGGGCACTTGGACTATCTAGGTTAACTAGCGGGCACTTGGAATATGTAGGTTAACTAGCGGACACTTGGACTATGTAGGTTAAATAGCGGTCACTTGGACTATCTAGGTTACCTAGCGGGCAATTGGACTATCTAGGTTACCTAGCGGGCCTTTGGACTATGTAGGTAACCTTGCGGGCACTTGGAATGTCTACGTTACCTAGCGGGCACTTGGACTATCTAGGTTAACGAACGGGAACTTGGACTATGTAGGTTACCTAGCGGGCACTTGGACTATGTAGGATCACTATCGGACATTTATACTACTTAGGTTAACTAGCGTGCACTTGGACTATCTAGGTTACCTTGTGGGCACTTGGACTATCTAGGTTAACTAACGGGCACTAGGACTATCTAGGTTAACTAGCGGGCACTTGGACTATCTAGGTTAACTTGCGGGCACTTGGACTATCTAGGTTACCTAGCTGGCACTTGGATTATGAAGGATCCCTAGCGGGCACTTGGACTATCTAGGTTAACTAGCGGGCACTTGGAATATGTAGGTTAACTAGCGGACACTTGGACTATGTAGGTTAAATAGCGGTCACTTGGACTATCTAGGTTACCTAGCGGGCAATTGGACTATCTAGGTTACCTAGCGGGCCTTTGGACTATGTAGGTAACCTTGCGGGCACTTGGAATGTCTACGTTACCTAGCGGGCACTTGGACTATCTAGGTTAACGAACGGGAACTTGGACTATGTAGGTTACCTAGCGGGCACTTGGACTATGTAGGATCACTATCGGACATTTATACTACTTAGGTTAACTAGCGTGCACTTGGACTATCTAGGTTACCTTGTGGGTACTTGGACTATCTAGGTTAACTAACGGGCACTAGGACTATCTAGGTTAACTAGCGGGCACTTGGACTATCTAGGTTAACTTGCGGGCACTTGGACTATCTAGGTTACCTAGCAGGCACTTGGATTATGAAGGATCCCTAGCGGGCACTTGGACTATCTATGTTTCCTAGCAGACACTTGGACTATGTACATACCCTAGCTCGCACTGGGACTATCTAGGTTACCTAGCGGGCACTTTGACTATCTAGGTTTACGAACGGGCAATTGGACTATGTAAGTTACCTAGCGGGCACTTGGACTATGTAGGATCACTATCGGACATTTATACTACTTAGGTTAACTAGCGGGTACTTTGACTATCTAGGTTAACTAGCAGGCACTAGGACTATCTAGGTCAACTAGCGGGCCTTTGTACTATGTAGGTTAACGAGCGTGCACTTGGACTATCTAGGTTACCTAGTGGGCACTTGGACTATCTAGGTTAACTAGCGGGCACTTGGAAAATGTAGGTTAACTAGCGGACACTTGGACTATCTAGGTTACCTAGCGGGCAATTGGACTATCTGGGTTACCTAGCGGGCCCTTGGACTATGTAGGTAAACTTGCAGGCACTTGGAATGTCTAGGTTACCTAGCGGGCACTTTGACTATCTAGGTTAGCGAACGGGCACTAGGACTATGTAGGTTACCTAGCGGGCACTTGGACTATGTAGGTTACCTAGTGGGCACTTGGACTATCTAGGTTAACGAACGGGCACTTGGACTATCTAGGTTATCTAGCGGGCACTTGGACTATGTACGTCCCCTAGTAGGCAATTGGACTATCTAGGTTAAATAACGGGCACTAGGACTATCTAGGTTAACTAGCGGACACTTGCACAATCTAGGTTAACTAGCGGTCCCTTGCACTATGTAGGTTATTAGCGGGCCCATGGATTATGTAGGTTTACTAGCAGGCACTTGGACTATCTAGGTTAACCAGCGGGCTCTTGGACTATGTAGTTTCCCTAGCGGGCATTTGGACTATTTAGGTTACCAAGGGGGCTCTTGGACTATGTAGGTTTCCTAGCGAGCACTTGTACTATCTAGGTTACCTAGCGGGCACTTGGACTATGTAGGTTAACTAGCGGGCACTTGGACTATCTAGGTTTCCTAGCTGGCAATTGGACTATGTACATACCCTAGTGCGCACTTGGACTATCTAGGTTACCTAGCGGGCACTTGGACTATGTACGTCCCCTCGTGGGCACTTGGACTATCTAGGTTAACTAACGGGCACTAGTACTATCTAGGTTACCTAGCAGGCACTTGGATTATAGAGAATCCCTAGCGGGCAGTTGGACTATCTAGGTTACCTAGCAGGCACTTGGACTATGTAGGTTAACTAGCGGACACTTGCACGTTCTAGGTTAACTAGCGGGCCCTTGCACTATGTAGGTTAACTAACGGGCCCATGGATTATGTAGGTTTACTAGCAGGCACTTGGACTATCTAGGTTAACTAGCGGGCACTTGGACTATGTAGTTTCCCTAGCAGGCATTTGGACTAGTTAGGTTACCAAGCGGGCACTTGGACTATGTAGGTTACCTAGCGAGCACTTGGACTATCTAGGTTAACTAACGGGGTCTTGGACTGTGTAGGTTGCCTAGTGGCCATTCGGACTATGTAGGTTCCCTAGCGGGCAATTGGATTATGTAGGTTCCCTATTGGGCACTTGGACTATGTAGGTTAACTAGCGGGCACTTGGACTGTCTAGGTTCCTAGCGGACGTTTGGATTATCTAGGTTTACGAACAGGCACTTGGTCTATGTAGGTTACCTAGCCGCCACTTGAACTATCTATGTTAGCTAACAGGCACTTGGACTATCTAGGTTCCCTAGCGGGCACTTGTCTAGGATACCTAGCTGGCACTTGGCCTATGTAGGTCAACTAGCGGGCCCTTGGAATACCTAGGTTAGCTAACGGGCACTTAGATTATGTAGGTTAACTAGCGGGCACTTGGAATATGTAGGTTAATTAGTGGGCCCATGGACTGTGTAGGTTTACTAGCGGGCCCTTGGACTCTTTAGGTTCCCTAAAGGGCACTTGGACTATCTAGGTGACCGAACGGGCACTTGGACTATCTAGGTTACCTGGCGGGCACTTGGACTATGTAGGCTAACTAGGGGGCCCTTGGACGATCTAGGTTACCTAGCGGGTACTTGAACTATCTAGGTTAACTAGCGGGCACTTGGACTATGTAGGTCAACTAGCGGGCCCTTGGACTATCTAGGTTAGCTAACTGGCACTTGGACTATGTAGGTTAACTAGCGTGCCCTGGACTATATAGGTTTCCTAGCTCGCACTTGGACTATGTACATACTCTAGTGCGCACTTGGACTATCTAGGTTACCTAGCGGGCACTTGGACTATGAACGTCCCCTAGTGGGCACTTGGACTATCTAGGTTAACTAACGGGCACTAGGACTATCTAGGTTACCTAGCAGGCACTTGGATTATGGAGGATCCCTAGCGGGCAGTTGGACTATCTAGGTTACCTAGCAGGCACTTGGACTATGTAGGTTAACTAGCGGACACTTGCCCGATCTAGGTTAACTAGAGGGCCCTTGCACTATGTAGGTTAACTAACGGGCCCATGGATTATGTAGGTTTACTAGCAGGCACCTGGACTATCTAGGTTAACTAGCAGGCACTTGGACTATGTAGTTACCCTAGAGGGCTTTAGGCCTATCTAGGTTCCCTAACGAGCACTTGGACTATGTAGGTTAACTAGCAGACACTTGGACGATCTAGGTCAACTAGCGGGTACTTGGACTATGTAGGTTAACTAGCGGGCCCTTGGACTATGTAGATTGACTAGCGGCACTTGGACTATCTACGTTAACTAGCGGGCCCTTGGATTATGTAGGTTCCCTAGCGGACATTTGGACTATGTATGTTCCCTAGCATGCACTTGGACTATGTATGTACCCTACGGACACTTGAACTATGTATGTTAACTACCGGGCACTTGGACTATGTAGGTTAACTAGCGGGCCCTTGGACTACGTAGGTTAACTAGCGGACACTTGGACTATGTAGGTTAACTAGCGGGCACTTGGACTATGTAGGTTAAGTAGCGGACACTTGCACTATGTAGGTTACCTAGCGGGCACTTGGACTGTGAAGGTTAACTTGCAGGCCCTTGGACTATGTACATACCCCAGCGCGCACTTGGACTATCTAGGTTACATAGTGGGCACTTGGACTATCTAGGTTAACTAACGGGCACCAGGACTATCTAGGTTAACTAGCGGGCACTTGGACTATCTAGGTTACCTAGCAGGCACTTGGATTATGAAGGATCCCTAGCGGGCACTTGGACTATCTAGGTTTCCTAGCAGGCACTTGCACTATGTACATACCCTAGCGTGTACTTGGACTATCTAGGTTATCTAGCGGGCACTTGGACTATCAAGGTTACCTAGCAGGCACTTGGATTATGAAGGATCCCTAGCGTGCACTGGGACTATCTAGGTTATCTAGCGGGCACTTGGACTATGTACATTCCCTAGTGGGCACTTGGACTATCTAGGGTAACCAACGGTCACCAGGACTATCTAGGTTAACTAGCGGGCACTTGGACTATCTAGGTTACCTAGCAGGCACTTGGATTATGAAGGATCCCTAGCGGGCACTTGGACTATCTAGGTTTCCTAGCAGGCACTTGGACTATGTACATACCCTAGCGTGCACTGGGACTATCTAGGTTATCTAGCGGGCACTTGGACTATGTACATTCCCTAGTGGGCACTTGGACTATCTAGGGTAACTAACGGGCACTAGGACTATCTAGGTTAACTAGCGGGCACTTGGACTATCTAGGTTACCTAGCAGGCACTTGGATTATGAAGGATCCCTAGCATGCACTGGGACTATCTAGGCTATCTAGCGGGCACTTGGACTATGTACATTCCTTAGTGGGCACTTGGACTATCTAGGGTAACTAACGGGCACTAGGACAATCTAGGTTAACTAATGGGCACATGGACTATCTAGGTTACCTAGCAGGCACTTGGATTATGAAGGATCCCCAGCGGGAAGTTGGACTATCTAGGTTAACTAGCGGGCACTTGGAATATGTAGGTTAACTAGCGGACACTTGGACTATGTAGGTTAACTAGCGGTCACTTGGACTCTCTAGGTTACCTAGCGGGCAATTGGACTATCTGGGTTACCTAGCGGGCCCTTGGACTATGTAGGTAACCTTGCAGGCACTTGGAATGTCTAGGTTACCTAGCGGGCACTTTGACTATCTAGGTTAACGAACGGGCACTTGGACTATGTAGGTTACCTAGCGGGCACTTGGACTATGTAGGTTACCTAGTGGGCACTTGGACTATCTAGGTTAACGAACGGGTACTTGGACTATCTAGGTTATCTAGCGGGCACTTGGACTATGTACGTCCCCTAGTAGGCAATTGGACTATCTAGGTTAAATAACGGGCACTAGGACTATCTAGGTTAACTAGCGGGCACTTGCACGATCTAGGTTAACTAGCGGTCCCGTGCACTATGTAGGTTATTAGCGGGCCCATGGATTATGTAGGTTTACTAGCAGGCACTTGGACTATGTACATACCCTAGTGCGCACTTGGACTATCTAGGTTAACTAACGGGCACTAGTACTATCTAGGTTACCTAGCAGGCCCTTGGATTATGGAGGATCCCTAGCGGGCAGTTGGACAATGTAGGTTACCTAGCAGGCACTTGGTCTATGTAGGTTAACTAGCGGACACTTCCACGTTCTAGGTTAACTAGCGGGCCCTTGCACTATGTAGGTTAACTAACGGGCCCATGGATTATGTAGGTTTACTAGCAGGCACTTGGACTATCTAGGTTAACTAGCGGGCACTTGGACTATGTAGTTTCCCTAGCAGGTATTTGGACTAGTTAGGTTACCAAGCGGGCACTTAGACTAAGTAGGTTACCTAGCGAGCACTTGGACTATCTAGGTTACCTAGCAGGCACTTTGACTATCTAGGTTAACTAACGGGCACTTGGACTGTGTAGGTTGCCTAGGGGCCATTTGGACTATGTAGGTTCCCTAGCGGGCACTTGGATTATGTAGGTTCCCTATCGGGCACTTGGACTATGTAGGTTAACTAGCGGGCACTTGGACTGTCTAGGTTCCTTGCGGGCATTTGGATTATCTAGGTTAACGAACGGGCACTTGGACTATGTAGGTTACCTAGCCGCCACTTGGACTATCTATGTTAGCTAACAGGCACTTGGACTATCTAGGTTCCCTAGCGGGCACTTGTCTAGCATGCCTAGCTGGCACTTGGACTATGTAGGTCAACTAGCGGGCCCTTGGACTACCTAGGTTAGCTAACGGGCACTTAGATTATGTAGGTTAACTAGCGGGCACATGGAATATGTAGGTTTACTAGCGGGCCCTTGGACTCTTTAGGTTCCCTAAAGGGCACTTGGACTATCTAGGTGACCGAATGGGCACTTGGACTATGAAAGGATACCTAGCGGGCACATGGACTATGTAGGCTAACTAGGGGGCCCTTGGACGATCTAGGTTACCTAGCGGGTACTTGAACTATCTAGGTTAACTAGCGGGCACTTGAACTATGTAGGTCAACTAGCGGGCCCTTGGACTCTCTAGGTTAGCTAACTGGCACTTGGACTATGTAGGTTAACTAGTGGACACTTGGACTATCTAGGTTTCCTAGCTGGCACTTGGACTATGTATATACCCTAGTGCGCACTTGGACTATCTAGGTTACGTAGCGGGCACTTGGACTATGTACGTCCACTAGTGGGCACTTGGACTACCTAGGTTAACTAACGGGCACTAGGACTATCTAGGTTACCTAGCAGGCACTTGGATTATGGAGGATCCCTAGCGGGCAGTTGGACTATCTAGGTTAACTAGCGGGCACTTGGACTATGTAGTTTCCCTAGCGGGCATTTGGACTATTTAGGTTACCAAGCGGGCACTTGGACTATGTAGGTTACCTAGAGAGCACTTGGACTATCTAGGTTACCTAGCAGGCACTTTGACTATCTAGGTTAACTAACGGGCACTTGGACTGTGTAGGTTGCCTAGGGGCCATTTGGACTATGTAGGTTCCCTAGCGGGCACTTGGATTATGTAGGTTCCCTATCGGGCACTTGGACTATGTAGGTTAACTAGCGGGCACTTGGACTGTCTAGGTTCCTTGCGGGCATTTGGATTATGTAGGTTAACGAACGGGCACTTGGACTATGTAGGTTACCTAGCCGCCACTTGGACTATCTATGTTAGCTAACAGGCACTTGGACTATCTAGGTTCCCTAGCGGGCACTTGTCTAGCATGCCTAGCTGGCACTTGGACTATGTAGGTCAACTAGCGGGCCCTTGGACTACCTAGGTTAGCTAACGGGCACTTAGATTATGTAGGTTAACTAGCGGGCACATGGAATATGTAGGTTTACTAGCGGGCCCTTGGACTCTTTAGGTTCCCTAAAGGGCACTTGGACTATCTAGGTGACCGAATGGGCACTTGGACTATGAAAGGATACCTAGCGGGCACATGGACTATGTAGGCTAACTAGGGGGCCCTTGGACGATCTAGGTTACCTAGCGGGTACTTGAACTATCTAGGTTAACTAGCGGGCACTTGAACTATGTAGGTCAACTAGCGGGCCCTTGGACTCTCTAGGTTAGCTAACTGGCACTTGGACTATGTAGGTTAACTAGTGGACACTTGGACTATCTAGGTTTCCTAGCTGGCACTTGGACTATGTATATACCCTAGTGCGCACTTGGACTATCTAGGTTACGTAGCGGGCACTTGGACTATGTACGTCCACTAGTGGGCACTTGGACTACCTAGGTTAACTAACGGGCACTAGGACTATCTAGGTTACCTAGCAGGCACTTGGATTATGGAGGATCCCTAGCGGGCAGTTGGACTATCTAGGTTAACTAGCGGGCACTTGGACTATGTAGTTTCCCTAGCGGGCATTTAGACTATTTAGGTTACCAAGCGGGCACTTGGACTATGTAGGTTACCTAGAGAGCACTTTTACTATCTAGGTTACCTAGCAGGCACTTTGACTATCTAGGTTAACTAACGGGCACTTGGACTGTGTAGGTTGCCTAGCGGGCATTTGGACTATGTAGGTTCCCTATCGGGCACTTGGATTATGTAGGTTCCCTATCGGGCACTTGGACTATGTAGGTTAACTAGCGGGCACTTGGACTGTATAGGTTACCTAACGGGCGTTTGGATTATCTAGGTTAACGAACGGGCACTTGGACTATGTAGGTTACCTAGCCGCCACTTGGACTATCTATGTTAGCTAACAGGCACTTGGATTATCTAGGTTCCCTAGCGGGCACTTGTCTAGGATACCTAGCGGGCACTTGGACTATGTAGGTCAACTAGCGGGCCCTTGGACTACCTAGGTTAGCTAACGGGCACTTAGATTATGTAGGTTAACTAGCGGGCACTTGGAATATGTAGGTTAATTAGTGGGCCCATGGACTGTGTAGGTTTTCTAGCGGGCCCTTGGACTCTTTAGGTTCCCTAAAGGGCACTTGGACTATCTAGGTGACCGAACGGGCACTTGGACTATCTAGGTTACCTAGCGGGCACTTGGATTATGTAGGCTAACTAGGGGGCCCTTGGACGATCTAGGTTACCTAGCGGGTACTTGAACTATCTAGGTTAACTAGCGGACACTTGCACTATCTAGGTTACCTAGCGGGCACTTGGACTATGTACGTTCCCTAGCGGGCACTTGGACTATCTATGTTAAATAGCGGGCACTTGGACTATCTAGGTTAACTAGCGTGCACTTGGACTATGTAGGTTACCTAGCAGGCACTTGGAGTATCTAGGTTAACTAGCGGGCACTTGGACTATCTAGGTTAACTAGCGTGCACTTGGACTATGTCGGTTCCTTAGCGGGCACATGGACTATGTATGTTAACTAGCGTGCCCTGGACTATCTAGGTTACGTAGCTGGAACTTGGCATGTAGGTTAACTAGCGGGCACTTGGACTATGTAGGTTAACTAGAGGACACTTGGACTATCTAGGTTAACTAGCGGGCCCTTGGACTATCTAGGTTACCTAGCGTGCACTTGGACTATGTAGGTTCCTTTGCGGGCACTTGGACTATGTAGTTTAACTAGCGTGCCCTGGACTATCTAGGTTACGTAGCGGGAACTTGGTATGTAGGTTAACTAGTGGGCACTTGGACTATGTAGGTGAACTAGAGGACACTTGGACTATCTAGGTTAACTTGCGGGCCCTTGGACTATGTAGGTTAACTAGCGGGCACAAGTACTATATAGGTTACATAGCGGGCACTTGGACTATGTAGCTTACCTAGTGGGCACTTGGAGTATCTAGGTTAACGAACGGACACTTGGACTATCTAGGTTATCTAGCGGGCACTTGGACTATGTACGTCCCGAGTGGGCACATGGACTATCTAGGTTACCTAGCGGGCAATTGGACTATGTACTTCCCCTAGTGGGCACTTGGATTATCTAGGTTAACTAACGGGCACTAGTACTATCTAGGTTACCTAGCAGGCACTTGGATTATGGAGGATCACTAGCGGGCAGTTGGACAATCTAGGTTACCTAGCAGGCACTTGGACTATGTAGGTTAACTAGCGGACACTTGCACGTTCTAGGTTAACTAGCGGGCCCTTGCACTATGTAGGTTAACTAACGGGCCCATGGATTATGTAGGTTTACTAGCAGGCACTTGGAATATCTAGGTTAACTAGCGGGCACTTGGACTATGTAGTTTCCCTAGCAGGCATTTGGACTAGTTAGGTTACCAAGCGGGCACTTGGACTATGTAGGCTACCTAGCGAGCACTTGGACTATCTAGGTTTCCTAGCAGGCACTTTGACTATCTAGGTTAACTAACGGGCACTTGGACTGTGTAGGTTGCCTAGTGGCCATTTGGACTATGTAGGTTCCCTAGCGGGCACTTGGATTATGTAGGTTCCCTATCGGGCACTTGGACTATGTAGGTTAACTAGTGGGCACTTGGACTGTATAGGTTACCTAGCGGGCGTTTGGATTATCTAGGTTAACGAACGGGCACTTGGACTATGTAGGTTACCTAGCCGCCACTTGGACTATCTATGTTAGCTAACAGGCACTTGGACTATCTAGGTTCCCTAGCGGGCACTTGTCTAGGATACCTAGCTGGCACTTGGACTATGTAGGTCAACTAGCGGGCCCTTGGACTACCTAGGTTAGCTAACGGGCACTTAGATTATGTAGGTTAACTAGCGGGCACTTGGAATATGTAGGTTAATTAGTGGGCCCATGGACTGTGTAGGTTTACTAGCGGGCCCTTGGACTCTTTAGGTTCCCTAAAGGGCACTTGGACTATCTGGGTGACCGAACGGGCACTTGGACTATCTAGGTTACCTAGCGGGCACTTGGACTATGTAGGCTAACTAGGGGGCCCTTGGACGATCTAGGTTACCTAGCGGGTACTTGAACTATCTAGGTTAACTAGCGGGCACTTGGACATTGTAGATCAACTAGCGGGCCCTTGGACTATCTTGGTTAGCTAACTGGCACTTGGACTATGTAGGTTAACTACGGACACTTGGACTATCTAGGTTAACTAGCGTGCACGTGGACTATATAGGTTACCTAGCAGGCACTTGGACTATCTAGGTTAACTAGCGGGCACTTGGACTATCTAGGTTAACTAGCGTGCACTTGGACTATGTAGGATCCCTATCGGACATTTGGACTACTTAGGTTAAGTAGCGGGCACTTGGACTATCTAGGTCAACTAGCGGGCCCTTGTACTATGTAGGTTAACTAGCGAGCACTTGGACTATCTAGGTTAACTAGCAGACATTGGACTACGTAGGTCAACTAGCGAACCCTTGGACTATGTAGGTTCCTTAGCGGGCACTTGGACTATGTATGTTAACTAGCGTGCCCTGGACTATCTAGGTTACGTAGCGGGAACTTGGTATGTAGGTTAACTAGCGGGCACTTGGACTATGTAGGTTAACTAGAGGATACTTGGACTATCTAGGTTAACGAACGGGCACTTGGACTATCTAGGTTACCTAGCGGGCACTTGGACTATGTAGGATCACTATCGAACATTTGGACTACTTAGGTTACCTAGCGGACACGTGGACTATCTAGTTTAACTAACGGGCACTTGGACTATGTAGGTTACCTAGTGTGCACTTGGACTATGTAGGATCCCTATCGGACATTTGGACTACTTAGGTTAAGTAGCGGGCACTTGGACTATCTAGGTCAACTAGCTGGCCCTTGTACTATGTAGGTTAACTAGCGAGCACTTGGACTATCTAGGTTAACTAGCAGACCTTGGACTACGTAGGTCAACTAGCGAACCCTTGGACTATGTAGGTTAACTAGCGGGCACTTGGACGATCTAGGTAAACTAGAGGACACTTGGACTATCTAGGTTTACTAGCATGCAATTGGACTATCTAGGTTAACTAGAGGGCACTTGGATGATCAATGTTAACTAGCGGGCACTTGAACTATCTGGGTTAGCTAACGGGCACTTGGACTAAGTACGTCCCCCAGTGGGCACATGGACTATATAGATTAACTAACGGGCACTAGGACTATCTAGGTTAACTAGCGGGCACTTGGACTATCTAGGTTACCTAGCAGGCACTTGGACTATGAATGTCCCTACCGGGCAATTGGATTATCTTGGATACCTAGCAGGCACTTGGACTATGTAGGTCAACTAGCGGGCCCTTGGACTATCTAGGTTACCTAGCGGGCAATTGGACTATGTACGTCCCCTAGTGGGCACTTGGACTATCTAGGTTACTTAGCAGGCACTTGGACTATGTAGGTTAACTAGCGGACACTTGCCCGATCTAGGTTAACTAGAGGGCCCTTGCATCATGTAGGTTAACTAACGGGCCCATGGATTATGTAGGTTTACTAGCAGGCACCTGGACTATCTAGGTTAACTAGCGGGCACTTGGACTATGTTGTTTCCCTAGCGGGCATTTGGACTATCTAGGTTCCCTAAAGAGCACTTGGACTACGTAGGTTAACTAGCAGACACTTGGACGATCTAGGTCAACTAGCGGGTACTTGGACTATGTAGGTTAACTAGCGGGCCCTTGGACTATGTAGATTGACTAGCGGCACTTGGACTATCTACTTTAACTAGCGGGCCCTTGGACTATGTAGGTTCCCTAGCGGACATTTGGACTATGTATGTTCCCTAGCGTGCACTTGGACTATATATGTACCCTACGGACACTTGAACTATGTAAGTTAACTACCGGGCACCTGGACTACGTAGGTTAACTAGCGGACACTTGGACTATGTAGGTTAACTAGCGGGCACTTGGACTATGTAGGTTAAGTAGCGGACACTTGCATTATGTAGGTTACCTAGCGGGCACTTGGACTGTGAAGGTTAACTTGCAGGCCCTTGGACTATGTACTTACCCCAGCGCGCACTTGGACTATCTAGGTTACATAGTGGGCACTTGGACTATCTAGGTTAACTAACGGGCACCAGGACTATCTAGGTTAACTAGCGGGCACTTGGACTATCTAGGTTACCTAGCAGGCACTTGGATTATGAAGGATCCCTAGCGGGCACTTGGACTATCTAGGTTTCCTAGCAGGCACTTGCACTATGTACATACCCTAGCGTGTACTGGGACTATCTAGGTTATCTAGCGGGCACTTGGACTATGTACATTCCCTAGTGGGCACTTGGACTATCTAGGGTAACTAACGGGCACTAGGACTATCTAGGTTAACTAGCGGGCACTTGGACTATCAAGGTTACCTAGCAGGCACTTGGATTATGAAGGATCCCTAGCGTGCACTTGGACTTTCTTGGTTATCTAGCGGGCACTTGGACTATGAACATTCCCTAGTGGGCACTTGGACTATCTAGGGTAACCAACGGGCACCAGGACTATCTAGGTTAACTAGCGGGCACTTGGACTATCTAGGTTACCTAGCAGGCACTTGGATTATGAAGGATCCCTAGCGGGCACTTGGACTATCTAGGTTTCCTAGCAGGCACTTGGACTATGTACATACCCTAGCGTGCACTGGGACTATCTAGGTTATCTAGCGGGCACTTGGAATATGTACATTCCCTAGTGGGCACTTGGACTCTCTAGGGTAACTAACGGGTACTAGGACTATCTAGGTTAACTAGCGGGCACTTGGACTATCTAGGTTACCTAGCAGGCACTTGGATTATGAAGGATCCCTAGCATGCACTGGGACTATCTAGGTTATCTAGCGGGCACTTGGAATATGTACATTCCTTAGTGGGCACTTGGACTATCTAGGGTAACTAACGGGCACTAGGACTATCTAGGTTAACTAATGGGCACTTGGACTATCTAGGTTACCTAGCAGGCACTAGGATTATGAAGGATCCCTAGCGGGAACTTGGACTATCTACGTTAACTAGCGGGCACTTGGAATATGTAGGTTAACTAGCGGACACTTGGACTATGTAGGTTAACTAGCGGTCACTTGGACTATCTAGGTTACCTAGCGGGCAATTGGACTATCTGGGTTACCTAGCGGGCCCTTGTACTATGTAGGTAACCTTGCAGGCACTTGGAATGTCTAGGTTACCTAGCGGGCACTTTGACTATCTAGGTTAACGAACGGGCACTTGGACTATGTAGGTTACCTGGCAGACACTTGGGCTATGTAGGTTACCTAGTGGGCACTTGGACTATCTAGGTTACCTAGCAGGCACTTGGACTATGAATGTCCCTAGCGGGCAATTGGATTATCTAGGATACCTAGCAGGCACTTGGACTATGTAGGTCAACTAGCGGGCCCTTGGACTATCTAGGTTACCTAGCGGGCAATTGGACTATGTACGTCCCCTAGTGGGCACTTGGACTATCTAGGTTAACTAACGGGCACTAGGACTATCTAGGTTACCTAGCAGGCACTTGGATTATGGAGGATCCCTAGCGGGCAGTTGGACTATCTAGGTTACTTAGCAGGCACTTGGACTATGTAGGTTAACTAGCGGACACTTGCCCGATCTAGGTTAACTAGAGGGCCCTTGCATTATGTAGGTTAACTAACGGGCCCATGGATTATGTAGGTTTACTAGCAGGCACCTGGACTATCTAGGTTAACTAGCGGGCACTTGGACATTGTAGATCAACTAGCGGGCCCTTGGACTATCTTGGTTAGCTAACTGGCACTTGGACTATGTAGGTTAACTACGGACACTTGGACTATCTAGGTTAACTAGCGTGCACGTGGACTATATAGGTTACCTAGCAGGCACTTGGACTATCTAGGTTAACTAGCGGGCACTTGGACTATCTAGGTTAACTAGCGTGCACTTGGACTATGTAGGATCCCTATCGGACATTTGGACTACTTAGGTTAAGTAGCGGGCACTTGGACTATCTAGGTCAACTAGCGGGCCCTTGTACTATGTAGGTTAACTAGCGAGCACTTGGACTATCTAGGTTAACTAGCAGACATTGGACTACGTAGGTCAACTAGCGAACCCTTGGACTATGTAGGTTCCTTAGCGGGCACTTGGACTATGTATGTTAGCTAGCGTGCCCTGGACTATCTAGGTTACGTAGCGGGAACTTGGTATGTAGGTTAACTAGCGGGCACTTGGACTATGTAGGTTAACTAGAGGATACTTGGACTATCTAGGTTAACGAACGGGCACTTGGACTATCTAGGTTACCTAGCGGGCACTTGGACTATGTAGGATCACTATCGAACATTTGGACTACTTAGGTTACCTAGCGGACACGTGGACTATCTAGTTTAACTAACGGGCACTTGGACTATGTAGGTTACCTAGTGTGCACTTGGACTATGTAGGATCCCTATCGGACATTTGGACTACTTAGGTTAAGTAGCGGGCACTTGGACTATCTAGGTCAACTAGCTGGCCCTTGTACTATGTAGGTTAACTAGCGAGCACTTGGACTATCTAGGTTAACTAGCAGACCTTGGACTACGTAGGTCAACTAGCGAACCCTTGGACTATGTAGGTTAACTAGCGGGCACTTGGACGATCTAGGTTAACTAGAGGACACTTGGACTATCTAGGTTTACTAGCATGCACTTGGACTATCTAGGTTAACTAGAGGGCACTTGGATGATCAATGTTAACTAGCGGGCACTTGAACTATCTGGGTTAGCTAACGGGCACTTGGACTAAGTACGTCCCCCAGTGGGCACATGGACTATATAGATTAACTAACGGGCACTAGGACTATCTAGGTTAACTAGCGGGCACTTGGACTATCTAGGTTACCTAGCAGGCACTTGGACTATGAATGTCCCTAGCGGGCAATTGGATTATCTAGGATACCTAGCAGGCACTTGGACTATGTAGGTCAACTAGCGGGCCCTTGGACTATCTAGGTTACCTAGCGGGCAATTGGACTATGTACGTCCCCTAGTGGGCACTTGGACTATCTAGGTTACTTAGCAGGCACTTGGACTATGTAGGTTAACTAGCGGACACTTGCCCGATCTAGGTTAACTAGAGGGCCCTTGCATTATGTAGGTTAACTAACGGGCCCATGGATTATGTAGGTTTACTAGCAGGCACCTGGACTATCTAGGTTAACTAGCGGGCACTTGGACTATGTTGTTTCCCTAGCGGGTATTTGGACTATCTAGGTTCCCTAACGAGCACTTGGACTATGTAGGTTAACTAGCAGACACTTGGACGATCTAGGTCAACTAGCGGGTACTTGGACTATGTAGGTTAACTAGCGGGCCCTTGGACTATGTAGATTGACTAGCGGCACTTGGACTATCTACTTTAACTAGCGGGCCCTTGGACTATGTAGGTTCCCTAGCGAACATTTGGACTATGTATGTTCCCTAGCGTGCACTTGGACTATGTATGTACCCTACGGACACTTGAACTATGTAAGTTAACTACCGGGCACCTGGACTACGTCGGTTAACTAGCGGACACTTGGACTATGTAGGTTAAGTAGCGGACACTTGCATTATGTAGGTTACCTAGCGGGCACTTGGACTGTGAAGGTTAACTTGCAGGCCCTTGGACTATGTACTTACCCCAGCGCGCACTTGGACTATCTAGGTTACATAGTGGGCACTTGGACTATCTAGGTTAACTAACGGGCACCAGGACTATCTAGGTTAACTAGCGGGCACTTGGACTATCTAGGTTACCTAGCAGGCACTTGGATTATGAAGGATCCCTAGCGGGCACTTGGACTATCTAGGTTTCCTAGCAGGCACTTGCACTATGTACATACCCTAGCGTGTACTGGGACTATCTAGGTTATCTAGCGGGCACTTGGACTATGTACATTCCCTAGTGGGCACTTGGACTATCTAGGGTAACTAACGGGCACTAGGACTATCTAGGTTAACTAGCGGGCACTTGGACTATCAAGGTTACCTAGCAGGCACTTGGATTATGAAGGATCCCTAGCGTGCACTTGGACTTTCTTGGTTATCTAGCGGGCACTTGGACTATGAACATTCCCTAGTGGGCACTTGGACTATCTAGGGTAACCAACGGGCACCAGGACTATCTAGGTTAACTAGCGGGCACTTGGACTATCTAGGTTACCTAGCAGGCACTTGGATTATGAAGGATCCCTAGCGGGCACTTGGACTATCTAGGTTTCCTAGCAGTCACTTGGACTATGTACATACCCTAGCGTGCACTGGGACTATCTAGGTTATCTAGCGGGCACTTGGAATATGTACATTCCCTAGTGGGCACTTGGACTCTCTAGGGTAACTAACGGGTACTAGGACTATCTAGGTTAACTAGCGGGCACTTGGACTATCTAGGTTACCTAGCAGGCACTTGGATTATGAAGGATCCCTAGCATGCACTGGGACTATCTAGGTTATCTAGCGGGCACTTGGAATATGTACATTCCTTAGTGGGCACTTGGACTATCTAGGGTAACTAACGGGCACTAGGACTATCTAGGTTAACTAATGGGCACTTGGACTATCTAGGTTACCTAGCAGGCACTAGGATTATGAAGGATCCCTAGCGGGAACTTGGACTATCTAGGTTAACTAGCGGGCACTTGGAATATGTAGGTTAACTAGCGGACACTTGGACTATGTAGGTTAATTAGCGGTCACTTGGACTATCTAGGTTACCTAGCGGGCAATTGGACTATCTGGGTTACCTAGCGGGCCCTTGTACTATGTAGGTAACCTTGCAGGCACTTGGAATGTCTAGGTTACCTAGCGGGCACTTTGACTATCTAGGTTAACGAACGGGCACTTGGACTATGTAGGTTACCTAGCGGACACTTGGGCTATGTAGGTTACCTAGTGGGCACTTGGACTATCTAGGTTACCTAGCAGGCAATTGGACTATGAATGTCCCTAGCGGGCAATTGGATTATCTAGGATACCTAGCAGGCACTTGGACTATGTAGGTCAACTAGCGGGCCCTTGGACTATCTAGGTTACCTAGCGGGCAATTGGACTATGTACGTCCCCTAGTGGGCACTTGGACTATCTAGGTTAACTAACGGGCACTAGGACTATCTAGGTTACCTAGCAGGCACTTGGATTATGGAGGATCCCTAGCGGGCAGTTGGACTATCTAGGTTACTTAGCAGGCACTTGGACTATGTAGGTTAACTAGCGGACACTTGCCCGATCTAGGTTAACTAGAGGGCCCTTGCATTATGTAGGTTAACTAACGGGCCCATGGATTATGTAGGTTTACTAGCAGGCACCTGGACTATCTAGGTTAACTAGTGGGCACTTGGACTATGTTGTTTCCCTAGCGGGCATTTGGACTATCTAGGTTCCCTAACGAGCACTTGGACTATGTAGGTTAACTAGCAGACACTTGGACGATCTAGGTCAACTAGCGGGTACTTGGACTATGTAGGTTAACTAGCGGGCCCTTGGACTATGTAGATTGACTAGCGGCACTTGGACTATCTACTTTAACTAGCGGGCCCTTGGACTATGTAGGTTCCCTAGCGGACATTTGGACTATGTATGTTCCCTAGCGTGCACTTGGACTATATATGTACCCTACGGACACTTGAACTATGTAAGTTAACTACCGGGCACCTGGACTACGTAGGTTAACTAGCGGACACTTGGACTATGTAGGTTAACTAGCGGGCACTTGGACTATGTAGGTTAAGTAGCGGACACTTGCATTATGTAGGTTACCTAGCGGGCACTTGGACTGTGAAGGTTAACTTGCAGGCCCTTGGACTATGTACTTACCCCAGCGCGCACTTGGACTATCTAGGTTACATAGTGGGCACTTGGACTATCTAGGTTAACTAATGGGCACCAGGACTATCTAGGTTAACTAGCGGGCACTTGGACTATCTAGGTTACCTAGCAGGCACTTGGATTATGAAGGATCCCTAGCGGGCACTTGGACTATCTAGGTTTCCTAGCAGGCACTTGCACTATGTACATACCCTAGCGTGTACTGGGACTATCTAGGTTATCTAGCGGGCACTTGGACTATGTACATTCCCTAGTGGGCACTTGGACTATCTAGGGTAACTAACGGGCACTAGGACTATCTAGGTTAACTAGCGGGCACTTGGACTATCAAGGTTACCTAGCAGGCACTTGGATTATGAAGGATCCCTAGCGTGCACTTGGACTTTCTTGGTTATCTAGCGGGCACTTGGACTATGAACATTCCCTAGTGGGCACTTGGACTATCTAGGGTAACCAACGGGCACCAGGACTATCTAGGTTAACTAGCGGGCACTTGGACTATCTAGGTTACCTAGCAGGCACTTGGATTATGAAGGATCCCTAGCGGGCACTTGGACTATCTAGGTTTCCTAGCAGGCACTTGGACTATGTACATACCCTAGCGTGCACTGGGACTATCTAGGTTATCTAGCGGGCACTTGGAATATGTACATTCCCTAGTGGGCACTTGGACTCTCTAGGGTAACTAACGGGTACTAGGACTATCTAGGTTAACTAGCGGGCACTTGGACTATCTAGGTTACCTAGCAGGCACTTGGATTATGAAGGATCCCTAGCATGCACTGGGACTATCTAGGTTATCTAGCGGGCACTTGGAATATGTACATTCCTTAGTGGGCATTTGGACTATCTAGGGTAACTAACGGGCACTAGGACTATCTAGGTTAACTAATGGGCACTTGGACTATCTAGGTTACCTAGCAGGCACTAGGATTATGAAGGATCCCTAGCGGGAACTTGGACTATCTAGGTTAACTAGCGGGCACTTGGAATATGTAGGTTAACTAGCGGACACTTGGACTATGTAGGTTAATTAGCGGTCACTTGGACTATCTAGGTTACCTAGCGGGCAATTGGACTATCTGGGTTACCTAGCGGGCCCTTGTACTATGTAGGTAACCTTGCAGGCACTTGGAATGTCTAGGTTACCTAGCGGGCACTTTGACTATCTAGGTTAACGAACGGGCACTTGGACTATGTAGGTTACCTAGCGGACACTTGGGCTATGTAGGTTACCTAGTGGGCACTTGGACTATCTAGGTTACCTAGCAGGCAATTGGACTATGAATGTCCCTAGCGGGCAATTGGATTATCTAGGATACCTAGCAGGCACTTGGACTATGTAGGTCAACTAGCGGGCCCTTGGACTATCTAGGTTACCTAGCGGGCAATTGGACTATGTACGTCCCCTAGTGGGCACTTGGACTATCTAGGTTAACTAACGGGCACTAGGACTATCTAGGTTACCTAGCAGGCACTTGGATTATGGAGGATCCCTAGCGGGCAGTTGGACTATCTAGGTTACTTAGCAGGCACTTGGACTATGTAGGTTAACTAGCGGACACTTGCCCGATCTAGGTTAACTAGAGGGCCCTTGCATTATGTAGGTTAACTAACGGGCCCATGGATTATGTAGGTTTACTAGCAGGCACCTGGACTATCTAGGTTAACTAGTGGGCACTTGGACTATGTTGTTTCCCTAGCGGGCATTTGGACTATCTAGGTTCCCTAACGAGCACTTGGACTATGTAGGTTAACTAGCAGACACTTGGACGATCTAGGTCAACTAGCGGGTACTTGGACTATGTAGGTTAACTAGCGGGCCCTTGGACTATGTAGATTGACTAGCGGCACTTGGACTATCTACTTTAACTAGCGGGCCCTTGGACTATGTAGGTTCCCTAGCGGACATTTGGACTATGTATGTTCCCTAGCGTGCACTTGGACTATATATGTACCCTACGGACACTTGAACTATGTAAGTTAACTACCGGGCACCTGGACTACGTAGGTTAACTAGCGGACACTTGGACTATGTAGGTTAACTAGCGGGCACTTGGACTATGTAGGTTAAGTAGCGGACACTTGCATTATGTAGGTTACCTAGAGGGCACTTGGACTGTGAAGGTTAACTTGCAGGCCCTTGGACTATGTACTTACCCCAGCGCGCACTTGGACTATCTAGGTTACATAGTGGGCACTTGGACTATCTAGGTTAACTAACGGGCACCAGGACTATCTAGGTTAACTAGCAGGCACTTGGACTATCTAGGTTACCTAGCAGGCACTTGGATTATGAAGGATCCCTAGCGGGCACTTGGACTATCTAGGTTTCCTAGCAGGCACTTGCACTATGTACATACCCTAGCGTGTACTGGGACTATCTAGGTTATCTAGCGGGCACTTGGACTATGTACATTCCCTAGTGGGCACTTGGACTATCTAGGGTAACTAACGGGCACTAGGACTATCTAGGTTAACTAGCGGGCACTTGGACTATCAAGGTTACCTAGCAGGCACTTGGATTATGAAGGATCCCTAGCGTGCACTTGGACTTTCTTGGTTATCTAGCGGGCACTTGGACTATGAACATTCCCTAGTGGGCACTTGGACTATCTAGGGTAACCAACGGGCACCAGGACTATCTAGGTTAACTAGCGGGCACTTGGACTATCTAGGTTACCTAGCAGGCACTTGGATTATGAAGGATCCCTAGCGGGCACTTGGACTATCTAGGTTTCCTAGCAGGCACTTGGACTATGTACATACCCTAGCGTGCACTGGGACTATCTAGGTTATCTAGCGGGCACTTGGAATATGTACATTCCCTAGTGGGCACTTGGACTCTCTAGGGTAACTAACGGGTACTAGGACTATCTAGGTTAACTAGCGGGCACTTGGACTATCTAGGTTACCTAGCAGGCACTTGGATTATGAAGGATCCCTAGCATGCACTGGGACTATCTAGGTTATCTAGCGGGCACTTGGAATATGTACATTCCTTAGTGGGCACTTGGACTATCTAGGGTAACTAACGGGCACTAGGACTATCTAGGTTAACTAATGGGCACTTGGACTATCTAGGTTACCTAGCAGGCACTAGGATTATGAAGGATCCCTAGCGGGAACTTGGACTATCTAGGTTAACTAGCGGGCACTTGGAATATGTAGGTTAACTAGCGGACACTTGGACTATGTAGGTTAATTAGCGGTCACTTGGACTATCTAGGTTACCTAGCGGGCAATTGGACTATCTGGGTTACCTAGCGGGCCCTTGTACTATGTAGGTAACCTTGCAGGCACTTGGAATGTCTAGGTTACCTAGCGGGCACTTTGACTATCTAGGTTAACGAACGGGCACTTGGACTATGTAGGTTACCTAGCGGACACTTGGGCTATGTAGGTTACCTAGTGGGCACTTGGACTATCTAGGTTACCTAGCAGGCAATTGGACTATGAATGTCCCTAGCGGGCAATTGGATTATCTAGGATACCTAGCAGGCACTTGGACTATGTAGGTCAACTAGCGGGCCCTTGGACTATCTAGGTTACCTAGCGGGCAATTGGACTATGTACGTCCCCTAGTGGGCACTTGGACTATCTAGGTTAACTAACGGGCACTAGGACTATCTAGGTTACCTAGCAGGCACTTGGATTATGGAGGATCCCTAGTGGGCAGTTGGACTATCTAGGTTACTTAGCAGGCACTTGGACTATGTAGGTTAACTAGCGGACACTTGCCCGATCTAGGTTAACTAGAGGGCCCTTGCATTATGTAGGTTAACTAACGGGCCCATGGATTATGTAGGTTTACTAGCAGGCACCTGGACTATCTAGGTTAACTAGTGGGCACTTGGACTATGTTTTTTCCCTAGCGGGCATTTGGACTATCTAGGTTCCCTAACGAGCACTTGGACTATGTAGGTTAACTAGCAGACACTTGGACGATCTAGGTCAACTAGCGGGTACTTGGACTATGTAGGTTAACTAGCGGGCCCTTGGACTATGTAGATTGACTAGCGGCACTTGGACTATCTACTTTAACTAGCGGGCCCTTGGACTATGTAGGTTCCCTAGCGGACATTTGGACTATGTATGTTCCCTAGCGTGCACTTGGACTATATATGTACCCTACGGACACTTGAACTATGTAAGTTAACTACCGGGCACCTGGACTACGTAGGTTAACTAGCGGACACTTGGACTATGTAGGTTAACTAGCGGGCACTTGGACTATGTAGGTTAAGTAGCGGACACTTGCATTATGTAGGTTACCTAGCGGGCACTTGGACTGTGAAGGTTAACTTGCAGGCCCTTGGACTATGTACTTACCCCAGCGCGCACTTGGACTATCTAGGTTACATAGTGGGCACTTGGACTATCTAGGTTAACTAATGGGCACCAGGACTATCTAGGTTAACTAGCGGGCACTTGGACTGTCTAGGTTACCTAGCAGGCACTTGGATTATGAAGGATCCCTAGCGGGCACTTGGACTATCTAGGTTTCCTAGCAGGCACTTGCACTATGTACATACCCTAGCGTGTACTGGGACTATCTAGGTTATCTAGCGGGCACTTGGACTATGTACATTCCCTAGTGGGCACTTGGACTATCTAGGGTAACTAACGGGCACTAGGACTATCTAGGTTAACTAGCGGGCACTTGGAATATCAAGGTTACCTAGCAGGCACTTGGATTATGAAGGATCCCTAGCGTGCACTTGGACTTTCTTGGTTATCTAGCGGGCACTTGGACTATGAACATTCCCTAGTGGGCACTTGGACTATCTAGGGTAACCAACGGGCACCAGGACTATCTAGGTTAACTAGCGGGCACTTGGACTATCTAGGTTACCTAGCAGGCACTTGGATTATGAAGGATCCCTAGCGGGCACTTGGACTATCTAGGTCTCCTAGCAGGCACTTGGACTATGTACATACCCTAGCGTGCACTGGGACTATCTAGGTTATCTAGCGGGCACTTGGAATATGTACATTCCCTAGTGGGCACTTGGACTCTCTAGGGTAACTAACGGGTACTAGGACTATCTAGGTTAACTAGCGGGCACTTGGACTATCTAGGTTACCTAGCAGGCACTTGGATTATGAAGGATCCCTAGCATGCACTGGGACTATCTAGGTTATCTAGCGGGCACTTGGAATATGTACATTCCTTAGTGGGCACTTGGACTATCTAGGGTAACTAACGGGCACTAGGACTATCTAGGTTAACTAATGGGCACTTGGACTATCTAGGTTACCTAGCAGGCACTAGGATTATGAAGGATCCCTAGCGGGAACTTGGACTATCTAGGTTAACTAGCGGGCACTTGGAATATGTAGGTTAACTAGCGGACACTTGGACTATGTAGGTTAATTAGCGGTCACTTGGACTATCTAGGTTACCTAGCGGGCAATTGGACTATCTGGGTTACCTAGCGGGCCCTTGTACTATGTAGGTAACCTTGCAGGCACTTGGAATGTCTAGGTTACCTAGCGGGCACTTTGACTATCTAGGTTAACGAACGGGCACTTGGACTATGTAGGTTACCTAGCGGACACTTGGGCTATGTAGGTTACCTAGTGGGCACTTGGACTATCTAGGTTACCTAGCAGGCAATTGGACTATGAATGTCCCTAGCGGGCAATTGGATTATCTAGGATACCTAGCAGGCACTTGGACTATGTAGGTCAACTAGCGGGCCCTTGGACTATCTAGGTTACCTAGCGGGCAATTGGACTATGTACGTCCCCTAGTGGGCACTTGGACTATCTAGGTTAACTAACGGGCACTAGGACTATCTAGGTTACCTAGCAGGCACTTGGATTATGGAGGATCCCTAGCGGGCAGTTGGACTATCTAGGTTACTTAGCAGGCACTTGGACTATGTAGGTTAACTAGCGGACACTTGCCCGATCTAGGTTAACTAGAGGGCCCTTGCATTATGTAGGTTAACTAACGGGCCCATGGATTATGTAGGTTTACTAGCAGGCACCTGGACTATCTAGGTTAACTAGTGGGCACTTGGACTATGTTGTTTCCCTAGCGGGCATTTGGACTATCTAGGTTCCCTAACGAGCACTTGGACTATGTAGGTTAACTAGCAGACACTTGGACGATCTAGGTCAACTAGCGGGTACTTGGACTATGTAGGTTAACTAGCGGGCCCTTGGACTATGTAGATTGACTAGCGGCACTTGGACTATCTACTTTAACTAGCGGGCCCTTGGACTATGTAGGTTCCCTAGCGGACATTTGGACTATGTATGTTCCCTAGCGTGCACTTGGACTATATATGTACCCTACGGACACTTGAACTATGTAAGTTAACTACCGGGCACCTGGACTACGTAGGTTAACTAGCGGACACTTGGACTATGTAGGTTAACTAGCGGGCACTTGGACTATGTAGGTTAAGTAGCGGACACTTGCATTATGTAGGTTACCTAGCGGGCACTTGGACTGTGAAGGTTAACTTGCAGGCCCTTGGACTATGTACTTACCCCAGCGCGCACTTGGACTATCTAGGTTACATAGTGGGCACTTGGACTATCTAGGTTAACTAATGGGCACCAGGACTATCTAGGTTAACTAGCGGGCACTTGGACTATCTAGGTTACCTAGCAGGCACTTGGATTATGAAGGATCCCTAGCGGGCACTTGGACTATCTAGGTTTCCTAGCAGGCACTTGCACTATGTACATACCCTAGCGTGTACTGGGACTATCTAGGTTATCTAGCGGGCACTTGGACTATGTACATTCCCTAGTGGGCACTTGGACTATCTAGGGTAACTAACGGGCACTAGGACTATCTAGGTTAACTAGCGGGCACTTGGACTATCAAGGTTACCTAGCAGGCACTTGGATTATGAAGGATCCCTAGCGTGCACTTGGACTTTCTTGGTTATCTAGCGGGCACTTGGACTATGAACATTCCCTAGTGGGCCCTTGGACTATCTAGGGTAACCAACGGGCACCAGGACTATCTAGGTTAACTAGCGGGCACTTGGACTATCTAGGTTACCTAGCAGGCACTTGGATTATGAAGGATCCCTAGCGGGCACTTGGACTATCTAGGTTTCCTAGCAGGCACTTGGACTATGTACATACCCTAGCGTGCACTGGGACTATCTAGGTTATCTAGCGGGCACTTGGAATATGTACATTCCCTAGTGGGCACTTGGACTCTCTAGGGTAACTAACGGGTACTAGGACTATCTAGGTTAACTAGCGGGCACTTGGACTATCTAGGTTACCTAGCAGGCACTTGGATTATGAAGGATCCCTAGCATGCACTGGGACTATCTAGGTTATCTAGCGGGCACTTGGAATATGTACATTCCTTAGTGGGCACTTGGACTATCTAGGGTAACTAACGGGCACTAGGACTATCTAGGTTAACTAATGGGCACTTGGACTATCTAGGTTACCTAGCAGGCACTAGGATTATGAAGGATCCCTAGCGGGAACTTGGACTATCTAGGTTAACTAGCGGGCACTTGGAATATGTAGGTTAACTAGCGGACACTTGGACTATGTAGGTTAATTAGCGGTCACTTGGACTATCTAGGTTACCTAGCGGGCAATTGGACTATCTGGGTTACCTAGCGGGCCCTTGTACTATGTAGGTAACCTTGCAGGCACTTGGAATGTCTAGGTTACCTAGCGGGCACTTTGACTATCTAGGTTAACGAACGGGCACTTGGACTATGTAGGTTACCTAGCGGACACTTGGGCTATGTAGGTTACCTAGTGGGCACTTGGACTATCTAGGTTACCTAGCAGGCAATTGGACTATGAATGTCCCTAGCGGGCAATTGGATTATCTAGGATACCTAGCAGGCACTTGGACTATGTAGGTCAACTAGCGGGCCCTTGGACTATCTAGGTTACCTAGCGGGCAATTGGACTATGTACGTCCCCTAGTGGGCACTTGGACTATCTAGGTTAACTAACGGGCACTAGGACTATCTAGGTTACCTAGCAGGCACTTGGATTATGGAGGATCCCTAGCGGGCAGTTGGACTATCTAGGTTACTTAGCAGGCACTTGGACTATGTAGGTTAACTAGCGGACACTTGCCCGATCTAGGTTAACTAGAGGGCCCTTGCATTATGTAGGTTAACTAACGGGCCCATGGATTATGTAGGTTTACTAGCAGGCACCTGGACTATCTAGGTTAACTAGTGGGCACTTGGACTATGTTGTTTCCCTAGCGGGCATTTGGACTATCTAGGTTCCCTAACGAGCACTTGGACTATGTAGGTTAACTAGCAGACACTTGGACGATCTAGGTCAACTAGCGGGTACTTGGACTATGTAGGTTAACTAGCGGGCCCTTGGACTATGTAGATTGACTAGCGGCACTTGGACTATCTACTTTAACTAGCGGGCCCTTGGACTATGTAGGTTCCCTAGCGGACATTTGGACTATGTATGTTCCCTAGCGTGCACTTGGACTATATATGTACCCTACGGACACTTGAACTATGTAAGTTAACTACCGGGCACCTGGACTACGTAGGTTAACTAGCGGACACTTGGACTATGTAGGTTAACTAGCGGGCACTTGGACTATGTAGGTTAAGTAGCGGACACTTGCATTATGTAGGTTACCTAGCGGGCACTTGGACTGTGAAGGTTAACTTGCAGGCCCTTGGACTATGTACTTACCCCAGCGCGCACTTGGACTATCTAGGTTACATAGTGGGCACTTGGACTATCTAGGTTAACTAATGGGCACCAGGACTATCTAGGTTAACTAGCGGGCACTTGGACTATCTAGGTTACCTAGCAGGCACTTGGATTATGAAGGATCCCTAGCGGGCACTTGGACTATCTAGGTTTCCTAGCAGGCACTTGCACTATGTACATACCCTAGCGTGTACTGGGACTATCTAGGTTATCTAGCGGGCACTTGGACTATGTACATTCCCTAGTGGGCACTTGGACTATCTAGGGTAACTAACGGGCACTAGGACTATCTAGGTTAACTAACGGGCACTTGGACTATGTAGGATCCCTAGCGGGCCCTTGGACTATGTAAGTTCCCTAGCGGGCAATTGGACTATGTGGGTTAACTAGAGGGCATTTGGACTATGAAGGTTACCTAGCGGGCACTTGGAATATGTAGGTTCCTTATCGGGCACTTGGAGAATGTAGGTTAACTAGGGGGCACTAGGACTATGTAGGTTACCTAAGAGGGCCCTTGGACTATCTAAGTTACCTAGCGGGCATTTGGATTATGTAGGCTCCCTAGCGGGCATTTGGACTATATGTATTCCTTAGTGGGCACTTACACTTTGTAGGTTACCTAGCGGGCACTTGGACTACTTTGGTTACCTAGCGGGCACTTGGACTATCAAGGTTAACTAGCGGGCACTTGGACTATGTAGGTTAAGTAGCGAGCACTTGGACTCTAGGTTACCTAGCGGGCACTTGGACTATCTAGGTTACCTAGCGGGCCTTTGGACTATGTAGGTTTCCTAGCGGGCACTTGGACTATCTAAGTTAACGAACGGGCACTTGGACTATGTAGGTTACCTAGCGGGCACTTGGACTATGTAGGATCCCTAGTGGACATTTGGACTACGTTGGTTACCTAGTGGGTACTTGGACTATCTAGGTTAACTAGCGGGCATTTGGACTATCTAGGTCAACTAGCGGGCCCTTGTACTATGTAGGTTAACTAGTGAGCACTTGGACTATCTAGGTTAACTAGCGGACCTTGGACTATGTGGGTTAACTAGCGGCCCCTTGGACTATGTAGGTTAACTAGCAGGCACTTGGACGATCTAGGTTAACTAGAGGGCACTTGGACTATCTAGGTTACCTAGCGGGCACTTGGTCTATGTAGGTTCCCAGGCGGGCATTTGGACTATATAGATAACCTAGCGGGCACTTAGACTTTGTAGGATACCTAGCAGGCACTTGGACTATCTAGGTTACCTAGCTGGCACTTGAACTATCTACGTTGCCTAGTGGGTTCTTAGAGTATGTAGGTTACCTAAAGGGCTGTTGGACTATCTAGGTTACCTAGTGGGCACTTGGACTATCTATGTTAACTAGCGGGCACTTGGAATATGTAGGTTAACTAGCGGACACTTATACTATGTAGGTTACCTAGCAGGCTCTTGGACTATCTAGGTTAACTAGTGGACCCTTGGACTATGTAGGTTAACTAGCAGGCACTTGGACAATCTAGGTTAACTAGCGGGCACTTGGACGATCTAGGTTATCTAGCGGGCAATTGGACTATCAAAGTTAACAAGTGAGCCCTTGGACTATGTAGGTTAACTAGCGGGCCCTTGGACTGTCTATGTTACCTAGCGGGCACTTGGATTATATAGGTTACCTAGCAGGCACTTGGACTATGTAGGTTACCTAGTGGGCACTTGGACTATCTTGGTTAACGAACGGGCCCTTGGTATATGCAGGTAACCTAGCGGGCACTTGGACTGTCTAGGTTACCTAGCAAGCACTTGGACTTCTAGGTTAACGTACAGGCTCTTGGACTATGTAGGTTGCCTAGTGGGCACTTGGACTGTCTAGGTTAGGTAACGGGCACTTGGAGTATCTAGGTTACCTAATGGGCACTTTGACTATCTAGGTTACATAGCGGGCACTTGGACTATGTAGGTTAAGAAGCGAGCACTTGGACTCTAGGTTACCTAGCGGGCACTTGGACTATCTAGGTTACCTAGCGGGCCCTTGGACTATGTATGTTTCCTAGCGTGCACTTGGACTATCTAGGTTAACGAACGGGCACTTGGACTATGTAGGTAACCTAGCGGGCACTTGGACAGTCTAGGTTACCTAGCAGGCACTTGGAATATCTAGGTTAACGAACGGACACTTGGACTATGTAGGTTACCTAGCGGGCACTTGGACTATGTAGGAACCCTATAGGACATTTGGACTCCTTTGGTTTCCTAACGGGCACATGG
Source organism: Tenrec ecaudatus (assembly GCF_050624435.1). Lineage (NCBI taxonomy): Eukaryota > Metazoa > Chordata > Mammalia > Afrosoricida > Tenrecidae > Tenrec > Tenrec ecaudatus. The sequence goes on from NW_027457627.1 coordinate 2,349,642, forward strand.
ACTATATAGGTTAACTAGCGGGCACTTGGACTATCTAGGTCAACTAGCGGGCCCTTGTACTATGTAGGTTAACTAGCGAGCACTTGGACTATCTAGGTTAACTAGCGGACCTTGGACTATGTGGGTTAATTAGCGGGACCTTGGACTATGTTGGTTAACTAGCGGGCACTTGGACGATCTAGGTTAACTAGAGGGCACTTGGACTATCTAGGTTACCTAGCGGGCACTTGGACTATGTAGGATCCCAGGCGGGCATTTGGACTATATAGATAACCTAGCGGGCACTTAGACTTTGTAGGTTACCTAGCGGGCACTTGGACTATCTAGGTTACCTAGCTGGCACTTGAACTATCTACGTTGCCTAGCGGGTTCTTGGAGTATGTATGTTACCTAGAGAGCTGTTGGACTACCTAGGTTACCTCGCGGGCACTTGGACTATCTAGGTTAACTAACGGACACTTGGACTATGTAGGTTCCCTAGCGGGCCCTTGGACTATGTAAGTTCCCTAGCGGGCAATTGGACTATGTGGGTTAACTAGAGGGCATTTGGACTATGAAGGTTACCTAGCGGGCACTTGGAATATGTAGGTTCCTTATCGGGCACTTGGAGAATGTAGGTTAACTAGAGGGCACTTGGACTATGTAGGTTACCTAAGAGGGCCCTTGGACTATCTAGGTTACCTAGCGGGCACTTGGACTATGTAGGATCCCAGGCGGGCATTTGGACTATATAGATAACCTAGCGGGCACTTAGACTTTGTAGGTTACCTAGCGGGCACTTGGACTATCTAGGTTACCTAGCTGGCCCTTGAACTATCTACGTTGCCTAGCGGGTTCTTGGAGTATGTAGGTTACCTAGAGAGCTGTTGGACTACCTAGGTTACCTCGCGGGCACTTGGACTATCTAGGTTAACTAACGGGCACTTGGACTATGTAGGTTCCCTAGCGGGCCCTTGGACTATGTAAGTTCCCTAGCGGCTAATTGGACTATGTGGGTTAACTAGAGGGCATTTGGACTATGAAGGTTACCTAGCGGGCACTTGGAATATGTAGGTTCCTTATCGGGCACTTGGAGAATGTAGGTTAACTAGAGGGCACTTGGACTATGTAGGTTACCTAAGAGGGCCCTTGGACTATCTAGGTTACCTAGCGGGCATTTGGATTATGTAGGCTCCCTAGCGGGCATTTGGACTATATAAATTCCTTAGTGGGCACTTAGACTTTGTAGGTTACCTAGCGGGCACTTGGACTACTTTGGTTACCTAGCGGGCACTTGGACTATCAAGGTTAACTAGCGGGCACTTGGACTATGTAGGTTAAATAGCGAGCACTTGGACTCTAGGTTACCTAGCGGGCACTTGGACTATGTAGGTTACCTAGCGGGCCTTTGGACTATGTAGGTTTCCTAGCGGGCACTTGGACTATCTAAGTTAACGAACGGGCACTTGGACTATGTAGGTTACCTAGCGGGCACTTGGACTATGTAGGATCCCTAGTGGACATTTGGACTACTTTGGTTACCTAGTGGGCACTTGGACTATCTAGGTTAACTAGCGGGCACTTGGACTATCTAGGTCAACTAGCGGGCCCTTGTACTATGTAGGTTAACTAGTGAGCACTTGGACTATCTAGGTTAACTAGCGGACCTTGGACTATGTGGGTTAACTAGCGGGCCCTTGGACTATGTAGGTTAACTAGCACGCACTTGGACGATCTAGGTTAACTAGAGGGCACTTGGACTATCTAGGTTACCTAGCGGGCACTTGGTCTATGTAGGTTCCCAGGCGGGCATTTGGACTATATAGATAACCTAGCGGGCACTTAGACTTTGTAGGATACCTAGCAGGCACTTGGACTATCTAGGTTACCTAGCTGGCACTTGAACTATCTACGTTGCCTAGCGGGTTCTTGGAGTATGTAGGTTACCTAAAGGGCTGTTGGACTATCTAGGTTACCTAGCGGGCACTTGGACTATCTAGGTTAACTAAGGGGCACTTGGATTATGTAGGTTAGCTATCAGGCACTTGGACTATCTAGGTTACCTAGCAGGCACTTGGACTATGTAGGTTACCTAGCTGGCGCTTGGAGTATGTAGATTCCCTATAGGGTACTTGGACTGTCTAGGTTAACGAGTGGGTAATTGGACTGTCTAGGTTACCTAGTGGGCACTTGGACTATGTACGTTCCCTAGCAGGCACTTAGGCTATCTACGTTACCTAGCGGGCACTTGGACTATCCAGGTTAACTAGCGGGCCCTTGCACTATCTAGGTTTACTATCAGGCACTTGGACTATCTAGGTTATCTAGCGGGCACTTGAACTTGTAGTTACCCTAGCGGGCATTTGGATTATTTAGGTTACCTAGTGGGCACTTGGACTATGTAGGTTACCTAGCGGGCACTTAAACTACGTAGGTTAACTAGAAGGCACTTGGACTATCAAGGTTACCTAGCGGGCCCTTGGACTATGTTGGTTACCAGCGGGCACTTGGACTATCTAGGTTAACGAACGTGCACTTGGACTATGTAGGTAACCTAGCGGGCACTTGGACTGTCTAGGTTAACTTGCGGGCACTTGGACTATGTAGGTTAACGAACGGGCACTTGGACTATGTAGGTTAACTAGTGAGCACTTGGACTATCTAGGTTAACTAGCGGACCTTGGACTATGTGGGTTAACTAGCGGGCCCTTGGACTATGTAGGTTAACTAGCACGCACTTGGACGATCTAGGTTAACTAGAGGGCACTTGGACTATCTAGGTTACCTAGCGGGCACTTGGTCTATGTAGGTTCCCAGGCGGGCATTTGGACTATATAGATAACCTAGCGGGCACTTAGACTTTGTAGGATACCTAGCAGGCACTTGGACTATCTAGGTTACCTAGCTGGCACTTGAACTATCTACGTTGCCTAGCGGGTTCTTGGAGTATGTAGGTTACCTAAAGGGCTGTTGGACTATCTAGGTTACCTAGCGGGCACTTGGACTATCTAGGTTAACTAAGGGGCACTTGGACTATGTAGGTTCCCTAGCGGGCACTTGGACTATGTAGGATCCCTATTGGACATTTGGACTACTTTGGTTACCTAGCGGGCACTTGGACTATCTAGGTTACCTAGCGGGCACTTGGACTATCTACGTCAACTCGCGGGCCCTTGTACTATGTAGGTTAACTAGAGAGCACTTGGACTATCTAGGTTAACTAGCGGACCTTGGACTATGTGGGTTAACTAGCGGGCCCTTGGAATATGTAGGTTAACTAGAGGGCACTTGGACTATCCAGGTTACCAAGCAGGCACTTGGACTATGTAGGTTACCCAATGGGCACTTGGACTATCTAGCTTAACGAACGGACACATGGACTATGTAGGTTAGCTAGCAGGCACTTGGACTATCTACGTTACCTAGCAGGCACTTGGACTCTGTAGGGTACCTAGCGGACACTTGGACGATTTAGGTTAACTAGCGGGCACTTGGACTATCTAGGTTAACTAGCGGGCCCTTGGAGTATCTAGGTTTACTAGCGGGCACTTGGACTATCTAGGTTATCTAGCGGGCACTTGAACTATGTAGTTTCCCTAGCGGGCATTTGGATTATTTAGGTTACCTAGTGGGCACTGGACTATGTAGGTTACCTAGCGGGCACTTGGACTACGTAGGTTAACTAGAAGGCACTTGGACTATCAAGGTTACCTAGCAGGCCATTGGACTATTTTGGTTACCAGGGGGACTTGGACTATCAAGGTTAACGAACGTGCACTTGGACTATGTAGGTAACCTAGCGGGCACTTGGACTGTCTAGGTTACCTAGCGGGCACTTGGACTATCTAGGTTAACGAACGGGCACTTGGACTATGTAGGTTAACTAGCGGACACGTCAACTATCTAGGTTAGCTAACGGGCAATTGGACTCTCTAAGTTACCTAGCGGTCATTTAGACTATGTAGGTTTCCTTGCGGGCATTTGGACTATGTAGGTTCCCTAACGGGCACTTGGACTATGTAGGTTCCCAAGCGGTCACGTGGACTATGTAGGCTCCCTAGAAGGCACTTGGACTAAGTAGGTTAACTAGCAGGCACTTGGCCTATCCAGGTTACCAAGCGGGTACTTGGACTATGTAGGTTACCCAATGGGCACTTGGACTATGTAGGTTAACGAACGGACACGTGGATTATGTAGGTTAGCTATCAGGCACTTGGACTATCTAGGTTACCTAGCAGGCACTTGGACTATGTAGGTTACCTAGCGGGCGCTTGGAGTATGTAGATTCCCTATAGGGTACTTGGACTGTCTAGGTTAACTAGTGGGTAATTGGACTGTCTAGGTTACCTAGTGGGCACTTGGACTATGTACGTTCCCTAGCAGGCACTTAGGCTATCTACGTTACCTAGCGGGCACTTGGAATATCCAGGTTAACTAGCGGGCCCTTGGACTATCTAGGTTTACTATCGGGCACTTGGACTATCTAGGTTATCTAGCGGGCACTTGAACTTGTAGTTACCCTAGCGGGCATTTGGATTATTTAGGTTACCTAGTGGGCACTTGGACTATGTAGGTTACCTAGCGGGCACTTAAACTACGTAGGTTAACTAGAAGGCACTTGGACTATCAAGGTTACCTAGCGGGCCCTTGGACTATATTGGTTACCAGCGGGCACTTGGACTATCTAGGTTAACGAACGTGCACTTGGACTATGTAGGTAACCTAGCGGGCACTTGGACTGTCTAGGTTAACTTGCGGGCACTTGGACTATGTAGGTTAACGAACGGGCACTTGGACTATGTAGGTTAACTAGTGAGCACTTGGACTATCTAGGTTAACTAGCGGACCTTGGACTATGTGGGTTAACTAGCGGGCCCTTGGACTATGTAGGTTAACTAGCACGCACTTGGACGATCTAGGTTAACTAGAGGGCACTTGGACTATCTAGGTTACCTAGCGGGCACTTGGTCTATGTAGGTTCCCAGGCGGGCATTTGGACTATATAGATAACCTAGCGGGCACTTAGACTTTGTAGGATACCTAGCAGGCACTTGGACTATCTAGGTTACCTAGCTGGCACTTGAACTATCTACGTTGCCTAGCGGGTTCTTGGAGTATGTAGGTTACCTAAAGGGCTGTTGGACTATCTAGGTTACCTAGCGGGCACTTGGACTATCTAGGTTAACTAAGGGGCACTTGGACTATGTAGGTTCCCTAGCGGGCACTTGGACTATGTAGGATCCCTATTGGACATTTGGACTACTTTGGTTACCTAGCGGGCACTTGGACTATCTAGGTTACCTAGCGGGCACTTGGACTATCTACGTCAACTCGCGGGCCCTTGTACTATGTAGGTTAACTAGAGAGCACTTGGACTATCTAGGTTAACTAGCGGACCTTGGACTATGTGGGTTAACTAGCGGGCCCTTGGAATATGTAGGTTAACTAGAGGGCACTTGGACTATCCAGGTTACCAAGCAGGCACTTGGACTATGTAGGTTACCCAATGGGCACTTGGACTATCTAGCTTAACGAACGGACACATGGACTATGTAGGTTAGCTAGCAGGCACTTGGACTATCTACGTTACCTAGCAGGCACTTGGACTATGTAGGGTACCTAGCGGACACTTGGACGATTTAGGTTAACTAGCGGGCACTTGGACTATCTAGGTTAACTAGCGGGCCCTTGGAGTATCTAGGTTTACTAGCGGGCACTTGGACTATCTAGGTTATCTAGCGGGCACTTGAACTATGTAGTTTCCCTAGCGGGCATTTGGATTATTTAGGTTACCTAGTGGGCACTGGACTATGTAGGTTACCTAGCGGGCACTTGGACTACTTAGGTTAACTAGAAGGCACTTGGACTATCAAGGTTACCTAGCAGGCCATTGGACTATTTAGGTTACCAGGGGGACTTGGACTATCAAGGTTAACGAACGTGCACTTGGACTATGTAGGTAACCTAGCGGGCACTTGGACTGTCTAGGTTACCTAGCGGGCACTTGGACTATCTAGGTTAACGAACGGGCACTTGGACTATGTAGGTTAACTAGCGGACACGTCAACTATCTAGGTTAGCTAACGGGCAATTGGACTCTCTAAGTTACCTAGCGGTCATTTAGACTATGTAGGTTTCCTTGCGGGCATTTGGACTATGTAGGTTCCCTAACGGGCACTTTGACTATGTAGGTTCCCAAGCGGTCACGTGGACTATGTAGGCTCCCTAGAAGGCACTTGGACTAAGTAGGTTAACTAGCAGGCACTTGGCCTATCCAGGTTACCAAGCGGGTACTTGGACTATGTAGGTTACCCAATGGGCACTTGGACTATCTAGGTTAACGAACGGACACGTGGATTATGTAGGTTAGCTATCAGGCACTTGGACTATCTAGGTTACCTAGCAGGCACTTGGACTATGTAGGTTACCTAGCGGGCGCTTGGAGTATGTAGATTCCCTATAGGGTACTTGGACTGTCTAGGTTAACTAGTGGGTAATTGGACTGTCTAGGTTACCTAGTGGGCACTTGGACTATGTACGTTCCCTAGCAGGCACTTAGGCTATCTACGTTACCTAGCGGGCACTTGGACTATCCAGGTTAACTAGCGGGCCCTTGGACTATCTAGGTTTACTATCGGGCACTTGGACTATCTAGGTTATCTAGCGGGCACTTGAACTTGTAGTTACCCTAGCGGGCATTTGGATTATTTAGGTTACCTAGTGGGCACTTGGACTATGTAGGTTACCTAGCGGGCACTTAAACTACGTAGGTTAACTAGAAGGCACTTGGACTATCAAGGTTACCTAGCGGGCCCTTGGACTATGTTGGTTACCAGCGGGCACTTGGACTATCTAGGTTAACGAACTTGCACTTGGACTATGTAGGTAACCTAGCGGGCACTTGGACTGTCTAGGTTAACTTGCGGGCACTTGGACTATGTAGGTTAACGAACGGGCACTTGGACTATGTAGGTTAACTAGCAGACACTTCGACTATCAAGGTTAGCTAACGGGCAATTTGACTATCTAGGTTACCTAGCGGGCACTTGGACTATGTAGGTTCCCTAGCGGGCACTTGGACTATTTAGGTTACCTAGCAGGCACTTTGACTATCTAGGTTAACTAATGGGCACTTGGACTATGTAGGTTGCCTAGCGAGCACTTGGACTATGTAGGTTCCCTAGCGGGCGCTTGGAGTATGTAGATTCCCTATAGGGTACTTGGACTGTCTAGGTTAACTAGTGGGCAATTGGACTGTCTAGGTTACCTAGTGGGCACTTGGACTATGTACGTTCCCTAGCAGGCACTTAGGCTATCTACGTTACCTAGCGGGCACTTGGACTATCCAGGTTAACTAGCGGGCGCTTGGACTATGTAGGTTCCCTAGTGGGCACTTGGACTATCTAGATTCCCTAAAGGGCACTTGGACTATCTAGGTTACCGAACGGGCACTTGGACTATCTAGGTTACCTAGCGGGAACTTGGACTATGTCGGTTAACTAGCAGACAATTGGACGATCTAGGTTAACTAGCGGACACTTGCACTATGTAGGTTACCTAGCGGGCACTTGGACTATGTAGGTTAACTAGCAGGCCCTTGGACTATCTAGGTTACCTAGCAGGCACTTGGACTATGTAGGTTAACTAGCGGGCACTTGCACTCTCTAGGTTACTTAGCGGGCACCTGGACTATGTACCTTCCCTAGCGGGCACTTGGACTATGTAGGTTACCTAGCGGGCACTTGGACTATGTAGGTTAACTGGAGGACACTTGGACGATCTAGGTTAACTAGCGGGCACTTGGACGATCTAGGTTAACTAACGGGCACTTGGACTATCAAAGTTAACAAGCGAGCCCTTGGACTATATAGGTTAACTAGCTGGCCCTTCGACTATCTAGGTTACCGAGATAGCACTTGGACTATATAGGTTCCCTAGCGGGCACTTGGATTATCTAGGTTAACGAATGTGCACTTGGACTATGCAGGTAACCTAGCGGGCACTTGGACTGTCTAGGTTACATAGCGGGCACTTGGACTTCTAGGTTAACGAACGGGCACTTGGAATATGTATGCTGCCAACGGGCACTAGGACAATCTAGGTTAGGTAACGGGCACTTGGACTATCTAGGTTACCTAGCGGGAACTTGGACAATGTAGGTTACCTAGCAGGCACTTGGACTATCTAGGTTAACTAGCGGGCACTTGGACTATCTAGGTTACCTAGCGGGCACTTGGACTATCTAGGTTAACTAGCGGGCCCTTGGACTATGTAGATTACCTAGCGGGCACTTTGACTATCTAGGTTAACGAACAGGCACGTGGACTATGTAGGTAACCTAACGGGCACTTGGACTGTGTAGGATACCTAGCGGGCACTTTGAATATCTAGGTTAACTAGCAGACCTTGGACTATGTAGGTTAACTAGCGGGCCCTTGGACTATGTAGGTTAACTAGCGGGCTCTTGGAATATCTAGGTTTCCTAGCAGGCACTTGGACTATGTACATACCCTAGCACGCACTTGGACAATCTAGGTTACCTAGCGGGCACTTGGACTATGTACGTTCTATTGCGGGCACTTGGACTATCTATGTTAACTAGCGGGCACTTGGAATATGTAGGTTAACAAGCGGACACTTGCACTATGTAGGTTACTATCAGTCACTTGGACTATCTAGGTTAACTAGCGGGCAGTTGGACTATCTAGGTTAACTAGCGTACACTTGGACTATGTAGGTTCCCTAGCGGGCACTTGGACTCTGTATGTTCCCTACAGACACTTGAAATAGGTAAGTTAACTACCGGCCACGTGGACTATGTAGGTTAAATAGCGGGCCCTTGGACTATGTAGATTAACTAGCGGCACTTGGACTATCTACGTTAACTAGCGGGCCCTTGGACTATGTAGATTCCCTAGCGGGTATTTGGACTATATAGATAACCTAGCGGGCATTTTGACATTGTAGGTTACCTAGCGGCACATGGACTATCTAGGGTACCTAGGTGGCACTTGAACTATCTACGTTATAGCGGGTTCTTGGATTATGTAGGTTACCTAGCTGGCACATGGACTATGTACATACCCTGGCGCGCACTTGGACTATCTAGGTTACCTATTGGGCACTTGGACTATGTACGTTCCCTAGCGGGCACTTGGACTATCTAGGTTAACTAACGGGCACTTGGACTGTGTAGTTCCCCTAGCGGGCCCTTAGACTATGTAAGTTCCCTAGGTGGCACTTGGACTATGTAGGTTAACTAGCGGGCACTTGGACTATCTAGGTTAACTAGCGGGCCCTTGGACTATGTAAGTTCCCTAGCGGGCACTTGGACTCTCTAGGTTAACTAGCGGGCATATGGACTATTAGGACCCCTAAAGGGCATTTGGACTATATTGATTACCTAGCGGGCACTTGGACTATGTAGGTTAACGAACGGGCACTTGGACTATGTAGGTAACCTAGTGGTCACTTGAAATGTCTAGGTTACCTAGCGGGCACTTGGACTATGTAGGTTAACCAGCGGGCACTTGGACGATGTAGGTTACCTAGTGGGCACTTGGACGATCTACGTTAACTAGCAGGTACTTGGACTATGTAGGTTAACTAGCGGGCCCTTGGACTCTGTAGATTAACTAGCGGCACTTGAACTATCTACGTTAACTAGCGGGCCCTTGGTCTATGTAGATTCCCTAGCGGGCACTTGGACCATGTATGTTCCAGAGCGGGCACTTGGACTCTGTAGGTTCCCTAGCAGTCACTTGGACTATGTAGGTTCCAGAGCGGGCAATTAGACTTTCTAGGTTCCCTAGCGGGCACTTGTACTATGTAGGTTAATTAGCGGACAATTGGACAATCTAGGTTAACTAGCGGGTACTTGGATTATGTAGGTTAACTCGCGGGCCCTTGAACTATGTAGATTAACTAGCGGCACTTGGACTATCTACATTAACTAGCGGGCCCTTCGACTATGTAGATTCCCTAGCAGGCACTTGGACTATGTAGGTTCCTTAGTGGGCACTTGGACTCTGTATGTTCCATACGGACACTTGAACTAGGTAAGTTAACTACCGGGAACGTGGACTATGTAGGTTAAATAGCGGGCCCTTGGACTATGTAGATTAACTAGCGGCACTTGGACTATCTACGTTAACTAGCGGGCCCTTGGACTATGTAGATTCCCTAGCGGGTATTTGGACTATATAGATAACCTAGCGGGCATTTTGACATTGTAGGTTACCTAGCGGCACATGGACTATCTAGGGTACCTAGGTGGCACTTGAACTATCTACGTTATAGCGGGTTCTTGGAGTATATAGGTTACCTAGCTGGCTGTTGGACTATCTAGTTTACCTAGCGGGCACATGGACTATGTACATACCCTAGCGCGCACTTGGACTATCTAGGTTACCTATTGGGCACTTGGACTATGTACGTTCCCTAGCGGGCACTTGGACTATCTAGGTTAACTAACGGGCACTTGGACTGTGTAGCTCCCCTAGCGGGCCCTTGGACTATGTAAGTTCCCTAGGTGGCACTTGGACTATGTAGGTTAACTAGCGGGCACTTGGACTATCTAGGTTAAATAGCGGGCCCTTGGACTATGTAAGTTCCCTAGCGGGCACTTGGACTATGTAGGTTAACTAGCTGGCACTTGGACTATCTAGGTTAACTAGCGGGCATATGGACTATTAGGGCCCCTAACGGGCATTTGGACTATATTGGTTACCTAGCGGGCACTTGGACTATGTAGGTTAACGAACGGGCACTTGGACTATGTAGGTAACCTAGTGGTCACTTGAAATGTCTAGGTTACCTAGCGGGCACTTGGACTATGTAGGTTAACGAGCGGGCACTTGGACGATGTAGGTTACCTAGTGGGCACTTGGACGATCTACGTTAACTAGCAGGTACTTGGACTATGTAGGTTAACTAGCGGGCCCTTGGACTCTGTAGATTAACTAGCGGCACTTGGACTATCTACGTTAACTAGCGGGCCCTTGGTCTATGAAGATTCCCTAGCGGGCACTTGGACCATGTATGTTCCAGAGCGGGCACTTGGACTCTGTAGGTTCCCTAGCAGTCACTTGGACTATGTAGGTTCCAGAGCGGGCAATTAGACTATCTAGGTTCCCTAGCGGGCACTTGTACAATGTAGGTAAATTAGCGGACACTTGGACAATCTAGGTTAACTAGCGGGTACTTGGATTATGTAGGTTAACTAGCGGGCCCTTGAACTATGTAGATTAACTAGCGGCACTTGGACTATCTACATTAACTAGCGGGCCCTTCGTCTATGTAGATTCCCTAGCAGGCACTTGGACTATGTAGGTTCCCTAGTGGGCACTTGGACTCTGTATGTTCCCTACGGACACTTGAACTATGTAAGTTAACTACCGGGCACTTGGACTATGTAGGTTAACTAGCGGGCCCTTGGACTATCTAGGTTACCTAGCGGGCACTTGGACTATGTAGGTTACCTACTGGGCACTTGGACTATCTAGGTTAACGAACGGGCACTTGGAATAAGCAGGTAACCTAGCGGGCACTTCGAATGTCTAGGTTACCTAGCGGGTACTTGAACTTCTAGGTTAACGAACGGGCTCTGAACTATGTAGGTTGCCTAGCTGGCACTTGGACTATCTAGGTTAGGTAACGGGCACTTGGACTATCTAGGTTACCTAGTGGGAACTTGGAAAATGTAAGTTACCTAGCGGGCACTTGGACTATCTAGGTTACCTAACGGGCACTTTGACTATCTAGGTTACATAGCGGGACCTTGGACTATGTAGGTTCCCTAGCGGGCATTTGGACTATGTATGTTCCCTAGCGTGCACTTGGACTATGTATGTACCCTACGGACACTTGAACTATGTAAGTTAACTACCGGGCACTTGGACTATGTAGGTTAACTAGCGGGCCCTTGGACTACGTAGGTTAACTAGCAGGCCCTTGGACTATGTACATACCCCAGCACGCACTTGGACTATCTAGGTTCCCTAGTGGGCACTTGGACTATCTAGGTTAACTAACGGGCACCAGGACTATCTAGGTTAACTAGCGGGCACTTGGACTATCTAGGTTACCTAGCAGGCAATTGGATTATGAAGGATCCCTAGCGGGCACTTGGACTATCTAGTTTTCCTAGCAGGCACTTGCACTATGTACATACCCTCGCGTGCACTGGGACTATCTAGGTTATCTAGCGGGCACTTGGACTATGTACATTCCCTAGTGGGCACTTGGACTATCTAGGGTAACTAAGGGGCACTAGGACTATCTAGGTGAACTAGCGGGCACTTGGACTATCTAGGTTACCTAGCAGGCACTTGGATTATGAAGGATCCCTAGCGGGCACTTGGACTATCTAGGTTAACTAGCGGGCACTTGGAATATGTAGGTTAACTAGCGGACACTTGGACTATGTAGGTTAACTAGCGGTCACTTGGACTATCTAGGTTACCTAGCGGGCAATTGGACTATCTAGGTTAACTAGCGGGCCCTTGGACTATGTAGGTAACCTTGCGGGCACTTGGAATGTCTAGGTTACCTAGCAGACTCTTTGACTATCTAGGTTAACGAACGGGCACTTGGACTATGTAGGTTACTTAGCGGGCACTTAGACTATGTAGGATCACTATCGGACAGTTATACTACTTAGTTTAACTAGCGGGCACTTTGACTATATAGGTAAACTAGCAAGCACTAGGATTATCTAGGTCAACTAGTTGGCCCTTCTACTATGTAGGTTAACTAGCGGGCACTTGGATTATCTAGGTTAATTAGCGGACATTGGGCTATGTAGGTTAACTAGTGGGCACGTGGACTATCTAGGTTTCATAGCAGGCACTTGGACTATGTACATACCCTAGGGTGCACTTGGACTATCTAGGTTACCTTGTGGGCACTTGGACTATCTAGGTTAACTAACTGGCACTAGGACTATCTAGGTTAACTAGCGGGCACTTGGACTATCTAGGTTTCCTAGCAGGCACTTGGACTATGTACATACCCTAGCGTACACTTGGACTATCTAGGTTACCTAGTGGGCACTTGGACTATCTAGGTTACCTAGCAGGCACTTGGATTATGAAGGATCCCTAGCGGGCACTTGGACTATCTAGGTTTCCTAGCAGACACTTGGACTATGTACATACCCTAGCGCACACTTGGACTATCTAGGTTATCTAGAGGGCACTTGGAATATGTACGTCCCCTAGTGGGCACTTGGACTACCTAGGTTAACTAACGGGCACTAGGACTATCTAGGTTAACTAGCGGGCACTTGGACAATGTAGGTTAACAAGCGGACACTTGCACGATCTAGGTTAATTAGCGGTCCCTTGCACTATGTAGGTTATTAGCGGGCCCATGTATTATGTAGGTTTACTAGCAGGCACTTGGACTATCTAGGTTAACTAGCGGGCACTTGGACTATGTAGTTTCCCTAGCGGGCATTTGGACTATTTAGGTTACCAAGGGGGCTCTTGGACTATGTAGGTTTCCTAGCGAGCACTTGTACTATCTAGGTTACCTTGCGGGCACATGGACTATGTAGGTTAACTAGCGGGCACTTGGACTATCTAGGTTTCCTAGCTGGCAATTGGACTATGTACATACCCTAGTGCGCACTTGGACTATCTAGGTTACCTAGCGGGCACTTGGACTATGTACGTCCCCTAGTGGGCACTTGGACTATCTAGGTTAACTAACGGGCACTAGGACTATCTAGGTTACCTAGCAGGCACTTGGATTATGGAGGATCCCTAGCGGGCAGTTGGACTATCAGGGTTACCTAGCAAGCACTTGGACTATGTAGGTTAACTAGCGGACACTTGCACGATCTAGGTTAACTAGAGGGCCCTTGCACTATGTAGGTTAACTAACGGGCCCATGGATTATGTAGGTTTACTAGCAGGCACTTGGACTATCTAGGTTAAATAGCGGGCACTTGGACTATGTAGTTTCCCTAGCGGGCATTTGGACTATTTATTTTACCAAGCGGGCACTTGGACTATGTAGGTTACCTAGCGAGCACTTGGACTATCTAGGTTACCTAGCAGGCACTTTGACTATCTAGGTTAACTAACGGGCACTTGGACTGTGTAGGTTGCCTAGTGGGCATTTGGACTATGTAGGTTCCCTAGCGGGCACTTGGATTATGTAGGTTCCCTATCGGGCACTTGGACTATGTAGGTTAACTAGCAGGCACTTGGACTGTCTAGGTTACCTAGCGGGCGTTTGGATTATCTAGGTTAACGAACGGTCACTTGGACTATTTAGGTTACCTAGCCGCCACTTGGATTATCTATGTTAGCTAACAGGCACTTGGACTATCTAGGTTCCCTAGCGGCACTTGTCTAGGATACCTAGCTGGCACTTGGACTATGTAGGTCAACTAGCGGGCCCTTGGACTACCTAGGTTAGCTAAAGGGCACTTAGATTATGTAGGTTAACTAGCGGGCACTTGGAATATGTAGGTTAATTAGTGGGCCCATGGACTGTGTAGGTTTACTAGCGGGCCCTTGGACTCTTTAGGTTCCCTAAAGGGCACTTGGACTATCTAGGTGACCGAACGGGCACTTGGACTATCTAGGTTACCTAGCGGGCACTTGGACTATTTAGGCTAACTAGGGGCCCTTGGACGATCTAGGTTACCTAGCGGGTACTTGAACTATCTAGGTTAACTAGCGGGCACTTGGACTATGTAGGTCAACTAACGGGCCCTTGGACTATCTAGGTTAGCTAACTGGCACTTGGACTATGTAGGTTAACTAGCGGACACTTGCACGATCTAGGTTAACTAGAGGGCCCTTGCACTATGTAGGTTAACTAACGGGCCCATGGATTATGTAGGTTTACTAGCAGGCACTTGGACTATCTAGGTTAACTAGCGGGCACTTGGACTATGTAGTTTCCCTAGCGGGCATTTGGACTATATAGGTTCCCTAACGAGCACTTGGACTATGTAGGTTAACTAGCAGACACTTGGACGATCTAGGTCAACTAGCGGGTACTTGGACTATGTAGGTTAACTTGCGGGCCTTTGGACTATGTAGATTGACTAGCGGCACTTGGACTATCTACGTTAACTAGCGGGCACTTGGATTATGAAGGATCCCTAGCGTGCACTGGGACTATCTAGGTTATCTAGCGTGCACTTGGACTATGTATGTACCCTACGGACACTTGAACTATGTAAGTTAACTACCGGGCACTTGGACTATGTAGGTTAACTAGCGGACCCTTGGACTACGTAGGTTAACTAGCGGACACTTGGACTATGTAGGTTAACTAGCGGGCACTTGGAATATGTAGGTTAACTAGCGGACACTTGCACTATGTAGGTTACCTAGCGGGCACTTGGACTGTGAAGATTAACTAGCAGGCCCTTGGACTATGTACATACCTCAGCGCGCACTTAGAATATCTAGGTTACATAGTGGGCACCTGGACTATCTAGGTTAACTAACGGGCACCAGGACTATCTAAGTTAACTAACGGGCACTTGGACTGTCTAGGTTACCTAGCAGGCACTTGGATTATGAAGGATCCCTAGCGGGCACTTGGACTATCTAGGTTTCCTAGCAGGCATTTGCACTATGTACATACCCTAGCGTGCACTGGGACTATCTAGGTTTTCTAGCGGGCACTTGGACTATGTACATTCCCTACTGGGCACTTGGACTATCTAGGGTAACTAACGGTCACTAGGACTATCTAGGTTAACTAGCAGGCACTTGGACTATCAAGGTTACCTAGCAGGCACATGGATTATGAAGGATCCCTAGCGTGCACTGGGACTATCTAGGTTATTTAGCGGGCACTTGGACTATGTACATTCCCTAGTGGGCACTTGGACTATCTAGGGTAACTAACGGTCACTAGGACTATCTAGGTTAACTAGCGGGCACTTGGACTATCTAGGTTACCTAGCAGGCACTTGGATTATGAAGGATCCCTAGCGTGCACTGGGACTATCTAGGTTATCTAGCGGGCACTTGGACTATGTACATTCCCTAGTGGGCACTTGGACTATCTAGGGTAATTAACGGATACTAGGACTATCTGGGTTAACTAGCGGGCAATTGGACTATCTAGGTTACCTAGCAGGCACTTGGATTATGAAGGATTCCTAGCGGGCACTTGGACTATCTAGGTTTCCTAGCAGGCACTTGGACTATGTACATACCCTCGCGTGCACTGGGACTATCTAGGTTATCTAGCAGGCACTTGGACTATGTACATTCCCTAGTGGGCACTTGGACTATCTAGGGTAACTAACGGGCACTAGGACTATCTAGGTTAACTAGCGGGCACTTGGACTATCTAGGTTACCTAACAGGCACTTGGATTATGAAGGATCCCTAGCGGGCACTTGGACTATCTAGGTTAACTAGCGGGCACTTGGAATATGTAGGTTAACTAGCGGACACTTGGACTATGTAGGTTAACTAGCGGTCACTTGGACTATCTAGGTTACCTAGCGGGCAATTGGACTATCTAGGTTAACTAGCGGGCCCTTGGACTATGTAGGTAACCTTGCGGGCACTTAGAATGTCTAGGTTACCTAGCGGACTCTTTGACTATCTAGGTTAACGAACGGGCACTTGGAATATGTAGGTTACTTAGCGGGCACTTATACTATGTAGGATCACTATCGGACAGTTATACTACTTAGTTTAACTAGCGGGCACTTTGACTATATAGGTAAACTAGCAGGCACTAGGACTATCTAGGTCAACTAGTGGGCCCTTCTACTATGTAGGTTAACTAGCGGGCACTTGGATTATCTAGGTTAATTAGCGGACATTGGGCTATGTAGGTTAACTAGTGGGCACTTGGACTATCTAGGTTTCATAGCAGGCACTTGGACTATGTACATACCCTAGGGTGCACTTGGACTATCTAGGTTACCTTGTAGGCACTTGGACTATCTAGGTTAACTAACTGGCACTAGGACTATCTAGGTTAACTAGCGGGCACTTGGACTATCTAGGTTTCCTAGCAGGCACTTGGACTATGTACATACCCTAGCGTACACTTGGACTATCTAGGTTACCTAGTGGGCACTTGGACTATCTAGGTTACCTAGCAGGCACTTGGATTATGAAGGATCCCTAGCGGGCACTTGGACTATGTAGGTTTCCTAGCAGACACTTGGACTATGTACATACCCTAGCGCACACTGGGACTATCTAGGTTATCTAGAGGGCACTTGGAATATGTACGTCCCCTAGTGGGCACTTGGACTATCTAGGTTAACTAACGGGCACTAGGACTATCTAGGTTAACTAGCGGGCACTTGGACAATGTAGGTTAACAAGCGGACACTTGCACGATCTAGGTTAATTAGCGGTCCCTTGCACTATGTAGGTTATTAGCGGGCCCATGGATTATGTAGGTTTACTAGCAGGCACTTGGACTATCTAGGTTAACTAGCGGGCACTTGGACTATGTAGTTTCCCTAGCGGGCATTTGGACTATTTAGGTTACCAAGGGGGCTCTTGGACTATGTAGGTTTCCTAGCGAGCACTTGTACTATCTAGGTTACCTTGCGGGCACATGGACTATGTAGGTTAACTAGCGGGCACTTGGACTATCTAGGTTTCCTAGCTGGCAATTGGACTATGTACATACCCTAGTGCGCAGTTGGACTATCTAGGTTACCTAGCGGGCACTTGGACTATGTACGTCCCCTAGTGGGCACTTGGACTATCTAGGTTAACTAACGGGCACTAGGACTATCTAGGTTACCTAGCAGGCACTTGGATTATGGAGGATCCCTAGCGGGCAGTTGGACTATCAGGGTTACCTAGCAGGCACTTGGACTATGTAGGTTAACTAGCGGACACTTGCACGATCTAGGTTAACTAGAGGGCCCTTGCACTATGTAGGTTAACTAACGGGCCCATGGATTATGTAGGTTTACTAGCAGGCACTTGGACTATCTAGGTTAAATAGCGGGCACTTGGACTATGTAGTTTCCCTAGCGGGCATTTGGACTATTTAGGTTACCAAGCGGGCACTTGGACTATGTAGGTTACCTAGCGAGCACTTGGACTATCTAGGTTACCTAGCAGGCACTTTGACTATCTAGGTTAACTAACGGGCACTTGGACTGTGTAGGTTGCCTAGTGGGCATTTGGACTATGTAGGTTCCCTAGCGGGCACTTGGATTATGTAGGTTCCCTATCGGGCACTTGGACTATGTAGGTTAACTAGCAGGCACTTGGACTGTCTAGGTTACCTAGCGGGCGTTTGGATTATCTAGGTTAACGAACGGTCACTTGGACTATTTAGGTTACCTAGCCGCCACTTGGATTATCTATGTTAGCTAACAGGCACTTGGACTATCTAGGTTCCCTAGCGGCACTTGTCTAGGATACCTAGCTGGCACTTGGACTATGTAGGTCAACTAGCGGGCCCTTGGACTACCTAGGTTAGCTAAAGGGCACTTAGATTATGTAGGTTAACTAGCGGGCACTTGGAATATGTAGGTTAATTAGTGGGCCCATGGAATGTGTAGGTTTACTAGCGGGCCCTTGGACTCTTTAGGTTCCCTAAAGGGCACTTGGACTATCTAGGTGACCGAACGGGCACTTGGACTATCTAGGTTACCTAGCGGGCACTTGGACTATGTACATACCCTAGCGTGCACTGGGACTATCTAGGTTATCTAGCGGGCACTTGGAGTATGTACATTCCCTAGTGGGCACTTGGAATATCTAGGGTAACCAACGGGCACTAGGACTATCTAGGATAACTAGCGGGCATTTGGACTATCTAGGTTACTTAGCTGGCACTTGGATTATGAAGGATCCCTAGCGGGAACTTGGACTATCTAAGTTAACTAGCGGGCACTTGGAATATGTAGGTTAACTAGCGGACACTTGGACTATGTAGGTTAACTAGCGGTCACTTGGACTATCTAGGTTACCTAGCGGGCAATTGGACTATCTAGGTTAACTAGCGGGCCCTTGGACTATGTAGGTAACCTTGCGGGCACTTGGAATGTCTACGTTACCTAGCGGGCACTTTGACTATCTAGGTTAACGAACGGGCACTTGGACTATGTAGGTTACCTAGCGGGCACTTGGACTATGTAGGATCACTATCGGACATTTATACTACTTAGGTTAACTAGCGGGCACTTTGACTATCTAGGTTAACTAGCAGGCACTAGGACTATCTAGGTCAACTAGCGGGCCCTTCTACTATGTAGGTTAACAACTAGCGGGCACTTGGACTATCTTGGTTAACTAGCGGACCTTGGGCTATGTAGGTTAACTAGCGGGCACTTGGACTATCTGGGTTTCATAGCAGGCACTTGGACTATGTACATACCCTAGCGTGCACTTGGACTATCTAGGTTACCTTGTGGGCACTTGGACTATCTATGTTAACTAACGGGCACTAGGATTATCTAGGTTAACTAGCGGGCACTTGGACTATCTAGGTTACCTAGCAGGCACTTGGATTATGAAGGATCCCTAGCGGGCACTTGGACTATCTATGTTTCCTAGCAGACACTTGGACTATGTACATACCCTAGCGCGCACTGGGACTATCTAGGTTACCTAGCGGGCACTTTGACTATCTAGGTTTACGAACGGGTAATTGGACTATGTAAGTTACCTAGCGGGCACTTGGACTATGTAGGATCACTATCGGACATTTATACTACTTAGGTTAACTAGCGGGTACTTTGACTATCTAGGTTAACTAGCAGGCACTAGGACTATCTAGGTCAACTAGCGGGCCCTTGTACTATGTAGGTTAACTAGCGTGCACTTGGACTATCTAGGTTACCTAGTGGGCACTTGGACTATATAGGTTAATTAACGGGCACCAGGACTATCTAGGTTAACTAGCGGGCACTTGGACTATCTAGGTTACCTAGCAGGCACTTGGATTATGAAGGATTCCTAGCGGGCACTTGGACTATCTAGGTTTCCTAGCAGGCACTTGGACTATGTACATACCCTCGCGTGCACTGGGACTATCTAGGTTATCTAGCAGGCACTTGGACTATGTACATTCCCTAGTGGGCACTTGGACTATCTAGGGTAACTAACGGGCACTAGGACTATCTAGGTTAACTAGCGGGCACTTGGACTATCTAGGTTACCTAACAGGCACTTGGATTATGAAGGATCCCTAGCGGGCACTTGGACTATCTAGGTTAACTAGCGGGCACTTGGAATATGTAGGTTAACTAGCGGACACTTGGACTATGTAGGTTAACTAGCGGTCACTTGGACTATCTAGGTTACCTAGCGGGCAATTGGACTATCTAGGTTAACTAGCGGGCCCTTGGACTATGTAGGTAACCTTGCGGGCACTTGGAATGTCTAGGTTACCTAGCGGACTCTTTGACTATCTAGGTTAACGAACGGGCACTTGGACTATGTAGGTTACTTAGCGGGCACTTATACTATGTAGGATCACTATCGGACAGTTATACTACTTAGTTTAACTAGCGGGCACTTTGACTATATAGGTAAACTAGCAGGCACTAGGACTATCTAGGTCAACTAGTGGGCCCTTCTACTATGTAGGTTAACTAGCGGGCACTTGGATTATCTAGGTTAATTAGCGGACATTGGGCTATGTAGGTTAACTAGTGGGCACTTGGACTATCTAGGTTTCATAGCAGGCACTTGGACTATGTACATACCCTAGGGTGCACTTGGACTATCTAGGTTACCTTGTAGGCACTTGGACTATCTAGGTTAACTAACTGGCACTAGGACTATCTAGGTTAACTAGCGGGCACTTGGACTATCTAGGTTTCCTAGCAGGCACTTGGACTATGTACATACCCTAGCGTACACTTGGACTATCTAGGTTACCTAGTGGGCACTTGGACTATCTAGGTTACCTAGCAGGCACTTGGATTATGAAGGATCCCTAGCGGGCACTTGGACTATGTAGGTTTCCTAGCAGACACTTGGACTATGTACATACCCTAGCGCACACTGGGACTATCTAGGTTATCTAGAGGGCACTTGGAATATGTACGTCCCCTAGTGGGCACTTGGACTATCTAGGTTAACTAACGGGCACTAGGACTATCTAGGTTAACTAGCGGGCACTTGGACAATGTAGGTTAACAAGCGGACACTTGCACGATCTAGGTTAATTAGCGGTCCCTTGCACTATGTAGGTTATTAGCGGGCCCATGGATTATGTAGGTTTACTAGCAGGCACTTGGACTATCTAGGTTAACTAGCGGGCACTTGGACTATGTAGTTTCCCTAGCGGGCATTTGGACTATTTAGGTTACCAAGGGGGCTCTTGGACTATGTAGGTTTCCTAGCGAGCACTTGTACTATCTAGGTTACCTTGCGGGCACATGGACTATGTAGGTTAACTAGCGGGCACTTGGACTATCTAGGTTTCCTAGCTGGCAATTGGACTATGTACATACCCTAGTGCGCACTTGGACTATCTAGGTTACCTAGCGGGCACTTGGACTATGTACGTCCCCTAGTGGGCACTTGGACTATCTAGGTTAACTAACGGGCACTAGGACTATCTAGGTTACCTAGCAGGCACTTGGATTATGGAGGATCCCTAGCGGGCAGTTGGACTATCAGGGTTACCTAGCAGGCACTTGGACTATGTAGGTTAACTAGCGGACACTTGCACGATCTAGGTTAACTAGAGGGCCCTTGCACTATGTAGGTTAACTAACGGGCCCATGGATTATGTAGGTTTACTAGCAGGCACTTGGACTATCTAGGTTAAATAGCGGGCACTTGGACTATGTAGTTTCCCTAGCGGGCATTTGGACTATTTAGGTTACCAAGCGGGCACTTGGACTATGTAGGTTACCTAGCGAGCACTTGGACTATCTAGGTTACCTAGCAGGCACTTTGACTATCTAGGTTAACTAACGGGCACTTGGACTGTGTAGGTTGCCTAGTGGGCATTTGGACTATGTAGGTTCCCTAGCGGGCACTTGGATTATGTAGGTTCCCTATCGGGCACTTGGACTATGTAGGTTAACTAGCAGGCACTTGGACTGTCTAGGTTACCTAGCGGGCGTTTGGATTATCTAGGTTAACGAACGGTCACTTGGACTATTTAGGTTACCTAGCCGCCACTTGGATTATCTATGTTAGCTAACAGGCACTTGGACTATCTAGGTTCCCTAGCGGCACTTGTCTAGGATACCTAGCTGGCACTTGGACTATGTAGGTCAACTAGCGGGCCCTTGGACTACCTAGGTTAGCTAAAGGGCACTTAGATTATGTAGGTTAACTAGCGGGCACTTGGAATATGTAGGTTAATTAGTGGGCCCATGGAATGTGTAGGTTTACTAGCGGGCCCTTGGACTCTTTAGGTTCCCTAAAGGGCACTTGGACTATCTAGGTGACCGAACGGGCACTTGGACTATCTAGGTTACCTAGCGGGCACTTGGACTATGTACATACCCTAGCGTGCACTGGGACTATCTAGGTTATCTAGCGGGCACTTGGAGTATGTACATTCCCTAGTGGGCACTTGGAATATCTAGGGTAACCAACGGGCACTAGGACTATCTAGGATAACTAGCGGGCATTTGGACTATCTAGGTTACTTAGCTGGCACTTGGATTATGAAGGATCCCTAGCGGGAACTTGGACTATCTAGGTTAACTAGCGGGCACTTGGAATATGTAGGTTAACTAGCGGACACTTGGACTATGTAGGTTAACTAGCGGTCACTTGGACTATCTAGGTTACCTAGCGGGCAATTGGACTATCTAGGTTAACTAGCGGGCCCTTGGACTATGTAGGTAACCTTGCGGGCACTTGGAATGTCTACGTTACCTAGCGGGCACTTTGACTATCTAGGTTAACGAACGGGCACTTGGACTATGTAGGTTACCTAGCGGGCACTTGGACTATGTAGGATCACTATCGGACATTTATACTACTTAGGTTAACTAGCGGGCACTTTGACTATCTAGGTTAACTAGCAGGCACTAGGACTATCTAGGTCAACTAGCGGGCCCTTCTACTATGTAGGTTAACAACTAGCGGGCACTTGGACTATCTTGGTTAACTAGCGGACCTTGGGCTATGTAGGTTAACTAGCGGGCACTTGGACTATCTGGGTTTCATAGCAGGCACTTGGACTATGTACATACCCTAGCGTGCACTTGGACTATCTAGGTTACCTTGTGGGCACTTGGACTATCTATGTTAACTAACGGGCACTAGGATTATCTAGGTTAACTAGCGGGCACTTGGACTATCTAGGTTAACTTGCGGGCACTTGGACTATCTAGGTTACCTAGCAGGCACTTGGATTATGAAGGATCCCTAGCGGGCACTTGGACTATCTATGTTTCCTAGCAGACACTTGGACTATGTACATACCCTAGCGCGCACTGGGACTATCTAGGTTACCTAGCGGGCACTTTGACTATCTAGGTTTACGAACGGGTAATTGGACTATGTAAGTTACCTAGCGGGCACTTGGACTATGTAGGATCACTATCGGACATTTATACTACTTAGGTTAACTAGCGGGTACTTTGACTATCTAGGTTAACTAGCAGGCACTAGGACTATCTAGGTCAACTAGCGGGCCCTTGTACTATGTAGGTTAACTAGCGTGCACTTGGACTATCTAGGTTACCTAGTGGGCACTTGGACTATATAGGTTAATTAACGGGCACCAGGACTATCTAGGTTAACTAGCGGGCACTTGGACTATCTAGGTTACCTAGCAGGCACTTGGATTATGAAGGATTCCTAGCGGGCACTTGGACTATCTAGGTTTCCTAGCAGGCACTTGGACTATGTACATACCCTCGCGTGCACTGGGACTATCTAGGTTATCTAGCAGGCACTTGGACTATGTACATTCCCTAGTGGGCACTTGGACTATCTAGGGTAACTAACGGGCACTAGGACTATCTAGGTTAACTAGCGGGCACTTGGACTATCTAGGTTACCTAACAGGCACTTGGATTATGAAGGATCCCTAGCGGGCACTTGGACTATCTAGGTTAACTAGCGGGCACTTGGAATATGTAGGTTAACTAGCGGACACTTGGACTATGTAGGTTAACTAGCGGTCACTTGGACTATCTAGGTTACCTAGCGGGCAATTGGACTATCTAGGTTAACTAGCGGGCCCTTGGACTATGTAGGTAACCTTGCGGGCACTTGGAATGTCTAGGTTACCTAGCGGACTCTTTGACTATCTAGGTTAACGAACGGGCACTTGGACTATGTAGGTTACTTAGCGGGCACTTATACTATGTAGGATCACTATCGGACAGTTATACTACTTAGTTTAACTAGCGGGCACTTTGACTATATAGGTAAACTAGCAGGCACTAGGACTATCTAGGTCAACTAGTGGGCCCTTCTACTATGTAGGTTAAGTAGCGGGCACTTGGATTATCTAGGTTAATTAGCGGACATTGGGCTATGTAGGTTAACTAGTGGGCACTTGGACTATCTAGGTTTCATAGCAGGCACTTGGACTATGTACATACCCTAGGGTGCACTTGGACTATCTAGGTTACCTTGTAGGCACTTGGACTATCTAGGTTAACTAACTGGCACTAGGACTATCTAGGTTAACTAGCGGGCACTTGGACTATCTAGGTTTCCTAGCAGGCACTTGGACTATGTACATACCCTAGCGTACACTTGGACTATCTAGGTTACCTAGTGGGCACTTGGACTATCTAGGTTACCTAGCAGGCACTTGGATTATGAAGGATCCCTAGCGGGCACTTGGACTATGTAGGTTTCCTAGCAGACACTTGGACTATGTACATACCCTAGCGCACACTGGGACTATCTAGGTTATCTAGAGGGCACTTGGAATATGTACGTCCCCTAGTGGGCACTTGGACTATCTAGGTTAACTAACGGGCACTAGGACTATCTAGGTTAACTAGCGGGCACTTGGACAATGTAGGTTAACAAGCGGACACTTGCACGATCTAGGTTAATTAGCGGTCCCTTGCACTATGTAGGTTATTAGCGGGCCCATGGATTATGTAGGTTTACTAGCAGGCACTTGGACTATCTAGGTTAACTAGCGGGCACTTGGACTATGTAGTTTCCCTAGCGGGCATTTGGACTATTTAGGTTACCAAGGGGGCTCTTGGACTATGTAGGTTTCCTAGCGAGCACTTGTACTATCTAGGTTACCTAGCGGGCACTTGGACTATGTAGGTTAACTAGCGGGCACTTGGACTATCTAGGTTTCCTAGCTGGCAATTGGACTATGTACATACCCTAGTGCGCACTTGGACTATCTAGGTTACCTAGCGGGCACTTGGACTATGTACGTCCCCTAGTGGGCACTTGGACTATCTAGGTTAACTAACGGGCACTAGGACTATCTAGGTTACCTAGCAGGCACTTGGATTATGGAGGATCCCTAGCGGGCAGTTGGACTATCAGGGTTACCTAGCAGGCACTTGGACTATGTAGGTTAACTAGCGGACACTTGCACGATCTAGGTTAACTAGAGGGCCCTTGCACTATGTAGGTTAACTAACGGGCCCATGGATTATGTAGGTTTACTAGCAGGCACTTGGACTATCTAGGTTAAATAGCGGGCACTTGGACTATGTAGTTTCCCTAGCGGGCATTTGGACTATTTAGGTTACCAAGCGGGCACTTGGACTATGTAGGTTACCTAGCGAGCACTTGGACTATCTAGGTTACCTAGCAGGCACTTTGACTATCTAGGTTAACTAACGGGCACTTGGACTGTGTAGGTTGCCTAGTGGGCATTTGGACTATGTAGGTTCCCTAGCGGGCACTTGGATTATGTAGGTTCCCTATCGGGCACTTGGACTATGTAGGTTAACTAGCAGGCACTTGGACTGTCTAGGTTACCTAGCGGGCGTTTGGATTATCTAGGTTAACGAACGGTCACTTGGACTATTTAGGTTACCTAGCCGCCACTTGGATTATCTATGTTAGCTAACAGGCACTTGGACTATCTAGGTTCCCTAGCGGCACTTGTCTAGGATACCTAGCTGGCACTTGGACTATGTAGGTCAACTAGCGGGCCCTTGGACTACCTAGGTTAGCTAAAGGGCACTTAGATTATGTAGGTTAACTAGCGGGCACTTGGAATATGTAGGTTAATTAGTGGGCCCATGGAATGTGTAGGTTTACTAGCGGGCCCTTGGACTCTTTAGGTTCCCTAAAGGGCACTTGGACTATCTAGGTGACCGAACGGGCACTTGGACTATCTAGGTTACCTAGCGGGCACTTGGACTATGTACATACCCTAGCGTGCACTGGGACTATCTAGGTTATCTAGCGGGCACTTGGAGTATGTACATTCCCTAGTGGGCACTTGGAATATCTAGGGTAACCAACGGGCACTAGGACTATCTAGGATAACTAGCGGGCATTTGGACTATCTAGGTTACTTAGCTGGCACTTGGATTATGAAGGATCCCTAGCGGGAACTTGGACTATCTAGGTTAACTAGCGGGCACTTGGAATATGTAGGTTAACTAGCGGACACTTGGACTATGTAGGTTAACTAGCGGTCACTTGGACTATCTAGGTTACCTAGCGGGCAATTGGACTATCTAGGTTAACTAGCGGGCCCTTGGACTATGTAGGTAACCTTGCGGGCACTTGGAATGTCTACGTTACCTAGCGGGCACTTTGACTATCTAGGTTAACGAACGGGCACTTGGACTATGTAGGTTACCTAGCGGGCACTTGGACTATGTAGGATCACTATCGGACATTTATACTACTTAGGTTAACTAGCGGGCACTTTGACTATCTAGGTTAACTAGCAGGCACTAGGACTATCTAGGTCAACTAGCGGGCCCTTCTACTATGTAGGTTAACAACTAGCGGGCACTTGGACTATCTTGGTTAACTAGCGGACCTTGGGCTATGTAGGTTAACTAGCGGGCACTTGGACTATCTGGGTTTCATAGCAGGCACTTGGACTATGTACATACCCTAGCGTGCACTTGGACTATCTAGGTTACCTTGTGGGCACTTGGACTATCTATGTTAACTAACGGGCACTAGGATTATCTAGGTTAACTAGCGGGCACTTGGACTATCTAGGTTAACTTGCGGGCACTTGGACTATCTAGGTTACCTAGCAGGCACTTGGATTATGAAGGATCCCTAGCGGGCACTTGGACTATCTATGTTTCCTAGCAGACACTTGGACTATGTACATACCCTAGCGCGCACTGGGACTATCTAGGTTACCTAGCGGGCACTTTGACTATCTAGGTTTACGAACGGGTAATTGGACTATGTAAGTTACCTAGCGGGCACTTGGACTATGTAGGATCACTATCGGACATTTATACTACTTAGGTTAACTAGCGGGTACTTTGACTATCTAGGTTAACTAGCAGGCACTAGGACTATCTAGGTCAACTAGCGGGCCCTTGTACTATGTAGGTTAACTAGCGTGCACTTGGACTATCTAGGTTACCTAGTGGGCACTTGGACTATATAGGTTAATTAACGGGCACCAGGACTATCTAGGTTAACTAGCGGGCACTTGGACTATCTAGGTTACCTAGCAGGCACTTGGATTATGAAGGATTCCTAGCGGGCACTTGGACTATCTAGGTTTCCTAGCAGGCACTTGGACTATGTACATACCCTCGCGTGCACTGGGACTATCTAGGTTATCTAGCAGGCACTTGGACTATGTACATTCCCTAGTGGGCACTTGGACTATCTAGGGTAACTAACGGGCACTAGGACTATCTAGGTTAACTAGCGGGCACTTGGACTATCTAGGTTACCTAACAGGCACTTGGATTATGAAGGATCCCTAGCGGGCACTTGGACTATCTAGGTTAACTAGCGGGCACTTGGAATATGTAGGTTAACTAGCGGACACTTGGACTATGTAGGTTAACTAGCGGTCACTTGGACTATCTAGGTTACCTAGCGGGCAATTGGACTATCTAGGTTAACTAGCGGGCCCTTGGACTATGTAGGTAACCTTGCGGGCACTTGGAATGTCTAGGTTACCTAGCGGACTCTTTGACTATCTAGGTTAACGAACGGGCACTTGGAATATGTAGGTTACTTAGCGGGCACTTATACTATGTAGGATCACTATCGGACAGTTATACTACTTAGTTTAACTAGCGGGCACTTTGACTATATAGGTAAACTAGCAGGCACTAGGACTATCTAGGTCAACTAGTGGGCCCTTCTACTATGTAGGTTAACTAGCGGGCACTTGGATTATCTAGGTTGATTAGCGGACATTGGGCTATGTAGTTTAACTAGTGGGCACTTGGACTATCTAGGTTTCATAGCAGGCACTTGGACTATGTACATACCCTAGGGTGCACTTGGACTATCTAGGTTACCTTGTAGGCACTTGGACTATCTAGGTTAACTAACTGGCACTAGGACTATCTAGGTTAACTAGCGGGCACTTGGACTATCTAGGTTTCCTAGCAGGCACTTGGACTATGTACATACCCTAGCGTACACTTGGACTATCTAGGTTACCTAGTGGGCACTTGGACTATCTAGGTTACCTAGCAGGCACTTGGATTATGAAGGATCCCTAGCGGGCACTTGGACTATGTAGGTTTCCTAGCAGACACTTGGACTATGTACATACCCTAGCGCACACTGGGACTATCTAGGTTATCTAGAGGGCACTTGGAATATGTACGTCCCCTAGTGGGCACTTGGACTATCTAGGTTAACTAACGGGCACTAGGACTATCTAGGTTAACTAGCGGGCACTTGGACAATGTAGGTTAACAAGCGGACACTTGCACGATCTAGGTTAATTAGCGGTCCCTTGCACTATGTAGGTTATTAGCGGGCCCATGGATTATGTAGGTTTACTAGCAGGCACTTGGACTATCTAGGTTAACTAGCGGGCACTTGGACTATGTAGTTTCCCTAGCGGGCATTTGGACTATTTAGGTTACCAAGGGGGCTCTTGGACTATGTAGGTTTCCTAGCGAGCACTTGTACTATCTAGGTTACCTTGCGGGCACATGGACTATGTAGGTTAACTAGCGGGCACTTGGACTATCTAGGTTTCCTAGCTGGCAATTGGACTATGTACATACCCTAGTGCGCACTTGGACTATCTAGGTTACCTAGCGGGCACTTGGACTATGTACGTCCCCTAGTGGGCACTTGGACTATCTAGGTTAACTAACGGGCACTAGGACTATCTAGGTTACCTAGCAGGCACTTGGATTATGGAGGATCCCTAGCGGGCAGTTGGACTATCAGGGTTACCTAGCAGGCACTTGGACTATGTAGGTTAACTAGCGGACACTTGCACGATCTAGGTTAACTAGAGGGCCCTTGCACTATGTAGGTTAACTAACGGGCCCATGGATTATGTAGGTTTACTAGCAGGCACTTGGACTATCTAGGTTAAATAGCGGGCACTTGGACTATGTAGTTTCCCTAGCGGGCATTTGGACTATTTAGGTTACCAAGCGGGCACTTGGACTATGTAGGTTACCTAGCGAGCACTTGGACTATCTAGGTTACCTAGCAGGCACTTTGACTATCTAGGTTAACTAACGGGCACTTGGACTGTGTAGGTTGCCTAGTGGGCATTTGGACTATGTAGGTTCCCTAGCGGGCACTTGGATTATGTAGGTTCCCTATCGGGCACTTGGACTATGTAGGTTAACTACCAGGCACTTGGACTGTCTAGGTTACCTAGCGGGCGTTTGGATTATCTAGGTTAACGAACGGTCACTTGGACTATTTAGGTTACCTAGCCGCCACTTGGATTATCTATGTTAGCTAACAGGCACTTGGACTATCTAGGTTCCCTAACGGCACTTGTCTAGGATACCTAGCTGGCACTTGGACTATGTAGGTCAACTA
Source organism: Tenrec ecaudatus (assembly GCF_050624435.1). NCBI lineage: Eukaryota > Metazoa > Chordata > Mammalia > Afrosoricida > Tenrecidae > Tenrec > Tenrec ecaudatus. Next base: position 2,379,479 of record NW_027457627.1, read on the forward strand.
GCGGGCCCTTGGACTACCTAGGTTAGCTAAAGGGCACTTAGATTATGTAGGTTAACTAGCGGGCACTTGGAATATGTAGGTTAATTAGTGGGCCCATGGAATGTGTAGGTTTATTAGCGGGCCCTTGGACTCTTTAGGTTCCCTAAAGGGCACTTGGACTATCTAGGTGACCGAACGGGCACTTGGACTATCTAGGTTACCTAGCGGGCACTTGGACTATGTAGGCTAACTAGGGGCCCTTGGACGATCTAGGTTACCTAGCGGGTACTTGAACTATCTAGGTTAACTAGCGGGCACTTGGACTATGTAGGTCAACTAGCGTGCCCTGGACTATCTAGGTTTCCTAGCTGGCACTTGGACTATGTACATACCCTAGTGCGCACTTGGACTATCTAGGTTACCTAGCGGGCACTTGGACTATGTACGTCCCCTAGTGGGCACTTGGACTATCTAGGTTAACTAACGGGCACAAGGACTATCTAGGTTAACTAACGGGCACTAGGACTATCTAGGTTATCTAGCAGGCACTTGGATTATGGAGAATCCCTAGCGGGCAGTTTGACTATCTAGGTTACCTAGCAGGCACTTGGACTATGTAGGTTAACTAGCGGACACTTGCACAATCTAGGTTAACTAGAGGGCCCTTGCACTATGTAGGTTAACTAACGGGCCCATGGATTATGTAGGTTTACTAGCAGGCAATTGGACTATCTAGGTTAACTAGCGGGCACTTGGACTATGTAGTTTCCCTAGCGGGCATTTGGACTATCTAGGTTCCCTAACGAGCACTTGGACTATGTAGGTTAACTAGCAGACACTTGGACGATCTAGGTCAACTAGCGGGTACTTGGACTATGTAGGTTAACTTGCGGGCCTTTGGACTATGTAGATTGACTAGCGGCACTTGGACTATCTACGTTAACTAGCGGGCACTTGGATTATGAAGGATCCCTAGCATGCACTGGGACTATCTAGGTTATCTAGCGTGCACTTGGACTATGTATGTACCCTACGGACACTTGAACTATGTAAGTTAACTACCGGGCACTTGGACTATGTAGGTTAACTAGAGGACCCTTGGACTACGTAGGTTAACTAGCGGACACTTGGACTATGTAGGTTAACTAGCGGGCACTTGGAATATGTAGGTTAACTAGCGGACACTTGCACTATGTAGGTTACCTAGCGGGCACTTGGACTGTGAAGATTAACTAGCAGGCCCTTGGACTATGTACATACCCCAGCGCGCACTTGGAATATCTAGGTTACATAGTGGGCACCTGGACTATCTAGGTTAACTAACGGGCACCAGGACTATCTAGGTTAACTAGTGGGCACTTGGACTGTCTAGGTTACCTAGCAGGCACTTGGATTATGAAGGATCCCTAGCGGGCACTTGGACTATCTAGGTTTCCTAGCAGGCACTTGCACTATGTACATACCCTAGCGTGCACTGGGACTATCTAGGTTTTCTAGCGGGCACTTGGACTATGTACATTCCCTAGTGGGCACTTGGACTATCTAGGTTAACTAACGGGCACTAGGACTATCTAGGTTAACTAGCGGGCACTTGGACTATCTAGGTTACCTAGCAGGCACTTGGATTATGAAGGATCCCTAGCGTGCATTGGGACTATCTAGGTTATCTAGCGGGCACTTGGAGTATGTACATTCCCTAGTGGGCACTTGGAATATCTAGGGTATCCAACGGGCACTAGTACTATCTAGGATAACTAGCGGGCACTTGGACTATCTAGGTTACCTAGCTGGCACTTGGATTATGAAGGATCCCTAGCGGGAACTTGGACTATCTAGGTTAACTAGCGGGCACTTGGAATATGTAGGTTAACTAGCGGACACTTGGACTATGTAGGTTAACTAGCGGTCACTTGGACTATCTAGGTTACCTAGCGGGCAATTGGACTATCTAGGTTAACTAGCGGGCCCTTGGACTATGTAGGTAACCTTGCGGGCACTTGGAATGTCTAGGTTACCTAGCGGGCCCTTTGACTATCTAGGTTAACGAACGGGCACTTGGACTATGTAGGTTACCTAGCGGGCACTTGGACTATGTAGGATCACTATCGGACATTTATACTACTTAGGTTAACTAGCGGGCACTTTGACTATCTAGGTTAACTAGCAGGCACTAGGACTATCTAGGTCAACTAGCGGGCCCTTCTACTATGTAGGTTAACAACTAGCGGGCACTTGGACTATCTTGGTTAACTAGCGGACCTTGGGCTATGTAGGTTAACTAGCGGGCACTTGGACTATCTGGGTTTCATAGCAGGCACTTGGACTATGTACATACCCTAGCGTGCACTTGGACTATCTAGGTTACCTTGCGGGCACTTGGACTATCTATGTTAACTAACGGGCACTAGGACTATCTAGGTTAACTAGCGGGCACTTGGACTATCTAGGTTAACTTGCGGGCACTTGGACTATCTAGGTTACCTAGCAGGCACTTGGATTATGAAGGATCCCTAGCGGGCACTTGGACTATCTATGTTTCCTAGCAGACACTTGGACTATGTACATACCCTAGCGCGCACTGGGACTATCTAGGTTACCTAGCGGGCACTTTGACTATCTAGGTTTACGAACGGGTAATTGGACTATGTAAGTTACCTAGCGGGCACTTGGACTATGTAGGATCACTATCGGACATTTATACTACTTAGGTTAACTAGCGGGTACTTTGACTATCTAGGTTAACTAGCAGGCACTAGGACTATCTAGGTCAACTAGCGGGCCCTTGTACTATGTAGGTTAACTAGCGTGCACTTGGACTATCTAGGTTACCTAGTGGGCACTTGGACTATATAGGTTAACTAACGGGCACCAGGACTATCTAGGTTAACTAGCGGGCACTTGGACTATCTAGGTTACCTAGCAGGCACTTGGATTATGAAGGATCCCTAGCGGGCACTTGGACTATCTATGTTTCCTAGCAGATACTTGGACTATGTACATACCCTAGCGCGCACTGGGACTATCTAGGTTACCTAGCGGGCACTTTGACTATCTAGGTTTTCGAACGGGTAATTGGACTATGTAAGTTACCTAGCGGGCACTTGGACTATGTAGGATCACTATCGGACATTTATACTACTTAGGTTAACTAGCGGGTACTTTGACTATCTAGGTTAACTAGCAGGCACTAGGACTATCTAGGTCAACTAGCGGGCCCTTGTACTATGTAGGTTAACTAGCGTGCACTTGGACTATCTAGGTTACCTAGTGGGCACTTGGACTATATAGGTTAACTAACGGGCACCAGGACTATCTAGGTTAACTAGCGGGCACTTGGACTATCTAGGTTACCTAGCAGGCACTTGGATTATGAAGGATTCCTAGCGGGCACTTGGACTATCTAGGTTTCCTAGCAGGCACTTGGACTATGTACATACCCTCGCGTGCACTGGGACTATCTAGGTTATCTAGCAGGCACTTGGACTATGTACATTCCCTAGTGGGCACTTGGACTATCTAGGGTAACTAACGGGCACTAGGACTATCTAGGTTAACTAGCGGGCACTTGGACTATCTAGGTTACCTAGCAGGCACTTGGATTATGAAGGATCCCTAGCGGGCACTTGGACTATCTAGGTTAACTAGCGGGCACTTGGAATATGTAGGTTAACTAGCGGTCACTTGGACTATCTAGGTTACCTAGCGGGCAATTGGACTATCTAGGTTAACTAGCGGGCCCTTGGACTATGTAGGTAACCTTGCGGGCACTTGGAATGTCTAGGTTACCTAGCGGACTCTTTGACTATCTAGGTTAACGAACGGGCACTTGGACTATGTAGGTTACTTAGCGGGCACTTATACTATGTAGGATCACTATCGGACAGTTATACTACTTAGTTTAACTAGCGGGCACTTTGACTATATAGGTAAACTAGCAGGCACTAGGACTATCTAGGTCAACTAGTGGGCCCTTCTACTATGTAGGTTAACTAGCGGGCACTTGGATTATCTAGGTTAATTAGCGGACATTGGGCTATGTAGGTTAACTAGTGGGCACTTGGACTATCTAGGTTTCATAGCAGGCACTTGGACTATGTACATACCCTAGGGTGCACTTGGACTATCTAGGTTACCTAGTGGGCACTTGGACTATCTAGGTTACCTAGCAGGCACTTGGATTATGAAGGATCCCTAGCGGGCACTTGGACTATGTAGGTTTCCTAGCAGACACTTGGACTATGTACATACCCTAGCGCACACTGGGACTATCTAGGTTATCTAGAGGGCACTTGGAATATGTACGTCCCCTAGTGGGCACTTGGACTATCTAGGTTAACTAACGGGCACTAGGACTATCTAGGTTAACTAGCGGGCACTTGGACAATGTAGGTTAACAAGCGGACACTTGCACGATCTAGGTTAATTAGCGGTCCCTTGCACTATGTAGGTTATTAGCGGGCCCATGGATTATGTAGGTTTACTAGCAGGCACTTGGACTATCTAGGTTAACTAGCGGGCACTTGGACTATGTAGTTTCCCTAGCGGGCATTTGGACTATTTAGGTTACCAAGGGGGCTCTTGGACTATGTAGGTTTCCTAGCGAGCACTTGTACTATCTAGGTTACCTTGCGGGCACATGGACTATGTAGGTTAACTAGCGGGCACTTGGACTACCTAGGTTTCCTAGCTGGCAATTGGACTATGTACATACCCTAGTGCGCACTTGGACTATCTAGGTTACCTAGCGGGCACTTGGACTATGTACGTCCCCTAGTGGGCACTTGGACTATCTAGGTTAACTAACGGGCACTAGGACTATCTAGGTTACCTAGCAGGCACTTGGATTATGGAGGATCCCTAGCGGGCAGTTGGACTATCAGGGTTACCTAGCAGGCACTTGGACTATGTAGGTTAACTAGCGGACACTTGCACGATCTAGGTTAACTAGAGGGCCCTTGCACTATGTAGGTTAACTAACGGGCCCATGGATTATGTAGGTTTACTAGCAGGCACTTGGACTATCTAGGTTAAATAGCGGGCACTTGGACTATGTAGTTTCCCTAGCGGGCATTTGGACTATTTAGGTTACCAAGCGGGCACTTGGACTATGTAGGTTACCTAGCGAGCACTTGGACTATCTAGGTTACCTAGCAGGCACTTTGACTATCTAGGTTAACTAACGGGCACTTGGACTGTGTAGGTTGCCTAGTGGGCATTTGGACTATGTAGGTTCCCTAGCGGGCACTTGGATTATGTAGGTTCCCTATCGGGCACTTGGACTATGTAGGTTAACTAGCGGGCACTTGGACTGTCTAGGTTACCTAGCGGGCGTTTGGATTATCTAGGTTAACGAACGGTCACTTGGACTATTTAGGTTACCTAGCCGCCACTTGGATTATCTATGTTAGCTAACAGGCACTTGGACTATCTAGGTTCCCTAGCGGCACTTGTCTAGGATACCTAGCTGGCACTTGGACTATGTAGGTCAACTAGCGGGCCCTTGGACTACCTAGGTTAGCTAAAGGGCACTTAGATTATGTAGGTTAACTAGCGGGCACTTGGAATATGTAGGTAAATTAGTGGGACCATGGAATGTGTAGGTTTACTAGCGGGCCCTTGGACTCTTTAGGTTCCCTAAAGGGCACTTGGACTATCTAGGTGACCGAACGGGCACTTGGACTATCTAGGTTACCTAGCGGGCACTTGGACTATGTAGGCTAACTAGGGGCCCTTGGACGATCTAGGTTACCTAGCGGGTACTTGAACTATCTAGGTTAACTAGCGGGCACTTGGACTATGTAGGTCAACTAGCGGGCCCTTGGACTATCTAGGTTAGCTAACTGGCACTTGGACTATGTAGGTTAACTAGCGTGCCCTGGACTATCTAGGTTTCCTAGCTGGCACTTGGACTATGTACATACCCTAGTGCGCACTTGGACTATCTAGGTTACCTAGCGGGCACTTGGACTATGTACGTCCCCTAGTGGGCACTTGGACTATCTAGGTTAACTAACGGGCACTAGGACTATCTAGGTTAACTAACGGGCACTAGGACTATCTAGGTTATCTAGCAGGCACTTGGATTATGGAGAATCCCTAGCGGGCAGTTTGACTATCTAGGTTACCTAGCAGGCACTTGGACTATGTAGGTTAACTAGCGGAAACTTGCACGATCTAGGTTAACTAGAGGGCCCTTGCACTATGTAGGTTAACTAACGGGCCCATGGATTATGTAGGTTTACTAGCAGGCACTTGGACTATCTAGGTTAACTAGCGGGCACTTGGACTATGTAGTTTCCCTAGCGGGCATTTGGACTATCTAGGTTCCCTAACGAGCACTTGGACTATGTAGGTTAACTAGCAGACACTTGGACGATCTAGGTCAACTAGCGGGTACTTGGACTATGTAGGTTAACTTGCGGGCCTTTGGACTATGTAGATTGACTAGCGGCACTTGGACTATCTACGTTAACTAGCGGGCACTTGGATTATGAAGGATCCCTAGCATGCACTGGGACTATCTAGGTTATCTAGCGTGCACTTGGACTATGTATGTACCCTATGGACACTTGAACTATGTAAGTTAACTACCGGGCACTTGGACTATGTAGGTTAACTAGAGGACCCTTGGACTACGTAGGTTAACTAGCGGACACTTGGACTATGTAGGTTAACTAGCGGGCACTTGGAATATGTAGGTTAACTAGCGGACACTTGCACTATGTAGGTTACCTAGCGGGCACTTGGACTGTGAAGATTAACTAGCAGGCCCTTGGACTATGTACATACCCCAGCGCGCACTTGGAATATCTAGGTTACATAGTGGGCACCTGGACTATCTAGGTTAACTAACGGGCACCAGGACTATCTAGGTTAACTAGTGGGCACTTGGACTGTCTAGGTTACCTAGCAGGCACTTGGATTATGAAGGATCCCTAGCGGGCACTTGGACTATCTAGGTTTCCTAGCAGGCACTTGCACTATGTACATACCCTAGCGTGCACTGGGACTATCTAGGTTTTCTAGCGGGCACTTGGACTATGTACATTCCCTAGTGGGCACTTGGACTATCTAGGTTAACTAACGGGCACTAGGACTATCTAGGTTAACTAGCGGGCACTTGGACTATCTAGGTTACCTAGCAGGCACTTGGATTATGAAGGATCCCTAGCGTGCACTGGGACTATCTAGGTTATCTAGCGGGCACTTGGACTATGTACATTCCCTAGTGGGCACTTGGACTATCTAGGGTAATTAACGGATACTAGGACTATCTGGGTTAACTAGCGGGCACTTGGACTATCTAGGTTACCTAGCAGGCACTTGGATTATGAAGGATCCCTAGCGTGCACTGGGACTATCTAGGTTATCTAGCGGGCACTTGGAGTATGTACATTCCCTAGTGGGCACTTGGAATATCTAGGGTAACCAACGGGCACTAGGACTATCTAGGATAACTAGCGGGCACTTGGACTATCTAGGTTACCTAGCTGGCACTTGGATTATGAAGGATCCCTAGCGGGAACTTGGACTATCTAGGTTAACTAGCGGGCACTTGGAATATGTAGGTTAACTAGCGGACACTTGGACTATGTAGGTTAACTAGCGGTCACTTGGACTATCTAGGTTACCTAGCGGGCAATTGGACAATCTAGGTTAACTAGCGGGCCCTTGGACTATGTAGGTAACCTTGCGGGCACTTGGAATGTCTAGGTTACCTAGCGGGCACTTTGACTATCTAGGTTAACGAACGGGCACTTGGACTATGTAGGTTACCTAGCGGGCACTTGGACTATGTAGGATCACTATCGGACATTTATACTACTTAGGTTAACTAGCGGGCACTTTGACTATCTAGGTTAACTAGCAGGCACTAGGACTATCTAGGTCAACTAGCGGGCCCTTCTACTATGTAGGTTAACAACTAGCGGGCACTTGGACTATCTTGGTTAACTAGCGGACCTTGGGCTATGTAGGTTAACTAGCGGGCACTTGGACTATCTGGGTTTCATAGCAGGCACTTGGACTATGTACATACCCTAGCGTGCACTTGGACTATCTAGGTTACCTTGTGGGCACTTGGACTATCTATGTTAACTAACGGGCACTAGGACTATATAGGTTAACTAGCGGGCACTTGGACTATCTAGGTTAACTTGCGGGCACTTGGACTATCTAGGTTACCTAGCAGGCACTTGGATTATGAAGGATCCCTAGCGGGCACTTGGACTATCTATGTTTCCTAGCAGACACTTGGACTATGTACATACCCTAGCGCGCACTGGGACTATCTAGGTTACCTAGCGGGCACTTTGACTATCTAGGTTTACGAACGGGTAATTGGACTATGTAAGTTACCTAGCGGGCACTTGGACTATGTAGGATCACTATCGGACATTTATACTACTTAGGTTAACTAGCGGGTACTTTGACTATCTAGGTTAACTAGCAGGCACTAGGACTATCTAGGTCAACTAGCGGGCCCTTGTACTATGTAGGTTAACTAGCGTGCACTTGGACTATCTAGGTTACCTAGTGGGCACTTGGACTATATAGGTTAACTAACGGGCACCAGGACTATCTAGGTTAACTAGCGGGCACTTGGACTATCTAGGTTACCTAGCAGGCACTTGGATTATGAAGGATTCCTAGCGGGCACTTGGACTATCTTGGTTTCCTAGCAGGCACTTGGACTATGTACATACCCTCGCGTGCACTGGGACTATCTAGGTTATCTAGCAGGCACTTGGACTATGTACATTCCCTAGTGGGCACTTGGATTATCTAGGGTAACTAACGGGCACTAGGACTATCTAGGTTAACCAACGGGCACTTGGACTATCTAGGTTACCTAGCAGGCACTTGGATTAGGAAGGATCCCTAGCGTGCACTGGGACTATCTAGGTTATCTAGCGGGCACTTGGACTATGTACATTCCTTAGTGGGCACTTGGACTATCTAGGGTAACTAACGGGCACTAGGACTATCTAGGTTAACTAGCGGGCACTTGGACTATCTAGGTTACCTAGCAGGCACTTGGATTATGAAGGATCCCTAGCGGGCACTTGGACTATCTAGGTTAACTAGCGGGCACTTGGAATATGTAGGTTAACTAGCGGACACTTGGACTATGTAGGTTAACTAGCGGTCACTTGGACTATCTAGGTTACCTAGCGGGCAATTGGACTATCTAGGTTAACCAGCGGGCACTTGGACTATGTAGTTTCCCTAGCGGGCATTTGGACTATTTAGGTTACCAAGGGGGCTCTTGGACTATGTAGGTTTCCTAGCGAGCACTTGTACTATCTAGGTTACCTAGCGGGCACTTGGACTATCTAGGTTACCTAGCAGGCACTTGGATTATGAAGGATTCCTAGCGGGCACTTGGACTATCTAGGGTAACTAACGGGCACTAGGACTATCTAGGTTAACCAACGGGCACTTGGACTATCTAGGTTACCTAGCAGGCACTTGGATTAGGAAGGATCCCTAGCGTGCACTGTGACTATCTAGGTTATCTAGCGGGCACTTGGACTATGTACATTCCTTATTGGGCACTTGGACTATCTAGGGTAACTAACGGGCACTAGGACTATCTAGGTTAAGTAATGGGCCCTTGGACTATCTAGGTTACCTAGCAGGCACTTGGATTATGAAGGATCCCTAGCGGGCACTTTGACTATCTAGGTTAACGAACGGGCACTTGGACTATGTAGGTTACCTAGCGGGCACTTGGACTATGTAGGTTATCTAGTGGGCACTTGGACTATCTAGGTTAACGAACGGGCATTTGGACTATCTAGGTTATCTAGCGGGCACTTGGACTATGTACGTCCCCTAGTATGCTATTGGACTATCTAGGTTTACTAACGGGCACTAGTACTATCTAGGTTAACTAGCGGGCACTTGCACGATCTAGGTTAACTAGCGGTCCCTTGCACTATGTAGGTTATTAGCGGGCCCATGGATTATGTAGGTTTACTAGCAGGCCCTTGGACTATCTAAGTTAACCAGCGGGCACTTGGACTATGTAGTTTCCCTAGCGGGCATTTGGACTATTTAGGTTACCAAGGGGGCTCTTGGACTATGTAGGTTTCCTAGCGAGCACTTGTACTATCTAGGTTACCTAGCGGGCACTTGGACTATCTAGGTTTCCTAGCTGGCACTTGGACTATGTACATACCCTAGTGCGCACTTGGACTATCTAGGTTACGTAGCGGGCACTTGGACTATGTACGTCCCCTAGTGGGCACTTGGACTATCTAGGTTAACTAACGGGCACTAGTACTATCTAGGTTACCTAGCAGGCACTTGGATTATGGAGGATCCCTAGCGGGCAGTTGGACTATCTAGGTTACCTAGCAGGCACTTGGACTATGTAGGTTAACTAGCGGACACTTGCACGTTCTAGTTTAACTAGCGGGCCCTTGCACTATGTAGGTTAACTAACGGGTCCATGGATTATGTAGGTTTACTAGCAGGCACTTGGACTATCTAGGTTAACTAGCGGGCACTTGGACTATGTAGTTTCCTTAGCAGGCATTTGGACTAGTTAGGTTACCAAGCGGGCACTTGTACTATGTAGGTTACCTAGCGAGCACTTGGACTATCTAGGTTACCTAGCAGGCACTTTGACTATCTAGGTTAACTAACGGGCACTTGGACTGTGTAGGTTGCCTAGTGGCCATTTGGACTATGTAGGTTCCCTAGCGGGCACTTGGATTATGTAGGTTCCCTATCGGGCACTTGGACTATGTAGGTTAACTAGCGGGCACTTGGACTGTCTAGGTTCCTAGCGGACGTTTGGATTATCTAGGTTAACGAACGGGCACTTTAACTATGTAGGTTACCTAGCCGCCACTTGGATTATCTATGTTAGCTAACAGGCACTTAGACTATCTAGGTTCCCTAGCAGGCACTTGTCTAGGATACCTAGCTGGCACTTGGACTATGTAGGTCAACTAGCGGGCCCTTGGACTACCTAGGTTAGCTAACGGGCACTTAGATTATGTAGGTTAACTAGCGGGCACTTGGAATATGTAGTTTAATTAGTGGGCCCATGGACTGTGTAGGTTTACTAGCGGGCCCTTGGACTCTTTAGGTTCCCTAAAGGGCCCTTGGACTATCTAGGTGACCGAACGGGCACTTGGACTGTGTAGGATACCTAGTGGGCACTTTGAATATCTAGGTTAACTAGCAGACCTTGGACTATGTAGGTTAACTAGCGGGCCCTTGGACTATGTAGGTTAAATAGCGGGCTCTTGGAATATCTAGGTTTCCTAGCAGGCACTTGGACTATGTACATACCCTAGAGCGCACTTGGACTATCTAGGTTACCTAGCGGGTACTTGGACTATGTACGTTCCCTAGCGGGCACTTGGACTATCTATGTTAACTAGCGGGCACTTGGAATATGTAGGTTAACAAGCGGACACTTGCACTATGTAGGTTACTATCAGGCACTTGGACAATCTAGGTTAACTAGCGGGCACTTGGACTATCTAGGTTAACTAGCGTACACTTGGACTATGTAGGTTCCCTAGCGGGCACTTGGACTCTGTATGTTCCCTACAGACACTTGAACTAGGTAAGTTAACTACCGGGCACGTGGACTATGTAGGTTAAATAGCGGGCCCTTGGACTATGTAGATTAACTAGCGGCACTTGGACTATCTACGTTAACTAGCGGGCCCTTGGACTATGTAGATTCCCTAGCGGGTATTTGGACTATATAGATAACCTTGCGGGCATTTTGACATTGTAGGTTACCTAGCGGCACATGGACTATCTAGGTTACCTAGGTGGCACTTGAACTATCTACGTTATAGCGGGTTCTTGGAGTATGTAGGTTACCTAGCTGGCTTTTGGACTATCTAGTTTACCTAGCGGGCACATGGACTATGTACATACCCTAGCGCGCACTTGGACTATCTAGGTTACCTATTGGGCACTTGGACTATGTACGTTCCCTAGCGGGCACTTGGACTATCTAGGTTAACTAACGGGCACTTGGACTGTGTAGCTCCCCTAGCGGGCCCTTAGACTATGTAAGTTCCCTAGGTGGCACTTGGACTATGTAAGTTAACTAGCGGGCTCTTGGACTATGTAAGTTCCCTAGCGGGCACTTGGACTATGTAGGTTAACTAGCTGGCACTTGGACTATCTAGGTTAACTAGCGGGCATATGGACTATTAGGGCCCCTAACGGGCATTTGGACTATATTGGTTACCTAGCGGGCACTTGGACTATGTAGGTTAACGAACGGGCACTTGGACTATGTAGGTAATCTAGTGGTCACTTGAAATGTCTTGGTTACCTAGCGGGCACTTGGACTATGTAGGTTAACGAGCGGGCACTTGGACGATGTAGGTTACCTAGTGGGCACTTGGACGATCTACGTTAACTAGCAGGTACTTGGACTATGTAGGTTAACTAGCGGGCCCTTGGACTCTGTAGATTAACTAGCGGCACTTGAACTATCTACGTTAACTATCGGGCCCTTGGTCTATGTAGATTCCCTAGCGGGCACTTGGACCATGTATGTTCCAGAGCGGGCACTTGGACTCTGTAGGTTCCCTAGCAGTCACTTGGACTATGTAGGTTCCAGAGCGGGCAATTAGACTATCTAGGTTCCCTAGCGGGCACTTGTACAATGTAGGTAAATTAGCGGACACTTGGACAATCTAGGTTAACTAGCGGGTACTTGGATTATGTAGGTTAACTAGCGGGCCCTTGAACTATGTAGGTTCCCTAGTGGGCACTTGGACTCTGTATGTTCCCTACGGACACTTGAAGTATGTAAGTTTACTACCGGGCACTTGGACTATGCAGGTTAACTAGCGGGCACTTGGACTCTGTATGTTCCCTACAGACACTTGAACTAGGTAAGTTAACTACCGGGCACGTGGACTATGTAGGTTAAATAGCGGGCCCTTGGACTATGTAGATTAACTAGCGGCACTTGGACTATCTATGTTAACTAACGGGCCCTTGGACTATGTAGATTCCCTAGCGGGTATTTGGACTATATAGATAACCTAGCAGGCATTTTGAAATTGTAGGTTACCTAGCGGCACATGGACTATCTAGGTTACCTAGGTGGCACTTGAACTATCTACGTTATAGCGGGTTCTTGGAGTATGTAGGTTACCTAGCTGGCTGTTGGACTATCTAGTTTACCTAGCGGGCACATGGACTATGTACATACCCTAGCGCGCACTTGGACTATCTAGGTTACCTATTGGGCACTTGGACTATGTACGTTCCCTAGCGGGCACTTGGACTATCTAGGTTAACTAACGGGCACTTGGACTGTGTAGCTCCCCTAGCGGGCCCATGGACTATGCAAGTTCCCTAGGTGGCACTTGGACTATGTAGGTTAACTAGCGGGCACTTGGACTATCAAGGTTAACTAGCGGGCCCTTGGACTATGTAAGTTCCCTAGCGGGCACTTGGAGTATGTAGGTTAACTAGCTGGCACTTGGACTATCTAGGTTAACTAGCGGGCATATGGACTATTAGGGCTCCTAACGGGCATTTGGACTATATTGATTACCTAGCGGGCACTTGGACTATGTAGGTTAACGAACGGGCACTTGGACTATGTAGGTAACCTAGTGGTCACTTGAAATGTCTAGGTTACCTAGCCGGCACTTGGACTATGTAGGTTAACGAGCGGGCACTTGGACGATGTAGGTTACCTAGTGGGCACTTGGACGATCTACGTTAACTAGCAGGTACTTGGACTATGTAGGTTAACTAGCGGGCCCTTGGACTCTGTAGATTAACTAGCGGCACTTGGACTATCTACGTTAACTAGCGGGCCCTTGGTCTATGTAGATTCCCTAGCGGGCACTTGGACCATGTAAGTTCCAGAGCGGGCACTTGGACTCTGTAGGTTCCCTAGCAGTCACTTGGACTATGTAGGTTCCAGAGCGGGCAATTAGACTATCTAGGTTCCCTAGCGGGCACTTGTACAATGTAGGTTAACTAGCGGGTACTTGGATTATGTAGGTTAACTAGCGGGCCCTTGAACTATGTAGATTAACTAGCGGCACTTGGACTATCTACATTATCTAGCGGGCCCTTCGACTATGTAGATTCCCTAGCAGGCACTTGGACTATGTAGGTTCCCTACGGACACTTGAACTATGTAAGTTAACTACCGGGCACTTGGACTATGTAGGTTAACTAGCGGGCCCTTGGACTATCTAGGTTACCTAGCGGGCACTTGGACTATGTAGGTTAACTACCGGGCACTTGCACTATCTAGGTTACCGAATGGGCATTTGGACTATGTAGGTAATCTAGCGGGCACTTGGAGAGTCTAGGTTACCTAGCGGGCACTTGGACATCTAGGTTAACGAACGGGCACTTGTACTATGTATGTTGAATAGCGGGCAAGTGGACTATCTAGGTTAGGTAACGGGCACTTGGATTATCTAGGTTTCTTAGCGGGCACTTGGACGATCTAGGTTAACTAGAGGACACTTGGATTATCTAGGTTAACTAGCATAAACTTGGAATATCTAGGTTTCTTAGCGGGTACTTGGACTATGTAGGGTAACTAGCGGACCCTTGGACTATGTAGATTAATAGCGGCACTTGGACTATCTAGGTTAAGTAGTGGGCGCTTGGACTATGTAGGTTCCCTAGCGGGCATTTGGACTATATAGGTTACCTATCGGGCACATGGACGATATAGGTTACCTAGCGGGCACTTGGACTATCTAGGTTACCAAGCGGGCCCTTGGACTATGTAGGTTTCCTAGCGGGCACTTGGACTATCTAGGTTAACGAACGGGCACTTAGACTATGTAGGTAACCTAGCGGGCACTTGGACAGTCTAGGTTACCTAGCTGGCACTAGGACTATGTAGGTCAACTAGCGGGCCCTTGCACTATCTAGGATAGCTAACGGGCACTTAGATTATGTAGGTTACCTAGCGGGCACTTGGACTATGTAGGCTAACTAGGGGGCCCTTGGACGATCTAGGTTACCTAGCGGGTACTTGAACTATCTAGGTTAACTAGCGGACACTTGCACTATCTAGGTTGCCTAGTGGGCACTTGGACTATGTAAGTTCCCTAGCGGGCACATGGACTGTCTATTTTAACTAGCGGGCACTTGGAATATGTAGGTTAACTAGCGGACACTTGCACTATGTAGGTTACCTAGCAGGCACTTTGACTATCTAGGTTAACTAGCGGGCACTTGGACTATCTAGGTTAACTAGCGTGCACGTGGACTATGTAGGTCCTTACCGGGCACTTGGACTATCTAGGTTAACTAGCGGGCACTTGGACTATGTAGGTTAACTAGCGTGCCCTTTGACTATCTAGTTTACATAGCGGGCACTTGGTATATAGGTTAATTAGCGGGTACTTGGACTATGTAGGTTAACTAGAGGACACTTGGACTATCTAGGTTAACCAGTGGGCCCTTGGACTATGTAGGTTAACTAGCAGGCACTTGGACAATCTAGGTTAACTAGCGGTCACTTGGACGATCTAGATTACCTAGTGGGCACTTGGACTATGTAGGTTACCTAGCGGGCACTTGGACTATATAGGTTACCAAGCGGGCACTTGGACTATGTAGGTTACCTACTGGGCACTTGGACTATCTAGTTTAACGAACGGGCACTTGGAATATGCAGGTAACCTAGCGGGCACTTGGACTGTCTAGGTTACCTAGCGGGTACTTGAACTTCTAGGTTAACGAACGGGCTCTTGAACTATGTAGGTTGCCTAGCCGGCACTTGGACTATCTAGGTTAGGTAACGGGCACTTGGACTATCTAGGTTACCTAGTGGGAACTTGGAAAATGTAAGTTACCTAGCGGGCACTTGGACTATCTAGGTTACCTAACGGGCACTTTGACTATCTAGGTTACATAGCGGGCACTTGGACTATGTAGGTTAACTAGCGAGCACTTGGACTCTAAGTTACCTAGCGTGCACTTGGACTATCTAGGTTACCTAGCGGGAACTTGGACTATCTAAGTTACCTAGCGGGCCCTTGGACTATGTAGTTTTCCTAGCGGGCACTTGGACTATCTAGGTTAACGAACGGGCACTTGGACTATGTAGGTTACCTAGCGGGCACTTGGACTATGTAGGATCCCTATCGGACATTTGGACTACCTAAGTTAACTAGCGGGCACTTGGACTATCTAGGTTAACTAGCGGGCACTTGGACTATCTAGGTTAACTAGAGGGTATTTGGACTATGTAGGTTACCTAGCGGGCACTTGGACTATGTAGGTTCCCTATTGGGCATTTGGAGAATGTAGGTTAACTAGGGGCACTAGGAGTATGTAGCTTCCCTATCGGGCACTTTGAGAATGTAGGTTAAATAGGGGCACTAGGACTATGTAGGTTACCTAGAGGGCCCTTGGACTATCTAGGTTACCTAGCGGGCATTTGGACTATATAGATTACCTAGCGGGCAATTAGACTTTGTAGGTTATCTAGCGGGCACTTTGACTATCTAGGATACCTAGCTGGCACTTGAACTATCTACGTTACCTAGCGGTTATTTGGAGTATGTAGGTTACCTACCGGGCTGTTGGACTATCTAGGTTACCTAGCGGGCACTTGGACTATGTAGGTTAACTAGCGGGCCCTTGGCCTATGTAGGTTAACTAGCGGGCCCTTGGACTATGTAGGTTAACTAGCGGGCACTTGGACGATCTAGTTTATCTAGCGGGTACTTGGACTATGTAAGTTAAATAGCGGGCCCTTGGACTATGTAGATTAACTAGCGGCACTTGGACTATATACGTTAACTAGCGGGCCTTTGGACTATGTAGATTCCCTAACGGGCACTTGGACTATGTTGGTTCCCTAGCAGGCACTTGGACTATATAGGTTCCAGAGAGGGCACTTGGACTATCTAGGTTCCCTAACGAGCACTTGGACTATGTAGGTTAACTAGCAGACACTTGGACGATCTAGGCCAACTAGCGGGTACTTGGACTATGTAGGTTAACTAGCGGGCATTTGGACTATGTATGTTCCCTAGCGTGCACTTGGACTATGTATGTACCCTACGGACACTTGAACTATGTAAGTTAACTACCGGGCACTTGGACTATGTAGGTTAACTAGCGGGCCCTTGGACTACGTAGGTTAACTAGCAGGCCCTTGGAATATGTACATACCCCAGCACGCACTTGGACTATCTAGGTTACCTAGTGGGCACTTGGACTATCTAGGTTAACTAACGGGCACCAGGACTATCTAGGTTAACTAGCGGGCACTTGGACTATCTAGGTTACCTAGCAGGCACTTGGATTATGAAGGATCCCTAGCGGGCACTTGGACTATCTAGGTTTCCTAGCAGGCACTTGCACTATGTACATACCCGAGCGTGCACTGGGACTATCTAGGTTATCTAGCGGGCACTTGGACTATGTACATTCCCTAGTGGGCACTTGGACTATCTACGGTAACTAACGGGCACTAGGACTATATAGGTTAACTAGCGGGCACTAGGACTATCTAGGTTACCTAGCAGGCACTTGGATTATGAAGGATCCCTAGCGGGCACTTGGACTATCTAGGTTAACTAGCGGGCACTTGGAATATGTAGGTTAACTAGCGGACACTTGGACTATGTAGGTTAACTAGCGGTCACTTGGACTATCTAGGTTACCTAGCGGGCAATTGGACTATCTAGGTTAACTAGCGGGCCCTTGGACTATGTAGGTAACTTTGCGGGCACTTGGAATTTCTAGGTTACCTAGCGGGCACTTAGACTATGTAGGATCACTATCGGACAGTTATACTACTTAGTTTAACTAGCGGGCACTTTGACTATCTAGGTAAACTAGCAGGCACTAGGACTATCTAGGTCAACTAGCGAGCCCTTCTACTATGTAGGTTAACTAGCGGGCACTTGGATTATCTAGGTTAATTAGCGGACATTGGGCTATGTAGGTTAACTAGTGGGCACTTGGACTATCTAGGTTTCATAGCAGGCACTTGGACTATGTACATACCCTAGGGTGCACTTGGACTATCTAGGTTACCTTGTGGGCACTTGGACTATCTAGGTTAACTAACTGGCACTAGGACTATCTAGGTTAACTAGCGGGCACTTGGACTATCTAGGTTTCCTAGCAGGCACTTGGACTATGTACATACCCTAGCGTGCACTTGGACTATCTAGGTTACCTAGTGGGCACTTGGACTATCTAGGTTACCTAGCAGGCACTTGGATTATGAAGGATCCCTAGCGGGCACTTGGACTATCTAGGTTTCCTAGCAGACACTTGGACTATGTACATACACTAGCGCGCACTGGGACTATCTAGGTTATCTAGCCGGCACTTGGAATATGTACGTCCCCTAGTGGGCACTTGGACTATCTAGGTTAACTAACGGGCACTAGGACTATCTAGGTTAACTAGCGGGCACTTGGACAATGTAGGTTAACAAGCGGACACTTGCACGATCTAGGTTAACTAGCGGTCCCTTGCACTATGTAGGTTATTAGCGGGCCCATGGATTATGTAGGTTTACTAGCAGGCACTTGGACTATCTAGGTTAACTAACGGGCACTTGGACTATGTAGTTTCCCTAGCGGGCATTTAGACTATTTAGGTTACCAAGGGGGCTCTTGGACTATGTAGGTTTCCTAGCGAGCACTTGTACTATCTAGGTTACGTAGCGGGCATTTGGACTATGTAGGTTAACTAGCGGGCACTTGGACTATCTAGGTTTCCTAGCTGGCACTTGGACTATGTACATACCCTCGTGCGCACTTGGACTATCTAGGTTACCTAGCGGGCACTTGGACTATGTACGTCCCCTAGTGGGCACTTGGACTATCTAGGTTAACTAACGGGCACTAGGACTATCTAGGTTACCTAGCAGGCACTTGGATTATGGAGGATCCCTAGCGGGCAGTTGGACTATCTAGGTTACCTAGCAGGAACTTGGACTATGTAGGTTAACTAGCGGACATTTGCACGATCTAGGTTAACTAGAGGGCCCTTGCACTATGTAGGTTAACTAACGGGCCCATGGATTATGTAGGTTTACTAGAAGGCACTTGGACTATCTAGGTTAACTAGCGGGCACTTGGACTATGTAGTTTCCCTAGCGGGCATTTGGACTAGTTAGGTTACCAAGCGGGCACTTGGACTATGTAGGTTACCTAGCGAGCACTTTGACTATCTAGGTTACCTAGCAGGCACTTTGACTATCTAGGTTAACTAACGGGCACTTGGACTGTGTAGGTTGCCTAGTGGGCATTTGGACTATGTAGGTTCTCTAGCGGGCACTTGGATTATGTAGGTTCCCTATCGGGCATTTGGACTATGTAGGTTAACTAGCGGGCACTTGGACTATCTAGGTTACCTAGCGGGCGTTTGGATTATCTAGGTTAACGAACAGGCACTTGGACAATTTAGGTTACCTAGCCGCCACTTGGATTATCTATGTTAGCTAACAGGCACTTGGACTATCTAGGTTCCCTAGCGGCACTTTTCTAGGATACCTAGCTGGCACATGGACTATGTAGGTCAACTAGCGGGCCCTTGGACTTCCTAGGTTAGCTAACGGGTACTTAGATTATGTAGGTTAACTAGCGGGCACTTGGAATATGTAGGTTAATTAGTGGGCCCATGGAATGTGTAGGTTTACTAGCGGGCCCTTGGAATCTTTAGGTTCCCTAAAGGGCACTTTGACTATCTAGGTGACCGAACGGGCACTTGGACTATCTAGGTTACCTAGCGGGCACTTGGACTATGTAGGCTAACTTGGGGGCCCTTGGACGATCTAGGTTACCTAGCGGGTACTTGAACTATCTAGGTTAACTAGCGGGCACTTGGACTATGTAGGTCAACTAGCGGGCCCTTGGACTATCTAGGTTAGCTAACTGGCACTTGGACTATGTAGGTTAACTAGCGTGCCCTGGACTATGTAGGTTTCCTAGCTGGCACTTGGACTATGTACATACTCTAGTGCGCACTTGGACTATCTAGGTTACCTAGCGGGCACTTGGACTATGTACGTCCCCTAGTTGGCACTTGGACTATCTAGGTTAACTAACGGGCACTAGGACTATCTAGGTTACCTAGCAGGCACTTGGATTATGGAGGATCCCTAGCGGGCAGTTTGACTATCTAGGTTACCTAGCAGGCACTTGGACTATGTAGGTTAACTAGCGGACACTTGCCCGTTCTAGGTTAACTAGAGGGCCCTTGCACTATGTAGGTTAACTAACGGGCCCATGGATTATGTAGGTTTACTAGCAGGCACTTGGACTATCTAGGTTAACTAGCGGGCACTTGGACTATTTAGTTTCCCTAGCGGGCATTTGGACTATCTAGGTTCCCTAACGAGCACTTGGACTATGTAGGTTAACTAGCAGACACTTGGACGATCTAGGTCAACTAGCGGGTACTTGGACTATGTAGGTTAACTAGCGGGCCCTTGGACTATGTAGATTGACTAGCGGCACTTGGACTATCTACGTTAACTAGCGGGCCCTTGGACTATGTAGGTTCCCTAGCGGACATTTGGACTATGTACGTTGCCTAGCGTGCACTTGGACTATGTATGTACCCTACGGACACTTGAACTATGTAAGTAAACTACCGGGCACTTGAATTATTTAGGTTAACTAGCGGGCCCTTGGACTACGTAGGTTAACTAGCGGACACTTGGACTATGAAGGTTAACTAGCGGGCACTTGGAATATGTAGGTTAACTAGCGGACACTTGCACTATGTAGGTTACCTAGCGGGCACTTGGTCTGTGAAGGTTAACTTGCAGGCCCTTGGACTATGTACATACCCCAGCGCGCAATTGGGCTATCTAGGTTACATAGTGGGCACCTGGACTATCTATGTTAACTAATGGGCACCAGGACTATATAGGTTAACTAGCGGGCACTTGGACTGTCTAGGTTACCTAGCAGGCACTTGGATTATGAAGGATCCCTAGCGGGCACTTGGACTATCTAGGTTTCCTAGCAGGCACTTGCACTATGTACATACCCTAGCGTGCACTGGGACTTTCTAGGTTATCTAGCGGGCACTTAGACTATGTACATTCCCTAGTGGGCACTTGGACTATCTAGGGTAACTAAAGGGCACTAGGAATATGAAGGTTAACTAGCGGGCACTTGGACTATGAAGGTTACCTAGCAGGCACTTGGATTATGAAGGATCCCTAGCGTGCACTGGGACTATCTAGGTTATCTAGCGGGCACTTGGACTATGTACATTCCTTAGTGGGCACTTGGACTATCTAGGGTAACTAACGGGCACTATGACTATCTAGGTTAACTAGCGGGCACTTGGACTATCTAGGTTAGCTAGCAGGCACTTGGATTATGAAGGATCGCTAACGGGCACTTGGACTATCTAGGTTATCTAGCGGGCACTTGGACTATGTACATTCCCTAGTGGGCACTTGGACTATCTAGGGTAACTAACGGGCACTAGGACTATCTAGGTTAATTAGCGGGCACTTGGACTATCTTGGTTACCTAGCAGGCACTTGGATTATGAAGGATCACTAGCGGGCACTTGGACTATCTAGGTTAACTAGCGGGCACTTGGAATATATAGGTTAACTAGCGGACACTTGGACTATGTAGGTTAACTAGCCGTCACTTGGACTATCTAGGTTACCTAGCGGGCAATTGGACTATCTAGGTTACCTAGAGGGCCCTTGGACTATGTAGGTAACCTGCGGGCACTTGGAATGTCCAGGTTACCTAGCAGGCACTTGGATTATGAAGGATCCCTAGCGGGCACTTGGACTATCTAGGTTTCCTAGCAGGCACTTGCACTATGTACATACCCTAGCGTGCACTTGGACTATCTAGGTTAACGAACGGGCACTTGGACTATGTAGGTTAACTAGCGTGCACTTGGACTATCTAGGTTACCTTGTGGGCACTTGGACTATCTAGGTTAACTAACGGGCACTAGGACTATCTAGGTTAACTAGCGGGCACTTGGACTATCTAGGTTAACTTGCGGGCACTTGGACTATCTAGGTTACCTAGCAGGCACTTGGATTATGAAGGATCCCTAGCGGGCACTTGGACTATCTATGTTTCCTAGCAGACACTTGGACTATATACATACCCTAGCGCGCACGGGGACTATCTAGGTTACCTAGCGGGCAATTGGACTATCTAGGTTACCTAGCGGGCCCTTGGACTATGTAGGTAACCTTGCGGGCACTTGGAATGTCTAGGTTACCTAGCGGGCACTTTGACTATCTAGGTTAACGAACGGGCACTTGGACTATGTAGGTTACCTAGCGGGCACTTGGACTATGTAGGATCACTATCGGACATTTATACTACTTAGGTTAACTAGCGGGCACTTTGACTATCTAGGTTAACTAGCAGCCACTAGGACTATCTAGGTCAACTAGCGGGCCCTTCTACTATGTAGGTTAACAACTTGCGGGCACTTGGACTATCTAGGTTAACTAGCGGACCTTGGGCTATGTAGGTTAACTAGCGGGCACTTGGACTATATAGGTTTCATAGCAGGCACTTGGACTATGTACATACCCTAGCGTGCACTTGGACTTACTAGGTTACCTTGTGGGCACTTGGACTATCTATGTTAACTAACGGGCACTAGGACTATCTAGGTTAACTAGCGGGCACTTGGACTATCTAGGTTAACTCACGGGCACTTGGACTATTTAGGTTACCTTGCAGGCACTTGGATTATGAAGGATCCCTAGCGGGCACTTGGACTATCTATGTTTCCTAGCAGACACTTGGACTATGTACATACCCTAGCGCGCACTGGGACTATCTAGGTTACCTAGCGGGCACTTTGACTATCTAGGTTTACGAACGGGCAATTGGACTATGTAAGTTACCTAGCGGGCACTTGGACTATGTAGGATCACTATCGGACATTTATACTACTTAGGTTAACTAGCGGGTACTTTGACTATCTAGGTTAACTAGCAGGCACTAGGACTATCTAGGTCAACTAGCGGGCTCTTGTACTATGTAGGTTAACTAGCGTGCACTTGGACTATCTAGGTTACCTAGTGGGCACTTGGACTATCTAGGTTAACTAACGGGCACCAGGACTATCTAGGTTAACTAGCGAGCACGTGGACTATCTAGGTTACCTAGCAGGCTCTTGGATTATGAAGGATTCCTAGCGGGCACTTGGACTATCTAGGATTCCTAGCAGGCACTTGGACTATGTACATACCCTAGCGTGCACTGGGACTATCTAGGTTATCTAGCGGGCACTTGGCCTATGTACATTCCCTAGTGGGCACTTGGACTATCTAGGGTAACTATCGGGCACTAGGACTATCTAGGTTAACTAGCGGGCACTTGGAATATCTAGGTTACCTAGCAGGCACTTGGATTATGAAGGAACCCTAGCGTGCACTGGGACTATCTAGGTTATCTAGCGGGCACTTGGACTATGTACATTCCTTAGTGGGCACTTGGACTATCTAGGGTAACTAACGGGCACTAGGACTATCTAGGTTAACTAATGGGCCCTTGGACTATCTAGGTTACCTAGCAGGCACTTGGATTATGAAGGATCCCTAGCGGGAACTTGGACTATCTAGGTTAACTAGCGGGCACTTGGAATATGTAGGTTAACTAGCGGACACTTGGACTATGTAGGTAACCTTGCAGGCACTTGGAATGTCTAGGTTACCTAGCGGGCACTTTGACTATCTAGGTTAACGAACGGGCACTTGGACTATGTAGGTTACCTAGCGGGCACTTGGACTATGTAGGTTATCTAGTGGGCACTTGGACTATCTAGGTTAACAAAAGGGCACTTGGACTATCTAGGTTATCTAGCGGGCACTTGGACTACGTACGTCCCCTAGTAGGCAATTGGACTATCTAGGTTAACTAACGGGCACTAGGACTATCTAGGTTAACTAGCGGGCACTTGCACGATCTAGGTTAACTAGCGGTCCCTTGCACTATGTAGGTTATTAGCGGGACCATGGATTATGTAGGTTTACTAGCAGGCACTTGGACTATCTAGGTTAACCAGCGGGCACTTGGACTATGTAGTTTCCCTAGCGGGCATTTGGACTATTTAGGTTACCAAGGGGGCTCTTGGACTATGTAGGTTTCCTAGCGAGCACTTGTACTATCTAGGTTACCTAGCGGGCACTTGGACTATGTAGGTTAACTAGCGGGCACTTGGACTAATAGGTTTCCTTGCTGGCACTTGGACTATGTACATACCCTAGTGAGCACTTGGACTATCTAGGTTACCTAGCGGGCACTTGGACTATGTACGTCCCCTAGTGGGCACTTGGACTATCTAGGTTAACTAACGGGCACTAGTACTATCTAGGTTACCTAGCAGGCACTTGGATTATGGAGGATCCCTAGCGGGCAGTTGGACAATCTAGGTTACCTAGCAGGCACTTGGACTATGTAGGTTAACTAGCGGACACTTGCACGTTCTAGGTTAACTAGCGGGCCCTTGCACTATGTAGGTTAACTAACGGGCCCATGGATTATGCAGGTTTACTAGCAGGCACTTTGACTATCTAGGTTAACTAGCGGGCACTTGGACTATGTAGTTTCCCTAGCAGGCATTTGGACTAGTTAGGTTACCAAGCGGGCACTTGGACTATGTAGGTTACCTAGCGAGCACTTGGACTATCTAGGTTACCTAGCAGGCACTTTGACTATCTAGGTCAACTAACGGGCACTTGGACTGTGTAGGTTGCCTAGTGGCCATTTGGACTATGTAGGTTCCCTAGCGGGCACTTGGATTATGTAGGTTCCCTATCGGGCACTTGGACTATGTAGGTTAACTAGCGGGCACTTGGACTGTCTAGGTTCCTAGCGGACGTTTGGATTATCTAGGTTAACGAACGGGCACTTGGACTATGTAGGTTACCTAGCCGCCACTTGGATTATCTATGTTAGCTAACAGGCACTTGGACTATCTAGATTCCCTAGCGGGCAATTGTCTAGCATACCTAGCTGGCACTTGGACTATGTAGTTCAACTAGCGGGCCCTTGGACTACCTAGGTTAGCTAACGGGCACTTAGATTATGTAGGTTAACTAGCGGGCACTTGGAATATGTAGGTTAATTAGTGGGCCCATGGACTGTGTAGGTTTACTAGCGGGCCCTTGGACTCTTTAGGTTCCCTAAAGGGCACTTGGACTATCTAGGTGACCGAACGGGCACTTGGACTATCTAGGTTACGTAGCGGGCACTTGGACTATGTAGGCTAACTAGGGGGCCCTTGGACGATCTAGGTTACCTAGCGGGTACTTGAACTATCTAGGTTAACTAGCGGGCACTTGGATTATGTAGTTTCCCTAGCGGGATTTTGGACTATCTAGGTTCCCTAACGAGCACTTCGACTATGAAGGTTAACTAGCAGACACTTGGACGATCTAGGTCAACTAGCGGGTACTTGGACTATGTAGGTTAACTAGCGGGCCCTTGGACTATGTAGATTGACTAGCGGCACTTGGACTATCTACGTTAACTAGCGGGCCCTTGGACTATGTAGGTTCCCTAGCGGACATTTGGACTATGTATGTTCCCTAGCGTGCACTTGGACTATGTATGTACCCTACGGACACTTGAACTATGTAAGTTAACTACTGGGCACTTGGACTATGTAGGTTAACTAGCGGGCCCTTGGACTACGTAGGTTAACTAGCGGACACTTGGACTATGTAGGTTAACTAGCGGGCACTTGGACTATGTAGGTTAACTAGCGGAGACTTGCACTATGTAGGTTACCTAGCGGGCACTTGGACTGTGAAGGTTAACTAGCAGGCCCTTGGACTATGTACATACCCCAGCGTGCACTTGGACTATCTAGGTTACATAGTGGGCACTTGGACTATCTAGGTTAATTAACGGGCACCAGGACTATCTAGGTTAACTAGCGGGCACTTGGACTATCTAGGTTTCCTAGTTGGCACTTGCACTATGTACATACCCTAGCGTGCACTGGGACTATCTAGGTTATCTAGCGGGCACTTGGACTATGTACATTCCCTAGTGGGCACTTGGACTATCTAGGGTAACTAACGGGCACTAGGACTATCTAGGTTAACTAGCGGGCACTTGGACTATCAAGGTTACCTAGCAGGCACTTGGATTATGAAGGATCCCTAGCGTGCACTGGGACTATCTAGGTTATCTAGCGGGCACTTGGACTATGTACATTCCCTAGTGGGCACTTGGACTGTCTAGGGTAACTATCGGGCACTAGGACTATCTAGGTTAACTAGCGGGCACTTGGACTATCTAAGTTACCTAGCAGGCACTTGGATTATGAAGGATCCCTAGCGGGCACTTGGACTATCTAGGTTAACTAGCGGGCACTTGGAATATGTAGGTTAACTAGCGGACGCTTGGACTATGTAGGTTAACTAGCGGTCACTTGGACTATCTAGGTTACCTAGCGGGCAATTGGACTATCTAGGTTACCTAGCGGGCCCTTGGACTATGTAGGTAACCTTGCGGGCACTTGGAATGTCTAGGTTACCTAGCGGGCACTTTGACTATCTAGGTTAACGAACGGGCACTTGGACTATGTAGGTTACCTAGCGGGCAGTTGGACTATGTAGGATCACTATCGGACATTTATACTACTTAGATTAACTAGCGTGCACTTGGACTATCTAGGTTACCTTGTGGGCACTTGGACTATCTAGGTTAACTAACGGGCACTAGGACTATCTAGGTTAACTAGCGGGCACTAGGACTATCTAGGTTAACTTGCGGGCACTGGACTATCTAGGTTACCTAGCAGGCACTTGGATTATGAAGGATCCCTAGCGGGCACTTGGACTATCTATGTTTCCTAGCAGACACTTGGACTATGTACATACCCTAGCGCGCAGTGGGACTATCTAGGTTACCTAGCGGGCACTTTGACTATCTAGGTTTACGAACGGGCAATTGGACTATGTAAGTTACCTAGCGGGCACTTGGACTATGTAGGATCACTATCGGACATTTATACTACTTAGGTTAACTAGCGGGTACTTTGAATATCTAGGTTAACTAGCAGGCACTAGGACTATCTAGGTCAACTTGCGGGCCCTTGTACTATGTAGGTTAACTAGCGTGCACTTGGACTATCTAGGTTACCTAGTTGGCACTTGGACTATATAGGTTAACTAACTGGCACCAGGACTATCTAGGTTAACTAGCGGGCACTTGGACTATCTAGGTTACCTAGCAGGCACTTGGATTATGAAGGATCCCTAGCGGGCACTTGGACTATCTAGGTTTCCTAGCAGGCACTTGCACTATGTACATACCCTAGCGTGCACTGGGACTATCTAGGTTATCTAGCGGGCACTTGGACTATGTACATTCCCTAGTGGGCACTTGGACTATCTAGGGTAACCAACGGGCACTAGGACTATCTAGGTTAACTAGCGGGCACTTGGACTATCTAGGTTAACTAGCGGACCTTGGGCTATGTAGGTTAACTAGCGGGCACTTGGACTATCTAGGTTTCATAGCAGGTACTTGGACTATGTACATACCCTAGCGTACAATTGGACTTTCTAGGTTACCTTGTGGGCACTTGGCTATCTATGTTAACTAACGGGCACTAGGACTATCTAGGTTAACTAGCGGGCACTTGGACTATCTAGGTTAACTAGCGGGCACTTGGACTATCTAGGTTACCTAGCGGGCACTTGGACTATCTAGGTTACCTAGCAGGCACTTGGATTATGAAGGATCCCTAGCGGGCACTTGGACTATCTATGTTTCCTAGCAGACACTTGGACTATGTACATACCCAAGAGCGCACTGGGACTATCTAGGTTACCTAGCGGGCACTTTGACTATCTAGGTTTACGAACGGGCAATTGGACTATGTAAGTTACCTAGCGGGCACTTGGACTATGTTGGATCACTATCGGACATTTATACTACTTAGGTTAACTATCGGGTACTTTGACTATCTAGGTTAACTAGCAGGCACTAGGACTATCTAGGTCAACTAGCGGGCCCTTGTACTATGTAGGTTAAGTAGCGTGCACTTGGACTATCTAGGTTACCTAGTGGGCACTTGGACTATCTAGGTTAACTAACGGGCACCAGGACTATCTAGGTTAACTAGCGGTCACTTGGACTATCTAGGTTTCCTAGCAGGCACTTGGACTATGTACATACCCTAGCGTACACTGGGACTATCTAGGTTATCTAGCGGGCACTTTTACTATGTACATTCCCTAGTGGGCACTTGGACTATCTAGGGTAACTAACGGGCACTAGGACTATCTAGGTTAACTAGCGGGCACTTGGACTATCTAGGTTACCTAGCAGGCACTTGGATTATGAAGGATCCCTAGCGTGCACTGGGACTATCTAGGTTATCTAGCGGGCACTTGGACTATGTACATTCCTTAGTGGGCACTTGGACTATCTAGGCTAACTAACGGGCACTAGGACTATCTAGGTTAACTAATGGGCACTTGGACTATCTAGGTTACCTAGCAGGCACTTGGATTATTAAGGATCCCTAGCGGGAACTTGGACTATCTAGGTTAACTAGCGGGCACTTGGAATATGTAGGTTAACTAGCGGACACTTGGACTATGTAGGTTAACTAGCGGTCACTTGGACTATCTAGGTTACCTAGCGGGCCCTTGGACTATGTAGGTAACCTTGCAGGCACTTGGTATGTCTAGGTTACCTAGCGGGCACTTTGACTATCTAGGTTAACAAATGGGCACTTGGACTATGTAGGTTACCTAGCGGGCACTTGGACTATGTAGGTTACCTAGTGGGCACTTGGACTATCTAGGTTAACGAACGGGCACTTGGACTATCTAGGTTATCTAGCGGGCACTTGGACTATGTACGTCCCCTAGTAGGCAATTGGACTATCTAGGTTAACTAACGGGCACTAGGACTATCTAGGTTAACTAGCGGGCACTTGCACGATCTAGGTTAACTAGCGGTCCCTTGCACTATGTAGGTTATTAGCGGGCCCATGGATTATGTAGGTTTACTAGCAGGCACTTGGACTATCTAGGTTAACCAGCGGGCACTTGGACTATGTAGTTTCCCTAGCGGGCATTTGGACTATTTAGGTTACCAAGGGGGCTCTTGGACTATGTAGGTTTCCTAGCGAGCACTTGTACTATCTAGGTTACCTAGCGGGCACTTGGACTATGTAGGTTAACTAGCGGGCACTTGGACTATCTAGGTTTCCTAGCTGGCAATTGGACTATGTACATACCCTAGTGCGCACTTGGACTATCTAGGTTACCTAGCGGGCACTTGGACTATGTACGTCCCCTAGTGGGCACTTGGACTATCTAGGTTAACTAACGGGCACTAGGACTATCTAGGTTACCTAGCAGGCACTTGGATTATGGAGGATCCCTAGCGGGCAGTTGGACTATCTAGGTTACCTAGCAGGCACTTGGACTATGTAGGTTAACTAGCGGACACTTGCACGTTCTAGGTTAACTAGCGGGCCCTTGCACTATGTAGGTTAACTAACGGGCCCATGGATTATGCAGGTTTACTAGCAGGCACTTGGACTATCTAGGTTAACTAGCGGGCACTTGGACTATGTAGTTTCCCTAGCAGGCATTTGGACTAGTTAGGTTACCAAGCGGGCACTTGGACTATGTAGGTTACCTAGCGAGCACTTGGACTATCTAGGTTACCTAGCAGGCACTTTGACTATCTAGGTTAACTAACGGGCACTTGGACTGTGTAGGTTGCCTAGTGGCCATTTGGACTATGTAGGTTCCCTAGCGGGCACTTGGATTATGTAGGTTCCCTATTGGGCACTTGGACTATGTAGGTTAACTAGCGGGCACTTGGACTGTCTAGGTTCCTAGCGGACGTTTGGATTATCTAGGTTTACGAAAGGGCACTTGGACTATGTAGGTTACCTAGCCGCCACTTGGACTATCTATGTTAGCTAACAGGCACTTGGACTATCTAGGTTCCCTAGCGGGCACTTGTCTAGGATACCTAGCTGGCACTTGGACTATGTAGGTCAACTAGCGGGCCCTTGGACTACCTAGGTTAGCTAACGGGCACTTAGATTATGTAGGATAACTAGCGGGGACTTGGAATATGTAGGTTAATTAGTGGGCCCAAGGACTGTGTAGGTTTACTAGCGGGCCCTTGGACTCTTTAGGTTCCCTAAAGGGCACTTGGACTATCTAGGTGACCGAACGGGCACTTGGACTATCTATGTTACCTAGCGGGCACTTGGACTATGTAGGCTAACAAGGGGGCCCTTGGACGATCTAGGTTACCTAGCGGGTACTTGAACTATCTAGGTTAACTAGCGGGCACTTGGACTATGTAGGTCAACTAGCGGGCCCTTGGACTATCTAGGTTAGCTAACTGGCACTTGGACTATGTAGGTTAACTAGTGGACACTTGGACTATCTAGGTTTCCTAGCTGGCACTTGGACTATGTACATACTCTAGTGCGCACTTGGACTATCTAGGTTACCTAGCGGGCACTTGGACTATGTACGTCCCCTAGTGGGCACTTGGACTATCTAGGTTAACTAACGGGCACTAGGACTATCTAGGTTACCTAGCAGGCACTTGGATTATGGAGGATCCCTAGCGGGCAGTTTGACTATCTAGGTTACCTAGCAGGCACTTGGACTATGTAGGTTAAGTAGCGGACACTTGCCGGATCTAGGTTAACTAGAGGGCCCTTGCACTATGTAGGTTAACTAACGGGCCCATGGATTATGTAGGTTTACTAGCAGGCACCTGGACTATTTAGGTTAACTAGCAGGCACTTGGACTATGTAGTTTCCCTAGCGGGCATTTGGACTATCTAGGTTCCCTAACGAGCACTTGGACTATGTAGGTTAACTAGCAGACACTTGGACGATCTAGGTCAACTAGCGGGTACTTGGACTATGTAGGTTAACTAGCGGGCCCTTGGACTATGTAGATTGACTAGCGGCACTTGGAGTATCTACTTTAACTAGCGGGCCCTTGGACTATGTAGGTTCCCTAGCGGACATTTGGACTATGTATGTTCCCTAGCGTGCACTTGGACTATGTATGTACCCTATGGACACTTGAACTATGTAAGTTAACTACCGGGCACTTGGACTATGTAGGTTAACTAGCGGGCCCTTGGACTACGTAGGTTAACTAGCGGACACTTGGACTATGTAGGTTAACTAGCGGGCACTTGGACTATGTAGGTTAAGTAGCAGACACTTGCACTATGTAGGTTACCTAGCGGGCACTTGGACTGTGAAGGTTAACTTGCAGGCCCTTGGACTATGTACATACCCCAGCGTGCACTTGGACTATCTAGGTTACATAGTGGGCACTTGGACTATCTAGGTTAACTAACGGGCACCAGGACTATCTAGGTTAACTAGCGGGCACTTGGACTATCTAGGTTAACCAGCGGGCACTTGGACTATGTAGTTTCCCTAGCGGGCATTTGGACTATTTAGGTTACCAAGGGGGCTCTTGGACTATGTAGGTTTCCTAGCGAGCACTTGGACTATCTAGGTTACCTAGCGGGCACTTGGACTATGTAGGTTAACTAGCGGGCACTTGGACTATCTAGGTTTCCTAGCTGGCAATTGGACTATGTACATACCCTAGTGTGCACTTGGACTATCTAGGTTAACTAACGGGCACTAGGACTATCTAGGTTACCTAGCAGGCACTTGGATTATGGAGGATCCCTAGCGGGCAGTTGGACTATCTAGGTTACCTAGCAGGCACTTGGACTATGTAGGTTAACTAGCGGACACTTGCACGTTCTAGGTTAACTAGCGGGCCCTTGCACTATGTAGGTTAACTAACGGGCCCATGGATTATGCAGGTTTACTAGCAGGCACTTGGACTATCTAGGTTAACTAGCGGGCACTTGGACTATGTAGTTTCCCTAGCAGGCATTTGGACTAGTTAGGTTACCAAGCGGGCACTTGGACTATGTAGGTTACCTAGCGAGCACTTGGACTATCTAGGTTACCTAGCAGGCACTTTGACTATCTAGGTTAACTAACGGGCACTTGGACTGTGTAGGTTGCCTAGTGGCCATTTGGACTATGTAGGTTCCCTAGCGGGCACTTGGATTATGTAGGTTCCCTATTGGGCACTTGGACTATGTAGGTTAACTAGCGGGCACTTGGACTGTCTAGGTTCCTAGCGGACGTTTGGATTATCTAGGTTTACGAACGGGCACTTGGACTATGTAGGTTACCTAGCCGCCACTTGGACTATCTATGTTAGCTAACAGGCACTTGGACTATCTAGGTTCCCTAGCGGGCACTTGTCTAGGATACCTAGCTGGCACTTGGACTATGTAGGTCAACTAGCGGGCCCTTGGACTACCTAGGTTAGCTAACGGGCACTTAGATTATGTAGGATAACTAGCGGGGACTTGGAATATGTAGGTTAATTAGTGGGCCCAAGGACTGTGTAGGTTTACTAGCGGGCCCTTGGACTCTTTAGGTTCCCTAAAGGGCACTTGGACTATCTAGGTGACCGAACGGGCACTTGGACTATCTATGTTACCTAGCGGGCACTTGGACTATGTAGGCTAACAAGGGGGCCCTTGGACGATCTAGGTTACCTAGCGGGTACTTGAACTATCTAGGTTAACTAGCGGGCACTTGGACTATGTAGGTCAACTAGCGGGCCCTTGGACTATCTAGGTTAGCTAACTGGCACTTGGACTATGTAGGTTAACTAGTGGACACTTGGACTATCTAGGTTTCCTAGCTGGCACTTGGACTATGTACATACTCTAGTGCGCACTTGGACTATCTAGGTTACCTAGCGGGCACTTGGACTATGTACGTCCCCTAGTGGGCACTTGGACTATCTAGGTTAACTAACGGGCACTAGGACTATCTAGGTTACCTAGCAGGCACTTGGATTATGGAGGATCCCTAGCGGGCAGTTTGACTATCTAGGTTACCTAGCAGGCACTTGGACTATGTAGGTTAAGTAGCGGACACTTGCCGGATCTAGGTTAACTAGAGGGCCCTTGCACTATGTAGGTTAACTAACGGGCCCATGGATTATGTAGGTTTACTAGCAGGCACCTGGACTATTTAGGTTAACTAGCAGGCACTTGGACTATGTAGTTTCCCTAGCGGGCATTTGGACTATCTAGGTTCCCTAACGAGCACTTGGACTATGTAGGTTAACTAGCAGACACTTGGACGATCTAGGTCAACTAGCGGGTACTTGGACTATGTAGGTTAACTAGCGGGCCCTTGGACTATGTAGATTGACTAGCGGCACTTGGAGTATCTACTTTAACTAGCGGGCCCTTGGACTATGTAGGTTCCCTAGCGGACATTTGGACTATGTATGTTCCCTAGCGTGCACTTGGACTATGTATGTACCCTATGGACACTTGAACTATGTAAGTTAACTACCGGGCACTTGGACTATGTAGGTTAACTAGCGGGCCCTTGGACTACGTAGGTTAACTAGCGGACACTTGGACTATGTAGGTTAACTAGCGGGCACTTGGACTATGTAGGTTAAGTAGCAGACACTTGCACTATGTAGGTTACCTAGCGGGCACTTGGACTGTGAAGGTTAACTTGCAGGCCCTTGGACTATGTACATACCCCAGCGTGCACTTGGACTATCTAGGTTACATAGTGGGCACTTGGACTATCTAGGTTAACTAACGGGCACCAGGACTATCTAGGTTAACTAGCGGGCACTTGGACTATCTAGGTTAACCAGCGGGCACTTGGACTATGTAGTTTCCCTAGCGGGCATTTGGACTATTTAGGTTACCAAGGGGGCTCTTGGACTATGTAGGTTTCCTAGCGAGCACTTGTACTATCTAGGTTACCTAGCGGGCACTTGGACTATGTAGGTTAACTAGCGGGCACTTGGACTATCTAGGTTTCCTAGCTGGCAATTGGACTATGTACATACCCTAGTGCGCACTTGGACTATCTAGGTTACCTAGCGGGCACTTGGACTATGTACGTCCCCTAGTGGGCACTTGGACTATCTAGGTTAACTAACGGGCACTAGGACTATCTAGGTTACCTAGCAGGCACTTGGATTATGGAGGATCCCTAGCGGGCAGTTGGACTATCTAGGTTACCTAGCAGGCACTTGGACTATGTAGGTTAACTAGCGGACACTTGCACGTTCTAGGTTAACTAGCGGGCCCTTGCACTATGTAGGTTAACTAACGGGCCCATGGATTATGCAGGTTTACTAGCAGGCACTTGGACTATCTAGGTTAACTAGCGGGCACTTGGACTATGTAGTTTCCCTAGCAGGCATTTGGACTAGTTAGGTTACCAAGCGGGCACTTGGACTATGTAGGTTACCTAGCGAGCACTTGGACTATCTAGGTTACCTAGCAGGCACTTTGACTATCTAGGTTAACTAACGGGCACTTGGACTGTGTAGGTTGCCTAGTGGCCATTTGGACTATGTAGGTTCCCTAGCGGGCACTTGGATTATGTAGGTTCCCTATTGGGCACTTGGACTATGTAGGTTAACTAGCGGGCACTTGGACTGTCTAGGTTCCTAGCGGACGTTTGGATTATCTAGGTTTACGAACGGGCACTTGGACTATGTAGGTTACCTAGCCGCCACTTGGACTATCTATGTTAGCTAACAGGCACTTGGACTATCTAGGTTCCCTAGCGGGCACTTGTCTAGGATACCTAGCTGGCACTTGGACTATGTAGGTCAACTAGCGGGCCCTTGGACTACCTAGGTTAGCTAACGGGCACTTAGATTATGTAGGATAACTAGCGGGGACTTGGAATATGTAGGTTAATTAGTGGGCCCAAGGACTGTGTAGGTTTACTAGCAGGCCCTTGGACTCTTTAGGTTCCCTAAAGGGCACTTGGACTATCTAGGTGACCGAACGGGCACTTGGACTATCTATGTTACCTAGCGGGCACTTGGACTATGTAGGCTAACAAGGGGGCCCTTGGACGATCTAGGTTACCTAGCGGGTACTTGAACTATCTAGGTTAACTAGCGGGCACTTGGACTATGTAGGTCAACTAGCGGGCCCTTGGACTATCTAGGTTAGCTAACTGGCACTTGGACTATGTAGGTTAACTAGTGGACACTTGGACTATCTAGGTTTCCTAGCTGGCACTTGGACTATGTACATACTCTAGTGCGCACTTGGACTATCTAGGTTACCTAGCGGGCACTTGGACTATGTACGTCCCCTAGTGGGCACTTGGACTATCTAGGTTAACTAACGGGCACTAGGACTATCTAGGTTACCTAGCAGGCACTTGGATTATGGAGGATCCCTAGCGGGCAGTTTGACTATCTAGGTTACCTAGCAGGCACTTGGACTATGTAGGTTAAGTAGCGGACACTTGCCGGATCTAGGTTAACTAGAGGGCCCTTGCACTATGTAGGTTAACTAACGGGCCCATGGATTATGTAGGTTTACTAGCAGGCACCTGGACTATTTAGGTTAACTAGCAGGCACTTGGACTATGTAGTTTCCCTAGCGGGCATTTGGACTATCTAGGTTCCCTAACGAGCACTTGGACTATGTAGGTTAACTAGCAGACACTTGGACGATCTAGGTCAACTAGCGGGTACTTGGACTATGTAGGTTAACTAGCGGGCCCTTGGACTATGTAGATTGACTAGCGGCACTTGGAGTATCTACTTTAACTAGCGGGCCCTTGGACTATGTAGGTTCCCTAGCGGACATTTGGACTATGTATGTTCCCTAGCGTGCACTTGGACTATGTATGTACCCTATGGACACTTGAACTATGTAAGTTAACTACCGGGCACTTGGACTATGTAGGTTAACTAGCGGGCCCTTGGACTACGTAGGTTAACTAGCGGACACTTGGACTATGTAGGTTAACTAGCGGGCACTTGGACTATGTAGGTTAAGTAGCAGACACTTGCACTATGTAGGTTACCTAGCGGGCACTTGGACTGTGAAGGTTAACTTGCAGGCCCTTGGACTATGTACATACCCCAGCGTGCACTTGGACTATCTAGGTTACATAGTGGGCACTTGGACTATCTAGGTTAACTAACGGGCACCAGGACTATCTAGGTTAACTAGCGGGCACTTGGACTATCTAGGTTAACCAGCGGGCACTTGGACTATGTAGTTTCCCTAGCGGGCATTTGGACTATTTAGGTTACCAAGGGGGCTCTTGGACTATGTAGGTTTCCTAGCGAGCACTTGTACTATCTAGGTTACCTAGCGGGCACTTGGACTATGTAGGTTAACTAGCGGGCACTTGGACTATCTAGGTTTCCTAGCTGGCAATTGGACTATGTACATACCCTAGTGCGCACTTGGACTATCTAGGTTACCTAGCGGGCACTTGGACTATGTACGTCCCCTAGTGGGCACTTGGACTATCTAGGTTAACTAACGGGCACTAGGACTATCTAGGTTACCTAGCAGGCACTTGGATTATGGAGGATCCCTAGCGGGCAGTTGGACTATCTAGGTTACCTAGCAGGCACTTGGACTATGTAGGTTAACTAGCGGACACTTGCACGTTCTAGGTTAACTAGCGGGCCCTTGCACTATGTAGGTTAACTAACGGGCCCATGGATTATGCAGGTTTACTAGCAGGCACTTGGACTATCTAGGTTAACTAGCGGGCACTTGGACTATGTAGTTTCCCTAGCAGGCATTTGGACTAGTTAGGTTACCAAGCGGGCACTTGGACTATGTAGGTTACCTAGCGAGCACTTGGACTATCTAGGTTACCTAGCAGGCACTTTGACTATCTAGGTTAACTAACGGGCACTTGGACTGTGTAGGTTGCCTAGTGGCCATTTGGACTATGTAGGTTCCCTAGCGGGCACTTGGATTATGTAGGTTCCCTATTGGGCACTTGGACTATGTAGGTTAACTAGCGGGCACTTGGACTGTCTAGGTTCCTAGCGGACGTTTGGATTATCTAGGTTTACGAACGGGCACTTGGACTATGTAGGTTACCTAGCCGCCACTTGGACTATCTATGTTAGCTAACAGGCACTTGGACTATCTAGGTTCCCTAGCGGGCACTTGTCTAGGATACCTAGCTGGCACTTGGACTATGTAGGTCAACTAGCGGGCCCTTGGACTACCTAGGTTAGCTAACGGGCACTTAGATTATGTAGGATAACTAGCGGGGACTTGGAATATGTAGGTTAATTAGTGGGCCCAAGGACTGTGTAGGTTTACTAGCGGGCCCTTGGACTCTTTAGGTTCCCTAAAGGGCACTTGGACTATCTAGGTGACCGAACGGGCACTTGGACTATCTATGTTACCTAGCGGGCACTTGGACTATGTAGGCTAACAAGGGGGCCCTTGGACGATCTAGGTTACCTAGCGGGTACTTGAACTATCTAGGTTAACTAGCGGGCACTTGGACTATGTAGGTCAACTAGCGGGCCCTTGGACTATCTAGGTTAGCTAACTGGCACTTGGACTATGTAGGTTAACTAGTGGACACTTGGACTATCTAGGTTTCCTAGCTGGCACTTGGACTATGTACATACTCTAGTGCGCACTTGGACTATCTAGGTTACCTAGCGGGCACTTGGACTATGTACGTCCCCTAGTGGGCACTTGGACTATCTAGGTTAACTAACGGGCACTAGGACTATCTAGGTTACCTAGCAGGCACTTGGATTATGGAGGATCCCTAGCGGGCAGTTTGACTATCTAGGTTACCTAGCAGGCACTTGGACTATGTAGGTTAAGTAGCGGACACTTGCCGGATCTAGGTTAACTAGAGGGCCCTTGCACTATGTAGGTTAACTAACGGGCCCATGGATTATGTAGGTTTACTAGCAGGCACCTGGACTATTTAGGTTAACTAGCAGGCACTTGGACTATGTAGTTTCCCTAGCGGGCATTTGGACTATCTAGGTTCCCTAACGAGCACTTGGACTATGTAGGTTAACTAGCAGACACTTGGACGATCTAGGTCAACTAGCGGGTACTTGGACTATGTAGGTTAACTAGCGGGCCCTTGGACTATGTAGATTGACTAGCGGCACTTGGAGTATCTACTTTAACTAGCGGGCCCTTGGACTATGTAGGTTCCCTAGCGGACATTTGGACTATGTATGTTCCCTAGCGTGCACTTGGACTATGTATGTACCCTATGGACACTTGAACTATGTAAGTTAACTACCGGGCACTTGGACTATGTAGGTTAACTAGCGGGCCCTTGGACTACGTAGGTTAACTAGCGGACACTTGGACTATGTAGGTTAACTAGCGGGCACTTGGACTATGTAGGTTAAGTAGCAGACACTTGCACTATGTAGGTTACCTAGCGGGCACTTGGACTGTGAAGGTTAACTTGCAGGCCCTTGGACTATGTACATACCCCAGCGTGCACTTGGACTATCTAGGTTACATAGTGGGCACTTGGACTATCTAGGTTAACTAACGGGCACCAGGACTATCTAGGTTAACTAGCGGGCACTTGGACTATCTAGGTTAACCAGCGGGCACTTGGACTATGTAGTTTCCCTAGCGGGCATTTGGACTATTTAGGTTACCAAGGGGGCTCTTGGACTATGTAGGTTTCCTAGCGAGCACTTGTACTATCTAGGTTACCTAGCGGGCACTTGGACTATGTAGGTTAACTAGCGGGCACTTGGACTATCTAGGTTTCCTAGCTGGCAATTGGACTATGTACATACCCTAGTGCGCACTTGGACTATCTAGGTTACCTAGCGGGCACTTGGACTATGTACGTCCCCTAGTGGGCACTTGGACTATCTAGGTTAACTAACGGGCACTAGGACTATCTAGGTTACCTAGCAGGCACTTGGATTATGGAGGATCCCTAGCGGGCAGTTGGACTATCTAGGTTACCTAGCAGGCACTTGGACTATGTAGGTTAACTAGCGGACACTTGCACGTTCTAGGTTAACTAGCGGGCCCTTGCACTATGTAGGTTAACTAACGGGCCCATGGATTATGCAGGTTTACTAGCAGGCACTTGGACTATCTAGGTTAACTAGCGGGCACTTGGACTATGTAGTTTCCCTAGCAGGCATTTGGACTAGTTAGGTTACCAAGCGGGCACTTGGACTATGTAGGTTACCTAGCGAGCACTTGGACTATCTAGGTTACCTAGCAGGCACTTTGACTATCTAGGTTAACTAACGGGCACTTGGACTGTGTAGGTTGCCTAGTGGCCATTTGGACTATGTAGGTTCCCTAGCGGGCACTTGGATTATGTAGGTTCCCTATTGGGCACTTGGACTATGTAGGTTAACTAGCGGGCACTTGGACTGTCTAGGTTCCTAGCGGACGTTTGGATTATCTAGGTTTACGAACGGGCACTTGGACTATGTAGGTTACCTAGCCGCCACTTGGACTATCTATGTTAGCTAACAGGCACTTGGACTATCTAGGTTCCCTAGCGGGCACTTGTCTAGGATACCTAGCTGGCACTTGGACTATGTAGGTCAACTAGCGGGCCCTTGGACTACCTAGGTTAGCTAACGGGCACTTAGATTATGTAGGATAACTAGCGGGGACTTGGAATATGTAGGTTAATTAGTGGGCCCAAGGACTGTGTAGGTTTACTAGCGGGCCCTTGGACTCTTTAGGTTCCCTAAAGGGCACTTGGACTATCTAGGTGACCGAACGGGCACTTGGACTATCTATGTTACCTAGCGGGCACTTGGACTATGTAGGCTAACAAGGGGGCCCTTGGACGATCTAGGTTACCTAGCGGGTACTTGAACTATCTAGGTTAACTAGCGGGCACTTGGACTATGTAGGTCAACTAGCGGGCCCTTGGACTATCTAGGTTAGCTAACTGGCACTTGGACTATGTAGGTTAACTAGTGGACACTTGGACTATCTAGGTTTCCTAGCTGGCACTTGGACTATGTACATACTCTAGTGCGCACTTGGACTATCTAGGTTACCTAGCGGGCACTTGGACTATGTACGTCCCCTAGTGGGCACTTGGACTATCTAGGTTAACTAACGGGCACTAGGACTATCTAGGTTACCTAGCAGGCACTTGGATTATGGAGGATCCCTAGCGGGCAGTTTGACTATCTAGGTTACCTAGCAGGCACTTGGACTATGTAGGTTAAGTAGCGGACACTTGCCGGATCTAGGTTAACTAGAGGGCCCTTGCACTATGTAGGTTAACTAACGGGCCCATGGATTATGTAGGTTTACTAGCAGGCACCTGGACTATTTAGGTTAACTAGCAGGCACTTGGACTATGTAGTTTCCCTAGCGGGCATTTGGACTATCTAGGTTCCCTAACGAGCACTTGGACTATGTAGGTTAACTAGCAGACACTTGGACGATCTAGGTCAACTAGCGGGTACTTGGACTATGTAGGTTAACTAGCGGGCCCTTGGACTATGTAGATTGACTAGCGGCACTTGGAGTATCTACTTTAACTAGCGGGCCCTTGGACTATGTAGGTTCCCTAGCGGACATTTGGACTATGTATGTTCCCTAGCGTGCACTTGGACTATGTATGTACCCTATGGACACTTGAACTATGTAAGTTAACTACCGGGCACTTGGACTATGTAGGTTAACTAGCGGGCCCTTGGACTACGTAGGTTAACTAGCGGACACTTGGACTATGTAGGTTAACTAGCGGGCACTTGGACTATGTAGGTTAAGTAGCAGACACTTGCACTATGTAGGTTACCTAGCGGGCACTTGGACTGTGAAGGTTAACTTGCAGGCCCTTGGACTATGTACATACCCCAGCGTGCACTTGGACTATCTAGGTTACATAGTGGGCACTTGGACTATCTAGGTTAACTAACGGGCACCAGGACTATCTAGGTTAACTAGCGGGCACTTGGACTATCTAGGTTAACCAGCGGGCACTTGGACTATGTAGTTTCCCTAGCGGGCATTTGGACTATTTAGGTTACCAAGGGGGCTCTTGGACTATGTAGGTTTCCTAGCGAGCACTTGTACTATCTAGGTTACCTAGCGGGCACTTGGACTATGTAGGTTAACTAGCGGGCACTTGGACTATCTAGGTTTCCTAGCTGGCAATTGGACTATGTACATACCCTAGTGCGCACTTGGACTATCTAGGTTACCTAGCGGGCACTTGGACTATGTACGTCCCCTAGTGGGCACTTGGACTATCTAGGTTAACTAACGGGCACTAGGACTATCTAGGTTACCTAGCAGGCACTTGGATTATGGAGGATCCCTAGCGGGCAGTTGGACTATCTAGGTTACCTAGCAGGCACTTGGACTATGTAGGTTAACTAGCGGACACTTGCACGTTCTAGGTTAACTAGCGGGCCCTTGCACTATGTAGGTTAACTAACGGGCCCATGGATTATGCAGGTTTACTAGCAGGCACTTGGACTATCTAGGTTAACTAGCGGGCACTTGGACTATGTAGTTTCCCTAGCAGGCATTTGGACTAGTTAGGTTACCAAGCGGGCACTTGGACTATGTAGGTTACCTAGCGAGCACTTGGACTATCTAGGTTACCTAGCAGGCACTTTGACTATCTAGGTTAACTAACGGGCACTTGGACTGTGTAGGTTGCCTAGTGGCCATTTGGACTATGTAGGTTCCCTAGCGGGCACTTGGATTATGTAGGTTCCCTATTGGGCACTTGGACTATGTAGGTTAACTAGCGGGCACTTGGACTGTCTAGGTTCCTAGCGGACGTTTGGATTATCTAGGTTTACGAACGGGCACTTGGACTATGTAGGTTACCTAGCCGCCACTTGGACTATCTATGTTAGCTAACAGGCACTTGGACTATCTAGGTTCCCTAGCGGGCACTTGTCTAGGATACCTAGCTGGCACTTGGACTATGTAGGTCAACTAGCGGGCCCTTGGACTACCTAGGTTAGCTAACGGGCACTTAGATTATGTAGGATAACTAGCGGGGACTTGGAATATGTAGGTTAATTAGTGGGCCCAAGGACTGTGTAGGTTTACTAGCGGGCCCTTGGACTCTTTAGGTTCCCTAAAGGGCACTTGGACTATCTAGGTGACCGAACGGGCACTTGGACTATCTATGTTACCTAGCGGGCACTTGGACTATGTAGGCTAACAAGGGGGCCCTTGGACGATCTAGGTTACCTAGCGGGTACTTGAACTATCTAGGTTAACTAGCGGGCACTTGGACTATGTAGGTCAACTAGCGGGCCCTTGGACTATCTAGGTTAGCTAACTGGCACTTGGACTATGTAGGTTAACTAGTGGACACTTGGACTATCTAGGTTTCCTAGCTGGCACTTGGACTATGTACATACTCTAGTGCGCACTTGGACTATCTAGGTTACCTAGCGGGCACTTGGACTATGTACGTCCCCTAGTGGGCACTTGGACTATCTAGGTTAACTAACGGGCACTAGGACTATCTAGGTTACCTAGCAGGCACTTGGATTATGGAGGATCCCTAGCGGGCAGTTTGACTATCTAGGTTACCTAGCAGGCACTTGGACTATGTAGGTTAAGTAGCGGACACTTGCCGGATCTAGGTTAACTAGAGGGCCCTTGCACTATGTAGGTTAACTAACGGGCCCATGGATTATGTAGGTTTACTAGCAGGCACCTGGACTATTTAGGTTAACTAGCAGGCACTTGGACTATGTAGTTTCCCTAGCGGGCATTTGGACTATCTAGGTTCCCTAACGAGCACTTGGACTATGTAGGTTAACTAGCAGACACTTGGACGATCTAGGTCAACTAGCGGGTACTTGGACTATGTAGGTTAACTAGCGGGCCCTTGGACTATGTAGATTGACTAGCGGCACTTGGAGTATCTACTTTAACTAGCGGGCCCTTGGACTATGTAGGTTCCCTAGCGGACATTTGGACTATGTATGTTCCCTAGCGTGCACTTGGACTATGTATGTACCCTATGGACACTTGAACTATGTAAGTTAACTACCGGGCACTTGGACTATGTAGGTTAACTAGCGGGCCCTTGGACTACGTAGGTTAACTAGCGGACACTTGGACTATGTAGGTTAACTAGCGGGCACTTGGACTATGTAGGTTAAGTAGCAGACACTTGCACTATGTAGGTTACCTAGCGGGCACTTGGACTGTGAAGGTTAACTTGCAGGCCCTTGGACTATGTACATACCCCAGCGTGCACTTGGACTATCTAGGTTACATAGTGGGCACTTGGACTATCTAGGTTAACTAACGGGCACCAGGACTATCTAGGTTAACTAGCGGGCACTTGGACTATCTAGGTTAACCAGCGGGCACTTGGACTATGTAGTTTCCCTAGCGGGCATTTGGACTATTTAGGTTACCAAGGGGGCTCTTGGACTATGTAGGTTTCCTAGCGAGCACTTGTACTATCTAGGTTACCTAGCGGGCACTTGGACTATGTAGGTTAACTAGCGGGCACTTGGACTATCTAGGTTTCCTAGCTGGCAATTGGACTATGTACATACCCTAGTGCGCACTTGGACTATCTAGGTTACCTAGCGGGCACTTGGACTATGTACGTCCCCTAGTGGGCACTTGGACTATCTAGGTTAACTAACGGGCACTAGGACTATCTAGGTTACCTAGCAGGCACTTGGATTATGGAGGATCCCTAGCGGGCAGTTGGACTATCTAGGTTACCTAGCAGGCACTTGGACTATGTAGGTTAACTAGCGGACACTTGCACGTTCTAGGTTAACTAGCGGGCCCTTGCACTATGTAGGTTAACTAACGGGCCCATGGATTATGCAGGTTTACTAGCAGGCACTTGGACTATCTAGGTTAACTAGCGGGCACTTGGACTATGTAGTTTCCCTAGCAGGCATTTGGACTAGTTAGGTTACCAAGCGGGCACTTGGACTATGTAGGTTACCTAGCGAGCACTTGGACTATCTAGGTTACCTAGCAGGCACTTTGACTATCTAGGTTAACTAACGGGCACTTGGACTGTGTAGGTTGCCTAGTGGCCATTTGGACTATGTAGGTTCCCTAGCGGGCACTTGGATTATGTAGGTTCCCTATTGGGCACTTGGACTATGTAGGTTAACTAGCGGGCACTTGGACTGTCTAGGTTCCTAGCGGACGTTTGGATTATCTAGGTTTACGAACGGGCACTTGGACTATGTAGGTTACCTAGCCGCCACTTGGACTATCTATGTTAGCTAACAGGCACTTGGACTATCTAGGTTCCCTAGCGGGCACTTGTCTAGGATACCTAGCTGGCACTTGGACTATGTAGGTCAACTAGCGGGCCCTTGGACTACCTAGGTTAGCTAACGGGCACTTAGATTATGTAGGATAACTAGCGGGGACTTGGAATATGTAGGTTAATTAGTGGGCCCAAGGACTGTGTAGGTTTACTAGCGGGCCCTTGGACTCTTTAGGTTCCCTAAAGGGCACTTGGACTATCTAGGTGACCGAACGGGCACTTGGACTATCTATGTTACCTAGCGGGCACTTGGACTATGTAGGCTAACAAGGGGGCCCTTGGACGATCTAGGTTACCTAGCGGGTACTTGAACTATCTAGGTTAACTAGCGGGCACTTGGACTATGTAGGTCAACTAGCGGGCCCTTGGACTATCTAGGTTAGCTAACTGGCACTTGGACTATGTAGGTTAACTAGTGGACACTTGGACTATCTAGGTTTCCTAGCTGGCACTTGGACTATGTACATACTCTAGTGCGCACTTGGACTATCTAGGTTACCTAGCGGGCACTTGGACTATGTACGTCCCCTAGTGGGCACTTGGACTATCTAGGTTAACTAACGGGCACTAGGACTATCTAGGTTACCTAGCAGGCACTTGGATTA
Source organism: Tenrec ecaudatus (assembly GCF_050624435.1). Lineage (NCBI taxonomy): Eukaryota > Metazoa > Chordata > Mammalia > Afrosoricida > Tenrecidae > Tenrec > Tenrec ecaudatus. The sequence goes on from NW_027457627.1 coordinate 2,424,200, forward strand.
TGGAGGATCCCTAGCGGGCAGTTTGACTATCTAGGTTACCTAGCAGGCACTTGGACTATGTAGGTTAAGTAGCGGACACTTGCCGGATCTAGGTTAACTAGAGGGCCCTTGCACTATGTAGGTTAACTAACGGGCCCATGGATTATGTAGGTTTACTAGCAGGCACCTGGACTATTTAGGTTAACTAGCAGGCACTTGGACTATGTAGTTTCCCTAGCGGGCATTTGGACTATCTAGGTTCCCTAACGAGCACTTGGACTATGTAGGTTAACTAGCAGACACTTGGACGATCTAGGTCAACTAGCGGGTACTTGGACTATGTAGGTTAACTAGCGGGCCCTTGGACTATGTAGATTGACTAGCGGCACTTGGAGTATCTACTTTAACTAGCGGGCCCTTGGACTATGTAGGTTCCCTAGCGGACATTTGGACTATGTATGTTCCCTAGCGTGCACTTGGACTATGTATGTACCCTATGGACACTTGAACTATGTAAGTTAACTACCGGGCACTTGGACTATGTAGGTTAACTAGCGGGCCCTTGGACTACGTAGGTTAACTAGCGGACACTTGGACTATGTAGGTTAACTAGCGGGCACTTGGACTATGTAGGTTAAGTAGCAGACACTTGCACTATGTAGGTTACCTAGCGGGCACTTGGACTGTGAAGGTTAACTTGCAGGCCCTTGGACTATGTACATACCCCAGCGTGCACTTGGACTATCTAGGTTACATAGTGGGCACTTGGACTATCTAGGTTAACTAACGGGCACCAGGACTATCTAGGTTAACTAGCGGGCACTTGGACTATCTAGGTTAACCAGCGGGCACTTGGACTATGTAGTTTCCCTAGCGGGCATTTGGACTATTTAGGTTACCAAGGGGGCTCTTGGACTATGTAGGTTTCCTAGCGAGCACTTGTACTATCTAGGTTACCTAGCGGGCACTTGGACTATGTAGGTTAACTAGCGGGCACTTGGACTATCTAGGTTTCCTAGCTGGCAATTGGACTATGTACATACCCTAGTGCGCACTTGGACTATCTAGGTTACCTAGCGGGCACTTGGACTATGTACGTCCCCTAGTGGGCACTTGGACTATCTAGGTTAACTAACGGGCACTAGGACTATCTAGGTTACCTAGCAGGCACTTGGATTATGGAGGATCCCTAGCGGGCAGTTGGACTATCTAGGTTACCTAGCAGGCACTTGGACTATGTAGGTTAACTAGCGGACACTTGCACGTTCTAGGTTAACTAGCGGGCCCTTGCACTATGTAGGTTAACTAACGGGCCCATGGATTATGCAGGTTTACTAGCAGGCACTTGGACTATCTAGGTTAACTAGCGGGCACTTGGACTATGTAGTTTCCCTAGCAGGCATTTGGACTAGTTAGGTTACCAAGCGGGCACTTGGACTATGTAGGTTACCTAGCGAGCACTTGGACTATCTAGGTTACCTAGCAGGCACTTTGACTATCTAGGTTAACTAACGGGCACTTGGACTGTGTAGGTTGCCTAGTGGCCATTTGGACTATGTAGGTTCCCTAGCGGGCACTTGGATTATGTAGGTTCCCTATTGGGCACTTGGACTATGTAGGTTAACTAGCGGGCACTTGGACTGTCTAGGTTCCTAGCGGACGTTTGGATTATCTAGGTTTACGAACGGGCACTTGGACTATGTAGGTTACCTAGCCGCCACTTGGACTATCTATGTTAGCTAACAGGCACTTGGACTATCTAGGTTCCCTAGCGGGCACTTGTCTAGGATACCTAGCTGGCACTTGGACTATGTAGGTCAACTAGCGGGCCCTTGGACTACCTAGGTTAGCTAACGGGCACTTAGATTATGTAGGATAACTAGCGGGGACTTGGAATATGTAGGTTAATTAGTGGGCCCAAGGACTGTGTAGGTTTACTAGCGGGCCCTTGGACTCTTTAGGTTCCCTAAAGGGCACTTGGACTATCTAGGTGACCGAACGGGCACTTGGACTATCTATGTTACCTAGCGGGCACTTGGACTATGTAGGCTAACAAGGGGGCCCTTGGACGATCTAGGTTACCTAGCGGGTACTTGAACTATCTAGGTTAACTAGCGGGCACTTGGACTATGTAGGTCAACTAGCGGGCCCTTGGACTATCTAGGTTAGCTAACTGGCACTTGGACTATGTAGGTTAACTAGTGGACACTTGGACTATCTAGGTTTCCTAGCTGGCACTTGGACTATGTACATACTCTAGTGCGCACTTGGACTATCTAGGTTACCTAGCGGGCACTTGGACTATGTACGTCCCCTAGTGGGCACTTGGACTATCTAGGTTAACTAACGGGCACTAGGACTATCTAGGTTACCTAGCAGGCACTTGGATTATGGAGGATCCCTAGCGGGCAGTTTGACTATCTAGGTTACCTAGCAGGCACTTGGACTATGTAGGTTAAGTAGCGGACACTTGCCGGATCTAGGTTAACTAGAGGGCCCTTGCACTATGTAGGTTAACTAACGGGCCCATGGATTATGTAGGTTTACTAGCAGGCACCTGGACTATTTAGGTTAACTAGCAGGCACTTGGACTATGTAGTTTCCCTAGCGGGCATTTGGACTATCTAGGTTCCCTAACGAGCACTTGGACTATGTAGGTTAACTAGCAGACACTTGGACGATCTAGGTCAACTAGCGGGTACTTGGACTATGTAGGTTAACTAGCGGGCCCTTGGACTATGTAGATTGACTAGCGGCACTTGGAGTATCTACTTTAACTAGCGGGCCCTTGGACTATGTAGGTTCCCTAGCGGACATTTGGACTATGTATGTTCCCTAGCGTGCACTTGGACTATGTATGTACCCTATGGACACTTGAACTATGTAAGTTAACTACCGGGCACTTGGACTATGTAGGTTAACTAGCGGGCCCTTGGACTACGTAGGTTAACTAGCGGACACTTGGACTATGTAGGTTAACTAGCGGGCACTTGGACTATGTAGGTTAAGTAGCAGACACTTGCACTATGTAGGTTACCTAGCGGGCACTTGGACTGTGAAGGTTAACTTGCAGGCCCTTGGACTATGTACATACCCCAGCGTGCACTTGGACTATCTAGGTTACATAGTGGGCACTTGGACTATCTAGGTTAACTAACGGGCACCAGGACTATCTAGGTTAACTAGCGGGCACTTGGACTATCTAGGTTACCTAGCAGGCACTTGGATTATGAAGGATCCCTAGCGGGCACTTGGACTATCTAGGTTTCCTAGCAGGCACTTGCACTATGTACATACCCTAGCGTGTACTAGGACTATCTAGGTTATCTAGCGGGCACTAGGACTATGTACAATCCCTAGTGGGCACTTGGACTATCTAGGGTAACTAACGGGCAATAGGACTATCTAGGTTAACTAGCGGGCACTTGGACTATCAAGGTTACCTAGCAGGCACTTGTATTATTAAGGAACCCTAGCTTGCACTGGGACTATCTAGGTTATGTAGCGGGCACTTGGACTATGTACATTCCCTAGTGGGCACTTGGACTATCTAGGGTAACTAACGGGCACTAGGACTATCTAGGTTAACTAGCGGGCACTTGGACTATCTAGGTTACCTAGCAGGCACTTGGATTATAAAGGATCCCTAGCAGGCACTGGGACAATCTAGGTTATCTAGCGGGCACTTGGACTATGTACATTCCCTAGTGGGCACTTGGACTATCTAGGGTAACTAACGGGCACTAGGACTATCTAGGTTAACTAATGGGCACATGGACAATCTAGGTTACCTAGCAGGCACTTGGATTATGAAGAATCCCTAGCGGGAACTTGGACTATCTAGGTTAACTAGCGGGCACTTGGAATATGTAGGTTAACTAGCGGACACTTGGACTATGTAGGTTAACAAGCGGTCACTTGGACTATCTAGGTTACCTAGCGGGCAATTGGACTATCTGGGTTACCTAGCGGGCCCTTGGACTATGTAGGTAACCTTGCAGGCACTTGGAATGTCTAGGTTACCTAGCGGGCACTTTGACTATCTAGGTTAACTAGCGGGCACTTGGACTATGTAGGTTACCTAGCGGGCACTTGGACTATATAGGTTACCTAGTGGGCACTTGGACTATCTAGGTTAACGAACGGGCACTTGGACTATCTAGGTTATCTAGCGGGCACTTGGAGTATGTACGTCCCCTAGTAGGCAATTGGACTATCTAGGTTAACTAACGGGCACTAGGTCTATCTAGGTTAACTAGCGGGCACTTGCACGATCTAGGTTAACTAGCGGTCCCTTGCACTATGTAGGTTATTAGCGGGCCCATGGATTATGTAGGTTTACTAGCAGGCACTTGGACTATCTAGGTTAACCAGCGGGCACTTGGAATATGTAGTTTCCCTAGCGGGCATTTGGACTATTTAGGTTACCAAGGGGGCTCTTGGATTTTGTAGGTTTCCTAGCGAGCACTTGTACTATCTAGGTTACCTAGCGGGCACTTGGACTATGTAGGTTAACTAGCGGGCACTTGGACTATGTAGGTTAACTAGCGGGCACTTGGACTATGTAGGCTAACTAGGGGGCCCTTGGACGATCTAGGTTACCTAGCGGTTACTTGAACTATCTAGGTTAACTAGCGGGCACTTGGACTATGTAGGTCAACGAGCGGGCTCTTGGACTATCTAAGTTAGCTAACTGGCACTTTGACTATGTAGGTTAACTAGCGTGCCCTGGACTATCTAGGTTTCCTAGCTGGCACTTGGACTATGTACATACTCTAGTGCGCACTTGGACTATCTAGGTTACCTAGCGGGCACTTGGACTATGTACGTCCCCTAGTGGGCACTTGGACTATCTAGGTTAACTAACGGGCACTAGGACTATCTAGGTTACCTAGCAGGCACTTGGATTATGGAGGATCCCTAGCGGGCAGTTGGACTATCTAGGTTACCTAGCAGGCACTTGGACTATGTAGGTTAACTAGCGGACACTTGCCCGATCTAGGTTAACTAGAGGGCCCTTGCACTATGTAGGTTAACTAACGGGCCCATGGATTATGTAGGTTTACTAGCAGGCACCTGGACTATCTAGGTTAACTAGCAGGCACTTGGACTATGTAGTTTCCCTAGCGGGCATTTGGTCTATCTAGGTTCCCTAACGAGCACTAGGACTATGTAGGTTAACTAGCAGACACTTGGACGATCTAGGTCAACTAGCGGGTACTTGGACTATGTAGGTTAACTAACGTGCCCTTGGACTATGTAGATTGACTAGCGGCACTTGGACTATCTTCGTTAACTAGCAGGCCCTTGGACTATGTAGGTTCCCTAGCGGACATTTGGACTATGTATGTTCCCTAGCATGCACTTGGACTATGTATGTACCCTACGGACACTTGAACTATGTAAGTTAACTACCGGGCCCTTGGACTATGTAGGTTAACTAGCGGGCCCTTGGACTACGTAGGTTACCTAGCGGGCACTTGGACTGTGAAGGTTAACTTGCAGGCCCTTGGACTATGTACATACCCCAGCGCGCACTTGGACTATCTAGGTTACATAGTGGGCACTTGGACTATCTAGGTTAACTAACGGGCACCAGGACTATCTAGGTTAACTAGCGAGCACTTGGACTATCTAGGTTACCTAGCAGGCACTTGGATTATGAAGGATCCCTAGAGGGCACTTGGACTATCTAGGTTTCCTAGCAGGCACTTGCACTATGTACATACCCTAGCGTGTACTGGGACTATCTAGGTTATCTAGCGGGCACTTGGACTATGTACATTCCCTAGTGGGCACTTGGATTATCTAGGGTAACTAATGGGCACTAGGACTATCTAGGTTAACTAGCGGGCACTTGGACTATCAAGGTTAGCTAGCAGGCACTTGGATTATGAAGGATCCCTAGCGGGCACTTGGACTATCTAGGTTTCCTAGCAGGCACTTGGACTATGTACATACCCTAGGGTGCACTGGGACTATCTAGGTTATCTAGCGGGCACTTGGACTATGTACATTCCCAAGTGGGCACTTGGACTATCTAGGGTAACTAACGGGCCTTAGGACTATCTAGGTTAACTAGCGGGCACTTGGACTATCTAGGTTACCTAGCAGGCACTTGGATTGTGAAGGATCCCTAGCATGCACTGGGACTATCTAGGTTATCTAGCGGGCACTTGGACTATGTACATTCCTTAGTGCGCACTTGGACTATCTAGGGTAACTAACGGGCACTAGGACTATCTAGGTTAACTAATGGGCACAAGGACTATCTAGGTTACCTAGCAGGCACTTGGATTATGAAGAATCCTTAGCGGGAACTTGGACTATCTAGGTTAACTAGCGGGCACTTGGAATATGTAGGTTAACTAGCGGACACTTGGACTATGTAGGTTAACTAGCGGTCATTTGGACTATCTAGGTTACCTAGCGGGCAATTGGACTATCTGGGTTACCTAGCGGGCCCTTGGACTATGTATGTAACCTTGCAGGCACTTGGAATGTCTAGGCTACCTAGCGGGCACTTTGACTATCTAGGTTAACGAACGGGCACTTGGACTATGTAGGTTACCTAGCGGGCACTTGGACTATGTAGGTTACCTAGTGGGCACTTGGAATATCTAGGTTAACGAACGGGCACATGGACTATCTAGGTTATCTAGCGGGCACTTGGACTATGTACGTCCCCTAGTAGGCAATTGGACTATCTAGGTTAACTAACGGGCACTAGGACTATCTAGGTTAACTAGCGGGCACTTGCACGATCTATGTTAACTAGCGGTCCCTTGCACTATGTAGGTTATTAGCGGGCCCATGGATTATGTAGGTTTACTAGCAGGCACTTGGACTATCTAGGTTAACCAGCGGGCATTTGGACTATGTAGTTTCCCTAGCGGGCATTTGGACTATTTAGGTTACCAAGGGGGCTCTTGGACTATGTAGGTTTCCTAGCGAGCACTTGTACTATCTAGGTTACCAACGGGCACTTGGACTATGTAGGTTAACTAGCGGGCACTTGGACTATCTAGGTTTCCTAGCTGGCACTTGGACTATATACATACCCTAGTGGGCACTTGGACTATCTAGGTTAACTAACGGGCACTAGTACTATCTAGGTTACCTAGCAGGCACTTGGATTATGGAGGATCCCTAGCGGGCAGTTGGACTATCTAGGTTACCTAGCAGGCACTTGGACTATGTAGGTTAACTAGCGGACACTTGCACGTTCTAGGTTAACTAGCGGGCCCTTGCACTATGTAGGTTAACTAACGGGCCCATGGATTATGTAGGTTTACTAGCAGGCAATTGGACTATCTAGGTAAACTAGCGGGCACTTGGATTATGTAGTTTCCCTAGCAGGCATTTGGACTAGTTAGGTTACCAAGCGGGCTTTGGACTATGTAGGTTACGTAACGAACCCTTGGACTATCTAGGTTACCTAGCAGGCACTTTGACTATCTAGGTTAACTAACGGGCACTTGGACTGTGTAGGTTGCCTAGTGGACATTTGGACTATGTAGGTTCCCTAGCGGGCACTTGGATTATGTAGGTTCCCTATCGGGCACTTGGACTATGTAGGTTAACTAGCGGGCACTTGGACTGTCTAGGTTCCTAGCGGGCATTTGGATTATCTAGGTTAACGAACGGGCACTTGGACTATGTAGGTTACCTAGCCGCCACTTGGACTATCTATGTTAGCTAACAGGCACTTGGACTATCTAGGTTCCCTAGCGGGCACTTGTCTAGCATACCTAGCTGGCACTTGGACTATGTAGGTCAACTAGCGGGCCCTTGGACTACCTAGGTTAGCTAACGGGCACTTAGATTATGTAGGTTAACTAGCGGGCACTTGGAATATGTAGGTTAATTAGTGGGCCCATGGACTGTGTAGGTTTACTAGCTTGCCCTTGGACTCTTTAGGTTCCCTAAAGGGCACTTGGACTATCTAGGTGACCGAACGGGCACTTGGACTATCAAAGGATACCTAGCGGGCACTTGGACTATGTAGGCTAACTAGGGGGCCCTGGGACGATCTAGGTTACCTAGCGGGTACTTGAACTATCTAGGTTAACTAGCGGGCACTTGGACTATGTAGGTCAACTAGCGGGCCCTTGGACTATCTAGGTTAGCTAACTGGCTCTTGAACTATGTAGGTTAACTAGTGGACACTTGGACTATCTATGTTTCCTAGCTGGCACTAGGACTATGTACATACCCTAGTGCACACTTGGACTATCTAGGTTACCTAGCGGGCACTTGGACTATGTACGTCCACTAGTGGGCACTTGGACTACCTAGGTTAACTAACGGGCACTAGGACTATCTAGGTTACCTAGCAGGCACTTGGATTATGGAGGATCCCTAGCGGGCAGTTGGACTATCTAGGTTACCTAGCAGGCACTTGGACTATGTAGGTTAACTAGCGGACAATTGCCTGATCTAGGTTAACTAGAGGGCCCTTGCACTATGTAGGTTAACTAACGGGCCCATGGATTATGTAGGTTTACTAGCAGGCACTTGGACTATCTAGGTTAACGAGCCGGCACTTGGACTATGTAGTTTCCCTAGCGGGCATTTGGACTATTTAGGTTACCAAGCGGGCACTTGGACTATGTAGGTTACCTAGCGAGCACTTGGACTATCTAGGTTACCTAGCAGGCACTTTGACTATGTAGGTTAACTAACGGGCACTTGGACTGTGTAGGTTGCCTAGCGGGCATTTGGACTATGTAGGTTCCCTAGCGGGCACTTGGATTATGTAGGTTCCCTATCGGGCACTTGGACTATGTAGGTTAACTAGCGGGCACTTGGACTGTCTAGGTTACCTAGCGGGCGTTTGGATTATCTAGGATAACGAACGGGCACTTGGACTATGTAGGTTTCGTAGCCGCCACTTGGACTATCTATGTTAGCTAACAGGCACTTGGACTATCTAGGTTCCCTAGCGGGCACTTGTCTAGGATACCTAGCTGGCACTTGGACTATGTAGGTCAACTAGCGGACCCTAGGACTACCTAGGTTAGCTAACGGGCACTTAGATTATGTAGGTTAACTAGCGGGCACTTGGAATATGTAGGTTAATTAGTGGGCCCATGGACTGTGTAGGTTTACTAGCGGGCCCTTGGACTCTTTAGGTTCCCAACAGGGCACTTGGACTATCTGGGTGACCGAACGGGCACTTGGACTATCTATGTTACGTAGCGGGCACTTGGACTATGTAGGCTAACTAGGGGCCCCTTGGACGATCTAGGTTACCTAGCGGGTACTTGAACTATCTTGGTTAACTAGCGGACACTTGCACTATCTAGGTTACCTAGCGGGCACTTGGACTATGTACGTTCCCTAGCGGGCACTTGGACTATCTATGCTAACTAGCGGGCACATGGACTATCTAGGTTAACTAGCGTGCACTTGGACTATGTAGGTTACCTAGCAGGCACTTGGAGTATCTAGGTTAACTAGCGGGCACTTGGACTATCTAGGTTAACTAGCGTGCCCTGGACTATCTAGGTTACGTAGCGGGAACTTGGTATGTAGGTTAACTAGTGGGCACTTGGACTATGTAGGTTAACTAGAGGATACTTGGACTATCTAGGTTAACTAGCGGGCCCTTGGACTATGTAGGTTAACTAGCGGGCACATGTACTATATAGGTTACCTAGCGGGCACTTGGACTATGTAGCTTACCTAGTGGGCACTTGGACTATCTAGGTTAACGAACGGACACTTGGATTATCTAGGTTATCTAGCGGGCACTTGGACTATGTACGTCCCCTAGTGGGCACTTGGACTATCTAGGTTAACTAACGGGCACTTGGACAATGTAGGGTAACAAGCGGACTCTTGCACGATCTAGGTTAACTAGCGGGTCCTTGCACTATGTAGGTTATTAGCGGGCCCATGGATTATGTAGGTTTAATAGCAGGCACTTGGACTATCTAGGTTAAACAGCGGTCACTTGGACTATGTAGTTTCCCTAGCGGGCATTTGGACTAATTAGGTTACCAAGGGGTCTCTTGGACTATGTAGGTTTCCTAGCGAGCACTTGTACTATCTAGGTTACCTAGCGGGCACTTGGACTATGTAGGTTAACAAGCGGGCACTTGGACTATCTAGGTTTCCTAGCTGGCACTTGGACTATGTACATACCCTAGTGCGCATTTGGACTATCTAGGTTACGTAGTGGGCACTTGGACTATGTACGTCCCCTAGTGGGCACTTGGACTATCTAGGATAACTAACGGGCACTTGGACTATCTAGGTTACATAGCAGGCACTTGGATTATGGAGGATCACTAGCGGGCAGTTGGACTATCTAGGTTACCTAGCAGGCACTTGGACTATGTAGGTTAACTAGCGGACACTTGCACGCTCTAGGTTAACTAGCAGGCCCTTGCACTATGTAGGTTAACTAACGGGCCCATGGATTATGTAGGTTTACTAGCAGGCACTTGGAATATCTAGGTTAACTAGCGGGCACTTGGACTATGTAGTTTCCCTAGCAGGCATTTGGACTAGTTAGGTTACCAAGCGGGCACTTGGACTATGTAGGCTACCTAGCGAGCACTTGGACTATCTAGGTTACCTAGCAGGCACTTTGACTATCTAGGTTAACTAACGGGCACTTGGACTGTGTAGGTTGCCTAGCGGGCATTTGGACTATGTAGGTTCCCTATCGGGCACTTTGATTATGTAGGTTCCCTATCGGGCACTTGGAATATGTAGGTTAACTAGGGGACACTTGGACTGTCTAGGTTACCTAGCGGCCGTTTGGATTATCTAGGTTAACGAACGGGCACTTGGACTATGTAGGTTACCTAGCCGCCACTTGGACTATCTATGTTAGCTAACAGGCACTTGGACTATCTAGGTTCCCTAGCGGGCACTTGTCTAGGATACCTAGCTGGCACTTGGACTATGTAGGTCAACTAGCGGGCCGTTGGACTACCTAGGTTAGCTAACGGGCACTTAGATTACGTAGGTTAACTAGCGGGCACTTGGAATATGTAGGTTAATTAGTGGGCCCAAGGACTGTGTAGGTTTACTAGCGGGCCTTTGGACTCTTTAGGTTCCCTAAAGGGCACTTGGACTATCTGGGTGACCGAATTGGCACTTGGACTATCTAGGTTACCTAGTGGGCACTTGGATTATGTAGGCTAACTAGGGGGCCCTTGGACGATCTAGGTTACCTAGCGGGTACTTGAACTATCTAGGTTAACTAGCGGGCACTTGGACTATGTAGATCAACTAGCGGGCCCTTGGACTAGCTTGGTTAGCTAACTGGCACTTGGATTATGTAGGTTAACTAGCGGACACTTGGACTATCTAGGTTAACTAGCGGGCACTTGGACTATCTAGGTTAACTAGCGTGCACTTGGACTATGTAGGATCCCTATCGGACATTTGGACTACTTAGGTTAAGTACCGGGCACTTGGACTATCTAGGTCAACTAGCGGGCCCTTGTACTATGTAGGTTAACTAGCGAGCACTTGGACTATCTAGGTTAACTAGCAGACCTTGGACTACGTATGTCAACTAGCGAACCCTTGGACTATGTAGGTTCCTTAGCGGGCACTTGGACTATGTACGTTAACTAGCGTGCCCTGGACTATCTAGGTCACGTAGCGGGAACTTGGTATGTAGGTTAACTAGCGGACACTGGGACTATGTAGGTTAACTAGAGGATACTTGGACTATCTAGGTTAACGAACGGGCACTTGGACTATCTAGGTTACCTAGCGGGCACTTGGACTATGTAGGATCCCTATCGAACATTTGGACTACTTAGGTTACCTAGCGGGCACTTGGACTATCTAGGTTAACTAACGAGCACTTGGACTATGTAGGTTACCTAGCGTGCACTTGGACTATGTAGGATCCCTATCGGACATTTGGACTACTTAGGTTAAGTAGCGGGCACTTGGACTATCTATGTCAACTAGCTGGCCCTTGTACTATGTAGGTTAACTAGCGAGCACTTGGACTATCTAGGTTAACTAGCAGACCTTGGACTACGTAGGTCAACTAGCGAACCCTTGGACTATGTAGGTTAACTAGCGGGCACTTGGACGATCTAGGTTAACTAGAGGACACTTGGACTATCTAGGTTAACTAGCATGCACTTGGACTATCTAGGTTAACTAGTGGGCACTTGGACGATCTAGGTTAACTAGAGGACACTTGGACTATCTAGGTTAACTAGCATGCACTTGGACTATCTAGGTTAACTAGTGGGCACTTGGATGATCAATGTTAACTAGCGGGCACATGGACTATCTAGGTTAGCTAACGGGCACTTGGACTAAGTACGTCCCCCAGTGGGCACATGGACTATCTAGATTAACTAACGGGCACTAGGACTATCTAGGTTAACTAGCGGGCACTTGGACTATCTAGGTTACCTAGCAGGCACTTGGACTATGAATGTCCCTAGCGGGCAATTGGATTATCTAGGATACCTAGCGGGCACTTGGACTATGTAGGTCAACTAGCGGGCCCTTAGACTATCTAGGTTAGCTAACTGGCACTTGCACTATGTAGGTTAACTAGCGGACACTTGGACTATCTAGGTTAACTAGCGTGCACTTGGACTATGTAGGCTACCTAGCAGGCACTTGGACTATCTAAGTTAACTAGCGGGCACTTGGACTATCTAGGTTAACTAGCGGGCTCTTGCTCTATGTAGGTTAACTAGCGGGCCCATTGACTATGTAGGTTAACTAGCGGGCACTTGGACTATGTACGTTCCCTAGCGGGCACTTGGAATATCTATGTTAACTATCGGGCACGTGGAATATGTAGGTTAACTAGCGGACACTTGCACTATGTAGGTTACCTAGCAGGCACTTGGACTATCTAGATTAACTAACGGGCACTAGGACTATCTAGGTTAACTAGCGGGCACTTGGACTATCTAGGTTACCTAGCTGCCACTTGGACTATGAAGGTTCCCTAGCGGGCAATTGGATTATCTAGGTTACCTAGCGGGCAATTGGACTATGTAGGTCAACTAGCGGACACTTGCACGATCTAGGTTAACTAGCGGGCTCTTGCTCTATGTAGGTTAACTAGCGGGCCCATTGACTATGTAGGTTAACAAGCGGGTACTTGGACTATGTACGTTCCCTAGCGGGCACTTGGAATATCTATGTTAACTATCGGGCACGTGGAATATGTAGGTTAACTAGCCGACACTTGCACTATGTAGGTTACCTAGCAGGCACTTGGACTATCTAGGTTAATTAGCGGGCACTTGGACTATCTAGGTTAACTACCGTGCACTTGGACTATGTAGGTTCCTTAGCGGGCACTTGGACTATGTATGTTAACTAGCGTGCCCTTGGACTATTTAGGTTACGTAGCGGGCACTTGGTATGTAGGTTAACTAGCGGGCACTTGGACTATCTAGGTTAACTAGCGGGCCCTTGGACTATCTAGGTTACCTAGCAGGCACTTGGACTATGTAGGTTACCTAGTGGGCACTTGGACTATCTAGGTTAACGAACGGGCACTTGCCCTTCTAGGTTAACGAACGGGCACTTGGTCTATGTAGGTTGCTTACCGGGCACTTGGACTATCTAGGTTAGGTAATGGGCACTTGGACGATGTAGGTTACCTAGCGGGAACTTGGACAATGTAAGTTACCTAGCGGGCACTTGGACTATCTAGGTTACCTAACGTGCACTTTGACTATCTAGGTTACATAGCGGGCACTTGGAATATGTAGGTTAACTAGCGAGCACTTGGACTCTACGTTACCTAGCGGGCACTTGGAATATCTAGGTTACCAGCGGGCACTTCGACAGTCTAGGTTACCTATCGGGCACTTGGACTATCTAGGTTAACGAACGGGCACTTTGACTATCTAGGTTACATAGCGGGCACTTGGAATATGTAGGATCCCTATCGGACATTTGGACTACTTAGGTTACCTAGCGGGCACTTGGACTATCTAGGTTAACTAGCGAGCACTTGGACTATCTAGGTTACCTAGCGGACCTTGGACTACTTAGGTCAACTAGCGGGCCCTTGGACTATGTAGGTTAACTAGCGGGCACTTGGACGATCTAGGTTAACTAGAGGGCACTTGGCCTATCTAGGTTAACTAGCATGCACTTGGACTATCTAGGTTAACTAGCGGGCACTTGGATGATCAATGTTAACTAGCGGACACTTGGACTATCTAGGTTAGCTAACGGGCACTTGGACTAAGTACGTCCCCTAGTGGGCACATGGACTATCTTCATTAACTAACGGGCACTAGGACAATCTACGTTAACTAGCCGGCACTTGGACTATCTAGGTTACCTAGCTGGCACTTGGACTATGAATGTTTCCTAGCGGGCAATTGGATTACCTAGGTTACCTAGAGGGCACTTGGACTATGTAGGTAAACTAGCGGGCCCTTGGACTATCTAGGTTAGCTAACTGGTACTTGGACTATGTAGGTTAACTAGCGGACACTTGCACGATCTAGGTTAACTAGCGGGCTCTTGCACTATGTATGTTAACTAGTGGGCCCATTGACTATGTAGGTTAACTAGCGGGCACTTGGATTATCTAGGTTACCCAGTGGGCACTTGGACTATGTAGGTTCCCTAGCGGGCATTTGGACTATATAGATAACCTAGCGGGCACTTAGACTCTAGGGTACCTAGGGGGAACCTGGACTATCTAGGTTACCTAGCTGGCACTTGAACTATCTACGTTACCTAGCGGGTTCTTGGAGTATGTAGTTTACTTAGCGGGCTGTTGGACTATCTAGGTTACCAAGTGGGAAATTGGACTATCTAGGTTAACTAATGGGCACTTGGACTATGTAGGTTCCCAATCGGGCACTTGGAGAATGTAGGTTAACTAGGGGGCACTAGGACTATGTTGGTTACCTAGCGGGCCCTTGGACTATCTAGGTTACCTAGCGGGCATTTGGACTATGTAGGCTCACTAGCGGGCCTTTGGACTATATAGATTACCTAGCGGGCACTTAGACTTTGTAGGTTACCTTGCGGGCACTTGGACTATCTAGGTTACCTAGCTGGCACTTGAAATATCTACGTTATCTAGCGGGTTTTTGGAATATGTAGGTTACCTAGCGGGCTGTTGGACTATCTAGGTTACCTAACGGGCACTTGGACTATATAGGTTCCCTAGCGGGCACTTGGACTATGTATGTTCCCTACGGACACTTGAACTATGTAAGTTAACTACCAGGCACTTGGACTATGTAGGTTAACTAGCGGGCCCTTGGACTGTCTAGGTTACCTAGCGGGCTGTTGGACTATCTAGGTTACCTGGCGGGCACATGGACTATGTACGTTCCCTAGCGGGCCCTTGGACTATCTATGTTAACTAGCGGGCACTTTGACTATGTAGGTTAACTAGGGGACACTTGCACTATGTAGGTTACCTAGCGGCACTTGGACTATCTAGGTTAACTAGGCGACACTTGGACTATCTTGGTTAACTAGCGTGCACTTGGACTATGTAGCTTCCTTAGCGGGCACTTGGACTATCTAGTTTACCTAGCGGGCACATGGACTATGTAGGTTAACTAGCGAGCACTTGGACTCTAGTTTACCTAGCGAGCACTTGGACTATCTAGGTTAACGAACAGGCACTTGGACTATATAGGTAACCTAGCGGGCACTTGGACTATCTAGGTTACCTAACGTGCACTTTGACTATCTAGGTTACATAGCGGGCACTTGGAATATGTAGGTTAACTAGCGAGCACTTGGACTCTTCGTTACCTAGCGAGCACTTGGAATATCTAGGTTACCAGCGGGCACTTCGACAGTCTAGGTTACCTATCGGGCACTTGGACTATCTAGGTTAACGAACGGGCACTTGGACTATGTAGGTTACCTAGCGGGCACTTGGACTATGTAGGATCCCTATCGGACATTTGGACTACTTAGGTTACCTAGCGGGCACTTGGACTATCTAGGTTACCTAGCGAGCACTTGGACTATCTAGGTTAACTAGCGGACCTTGGACTACTTAGGTCACCTAGCGGGCCCTTGGACTATGTAGGTTAACTATCGGGCACTTGGACGATCTAGGTTAACTAGAGGGCACTTGGCTTATCTAGGTTAACTAGCATGCACTTCGACTATCTAGGTTAACTAGCGGGCACTTGGATGATCAAAGTTAACTAGCGGACACTTGGACTATCTAGGTTAGCTAACGGGCACTTGGACTAAGTACGTCCCCTAGTGGGCACATGGACTATCTAGATTAACTAACGGGCACTAGGACAATCTAGGTTAACTAGCCGGCACTTGGACTATCTAGGTTACCTAGCTGGCACTTGGACTATGAATGTTTCCTAGCGGGCAATTGGATTATCTAGGTTACCTAGCGGGCACTTGGACTATGTAGGTAAACTAGCGGGCCCTTGGACTATCTAGGTTAGCTAACTGGCACTTGGACTATGTAGGTTATCTAGCAGACACTTGCACGATCTAGGTTAACTAGCGGGCTCTTGCACTATGTAGGTTAACTAGCGGGCCCATTGACTATGTAGGTTAACTAGCGGGCACTTGGATTATCTAGGTTACCTAGCGGGCACTTGGACTATGTAGGTTCCCTAGCGGGCATTTGGACTATATAGATAACCTAGCGGGCACTTAGACTCTGTAGGGTACCTAGCGGGCACTTGGACTATCTAGGTTACCTAGCTGGCACTTGAACTATCTACGTTACCTAGCGGGTTCTTGGAGTATGTAGGTTTCTTAGCGGGCTGTTGGACTATCTAGGTTACCAAGTGGGCACTTGGACTATCTAGGTTAACTAATGGGCACTTGGACTATGTAGGTTCCCTATCGGGCACTTGGAGAATGTAGGTTAACTAGGGGGCACTAGGACTATGTAGGTTACCTAGCGGGCCCATGGACTATCTAGGTTACCTAGCGGGCATTTGGACTATGTAGGCTCACTAGCGGGCCTTTGGACTATATAGATAAAATAGCGGGCGCTTAGACTTTGTAGGTTACCTAGCGGGCACTTGGACTATCTAGGTTACCTAGCTGGCACTTGAAATATCTACGTTACCTAGCGGGTTCTTGGAATATGTAGGTTACCTAGCGGACTGTTGGACAATCTAGGTTACCTAACGGGCACTTGGACTATCTAAGTTAACTAACGGGCAATTGGACTATGTAGGTTCCCTAGCGGGCCCTTAGACTATGTAAGTTCCCTAGCGGGCACTTGGACTATGTGGGTTCCCTAGCGGGCATTTGGACTATCTAGGTTACCTAACGGGCACTTGGACTATATAGGTTCCCTAGCGGGCACTTGGACTGTGTATGTTCCCTACGGACACTTGAACTATGTAAGTTAACTACCAGGCACTTGGACTATGTAGGTTAACTAGCGGGCCCTTGGACTGTCTAGGTTACCTAGCGGGCTGTTGGACTAACTAGGTTACCTGGCGGGCAGTTGGACTATGTATGTTCCCTAGCGGGCACTTGGACTATCTAGGTTAACGAACAGGCACTTGGACTATATAGGTAACCTAGCGGGCACTTGGACAGTCTAGGTTACCTAGCGGGCACTTGGACTATCTAGGTTAACGAACGGGCACTTGGACTATCCAGGTTAACTAGGGGACACTTGGACTATCTTGGTTAACTAGCGTGCACTTGGACTATGTAGCTTCCTTAGCGTGCACTTGGACTATCTAGTTTACTTAGCGGGCACATGGACTATGTAGGTTAACTAGCGAGCACTTGGACTCTAGTTTACCTAGCGGGCACTTGGACTATCTAGGTTACCTAGCGGGCCCTTGGTCTATGTAGGTTTCCTAGCGGGCACTTGGACTATCTAGGTTAACGAACAGGCACTTGGACTATATAGGTAACCTAGCGTGCACTTGGACAGTCTAGGTTACCTAGCGGGCACTTGGACTATCTAGGTTAACGAACGGGCACTTGGACTATGTAGGTTACCTAGCGGGCACTTGGACTATGTAGGATCCCTATCGGACATTTGGACTACTTAGGTTACCTAGCGGGCACTTGGACTATCTAGGTTACCTAGCGAGCACTTGGACTATCTAGGTTAACTAGCGGACCTTAGACTACTTAGGTCACCTAGCGGGCCCTTGGACTATGTAGGTTAACTATCGGGCACTTGGACGATCTAGGTTACCTAGCGGGCACTTGGATTATCTAGGTCAACTAGCGGGCCCTTGTACTATGTAGGTTAACTAGCGAGCACTTGGACTATCTAGGATAACTAGCGGACCTTGAACTACGTAGGTTTAACTAGCGGGCCCTTGGACTATGTAGGTTAACTAGTGGGCACTTGGACGATCTAGGTTAACTAGAGGGCACTTGGACTATCTAGGTTAACTAGCATGCACTTGGACTATCTAAGATAAATAGCGGGCAATTGGATGATCAATGTTAACTAGCGGGCACTTGGACTATCTAGGTTAGCTAACGGGCACTTGGATTAAGTACGTCCCCAAGTGGGCACTTGAACTATCTAGGTTAACTAACGAGCACTAGGACTATCTAGGTTAACTAGCGGGCACTTGGACTATCTAGGTTACCTAGCTGGCACTTGGACTATGAATGTCCCTAGCGGGCACTTGGATTATCTAGGTTACCTAGCGGGCACTTGGACTATATAGGTCAACTAGCGGGCCCTTGGACTATCTAGGTTAGCTAAGTGGCACTTGGACTATGTAGGTTAACTAGCGGACACTTGCACGATCTAGGTTAACTAGCGGGCTCTTGAACTATGTAGTTTAACTAGCGGGCACTTGGACTATGTAGGTAAAGTAGCAGACACTTGCACTATGTAGGTTACCTAGCGGGCACTTGGACTGTGAAGGTTAACTTGCAGGCCCTTGGACTATGTACATACCCCAGCGTGCACTTGGACTATCTAGGTTACATAGTGGGCACTTGGACTATCTAGGTTAACTAACGGGCACCAGGACTATCTAGGTTAACTAGCGGGCACTTGGACTATCTAGGTTAACCAGCGGGCACTTGGACTATGTAGTTTCCCTAGCGGGCATTTGGACTATTTAGGTTACCAAGGGGGCTCTTGGACTATGTAGGTTTCCTAGCGAGCACTTGTACTATCTAGGTTACCTAGCGGGCACTTGGACTATGTAGGTTAACTAGCGGGCACTTGGACTATCTAGGTTTCCTAGCTGGCAATTGGACTATGTACATACCCTAGTGCGCACTTGGACTATCTAGGTTACCTAGCGGGCACTTGGACTATGTACGTCCCCTAGTGGGCACTTGGACTATCTAGGTTAACTAACGGGCACTAGGACTATCTAGGTTACCTAGCAGGCACTTGGATTATGGAGGATCCCTAGCGGGCAGTTGGACTATCTAGGTTACCTAGCAGGCACTTGGACTATGTAGGTTAACTAGCGGACACTTGCACGTTCTAGGTTAACTAGCGGGCCCTTGCACTATGTAGGTTAACTAACGGGCCCATGGATTATGCAGGTTTACTAGCAGGCACTTGGACTATCTAGGTTAACTAGCGGGCACTTGGACTATGTAGTTTCCCTAGCAGGCATTTGGACTAGTTAGGTTACCAAGCGGGCACTTGGACTATGTAGGTTACCTAGCGAGCACTTGGACTATCTAGGTTACCTAGCAGGCACTTTGACTATCTAGGTTAACTAACGGGCACTTGGACTGTGTAGGTTGCCTAGTGGCCATTTGGACTATGTAGGTTCCCTAGCGGGCACTTGGATTATGTAGGTTCCCTATTGGGCACTTGGACTATGTAGGTTAACTAGCGGGCACTTGGACTGTCTAGGTTCCTAGCGGACGTTTGGATTATCTAGGTTTACGAACGGGCACTTGGACTATGTAGGTTACCTAGCCGCCACTTGGACTATCTATGTTAGCTAACAGGCACTTGGACTATCTAGGTTCCCTAGCGGGCACTTGTCTAGGATACCTAGCTGGCACTTGGACTATGTAGGTCAACTAGCGGGCCCTTGGACTACCTAGGTTAGCTAACGGGCACTTAGATTATGTAGGATAACTAGCGGGGACTTGGAATATGTAGGTTAATTAGTGGGCCCAAGGACTGTGTAGGTTTACTAGCGGGCCCTTGGACTCTTTAGGTTCCCTAAAGGGCACTTGGACTATCTAGGTGACCGAACGGGCACTTGGACTATCTATGTTACCTAGCGGGCACTTGGACTATGTAGGCTAACAAGGGGGCCCTTGGACGATCTAGGTTACCTAGCGGGTACTTGAACTATCTAGGTTAACTAGCGGGCACTTGGACTATGTAGGTCAACTAGCGGGCCCTTGGACTATCTAGGTTAGCTAACTGGCACTTGGACTATGTAGGTTAACTAGTGGACACTTGGACTATCTAGGTTTCCTAGCTGGCACTTGGACTATGTACATACTCTAGTGCGCACTTGGACTATCTAGGTTACCTAGCGGGCACTTGGACTATGTACGTCCCCTAGTGGGCACTTGGACTATCTAGGTTAACTAACGGGCACTAGGACTATCTAGGTTACCTAGCAGGCACTTGGATTATGGAGGATCCCTAGCGGGCAGTTTGACTATCTAGGTTACCTAGCAGGCACTTGGACTATGTAGGTTAAGTAGCGGACACTTGCCGGATCTAGGTTAACTAGAGGGCCCTTGCACTATGTAGGTTAACTAACGGGCCCATGGATTATGTAGGTTTACTAGCAGGCACCTGGACTATTTAGGTTAACTAGCAGGCACTTGGACTATGTAGTTTCCCTAGCGGGCATTTGGACTATCTAGGTTCCCTAACGAGCACTTGGACTATGTAGGTTAACTAGCAGACACTTGGACGATCTAGGTCAACTAGCGGGTACTTGGACTATGTAGGTTAACTAGCGGGCCCTTGGACTATGTAGATTGACTAGCGGCACTTGGAGTATCTACTTTAACTAGCGGGCCCTTGGACTATGTAGGTTCCCTAGCGGACATTTGGACTATGTATGTTCCCTAGCGTGCACTTGGACTATGTATGTACCCTATGGACACTTGAACTATGTAAGTTAACTACCGGGCACTTGGACTATGTAGGTTAACTAGCGGGCCCTTGGACTACGTAGGTTAACTAGCGGACACTTGGACTATGTAGGTTAACTAGCGGGCACTTGGACTATGTAGGTTAAGTAGCAGACACTTGCACTATGTAGGTTACCTAGCGGGCACTTGGACTGTGAAGGTTAACTTGCAGGCCCTTGGACTATGTACATACCCCAGCGTGCACTTGGACTATCTAGGTTACATAGTGGGCACTTGGACTATCTAGGTTAACTAACGGGCACCAGGACTATCTAGGTTAACTAGCGGGCACTTGGACTATCTAGGTTACCTAGCAGGCACTTGGATTATGAAGGATCCCTAGCGGGCACTTGGACTATCTAGGTTTCCTAGCAGGCACTTGCACTATGTACATACCCTAGCGTGTACTAGGACTATCTAGGTTATCTAGCGGGCACTAGGACTATGTACAATCCCTAGTGGGCACTTGGACTATCTAGGGTAACTAACGGGCAATAGGACTATCTAGGTTAACTAGCGGGCACTTGGACTATCAAGGTTACCTAGCAGGCACTTGTATTATTAAGGAACCCTAGCTTGCACTGGGACTATCTAGGTTATGTAGCGGGCACTTGGACTATGTACATTCCCTAGTGGGCACTTGGACTATCTAGGGTAACTAACGGGCACTAGGACTATCTAGGTTAACTAGCGGGCACTTGGACTATCTAGGTTACCTAGCAGGCACTTGGATTATAAAGGATCCCTAGCAGGCACTGGGACAATCTAGGTTATCTAGCGGGCACTTGGACTATGTACATTCCCTAGTGGGCACTTGGACTATCTAGGGTAACTAACGGGCACTAGGACTATCTAGGTTAACTAATGGGCACATGGACAATCTAGGTTACCTAGCAGGCACTTGGATTATGAAGAATCCCTAGCGGGAACTTGGACTATCTAGGTTAACTAGCGGGCACTTGGAATATGTAGGTTAACTAG
Organism: Tenrec ecaudatus; assembly: GCF_050624435.1. Lineage (NCBI taxonomy): Eukaryota > Metazoa > Chordata > Mammalia > Afrosoricida > Tenrecidae > Tenrec > Tenrec ecaudatus. The sequence goes on from NW_027457627.1 coordinate 2,446,211, forward strand.
CGGACACTTGGACTATGTAGGTTAACAAGCGGTCACTTGGACTATCTAGGTTACCTAGCGGGCAATTGGACTATCTGGGTTACCTAGCGGGCCCTTGGACTATGTAGGTAACCTTGCAGGCACTTGGAATGTCTAGGTTACCTAGCGGGCACTTTGACTATCTAGGTTAACTAGCGGGCACTTGGACTATGTAGGTTACCTAGCGGGCACTTGGACTATATAGGTTACCTAGTGGGCACTTGGACTATCTAGGTTAACGAACGGGCACTTGGACTATCTAGGTTATCTAGCGGGCACTTGGAGTATGTACGTCCCCTAGTAGGCAATTGGACTATCTAGGTTAACTAACGGGCACTAGGTCTATCTAGGTTAACTAGCGGGCACTTGCACGATCTAGGTTAACTAGCGGTCCCTTGCACTATGTAGGTTATTAGCGGGCCCATGGATTATGTAGGTTTACTAGCAGGCACTTGGACTATCTAGGTTAACCAGCGGGCACTTGGAATATGTAGTTTCCCTAGCGGGCATTTGGACTATTTAGGTTACCAAGGGGGCTCTTGGATTTTGTAGGTTTCCTAGCGAGCACTTGTACTATCTAGGTTACCTAGCGGGCACTTGGACTATGTAGGTTAACTAGCGGGCACTTGGACTATGTAGGTTAACTAGCGGGCACTTGGACTATGTAGGCTAACTAGGGGGCCCTTGGACGATCTAGGTTACCTAGCGGTTACTTGAACTATCTAGGTTAACTAGCGGGCACTTGGACTATGTAGGTCAACGAGCGGGCTCTTGGACTATCTAAGTTAGCTAACTGGCACTTTGACTATGTAGGTTAACTAGCGTGCCCTGGACTATCTAGGTTTCCTAGCTGGCACTTGGACTATGTACATACTCTAGTGCGCACTTGGACTATCTAGGTTACCTAGCGGGCACTTGGACTATGTACGTCCCCTAGTGGGCACTTGGACTATCTAGGTTAACTAACGGGCACTAGGACTATCTAGGTTACCTAGCAGGCACTTGGATTATGGAGGATCCCTAGCGGGCAGTTGGACTATCTAGGTTACCTAGCAGGCACTTGGACTATGTAGGTTAACTAGCGGACACTTGCCCGATCTAGGTTAACTAGAGGGCCCTTGCACTATGTAGGTTAACTAACGGGCCCATGGATTATGTAGGTTTACTAGCAGGCACCTGGACTATCTAGGTTAACTAGCAGGCACTTGGACTATGTAGTTTCCCTAGCGGGCATTTGGACTATCTAGGTTCCCTAACGAGCACTAGGACTATGTAGGTTAACTAGCAGACACTTGGACGATCTAGGTCAACTAGCGGGTACTTGGACTATGTAGGTTAACTAACGGGCCCTTGGACTATGTAGATTGACTAGCGGCACTTGGACTATCTTCGTTAACTAGCAGGCCCTTGGACTATGTAGGTTCCCTAGCGGACATTTGGACTATGTATGTTCCCTAGCATGCACTTGGACTATGTATGTACCCTACGGACACTTGAACTATGTAAGTTAACTACCGGGCCCTTGGACTATGTAGGTTAACTAGCGGGCCCTTGGACTACGTAGGTTACCTAGCGGGCACTTGGACTGTGAAGGTTAACTTGCAGGCCCTTGGACTATGTACATACCCCAGCGCGCACTTGGACTATCTAGGTTACATAGTGGGCACTTGGACTATCTAGGTTAACTAACGGGCACCAGGACTATCTAGGTTAACTAGCGAGCACTTGGACTATCTAGGTTACCTAGCAGGCACTTGGATTATGAAGGATCCCTAGAGGGCACTTGGACTATCTAGGTTTCCTAGCAGGCACTTGCACTATGTACATACCCTAGCGTGTACTGGGACTATCTAGGTTATCTAGCGGGCACTTGGACTATGTACATTCCCTAGTGGGCACTTGGATTATCTAGGGTAACTAATGGGCACTAGGACTATCTAGGTTAACTAGCGGGCACTTGGACTATCAAGGTTAGCTAGCAGGCACTTGGATTATGAAGGATCCCTAGCGGGCACTTGGACTATCTAGGTTTCCTAGCAGGCACTTGGACTATGTACATACCCTAGGGTGCACTGGGACTATCTAGGTTATCTAGCGGGCACTTGGACTATGTACATTCCCAAGTGGGCACTTGGACTATCTAGGGTAACTAACGGGCCTTAGGACTATCTAGGTTAACTAGCGGGCACTTGGACTATCTAGGTTACCTAGCAGGCACTTGGATTGTGAAGGATCCCTAGCATGCACTGGGACTATCTAGGTTATCTAGCGGGCACTTGGACTATGTACATTCCTTAGTGCGCACTTGGACTATCTAGGGTAACTAACGGGCACTAGGACTATCTAGGTTAACTAATGGGCACAAGGACTATCTAGGTTACCTAGCAGGCACTTGGATTATGAAGAATCCTTAGCGGGAACTTGGACTATCTAGGTTAACTAGCGGGCACTTGGAATATGTAGGTTAACTAGCGGACACTTGGACTATGTAGGTTAACTAGCGGTCATTTGGACTATCTAGGTTACCTAGCGGGCAATTGGACTATCTGGGTTACCTAGCGGGCCCTTGGACTATGTATGTAACCTTGCAGGCACTTGGAATGTCTAGGCTACCTAGCGGGCACTTTGACTATCTAGGTTAACGAACGGGCACTTGGACTATGTAGGTTACCTAGCGGGCACTTGGACTATGTAGGTTACCTAGTGGGCACTTGGACTATCTAGGTTTCCTAGCTGGCACTTGGACTATATACATACCCTAGTGGGCACTTGGACTATCTAGGTTAACTAACGGGCACTAGTACTATCTAGGTTACCTAGCAGGCACTTGGATTATGGAGGATCCCTAGCGGGCAGTTGGACTATCTAGGTTACCTAGCAGGCACTTGGACTATGTAGGTTAACTAGCGGACACTTGCACGTTCTAGGTTAACTAGCGGGCCCTTGCACTATGTAGGTTAACTAACGGGCCCATGGATTATGTAGGTTTACTAGCAGGCAATTGGACTATCTAGGTAAACTAGCGGGCACTTGGATTATGTAGTTTCCCTAGCAGGCATTTGGACTAGTTAGGTTACCAAGCGGGCTTTGGACTATGTAGGTTACGTAGCGAACCCTTGGACTATCTAGGTTACCTAGCAGGCACTTTGACTATCTAGGTTAACTAACGGGCACTTGGACTGTGTAGGTTGCCTAGTGGACATTTGGACTATGTAGGTTCCCTAGCGGGCACTTGGATTATGTAGGTTCCCTATCGGGCACTTGGACTATGTAGGTTAACTAGCGGGCACTTGGACTGTCTAGGTTCCTAGCGGGCATTTGGATTATCTAGGTTAACGAACGGGCACTTGGACTATGTAGGTTACCTAGCCGCCACTTGGACTATCTATGTTAGCTAACAGGCACTTGGACTATCTAGGTTCCCTAGCGGGCACTTGTCTAGCATACCTAGCTGGCACTTGGACTATGTAGGTCAACTAGCGGGCCCTTGGACTACCTAGGTTAGCTAACGGGCACTTAGATTATGTAGGTTAACTAGCGGGCACTTGGAATATGTAGGTTAATTAGTGGGCCCATGGACTGTGTAGGTTTACTAGCTTGCCCTTGGACTCTTTAGGTTCCCTAAAGGGCACTTGGACTATCTAGGTGACCGAACGGGCACTTGGACTATCAAAGGATACCTAGCGGGCACTTGGACTATGTAGGCTAACTAGGGGGCCCTGGGACGATCTAGGTTACCTAGCGGGTACTTGAACTATCTAGGTTAACTAGCGGGCACTTGGACTATGTAGGTCAACTAGCGGGCCCTTGGACTATCTAGGTTAGCTAACTGGCTCTTGAACTATGTAGGTTAACTAGTGGACACTTGGACTATCTATGTTTCCTAGCTGGCACTAGGACTATGTACATACCCTAGTGCACACTTGGACTATCTAGGTTACCTAGCGGGCACTTGGAATATGTACGTCCACTAGTGGGCACTTGGACTACCTAGGTTAACTAACGGGCACTAGGACTATCTAGGTTACCTAGCAGGCACTTGGATTATGGAGGATCCCTAGCGGGCAGTTGGACTATCTAGGTTACCTAGCAGGCACTTGGACTATGTAGGTTAACTAGCGGACAATTGCCCGATCTAGGTTAACTAGAGGGCCCTTGCACTATGTAGGTTAACTAACGGGCCCATGGATTATGTAGGTTTACTAGCAGGCACTTGGACTATCTAGGTTAACGAGCCGGCACTTGGACTATGTAGTTTCCCTAGCGGGCATTTGGACTATTTAGGTTACCAAGCGGGCACTTGGACTATGTAGGTTAACTAGCGAGCACTTGGACTATCTAGGTTACCTAGCAGGCACTTTGACTATGTAGGTTAACTAACGGGCACTTGGACTGTGTAGGTTGCCTAGCGGGCATTTGGACTATGTAGGTTCCCTAGCGGGCACTTGGATTATGTAGGTTCCCTATCGGGCACTTGGACTATGTAGGTTAACTAGCGGGCACTTGGACTGTCTAGGTTACCTAGCGGGCGTTTGGATTATCTAGGATAACGAACGGGCACTTGGACTATGTAGGTTTCGTAGCCGCCACTTGGACTATCTATGTTAGCTAACAGGCACTTGGACTATCTAGGTTCCCTAGCGGGCACTTGTCTAGCATACCTAGCTGGCACTTGGACTATGTAGGTCAACTAGCGGACCCTAGGACTACCTAGGTTAGCTAACGGGCACTTAGATTATGTAGGTTAACTAGCGGGCACTTGGAATATGTAGGTTAATTAGTGGGCCCATGGACTGTGTAGGTTTACTAGCGGGCCCTTGGACTCTTTAGGTTCCCAACAGGGCACTTGGACTATCTGGGTGACCGAACGGGCACTTGGACTATCTATGTTACGTAGCGGGCACTTGGACTATGTAGGCTAACTAGGGGGCCCTTGGACGATCTAGGTTACCTAGCGGGTACTTGAACTATCTTGGTTAACTAGCGGACACTTGCACTATCTAGGTTACCTAGCGGGCACTTGGACTATGTACGTTCCCTAGCGGGCACTTGGACTATCTATGCTAACTAGCGGGCACATGGACTATCTAGGTTAACTAGCGTGCACTTGGACTATGTAGGTTACCTAGCAGGCACTTGGAGTATCTAGGTTAACTAGCGGGCACTTGGACTATCTAGGTTAACTAGCGTGCACTTGGACTATGTAGGTTCCTTAGCGGGCACTTGGACTATGTAGTTTAACTAGCGTGCCCTGGACTATCTAGGTTACGTAGCGGGAACTTGGTATGTAGGTTAACTAGTGGGCACTTGGACTATGTAGGTTAACTAGAGGACACTTGGACTATCTAGGTTAACTAGCGGGCCCTTGGACTATGTAGGTTAACTAGCGGGCACATGTACTATATAGGTTACCTAGCGGGCACTTGGACTATGTAGCTTACCTAGTGGGCACTTGGACTATCTAGGTTAACGAACGGACACTTGGATTATCTAGGTTATCTAGCGGGCACTTGGACTATGTACGTCCCCTAGTGGGCACTTGGACTATCTAGGTTAACTAACGGGCACTTGGACAATGTAGGGTAACAAGCGGACACTTGCACGATCTAGGTTAACTAGCGGGTCCTTGCACTATGTAGGTTATTAGCGGGCCCATGGATTATGTAGGTTTAATAGCAGGCACTTGGACTATCTAGGTTAAACAGCGGTCACTTGGACTATGTAGTTTCCCTAGCGGGCATTTGGACTAATTAGGTTACCAAGGGGGCTCTTGGACTATGTAGGTTTCCTAGCGAGCACTTGTACTATCTAGGTTACCTAGCGGGCACTTGGACTATGTAGGTTAACAAGCGGGCACTTGGACTATCTAGGTTTCCTAGCTGGCACTTGGACTATGTACATACCCTAGTGCGCATTTGGACTATCTAGGTTACGTAGTGGGCACTTGGACTATGTACGTCCCCTAGTGGGCACTTGGACTATCTAGGATAACTAACGGGCACTTGGACTATCTAGGTTACATAGCAGGCACTTGGATTATGGAGGATCACTAGCGGGCAGTTGGACTATCTAGGTTACCTAGCAGGCACTTGGACTATGTAGGTTAACTAGCGGACACTTGCACGCTCTAGGTTAACTAGCGGGCCCTTGCACTATGTAGGTTAACTAACGGGCCCATGGATTATGTAGGTTTACTAGCAGGCACTTGGAATATCTAGGTTAACTAGCGGGCACTTGGACTATGTAGTTTCCCTAGCAGGCATTTGGACTAGTTAGGTTACCAAGCGGGCACTTGGACTATGTAGGCTACCTAGCGAGCACTTGGACTATCTAGGTTACCTAGCAGGCACTTTGACTATCTAGGTTAACTAACGGGCACTTGGACTGTGTAGGTTGCCTAGCGGGCATTTGGACTATGTAGGTTCCCTATCGGGCACTTTGATTATGTAGGTTCCCTATCGGGCACTTGGAATATGTAGGTTAACTAGGGGACACTTGGACTGTCTAGGTTACCTAGCGGCCGTTTGGATTATCTAGGTTAACGAACGGGCACTTGGACTATGTAGGTTACCTAGCCGCCACTTGGACTATCTATGTTAGCTAACAGGCACTTGGACTATCTAGGTTCCCTAGCGGGCACTTGTCTAGGATACCTAGCTGGCACTTGGACTATGTAGGTCAACTAGCGGGCCCTTGGACTACCTAGGTTAGCTAACGGGCACTTAGATTACGTAGGTTAACTAGCGGGCACTTGGAATATGTAGGTTAATTAGTGGGCCCAAGGACTGTGTAGGTTTACTAGCGGGCCTTTGGACTCTTTAGGTTCCCTAAAGGGCACTTGGACTATCTGGGTGACCGAATTGGCACTTGGACTATCTAGGTTACCTAGTGGGCACTTGGATTATGTAGGCTAACTAGGGGGCCCTTGGACGATCTAGGTTACCTAGCGGGTACTTGAACTATCTAGGTTAACTAGCGGGCACTTGGACTATGTAGATCAACTAGCGGGCCCTTGGACTAGCTTGGTTAGCTAACTGGCACTTGGATTATGTAGGTTAACTAGCGGACATTTGGACTATCTAGGTTAACTAGCGGGCACTTGGACTATCTAGGTTAACTAGCGTGCACTTGGACTATGTAGGATCCCTATCGGACATTTGGACTACTTAGGTTAAGTACCGGGCACTTGGACTATCTAGGTCAACTAGCGGGCCCTTGTACTATGTAGGTTAACTAGCGAGCACTTGGACTATCTAGGTTAACTAGCAGACCTTGGACTACGTATGTCAACTAGCGAACCCTTGGACTATGTAGGTTCCTTAGCGGGCACTTGGACTATGTACGTTAACTAGCGTGCCCTGGACTATCTAGGTCACGTAGCGGGAACTTGGTATGTAGGTTAACTAGCGGACACTGGGACTATGTAGGTTAACTAGAGGATACTTGGACTATCTAGGTTAACGAACGGGCACTTGGACTATCTAGGTTACCTAGCGGGCACTTGGACTATGTAGGATCCCTATCGAACATTTGGACTACTTAGGTTACCTAGCGGGCACTTGGACTATCTAGGTTAACTAACGAGCACTTGGACTATGTAGGTTACCTAGCGTGCACTTGGACTATGTAGGATCCCTATCGGACATTTGGACTACTTAGGTTAAGTAGCGGGCACTTGGACTATCTATGTCAACTAGCTGGCCCTTGTACTATGTAGGTTAACTAGCGAGCACTTGGACTATCTAGGTTAACTAGCAGACCTTGGACTACGTAGGTCAACTAGCGAACCCTTGGACTATGTAGGTTAACTAGCGGGCACTTGGACGATCTAGGTTAACTAGAGGACACTTGGACTATCTAGGTTAACTAGCATGCACTTGGACTATCTAGGTTAACTAGTGGGCACTTGGACGATCTAGGTTAACTAGAGGACACTTGGACTATCTAGGTTAACTAGCATGCACTTGGACTATCTAGGTTAACTAGTGGGCACTTGGATGATCAATGTTAACTAGCGGGCACATGGACTATCTAGGTTAGCTAACGGGCACTTGGACTAAGTACGTCCCCCAGTGGGCACATGGACTATCTAGATTAACTAACGGGCACTAGGACTATCTAGGTTAACTAGCGGGCACTTGGACTATCTAGGTTACCTAGCAGGCACTTGGACTATGAATGTCCCTAGCGGGCAATTGGATTATCTAGGATACCTAGCGGGCACTTGGACTATGTAGGTCAACTAGCGGGCCCTTAGACTATCTAGGTTAGCTAACTGGCACTTGCACTATGTAGGTTAACTAGCGGACACTTGGACTATCTAGGTTAACTAGCGTGCACTTGGACTATGTAGGCTACCTAGCAGGCACTTGGACTATCTAAGTTAACTAGCGGGCACTTGGACTATCTAGGTTAACTAGCGGGCTCTTGCTCTATGTAGGTTAACTAGCGGGCCCATTGACTATGTAGGTTAACTAGCGGGCACTTGGACTATGTACGTTCCCTAGCGGGCACTTGGAATATCTATGTTAACTATCGGGCACGTGGAATATGTAGGTTAACTAGCGGACACTTGCACTATGTAGGTTACCTAGCAGGCACTTGGACTATCTAGATTAACTAACGGGCACTAGGACTATCTAGGTTAACTAGCGGGCACTTGGACTATCTAGGTTACCTAGCTGCCACTTGGACTATGAAGGTTCCCTAGCGGGCAATTGGATTATCTAGGTTACCTAGCGGGCAATTGGACTATGTAGGTCAACTAGCGGACACTTGCACGATCTAGGTTAACTAGCGGGCTCTTGCTCTATGTAGGTTAACTAGCGGGCCCATTGACTATGTAGGTTAACAAGCGGGTACTTGGACTATGTACGTTCCCTAGCGGGCACTTGGAATATCTATGTTAACTATCGGGCACGTGGAATATGTAGGTTAACTAGCCGACACTTGCACTATGTAGGTTACCTAGCAGGCACTTGGACTATCTAGGTTAACTAGCGGGCACTTGGACTATCTAGGTTAACTACCGTGCACTTGGACTATGTAGGTTCCTTAGCGGGCACTTGGACTATGTATGTTAACTAGCGTGCCCTTGGACTATTTAGGTTACGTAGCGGGCACTTGGTATGTAGGTTAACTAGCGGGCACTTGGACTATCTAGGTTAACTAGCGGGCCCTTGGACTATCTAGGTTACCTAGCAGGCACTTGGACTATGTAGGTTACCTAGTGGGCACTTGGACTATCTAGGTTAACGAACGGGCACTTGCCCTTCTAGGTTAACGAACGGGCACTTGGTCTATGTAGGTTGCTTACCGGGCACTTGGACTATCTAGGTTAGGTAATGGGCACTTGGACGATGTAGGTTACCTAGCGGGAACTTGGACAATGTAAGTTACCTAGCGGGCACTTGGACTATCTAGGTTACCTAACGTGCACTTTGACTATCTAGGTTACATAGCGGGCACTTGGAATATGTAGGTTAACTAGCGAGCACTTGGACTCTACGTTACCTAGCGGGCACTTGGAATATCTAGGTTACCAGCGGGCACTTCGACAGTCTAGGTTACCTATCGGGCACTTGGACTATCTAGGTTAACGAACGGGCACTTTGACTATCTAGGTTACATAGCGGGCACTTGGAATATGTAGGATCCCTATCGGACATTTGGACTACTTAGGTTACCTAGCGGGCACTTGGACTATCTAGGTTAACTAGCGAGCACTTGGACTATCTAGGTTACCTAGCGGACCTTGGACTACTTAGGTCACCTAGCGGGCCCTTGGACTATGTAGGTTAACTAGCGGGCACTTGGACGATCTAGGTTAACTAGAGGGCACTTGGCCTATCTAGGTTAACTAGCATGCACTTGGACTATCTAGGTTAACTAGCGGGCACTTGGATGATCAATGTTAACTAGCGGACACTTGGACTATCTAGGTTAGCTAACGGGCACTTGGACTAAGTACGTCCCCTAGTGGGCACATGGACTATCTTCATTAACTAACGGGCACTAGGACAATCTACGTTAACTAGCCGGCACTTGGACTATCTAGGTTACCTAGCTGGCACTTGGACTATGAATGTTTCCTAGCGGGCAATTGGATTACCTAGGTTACCTAGAGGGCACTTGGACTATGTAGGTAAACTAGCGGGCCCTTGGACTATCTAGGTTAGCTAACTGGTACTTGGACTATGTAGGTTAACTAGCGGACACTTGCACGATCTAGGTTAACTAGCGGGCTCTTGCACTATGTAGGTTAACTAGCGGGCCCATTGACTATGTAGGTTAACTAGCGGGCACTTGGATTATCTAGGTTACCCAGTGGGCACTTGGACTATGTAGGTTCCCTAGCGGGCATTTGGACTATATAGATAACCTAGCGGGCACTTAGACTCTAGGGTACCTAGGGGGAACCTGGACTATCTAGGTTACCTAGCTGGCACTTGAACTATCTACGTTACCTAGCGGGTTCTTGGAGTATGTAGTTTACTTAGCGGGCTGTTGGACTATCTAGGTTACCAAGTGGGAAATTGGACTATCTAGGTTAACTAATGGGCACTTGGACTATGTAGGTTCCCAATCGGGCACTTGGAGAATGTAGGTTAACTAGGGGGCACTAGGACTATGTTGGTTACCTAGCGGGCCCTTGGACTATCTAGGTTACCTAGCGGGCATTTGGACTATGTAGGCTCACTAGCGGGCCTTTGGACTATATAGATTACCTAGCGGGCACTTAGACTTTGTAGGTTACCTTGCGGGCACTTGGACTATCTAGGTTACCTAGCTGGCACTTGAAATATCTACGTTATCTAGCGGGTTTTTGGAATATGTAGGTTACCTAGCGGGCTGTTGGACTATCTAGGTTACCTAACGGGCACTTGGACTATATAGGTTCCCTAGCGGGCACTTGGACTATGTATGTTCCCTACGGACACTTGAACTATGTAAGTTAACTACCAGGCACTTGGACTATGTAGGTTAACTAGCGGGCCCTTGGACTGTCTAGGTTACCTAGCGGGCTGTTGGACTATCTAGGTTACCTGGCGGGCACATGGACTATGTACGTTCCCTAGCGGGCCCTTGGACTATCTATGTTAACTAGCGGGCACTTTGACTATGTAGGTTAACTAGGGGACACTTGCACTATGTAGGTTACCTAGCGGCACTTGGACTATCTAGGTTAACTAGGCGACACTTGGACTATCTTGGTTAACTAGCGTGCACTTGGACTATGTAGCTTCCTTAGCGGGCACTTGGACTATCTAGTTTACCTAGCGGGCACATGGACTATGTAGGTTAACTAGCGAGCACTTGGACTCTAGTTTACCTAGCGAGCACTTGGACTATCTAGGTTAACGAACAGGCACTTGGACTATATAGGTAACCTAGCGGGCACTTGGACTATCTAGGTTACCTAACGTGCACTTTGACTATCTAGGTTACATAGCGGGCACTTGGAATATGTAGGTTAACTAGCGAGCACTTGGACTCTTCGTTACCTAGCGAGCACTTGGAATATCTAGGTTACCAGCGGGCACTTCGACAGTCTAGGTTACCTATCGGGCACTTGGACTATCTAGGTTAACGAACGGGCACTTGGACTATGTAGGTTACCTAGCGGGCACTTGGACTATGTAGGATCCCTATCGGACATTTGGACTACTTAGGTTACCTAGCGGGCACTTGGACTATCTAGGTTACCTAGCGAGCACTTGGACTATCTAGGTTAACTAGCGGACCTTGGACTACTTAGGTCACCTAGCGGGCCCTTGGACTATGTAGGTTAACTATCGGGCACTTGGACGATCTAGGTTAACTAGAGGGCACTTGGCTTATCTAGGTTAACTAGCATGCACTTCGACTATCTAGGTTAACTAGCGGGCACTTGGATGATCAAAGTTAACTAGCGGACACTTGGACTATCTAGGTTAGCTAACGGGCACTTGGACTAAGTGCGTCCCCTAGTGGGCACATGGACTATCTAGATTAACTAACGGGCACTAGGACAATCTAGGTTAACTAGCCGGCACTTGGACTATCTAGGTTACCTAGCTGGCACTTGGACTATGAATGTTTCCTAGCGGGCAATTGGATTATCTAGGTTACCTAGCGGGCACTTGGACTATGTAGGTAAACTAGCGGGCCCTTGGACTATCTAGGTTAGCTAACTGGCACTTGGACTATGTAGGTTATCTAGCAGACACTTGCACGATCTAGGTTAACTAGCGGGCTCTTGCACTATGTAGGTTAACTAGCGGGCCCATTGACTATGTAGGTTAACTAGCGGGCACTTGGATTATCTAGGTTACCTAGCGGGCACTTGGACTATGTAGGTTCCCTAGCGGGCATTTGGACTATATAGATAACCTAGCGGGCACTTAGACTCTGTAGGGTACCTAGCGGGCACTTGGACTATCTAGGTTACCTAGCTGGCACTTGAACTATCTACGTTACCTAGCGGGTTCTTGGAGTATGTAGGTTTCTTAGCGGGCTGTTGGACTATCTAGGTTACCAAGTGGGCACTTGGACTATCTAGGTTAACTAATGGGCACTTGGACTATGTAGGTTCCCTATCGGGCACTTGGAGAATGTAGGTTAACTAGGGGGCACTAGGACTATGTAGGTTACCTAGCGGGCCCATGGACTATCTAGGTTACCTAGCGGGCATTTGGACTATGTAGGCTCACTAGCGGGCCTTTGGACTATATAGATAAAATAGCGGGCGCTTAGACTTTGTAGGTTACCTAGCGGGCACTTGGACTATCTAGGTTACCTAGCTGGCACTTGAAATATCTACGTTACCTAGCGGGTTCTTGGAATATGTAGGTTACCTAGCGGACTGTTGGACAATCTAGGTTACCTAACGGGCACTTGGACTATCTAAGTTAACTAACGGGCAATTGGACTATGTAGGTTCCCTAGCGGGCCCTTAGACTATGTAAGTTCCCTAGCGGGCACTTGGACTATGTGGGTTCCCTAGCGGGCATTTGGACTATCTAGGTTACCTAACGGGCACTTGGACTATATAGGTTCCCTAGCGGGCACTTGGACTGTGTATGTTCCCTACGGACACTTGAACTATGTAAGTTAACTACCAGGCACTTGGACTATGTAGGTTAACTAGCGGGCCCTTGGACTGTCTAGGTTACCTAGCGGGCTGTTGGACTAACTAGGTTACCTGGCGGGCAGTTGGACTATGTATGTTCCCTAGCGGGCACTTGGACTATCTAGGTTAACGAACAGGCACTTGGACTATATAGGTAACCTAGCGGGCACTTGGACAGTCTAGGTTACCTAGCGGGCACTTGGACTATCTAGGTTAACGAACGGGCACTTGGACTATCCAGGTTAACTAGGGGACACTTGGACTATCTTGGTTAACTAGCGTGCACTTGGACTATGTAGCTTCCTTAGCGTGCACTTGGACTATCTAGTTTACTTAGCGGGCACATGGACTATGTAGGTTAACTAGCGAGCACTTGGACTCTAGTTTACCTAGCGGGCACTTGGACTATCTAGGTTACCTAGCGGGCCCTTGGTCTATGTAGGTTTCCTAGCGGGCACTTGGACTATCTAGGTTAACGAACAGGCACTTGGACTATATAGGTAACCTAGCGTGCACTTGGACAGTCTAGGTTACCTAGCGGGCACTTGGACTATCTAGGTTAACGAACGGGCACTTGGACTATGTAGGTTACCTAGCGGGCACTTGGACTATGTAGGATCCCTATCGGACATTTGGACTACTTAGGTTACCTAGCGGGCACTTGGACTATCTAGGTTACCTAGCGAGCACTTGGACTATCTAGGTTAACTAGCGGACCTTAGACTACTTAGGTCACCTAGCGGGCCCTTGGACTATGTAGGTTAACTATCGGGCACTTGGACGATCTAGGTTACCTAGCGGGCACTTGGATTATCTAGGTCAACTAGCGGGCCCTTGTACTATGTAGGTTAACTAGCGAGCACTTGGACTATCTAGGATAACTAGCGGACCTTGAACTACGTAGGTTTAACTAGCGGGCCCTTGGACTATGTAGGTTAACTAGTGGGCACTTGGACGATCTAGGTTAACTAGAGGGCACTTGGACTATCTAGGTTAACTAGCATGCACTTGGACTATCTAAGATAAATAGCGGGCAATTGGATGATCAATGTTAACTAGCGGGCACTTGGACTATCTAGGTTAGCTAACGGGCACTTGGATTAAGTACGTCCCCAAGTGGGCACTTGAACTATCTAGGTTAACTAACGAGCACTAGGACTATCTAGGTTAACTAGCGGGCACTTGGACTATCTAGGTTACCTAGCTGGCACTTGGACTATGAATGTCCCTAGCGGGCACTTGGATTATCTAGGTTACCTAGCGGGCACTTGGACTATATAGGTCAACTAGCGGGCCCTTGGACTATCTAGGTTAGCTAAGTGGCACTTGGACTATGTAGGTTAACTAGCGGACACTTGCACGATCTAGGTTAACTAGCGGGCTCTTGAACTATGTAGTTTAACTAGCGGGCCCATTGACTATGTAGGTTAACTAGCGGGCGCTTGGACGATCTAGGTTAACTAGCGGGCACTTGGACTATCTAGGTTACCTAGCTGGGACTTGGATTATGAATGTCCCTAGCGGGCACTTGGATTTTGTAGGTTCCCTAGCGGGCATTTGGACTATATAGATAAGCTAGCGGGCACGTAGACTTTGTAGGTTACATAGCGGGCACTTGGACTATCTAGGTTACCTAGATGGTACTTGAACTATATACGTTACCTATCGGGTTCTTGGAGTATGTAGGTTACCTAGTGGGGTGTTGCACTATCTAGGTTACCAAGCGGGCACTTGGACTTTCTCGGTTAACTAACGGGCACTTGGACTATGTCGGTTCCCTATCGGGCACTTGGAGATTGTAGGTTAACTAGGGGTCACTATGACTATGTAGGTTACCTAGCGGGCCCTTGGACTATCTAGGTTACCTAACGGGCATTTGGACTATGTAGGCTCCCTAGCGGGCATTTGCACTATATAGATTACCTAGCGGGCACATAGACTTTGTAGGTTACCCAGCGGCACTTGGACTATCTAGGTTACCTAGCTGGCACTTGAACTATCTACGTTACCTTGAGGGTACATGGAGTATGTAGGTTACCAACCGGGCTGTTGGACTATCTAGGTTACCTAGCGGGCACTTGGACTATCTAGGTTAACTAACGGGCACTTGGACTATGTAGGTTCCCTAGCGGGCACTTGGATTATGTAGGTTCCCTATCGGGCACTTGGACTATGTAGGTTAACTAGCGGGCATTTGGACTATGTAGGTTCCCTATCGGGCACTTGTAGGATGTAGGTTCCCTATCGGGCACTTAGAGGATGTAGGTTAAGTAGAGGGCACTTGGACTATTTACGTTCCCTAGCGGGCACTTGGACTATCAAGGTTAACTAACGGGCACTTGGACTATCTAGGTTAACTAGCAGGCACTTGGACTATCTAGGTTATGTAGCAGGCACTTGGATTATGAAGGATACCTAGCGGGCACTTGGACTATCTAGGTTAACTAGCGGGCACTTGGACTACGTAGGTTAACTAGCAGACACTTTCACGATCTAGGTTAACTAGCGGGCACTTTCACTATGTAGGTTAACTAGCGGGCCCATGGATTATGTAGGTTTACTAGCAGGCACTTGGACTATCTAAGTTAACTAGCGGACACTAGGACTATGTAGTTTCTCTAGCGGGCATTTGGACTATCTAGGTTAACTAACGGGCACTAGGACTATCTAGGTTAACTACCGAGCACTTGGACTATGTATGTTCCCTTGCGGGCACTTGGACTATGTAGGTTCCTTGTCGGTTACTTGGACTGTCTAGGTTAACTAGCGGGCAATTGGACTGTCTAGGTTACCTAGTGGGCACGTGGACTATGTAGTTTACCTAGCAGGCACTTGGACTATGTAGGTTAACTAGCGGGCGCTTGGACTATCTAGGTTACCTAGAGGGCACTTGAACTATGTACGTTCCCTAGCGGGCACTTGTGCTATCTACGTTACCTAGCGGGCACTTGGACTATGTAGGTTAACGAAAGGCACTTGGACTATGTAGGTAACCTAATGGTCACTTGGACTGTCTAGGTTACCAAGCGGGGACTTGGACTATGTAGGTTAACTAGCGGGCACTTGGATTATGTAGGATCCCTATCAGACATTTGTACTACTTAGGTTAACTAGCGGGCACTTTGTCTATCTAGGTCAACTATCGGGCACTTGGACTATGTAGGTTAAATAGCGGGCACTTGGACTATCTAGGTTAACTAACGGACCTTGGACTATCTAGGTTTCCTAGCAGGCACTGGAACTATGTACATACCCTTGCGCGCACTTGGACTATCTAGGTTACCTAGCGGGCACTTGGACTATGTACGTCCCCTAGTGGGCACTTGCACTATCGAGTTTAACTAACGGGCACTAGGACAATCTAGGTTAACTAGCGGGCACTTGGACGATCTAGGTTATCTACCAGGCACTTGGATTATGAAGGATCCCTAGCGGGCACTTGGATTATGAAGAATCCCTAGCGGGCACTTGGACTAGGTAGGTTAACTAGCGGACACTTTCACGATCTAGGTTAACTAGCGGGCCCTTACACTATGTAGGTTAAATAGCGGGCCCATGGATTATGTAGGTTTACTAGCAGGCACTTGGACTATCTAGGTTAACTAGCGGGCACTTGGACTATGTAGTTTCCCTAGAGGGCATTTGGACTATATTGGTTACCAAGAGGGAACTTGGACTATGTAGGTTACCTAGCGGGCACTTGGACTACGTAGGTTAACTAGAAGGCACTTGGATTATGTAGGTTCCCTATCGGGCACTTGGATTATGTAGGTTCCCTATCGGGCACTTGGACTATGTAGGTGAACTAGCGGGCACTTGGACTGTCTAGGTAACCTAGCGGGCACTTTGACTATCTAGGTTAACGAATGGACACTTGGACTATCTAGGTCAACTAGGGGGCCTTTGTACTATGTAGGTTAACTAGCGGGTACTTGGACTATCTAGGTTAACTACGGTCCTTGGACTATGTAGGTTACCTAGCGTGTCCTTGGACTATGTAGGATAACTAGCGGGCACTTGGACTATCTAGGTTTCCTAGCAGGTACTTGGACTATGTACATACCCTAGCGCGCACTTGGAGTATCTAGGTTAACTAACGGGCTCTAGGACTATCTAGGTTAACTAGCGGGCACTTGGACTATCTAGGTTACCTAGCAGGCACTTGGATTATGAAGGATCCCTAGGGGGCACTTGGAGTATCTAGGTTACCTAGCGGGCACTTGCACTATCTAGGTTAACTAGCGGGCACTTGATCTATGTAGGTTAACGAGCGGACACTTGCACGATGTAGCTTAACTAGCTGGCCCTTGCACTATGTAGGATAACAAGCGGGCCCATGGATTATGTAGGTTTACTAGCAGGCACTTGGACTATCTAGTTTAACTAGTGCGCACTTGGACTATGTAGTTTCCCTAGCGGGCATTTGGACTATGTAGGTTACCTAGCAGGCACTTTGACTATCAAGGTTAACTAACGGGCACTTGGACTATGGAGGTTGCCAGCGGGCACTTGGACTATGTGGTTCCATAGCGGGCACTTGGATTATGTAGGTTCGCTATCGGGCACTTGGATTATGTAGTTTCCCTATCGGGCACTTGGACTATGTAGGTTAACTAGCGGGCACTTGGACTGTCTAGGTAACCTAGCGGGCACTTGGACAATCTAGTTTAACGAACGGGCACTTGGACTATGTAGGTTAACTAGCGGGCACTTGGACTGTCTAGGTTACCTAGCGGGCAATTTGACTATCTAGGTTAACGAATGGGCACTTGGACTATGTAGGTTACCTAGCGGGCACTTGGACTATGTAGGATCCCTATCGGACTTTTGTACTACTTAGGTTAACTAGCGGGCACTTTGACTATCTAGGTTAACTAGCGGGCACTTGGACTATCTAGGTCAACTAGCGGGCCCTTGTACTATGTAGGTTAACTAGCGGGCACTTGGACTATCTAGGTTAACTAGCGGACCTTGGAATATGTAGGTTACCTAGCGTGCCCTTGGACTATGTAGGTTAACAAGCGGGCACTTGGACTATCTAGGTTTCCTAGCAGGCACTTGGACTATGTACATACCCTAGCGCGCACTTGGACTATTCAAGTTAACTAAAGGGCACTAGGACTATCCAGGTTAACTAGCGGGCACTTGGACTATCTAGGTTACCTAGCAGGCACTTGGATTGTGAAGGATCCCTAGCGGGCACTTGGACGATCTAGGTTAACTAGCGGGCACTTGGACTATCAAAGTTAACAAGTGAGCCCTTGGAATATGTAGGTTAACTAGCGGGCCCTTGGACTATCTAGGTTACCTAGCGGGCACTTGGACTATATAGGTTACCTAGCGGGCACTTGGACTATATAGGTTACCTAGTGGGCACTTGGACTATCTAAGTTAACGAACGGGCACTTGGAATATGCAGGTAACCTAGCGGGCACTTGGACTTTCTAGGTTAATTAGCGGCCACTTTGAATTCTAGGTTAACGAACAGGCACTTGGACTATGTAGGTTGCTTACCGGGCACTTGGACTATCTAGTTTAGGTAAAGGGCACTTTGATTATCTAGGTTACCTAGTGGGAACTTGGACAATGTAAGTTACCTAGCGGGCACTTGGACTATGTAGGTTAACTAGCGATCACTTGGACTCTAGGTTACCTAGCAGGCACTTGGACTATCTAGGTTACCTAGAGGGCCCTTGGACTATGTAGGTTTCCTAGCGGGCACTTGGACTATCTAGGTTAACGAACGGGCACTTGGACTATGTAGGTAACCTAGCGGACACTTGGACAGTCTAGGTAACCTAGCGGGCAATTGGACTATCTAGGTTAACGAATGGGCACTTGGACAATCTAGGTTACCTAGCGGCACTTGGACTATGTAAGTTACCTAGCGGGCACTTGGACTATCTAGGTTAACTAGCCGACCTTGGACTATGTAGGTTAAATAGCGGGCACTTGGACTATGTAAGTCTCCTAGTGGGCACTTGGACTATGTAGGTTAACTAGCGGGCACTAGGACTATCTAGGTTAACTAGCGGGCACTTAGACTATCTAGGTTACCTAGCAGGCACTTGGATTTTGAAGAATCCCTAGCGGGCACTTGGACGGTCTAGGTTACCTAGCGGGCAGGTAGACTATGTAGGTTAACTAGCGGACACTTGCACGATCTAGGTTAACTAGCGGGCCCTTGCACTATGTAGGTTAATTATCGGGCCCATGGATTATGTAGGTTTACTAGCAGGCACTTGGACTATCTAGGTTAACTAGCGGGCACTTGGACTATGTAGTTTCCCTAGCGGGCATTTGGAATATTTAAGTTACCAACGGGAACTTGGACTATGTAGGTTACCTAGCGGACACTTGTACTATCGAGGTTACCTAGCAGGCACTTTGACTATCTAGGTTAACTAATGGGCACTTGGACTATGTAGGTTGCCTAGCGGGCAATTTGACTATGTAGGTTCCCTATCACGCACTTGGTTTATGTAGGTTCCCTATCAGGCACTTGGATTATGTAGGTTCCCTCTCGGGCACTTGGACTATGTATGTTAACTAGCGGGCACTTGGACTGTCTAAGTAACCTAGCGGGCACTTGGTCTATCTAGGTTAAAGAACGGGCACTTGGACTATGTAGGTAAGCTAGCGGGCACTTGGACTATGTAGGATCACTATCGGACATTTGTATTACTTAGGTTAACTAGCGGGCACTTTGAATATCTAGGTTAACTAGCAGGCACTTGGACTATCTAGGCCAACTTGCGGGCCCTTGTACTATGTAGGTTAACTAGCGGGCACTTGGATTATCTAGGTTAACTAGCGGACCTTGGACTATGTAGGTTAACTAGCGGGCCCTTGGACTATGTAGGTTACCTAGCAGGCACTTGGACATCTAGGTTAACGAACGGGCACTTGGACTATGTATGTTGCATAGCGGGCAATTGGATTATCTAGGTTACCTAGCGGGAACTTGGACTATGTAGGTTACCTAGCGGGCACTTGGACTATCTAGGTAAACGAACGTCCACTTGGACTATGTAGGTAACCTAGCGGAGAATTGGACAGTCTAGGTTACCTAGCGGGCACTTGGACTATCTAGGTTAACGAAAGGGCACTTGGACTATGTAGGTTACCTAGCGGGCACTTGGATTATCTAGGTTAGCTAACAGGAACATGGAATATCTAGGTTACCTAGCGGGCACTTGGACTATGTAGGTTACCTTGCGGGCACTTGTACTATCTAGGTTAACTAACGGGAACTTGGACTATGTAGGTTAGCTAGCGGACACTTGGAATATCTAGGTTAACTAGCGGGCCCTTGGATTATGTAGGTTAACTAGCGGGCAGCTAGACTATCTAGGTTAACTAGCTGACCTTGGACTATGTATGTTAACTAGCGGGCACTTGGACTATCTAGGTTAACTAGCTGTCCTTGGACTATGTAGGTTAACTAGCAGACACTTGGACTATCTAGGTTAACTAGCGGGCACTTGCACAATGCAGGTTCCCTAGCGGGCACTTTGACTATGTAGGTTCCCTAGCGGGCACTTGGACTATATAGGTTCCCTATGGGCACTTGGACTATCTAGGTTTCCTAACAGGCACTTAGAATATATAGGTTCCCTATCGGGCACTTGGACTATGTAGGTTCCTCAGCGGGCACTTGGACTATGTAGGTTCCCTATCGGGCATTGGACTATGTAGGTTAACTAGCAGGACCTTGTACTATCTAGGTTACCTAGCGGGCACTTGGACTATGTAGTTTAACTAGCGGACACTTGGACAATCTAGGTTACGTAGCTGGCACTTGAACTATGTACATACCCTAGCGGGCACATGGACTATCTAGGTTACCTAACAGGCACTTGGACAATGTACGTCCCCTAGCGGGCACTTGGACTATCTAGGTTAACTAGAGGGATTTGGACTATGTAGGTTAACAGGCGGGCCCTTGGGCTATCTAGGTTTACTAGCGGGCACTTGGACTATCTAGGTTAACTAGCGGGCACTTGGACTACGTAGTTTCCCTAGCGGGCATTTGGATTACTTAGGTTACCTAGTGGGCACTTGGAACATGTAGGTTACCAGCGGGCACTTGGACTATCTAGGTTAACGAACATGCACTTGGACTATGTAGGTAACCTAGCGGGCCCTTGGACTGTCTAGGTTACCTAGCGGGCACTTGGCCTATCTAGGTTAACGAACGGGCACTTGGACTATGTAGGTTAACTAGAGGACACTTCGACTATCTAGGTTAGCTAACGGGCAATTTGACTATCTAGGTTAACGAATGGGCACTTGGACTATGTAGGTTACCTAGCGGGCACTTGGACTATGTAGGATCCCTATCGGACTTTTGTACTACTTAGGTTAACTAGCGGGCATTTTGACTATCTAGGTTAACTACCGGGCACTTGGACTATCTAGGTCATCTAGAGGGCCCTTGTACTATGTAGGTTAACAAGCGGGCACTTGGACTATCTAGGTTTCCTAGCAAGCACTTGGACTATGTACATGCCCTAGCGCGCACTTGGACTATCTAGGTTAACTAACGGGCACTAGGACTATCTAGGTTAACTAGCGGGCCCTTGGACTATCTAGGTTACCTAGCGGGCACTTGGACTATATAGGTTACCTAGCGGGCACTTGGACTATATAGGTTACCTAGTGGGCACTTGGACTATCTAAGTTAACGAACGGGCACTTGGAATATGCAGGTAACCTAGCGGGCACTTGGACTTTCTAGGTTAATTAGCGGCCACTTTGAATTCTAGGTTAACGAACAGGCACTTGGACTATGTAGGTTGCTTACCGGGCACTTGGACTATCTAGTTTAGGTAAAGGGCACTTTGATTATCTAGGTTACCTAGTGGGAACTTGGACAATGTAAGTTACCTAGCGGGCACTTGGACTATGTAGGTTAACTAGCGATCACTTGGACTCTAGGTTACCTAGCAGGCACTTGGACTATCTAGGTTACCTAGAGGGCCCTTGGACTATGTAGGTTTCCTAGCGGGCACTTGGACTATCTAGGTTAACGAACGGGCACTTGGACTATGTAGGTAACCTAGCGGACACTTGGACAGTCTAGGTAACCTAGCGGGCAATTGGACTATCTAGGTTAACGAATGGGCACTTGGACAATCTAGGTTACCTAGCGGCACTTGGACTATGTAAGTTACCTAGCGGGCACTTGGACTATCTAGGTTAACTAGCCGACCTTGGACTATGTAGGTTAAATAGCGGGCACTTGGACTATGTAAGTCTCCTAGTGGGCACTTGGACTATGTAGGTTAACTAGCGGGCACTAGGACTATCTAGGTTAACTAGCGGGCACTTAGACTATCTAGGTTACCTAGCAGGCACTTGGATTTTGAAGAATCCCTAGCGGGCACTTGGACGGTCTAGGTTACCTAGCGGGCAGGTAGACTATGTAGGTTAACTAGCGGACACTTGCACGATCTAGGTTAACTAGCGGGCCCTTGCACTATGTAGGTTAATTATCGGGCCCATGGATTATGTAGGTTTACTAGCAGGCACTTGGACTATCTAGGTTAACTAGCGGGCACTTGGACTATGTAGTTTCCCTAGCGGGCATTTGGAATATTTAAGTTACCAACGGGAACTTGGACTATGTAGGTTACCTAGCGGACACTTGTACTATCGAGGTTACCTAGCAGGCACTTTGACTATCTAGGTTAACTAATGGGCACTTGGACTATGTAGGTTGCCTAGCGGGCAATTTGACTATGTAGGTTCCCTATCACGCACTTGGTTTATGTAGGTTCCCTATCAGGCACTTGGATTATGTAGGTTCCCTCTCGGGCACTTGGACTATGTATGTTAACTAGCGGGCACTTGGACTGTCTAAGTAACCTAGCGGGCACTTGGTCTATCTAGGTTAAAGAACGGGCACTTGGACTATGTAGGTAAGCTAGCGGGCACTTGGACTATGTAGGATCACTATCGGACATTTGTATTACTTAGGTTAACTAGCGGGCACTTTGAATATCTAGGTTAACTAGCAGGCACTTGGACTATCTAGGCCAACTTGCGGGCCCTTGTACTATGTAGGTTAACTAGCGGGCACTTGGATTATCTAGGTTAACTAGCGGACCTTGGACTATGTAGGTTAACTAGCGGGCCCTTGGACTATGTAGGTTACCTAGCAGGCACTTGGACATCTAGGTTAACGAACGGGCACTTGGACTATGTATGTTGCATAGCGGGCAATTGGATTATCTAGGTTACCTAGCGGGAACTTGGACTATGTAGGTTACCTAGCGGGCACTTGGACTATCTAGGTAAACGAACGTCCACTTGGACTATGTAGGTAACCTAGCGGAGAATTGGACAGTCTAGGTTACCTAGCGGGCACTTGGACTATCTAGGTTAACGAAAGGGCACTTGGACTATGTAGGTTACCTAGCGGGCACTTGGATTATCTAGGTTAGCTAACAGGAACATGGAATATCTAGGTTACCTAGCGGGCACTTGGACTATGTAGGTTACCTTGCGGGCACTTGTACTATCTAGGTTAACTAACGGGAACTTGGACTATGTAGGTTAGCTAGCGGACACTTGGAATATCTAGGTTAACTAGCGGGCCCTTGGATTATGTAGGTTAACTAGCGGGCAGCTAGACTATCTAGGTTAACTAGCTGACCTTGGACTATGTAGGTTAACTAGCGGGCACTTGGACTATCTAGGTTAACTAGCTGTCCTTGGACTATGTAGGTTAACTAGCAGACACTTGGACTATCTAGGTTAACTAGCGGGCACTTGCACAATGCAGGTTCCCTAGCGGGCACTTTGACTATGTAGGTTCCCTAGCGGGCACTTGGACTATATAGGTTCCCTATGGGCACTTGGACTATCTAGGTTTCCTAACAGGCACTTAGAATATATAGGTTCCCTATCGGGCACTTGGACTATGTAGGTTCCTCAGCGGGCACTTGGACTATGTAGGTTCCCTATCGGGCATTGGACTATGTAGGTTAACTAGCAGGACCTTGTACTATCTAGGTTACCTAGCGGGCACTTGGACTATGTAGTTTAACTAGCGGACACTTGGACAATCTAGGTTACGTAGCTGGCACTTGAACTATGTACATACCCTAGCGGGCACATGGACTATCTAGGTTACCTAACAGGCACTTGGACAATGTACGTCCCCTAGCGGGCACTTGGACTATCTAGGTTAACTAGAGGGATTTGGACTATGTAGGTTAACAGGCGGGCCCTTGGGCTATCTAGGTTTACTAGCGGGCACTTGGACTATCTAGGTTAACTAGCGGGCACTTGGACTACGTAGTTTCCCTAGCGGGCATTTGGATTACTTAGGTTACCTAGTGGGCACTTGGAACATGTAGGTTACCAGCGGGCACTTGGACTATCTAGGTTAACGAACATGCACTTGGACTATGTAGGTAACCTAGCGGGCCCTTGGACTGTCTAGGTTACCTAGCGGGCACTTGGCCTATCTAGGTTAACGAACGGGCACTTGGACTATGTAGGTTAACTAGAGGACACTTCGACTATCTAGGTTAGCTAACGGGCAATTTGACTATCTAGGTTAACGAATGGGCACTTGGACTATGTAGGTTACCTAGCGGGCACTTGGACTATGTAGGATCCCTATCGGACTTTTGTACTACTTAGGTTAACTAGCGGGCATTTTGACTATCTAGGTTAACTACCGGGCACTTGGACTATCTAGGTCATCTAGAGGGCCCTTGTACTATGTAGGTTAACAAGCGGGCACTTGGACTATCTAGGTTTCCTAGCAAGCACTTGGACTATGTACATGCCCTAGCGCGCACTTGGACTATCTAGGTTAACTAACGGGCACTAGGACTATCTAGGTTAACTAGCGGGCACTTGGACTATCTAGGTTACCTAGCAGGCACTTGGATTGTGAAGGATCCCTAGCGGGCACTCGCACAATCTAGGTTAACTAGCGGGCACTTGGACGATCTAGGTTAACTAGCGGGCACTGGGACTATCAAAGTTAACAAGTGAGCCCATGGAATATGTAGGTTAACTAGCGGACCCTTGGACTATCTACGTTACCTAGCGAGCACTCGGACTATATAGGTTACCTAGCGGGCACTTGGACTATATAGGTTACCTAGTGGGCACTTGGACTATCTAAGTTAACGAACGGGCACTTGGAATATGCAGGTAACCTAGCGGGCACTTGGACTTTCTAGGTTAATTAGCGGGCACTTTGAATTCTAGGTTAACGAACAGGCACTTGGACTATGTAGGTTGCTTAGCGGGCACTTGGACTATCTAGGTTAGGTAACGGGCACTTTGATTATCTAGGTTACCTAGTGGGAACTTGGACAATGTAAGTTACCTAGCGGGCACTTGGACTATCAAGGTTACCTAGCGGGCCCTTGGACTATGTAGGTTTCCTACCGGGCACTTGGACTATCTAGGTTAACGAACGGGCACTTGGACTATGTAGGTAACCTAGCGGACACTTGGACAGTCAAGGTAACCTAGCGGCAATTGGACTATCTAGGATAACGAATGGGCACTTGGACTATCTAGGTTACCTAGCGGCACTTGGACTATGTAAGTTACCTAGAGGGCACTTGGACTATCTAGGTTATCTAGCAGACCTTGGACTATGTAGGTTAAATAGCGGGCACTTGGACTATGTAAGTCTCTTAGTGGGCACTTGGACTATGTAAGTCTCCTAGTGGGCACTTGGACTATGTAGGTTAACTAGCGGGCACTAGGACTATGTAGGTTAACTAGCGGGCACTTGGACTATCTAGGTTACCTAGCAGGCACTTGGATTATGAAGAATCCCTAGCGGGCACTTGGACTGTCTAGGTTACCTAGCGGGCACGTGGACTATGTAGGTTAACTAGCGGACACTTGCACGATCTAGGTTAACTAGTGGGCCCGTGCACTATGTAGGTTAACTAGCGGGCCCATGGATTATGTAGGTTTACTAGCAGGCATTTGGACTATCTAGGTTAACTAGCGGGCACTTGGACTATGTAGTTTCCCTAGCGGGCATTAGGAATATTTAGGTTACCAACGGGAACTTGGACTATGTAGGTTACCTAGCGGACACTTGGACTATCGAGGTTACCTAGCAGGCACTTTGACTATCTAGGTTAACTAATGGGCACTTGGACTATGTAGGTTGCCTAGCGGGCACTTTGACTATATAGGTTCCCTATCAGGCACTTGGATTATGTAGGTTCCCTATCAGGCACTTGGATTATGTAGGTTCCCTATCGGGCACTTGGACTATGTAGGTTAACTAGCGGGCACTTGGACTGTCTAAGTAACCTAGCGGGCACTTGGACTATCTAGGTTAAAGAACGGGCACTTGGACTATGTAGGTAAGCTAGCGGGCACTTGGATTATGTAGGATCACTATCGGACATTTGTACTACTTAGGTTAAATAGCGGGCACTTTGACTATCTAGGTTAACTAGCAGGCACTTGGACTATCTAGGCCAACTAGCGGGCCCTTGTACTATGTAGGTTAACTAGCGGGCATTTGGACTATCTAGGTTAACTAGCGGACCTTGGACTATGTAGGTTAACTAGCGGGCACTTGGACTATGTAGGTAACCTAGCGTGAACTTGGACAGTCTAGGTTACCTAGCGTGCCCTTGGACTTCTAGGTTAACGAACGGGCACTTGGACTATGTAGGTTGCATAGCGGGCAATTGGACTATCTAGGTTACCTAGCGGGAACTTGGACTATGTAGGTTACCTAGCGGGCACTTGGACTATCTAGGTAATCGAACGTCCACTTGGACTATGTAGGTAACCTAGCGGACAATTGGACAGTCTAGGTTACCTAGCGGGCACTTGGACTATCTAGGTTAACGAA
Source organism: Tenrec ecaudatus (assembly GCF_050624435.1). Classification (NCBI taxonomy): domain Eukaryota; kingdom Metazoa; phylum Chordata; class Mammalia; order Afrosoricida; family Tenrecidae; genus Tenrec; species Tenrec ecaudatus. The sequence continues at coordinate 2,473,201 of NW_027457627.1, forward strand.
AGGGCACTTGGACTATGTAGGTTACCTAGCGGGCACTTGGATTATCTAGGTTAGCTAACAGGAACATGGAATATCTAGGTTACCTAGCGGGCACTTGGACTATGTAGGTTACCTTGTGGGCACTTGTACTATCTAGGTTAACTAACGGGAACTTGGACTATGTAGGTTAGCTAGCGGACCCTTGGAATATCTAGGTTAACTAGCGGGCCCTTGGACTATGTAGGTTAACTAGCGGGCAGCTGGACTATCTAGGTTAACTAGCTGACCTTGGACTATGTAGGTTAACTAGCGGGCACTTGGACTATCTAGGTAAACTAGCTGTCCTTGGACTATGTAGGTTAACTAGCAGACACTTGGACTATCTAGGTTAACTAGCGGGCACTTGCACAATGCAGGTTCCCTAGCGGGCACTTTGACTATGTAGGTTCCCTAGCGGGCACTTGGACTATATAGGTTCCCTATGGGCACTTGGACTATCTAGGTTCCCTAACAGGCACTTAGAATATATAGGTTCCCTATCGGTCACTTGGACTATGTAGGTTCCTAAGCGGGCACTTGGACTATGTAGGTTCCCTATCGGGCATTGGACTATGTAGGTTAACTAGCAGGAACTTGGACTATCTAGGTTACCTAGCGGGCACTTGGACTATGTAGTTTAACTAGCGGACACTTGGACAATCTAGGTTACCTAGCGGGCACTTGAACTATGTACATACCCTAGCGGGCACTTGGACTATCTAGGTTACCTAACAGGCACTTGGACTATGTACGTCCCCTAGCGGGCACTTGGACTATCTAGGTTAACTAGAGGGATTTGGACTATGTAGGTTAACAGGCGGGCCCTTGGACTATCTAGGTTTACTAGCGGGCACTTGGACTATCTAGGTTAACTAGCGGGCACTTGGACTACGTAGTTTCCCTAGCGGGCATTTGGATTACTTAGGTTACCTAGTGGGCACTTGGACCATGTAGGTTACCTAGCGGGCACTTGGACTATGTAGGTTAACTAGAAGGCACTTGGACTATCAAGGTTACCTAGCGGGCCCTTGGACTATGTAGGTTACCAGCGGGCACTTGGACTATCTAGGTTAACGAACATGCACTTGGACTATGTAGGTAACCTAGCGGGCCCTTGGACAGTCTAGGTTACCTAGCGGGCACTTGGCCTATCTAGGTTAACGAACGGGCACTTGGACTATGTAGGTTAACTAGCGGACACTTCGACTATCTAGGTTAGCTAACGGGCAATTTGACTATCTAGGTTAACGAATGGGCACTTGGACTATGTAGGTTACCTAGCGGGCACTTGGACTATGTAGGATCCCTATCGGACTTTTGTACTACTTAGGTTAACTGGCGGGCATTTTGACTATCTAGGTTAACTAGCGGGCACTTGGACTATCTAGGTCATCTAGAGGGCCCTTGTACTATTTAGGTTAACAAGCGGGTACTTGGACTATCTAGGTTTCCTAGCAGGCACTTGTACTATGTACATACCCTAGCGCGCACTTGGACTATCTAGGTTAACTAACGGGCACTAGGACTATCTAGGTTACCTAGCGGGCACTTGGACTTCTAGGTTAACGAACGGGCACTTGGACTATGTATGTTGCATAGCGGGCAATTGGACTATCTAGGTTACCTAGCGGGAACTTGGACTATGTAGGTTACCTAGCGGGCACTTGGACTATCTATGTAAACGAACGTCCACTTGGACTATGTAGGTAACCTAGCGTACAATTGGACAGTCTAGGTTACCTAGCGTCACTTGGACTATCTAGGTTAACGAAAGGGCACTTGGACTATGTAGGTTACCTAGCGGGCACTTGGATTATCTAGGTTAGCTAACAGGAACTTGGAATAGCTAGGTTACCTAGCGGGCACTTGGACTATGTAGGTTACTTTGCGGGCACTTGTACTATCTAGGTTAACTAACGGGAACTTGGACTATGTAGGTTAACTAGCGGACACTTCGACTATCTAGGTTAGCTAACGGGCAATTTGACTATCTAGGTTAACGAATGGGCACTTGGACTATGTAGGTTACCTAGCGGGCACTTGGACTATGTAGGATCCCTATCGGACTTTTGTACTACTTAGGTTAACTAGCGGGCATTTTGACTATCTAGGTTAACTAGCGGGCACTTGGACTATCTAGGTCATCTAGAGGACCCTTGTACTATGTAGGTTAACTAGCGGTCACTTGGACTATCTAGGTTAACTAGCGGACCTTGGAATATGTAGGTTACCTAGCGTGCCCTTGGACTATGTAGGTTAACAAGCGGGCACTTGGACTATCTAGGTTTCTTAGCAGGCACTTGGACTATGTACATACCCTAGCGCGCACTTGGACTATCTAGGTTAACTAACGGGCACTAGGACTATCTAGGTTAACTAGCGGCCACTTGGACTATCTAGGTTACCTAGCGGGTAATTGGACTATATAGGATACCTAATTGGCACTTGGACTATCTAAGTTAACGAACGGGCACTTGGAATATGCAGGTAACCTAGCGGGCAGTTGGACTTTCTAGGTTAATTAGCGGGCACTTTGAATTCTAGGTTAACGAACAGGCACTTGGACTATGTAGGTTGCTTAGCGGGCACTTGGACTATCTAGGTTAGGTAACAGGCAGTTTGATTATCTAGGTTACCTAGTGGGAACTTGGACAATGTAAGTTACCTAGCGGGCACTTGGACTATCTAGGTTACCTAACGGGCAATTTGACTATCTAGGTTACATAGCGGGTACTTGGACTATGTAGGTTAACTAGCGATCACTTGGACTCTAGGTTACCTAGCAGGCACTTGGACTATCTAGGTTACCTAGCGGGACCTTGGACTATGTAGGTTTCCAAGCGGGCACTTGGACTATCTAGGTTAACTAACGGGCACTTGGACTATGTAGGTAACCTAGCGGACACTTGGACAGTCTAGGTAACCTAGCGGGCAATTGGACTATCTAGGTTAACGAATGGGTACTTGGACTATCTAGGTTACCTAGCGGCACTTGGACTATGTAAGTTCCCTAGCGGGCATTTGGACTATCTAGGTTATCTAGCAGACCTTGGACTATGTAGGTTAACTAGCGGGCAGCTGGACTATCTAGGTTAACTAGCTGACCTTGGACTATGTAGGTTAACTAGCGGGCACTTGGACTATCTAGGTTAACTAGCTGTCCTTGGACTATGTAGGTTAACTAGCAGACACTTGGACTATCTAGGTTAACTAGCGGGCACTTGCACAATGCAGGTTCCCTAGCGGGCACTTTGACTATGTAGGTTCCCTAGCGGGCACTTGGACTATATAGGTTCCCTATGGGCACTTGGACTATCTAGGTTCCCTAACAGGCACTTAGAATATATAGGTTCCCTATCGGTCACTTGGACTATGTAGGTTCCTAAGCGGGCACTTGGACTATGTAGGTTCCCTATCGGGCATTGGACTATGTAGGTTAACTAGCAGGAACTTGGACTATCTAGGTTACCTAGCGGGCACTTGGACTATGTAGTTTAACTAGCGGACACTTGGACAATCTAGGTTACCTAGCGGGCACTTGAACTATGTACATACCCTAGCGGGCACTTGGACTATCTAGGTTACCTAACAGGCACTTGGACTATGTACGTCCCCTAGCGGGCACTTGGACTATCTAGGTTAACTAGAGGGATTTGGACTATGTAGGTTAACAGGCGGGCCCTTGGACTATCTAGGTTTACTAGCGGGCACTTGGACTATCTAGGTTAACTAGCGGGCACTTGGACTACGTAGTTTCCCTAGCGGGCATTTGGATTACTTAGGTTACCTAGTGGGCACTTGGACCATGTAGGTTACCTAGCGGGCACTTGGACTATGTAGGTTAACTAGAAGGCACTTGGACTATCAAGGTTACCTAGCGGGCCCTTGGACTATGTAGGTTACCAGCGGGCACTTGGACTATCTAGGTTAACGAACATGCACTTGGACTATGTAGGTAACCTAGCGGGCCCTTGGACAGTCTAGGTTACCTAGCGGGCACTTGGCCTATCTAGGTTAACGAACGGGCACTTGGACAATGTAGGTTAACTAGCGGACACTTCGACTATCTAGGTTAGCTAACGGGCAATTTCACTATCTAGGTTAACGAATGGGCACTTGGACTATGTAGGTTACCTAGCGGGCACTTGGACTATGCAGGATCCCTATCGGACTTTTGTACTACTTAGGTTAACTGGCGGGCATTTTGACTATCTAGGTTAACTAGCGGGCACTTGGACTATCTAGGTCATCTAGAGGGCCCTTGTACTATTTAGGTTAACAAGCGGGTACTTGGACTATCTAGGTTTCCTAGCAGGCACTTGGACTATGTACATACCCTAGCGCGCACTTGGACTATCTAGGTTAACTAACGGGCACTAGGACTATCTAGGTTACCTAGCGGGCACTTGGACTTCTAGGTTAACGAACGGGCACTTGGACTATGTATGTTGCATAGCGGGCAATTGGACTATCTAGGTTACCTAGCGGGAACTTGGACTATGTAGGTTACCTAGCGGGCACTTGGACTATGTAGGTTACCTTGCGGGCACTTGTACTATCTAGGTTAACTAACGGGAACTTGGACTATGTAGGTTAGCTAGTGGACACTTGGAATATCTAGGTTAACTAGAGGGCCCTTGGACTATGTAGGTTAACTAGCGGGCACTTTGACTATCTAGGTTAACTAGCTGACTTTGGACTATGTAGGTTATCTAGCGGGCACTTGGACTATCTAGGTTAACTAGCTGTCCTGAGACTATGTAGGTTAACTAGCAGACACTTGGACTATCTAGGTTAACTAGCGGGCACTTGCACAATGCAGGTTCCCTAGCGGGCACTTTGACTATGTAGGTTCCCTAGCGGGCACTTGGACTATCTAGGTTACCTAACAGGCACTTGGACTATGTACGTCCCCTAGCGGGCACTTGGACTATCTAGGTTAACTAGAGGGACTTGGACTATGTAGGTTAACTAGCGGGCCCTTGGACTATCTAGGTTTACTAGCGGGCACTTGGACTATCTAGGTTAACTAGCGGGCACTTGGACTACGTAGTTTCCCTAGCGGGCATTTGGATTACTTAGGTTACCTAGTGGGCACTTGGACTATGTAGGTTACCTAGCGGGCACTTGGACTATGTAGGTTAACTAGAAGGCACTTGGACTATCAAGGTTACCTAGCGGGCCCTTGGACTATGTAGGTTACCAGCGGGCACTTGGACTATCTAGGTTAACGAACGTGCACTTGGACTATGTAGGTAACCTAGCGGGCACTTGGACTGTCAAGGTTACCTAGCGGGCACTTGGCCTATCTAGGTTAACGAACGGGCACTTGGACTATGTAAGTAACTAGCGGACACTTGGACTATCTAGGTTATCTAACGGGCAATTGTACTATCTAGTTTACCTAGCGGGCACTTGGACTATGTAGGTTCCCTAGCGGGCACTTGGACAATTTAGGTTACCTAGCAGGCACTTTAACTATCTAGGTTAACTAACTGGCATTGGACTATTTAGGGTGCCTAGCGAACACTTGGACTATGTAGGTTCGTAGCGGGCACTTGGACTATGTAGGTTCCCTATTGGGTACTTGGACTGTCTAGGTTAACTAGCAGGCAATTGGACTGTCTAGGTTACCTAGTGGGCATTTGGACTATGTAGTTTACCTAGCAGGCATTTGGACTATGTAAGTTAACTAGCGCGCACTTGGACTATCTAGGTTACCTAGAGGGCACTTGGACTATGTACGTTCCCTAGCGGGCACTTGGGCTATCTACGTTACCTAGCGGGCACTTGGACTATGTACGTTAACGAACGGGCACTTGGACTATGTAGGTAACCTAATGGTCACTTGGACTGTCTAGGTTACCTAGCGGGGATTTGGACTATGTAGGTTAACTTGCGGGCACTTGGACTATGTAGGATCCCTATCGGACTTTTGTACTACTTAGGTTAACTAGCGGGCACTTTGACTATCTAGGTTAACTAGCGGGCACTTGGACTATCTAGGTCAACTAGCAGGCCCTTGTACTATGTAGATTAAATAGCGGGCACTTGGACTATCTAGATTAAAAAACGGACCTTGGACTATGTAGGTTAACTAGCGGGCACTTGGACTATGGACGTCCCCTAGTGGGCACTTGGACTATCTAGGTTAGCTAACGGGCACTAGGAATATCTAGGTTAACTAGCGGGCACTTGGACTATCTAGGTTACCTAGCAGGCACTTAGATGATGAAGGATGCCTAGCGGGCACTTGCACGATCTAGGTTAACTAGCAGGCCATTGCACTATGTAAGTTAACTAGCGGGCCCATGGATTATGTAGGTTAACTAGCAGGCACTTGACTATCTAGGTTAACTAGCAGGCACTTGGACTATGTAGTTTCCCTAGCGGGCATTTGGACTATTTAGGTTACCATCGGGAACTTGGACTATGTAGGTTAACTAACGGGCACTTGGACTATGTAGGTTGCCTGGCTGGCACTTGGACTATGTAGGTTCCCTAGCGGGCACTTGGATTATGTAGGTTCCCTATCGGGCACTTGGATTATGTAGGTTCCCTATCGGGCACTTGGACTATGTAGGTTAACTAGCGGGCACATGGCCTGTCTAGGTAACCTAGCGGGCACTTGGACTATCTAGGTTAACGAACGGGCCCTTGGACTATGTAGGTAACCTAGCGGGCACTTGTACTGTCTAGGTTACCTAGCGGGCACTTTGACTATCTAGGATAACGAACGGGCACTTGGACTATCTAGGTCAACTAGCGGGCCCTTGTCCTATGTAGGTTAACTAGCGGGCACTTGGACTATCTAGGTTAACTAGCGGACCTTGGACTATGTAGGTTAACTAGCGGGCCCTTGGACTATGTAGATTAACTAGCGGGCACTTGGACTATCTAGGTTAACTACCTGACCTTGGTCTATGTTGGTTAACTAGCGGGCACTTGGACTATCTAGGTTAACTAGCTGACCTTGGACTATGTAGGTTAACTAGCGGGCACTTGGACTATCTAGGTTAACTTGCAGGCACTTGCACAATGCAGGTTCCCTAGCGGGCACTTTGACTATCTAGGTTCCCTAACGGGCACTTGGAATATATAGGTTCCCTATCGGGCACTTGGACTATGTAGGTTCCCTATCGGGCATTGGACTATGTAGGTTAACTAGCAGGACCTTGGACTATCTAGGTTACCTAGCGGGCACTTGGACTATGTAGAGTAACTAGCGGACACTTGGACAATCTAGGTTACCTAGCGGGCACTTGAACTATGTACATACCCTAGCGGGCACTTGGACTATCTAGGTTACCTAGCGGGCATTTGGACTATGTACTTACCCTAGCGGGCACTTAGACTATCTAGGTTAACTAGAGGGCCCTTGGACTATGTAGGTTAACTAGCGGGCACTTGGATTATCTAGGTTAACTAGCGGGCACTTTGACGATCTAGGTTAACTAGCGGGCGCATGGACTATCCTGGTTAACTAGCGGGCACTTGGACTATCTAGATTAACTAGCGGGCCCTTGGACTATCTAGGTTAACTAGGGGGCCCTTGGACTATCTAGGTTAACTAGCGGGCACTTGGACTATCTAGGTTTACTAGCGGGCTTTGGACTATCTAGGTTAACTCGGGGCCCTTGGACTATCTAGATTAACTAGCGGGCCCTTGGACTATCTAGGTTAACTAGGGGGCCCTTGGACTATCTAGATTAACTAGCGGGCCCTTGGACTATCTAGGTTTACTAGCGGGCTTTGGACTATCTAGGTTAAGTAGCGGGCACTTGGACAATGTAGTTTCCCTAGCGGGCATTTGGATTACTTAGGTTACCTAGTGGGCACTTGGATTATGTATGTTACCTAGCGGGCACTTGGACTATGTAGGTTAACTAGAAGGCACTTGGACTATCAAGGTTACCTAGCGGTTCCTTAGACTATGTAGGTTCCCTCGCGGGCACTTGGACTATGTAGGTTCCCTATCGGGTACTTGGACTGTCTAGGTTAACTAGCGGGCAATTGGACTGTCTAGGTTACCTAGTGGGCATTTGGACTATGTAGTTTACCTAGCAGGCATTTGGACTATGTAAGTTAACTAGCGGGCACTTGGACAATCTAGGTTACCTAGAGGGCACTTGGACTATGTACATTCCCTAGCAGGCACTTGGGCTATCTACGTTACCTAGCGGGCACTTGGACTATGTACGTTACCGAACGGGCACTTGGACTATGTAGGTAACCTAATGGTCACTTGGACTGTCTAGGTTACCTAGCGGGGATTTGGACTATGTAGGTTAACTAGCGGGTACTTGGACTATGTATGTCCCCTAGTGGGCACTTGGATTATCTAGGTTAGCTAACGGGCACTAGGACTATCTAGGTTAACTAGCGGGCACTTGGACTATCTAGGTTACCTAGCAGGCACTTGGATTATGAAGGATGCCTAGCGGGCACTTGGACTATCTAGGTTAACTAGCGGGCACTTAGACTATGTAGTTTCCCTAGCGGGAATTTGGACTATTTAGGTTAACAACGGGAACTTGGACTATGTAGGTTAACTAGCGGGCCCTTGGACTATCTAGGTTTACTAGCGGGCACTTGGACTATCTAGGTTAACTAGCGGGCACTTGGACTACGTAGTTTCCCTAGCGGGCATTTGGATTACTTAGGTTACCTAGTGGGCACTTGGACTATGTAGGTTACCTAGCGGGCACTTGGACTATGTAGGTTAACTAGAAGGAACTTGGACTATCAAGGTTACCTAGCGGGCCCTTGTACTATGTAGGTTACAGCGGGCACTTGGACTATCTAGGTTAACGAACGTGCACTTGGACTATGTAGGTAACCTAGCGGGCCCTTGGACTGTCTAGGTTACCTAGCGGGCTCTTGGCCTATCTAGGTTAACGAACGGGCACTTGGACTATGTAGGTTAACTAGCGGACACTTCGACTATCCAAGTTAGCTAACGGGCAATTTGACTATCTAGGTTAACGAATGGGCACTTGGACTATGTAGGTTACCTAGCGGGCACTTGGACTATGTAGGATCCCTATCGGACTTTTGTACTACTTAGGTTAACTAGCGGGCATTTTGACTATCTAGGTTAACTAGCAGGCACTTGGACTATCTAGGTCAACTAGCGGGCCCTTGTACTATGTAGGTTAACTAGCGGTCACTTGGACTATCTAGGTTAACTAGCGGACCTTGGAATATGTAGGTTACCTAGCGTGCACTTGGACTATCTAGGTTTCCTAGCAGGCACTTGGACTATATACATACCCTAGCGCGCACTTGGACTATCTAGGTTAACTAACGGGCACTAGGACTATCTAGGTTAACTAGCGGGCCCTTGGACTATCTAGGTTACCTAGCCGGCACTTGGATTGTGAAGGATCCCTAGCGGGCACTTGGACAATCTAGGTTAACTAGCGGGCACTTGGACGATCTAGGTTAACTAGCGGGCACTTGGACTATCAAAGATAACAAGTGAGCCCTGGGAATATGTAGGTTAACTAGCGGGCCCTTGGACTATCTACGTTACCTAGCGGGCACTTGGACTATATAGGTTACCTAGCGGGCACTTGGACTATATAGGTTACCTAGTGGGCACTTGGACTATCTAAGTTAACGAACGTGCACTTGGAATATGCAGGTAACCTAGCGGGCACTTGGACTCTCTAGGTTAATTAGCGGGCACTTTGAATTCTAGGTTAACGAATAGGCACTTGGACTATGTAGGTTGCTTAGCGGGCACTTGGACTATCTAGGTTAGGTAACGGGCATTTGATTATCTAGGTTACCTAGTGGGAACTTGGACAATGTAAGTTACCTAGCGGGCACTTGGACTATCTAGGTTACCTAACGGGCACTTTGACTATCTAGGTTACATAGCGGGCACTTGGACTATGTAGGTTAACTAGCGATCACTTGGACTCTAGGTTACCTAACAGGCACTTGGACTATCTAGGTTACCTAGCGGGCCCTTGGACTATGAAGGTTTCCTAGCGGGCACTTGGATTATCTAGGTTAACTAAAGGGCACCTGGACTATGTAGGTAACCTAGCGGACACTTGGACAGTCTAGGTAACCTAGCGGGCAATTGGACTATCTAGGTTAACGAATGGGCACTTGGACTATCTAGGCCAACTAGCGGGCCCTTGTACTATGTAGGTTAACTAGCGGGCACTTGGACTATCTAGGTTAACTAGCGGGCCCTTGGACTATATAGGTTACCTAGCGGGCACTTGGACTATATAGGTTAACGAACGTGCACTTGGACTATGTAGGTAAAGTAGCGGACACTTGGACATCTAGGTTACCTAGCAGGCAATTGGACTATCTAGCTTAACGAACGGGCACTTGGACTATCTAGGTTAACTAGCGGGCACTTGGACTATGTAGGTAACCTAGCGTGAACTTGGACAGTCTAGGTTACCTAGCGGGCACTTGGACTTCTAGGTTAACGAACGGGCACTTGGACTATGTATGTTGCAGAGCGGGCAATTGGACTATCTAGGTTACCTAGCGGGAACTTGGACTATGTAGGTTACCTAGCGGGCACTTGGACTATCTAGGTAAACGAACGTCCACTTGGACTATGTAGGTAACCTAGCGGACAATTGGACAGTCTAGGTTACCTAGCGGGCACTTGGACTATCTAGGTTAACGAAAGGGCATTTGGACTATGTAGGTTACCTAGCGGGCACTTGGATTATCTAGGTTAGCTAACAGGAACTTGGAATATCTAGGTTACCTAGCGGGCACTTGGACTATGTAGGTTACCTTGCGGGCACTTGTACTATCTAGGTTAACTAACGGGAACTTGGACTATGTAGGTTAGCTAGTGGACACTTGGAATATCTAGGTTAACTACAGGGCCCTTGGACTATGTAGGTTAACTAGCGGGCACTTGGACTATCTAGGTTAACTAGCTGACCTTGGACTATGTAGGTTAACTAGCGGGCACTTGGACTGTCTAAGTAACCTAGCGGGCACTTGGACTATCTAGGTTAAAGAACGGGCACTTGGACTATGTAGGTAAGCTAGCGGGCACTTGGACTATGTAGGATCACTATCAGACATTTGTACTACTTAGGTTAACTAGCGGGCACTTTGACTATCTAGGTTAACTAGCGGGCACTTGGACTAATTAGGTTAACTAGCGGACCTTGGACTATTTAGGTTAACTAGCGGGCCCTTGGACTATGTAGGTTACCTAGCGGGCACTTGGACTATATACGTTAACGAACGTGCACTTGGACTATGTAGGTAAAGTAGCGGACACTTTGACATCTAGGTTACCTAGCAGGCAATTGGACTATCTAGGTTAACGAACGGGCACTTGGACTATCTAGGTTACCTAGCGGGCACTTGGACTATGCAGGTAACCTAGCCTGAACTTGGACAGTCTAAGTTACCTAGCGGGCACTTGGACTTCTATGTTAACGAACGGGCACTTGGACTATGTATGTTGCAGAGCGGGCAATTGGACTATCTACGTTACCTAGCGGGAACTTGGACTATGTAGGTTACCTAGCGGGCAATTGGACTATCTAGGTAAACAAACGTCCACTTGGACTATGTAGGTAACCTAGCGGACAATTGGACAGTCTAGGTTAGTTAGCGGGCACTTGGACTATCTAGGTTAACGAAAGGGCACTTGGACTATGTAGGTTACCTAGCGGGCACTTGGATTATCTAGGTTAGCTAACAGGAACTTGGAATATCTAGGTTACCTAGTGGGCACTTGGACTATGTAGGTTACCTTGCGGGCACTTGTACTATCTAGGTTAACTAACGGGAACTTGGACTATGTAGGTTAGCTAGTGGACACTTGGAATATCTAGGTTAACTAGAGGGCCCTTGGACTATGTAGGTTAACTAGCAGGCACTTGGACTATCTAGGTTAACTAGCTGACCTTAGACTATGTAGGTTAACTAGCGGGCACTTGGACTATCTAGGTTAACTAGCTGTCCTGGGACTATGTAGGTTAACTAGCAGACACTTGGACTATCTAGGTTAACTAGCGGGCACTTGCACAATGCAGGTTCCTTAGCGGGCACTTGGACTATCTAAGTTACCTAACAGGCACTTGGACTATGTACGTCCCCTAGCGGGCACTTGGACTATCTAGGTTAACTAGCGGGCACTTGGACTACGTAGTTTCCCTAGCGGGCATTTGGATTACTTAGGTTACCTAGTGGGCAATTGGACTATGTAGGTTACCTAGCGGGCACTTGGACTATGTAGGTTAACTAGAAGGCACTTGGACTATCAAGGTTACCTAGCGGGCCCTTGGACTATGTAGGTTACCAGCGGGCTCTTGGACTATCTAGGTTAACGAACGTGCACTTGGACTATGTAGGTAACCTAGCGGGCTCTTGGACTGTCTAGGTTACCTAGCGGGCACTTGGCCTATCTAGGTTAACGAACGGGCACTTGGACTATGTAGGTTAACTAGTGGACACTTCGACTGTCTAGGTTAGCTAATGGGCAATTGGACTATCTAGGTTAGCTAACGGGCACTAGGAATATCTAGGTTAACTAGCGGGCACATGGACTATCTAGGCTACCTAGCAGGCACTTGGATTATGAAGGATGCTTAGCGGGCACTTGCACGATCTAGGTTAACTAGCAGGCCATTGCACTTGGACTATGTAGTTTCCCTAGCGGGCATTTGGACTATTTAGGATACCATCGGGAACTTGGACTATGTAGGATAACTAACGGGCACTTGGACTATGTAGGTTGCCTAGCTGGCACTTGGACTATGTAGGTTCCCTAGCGGGCAATTGGATTATGTAGGTTCCCTATCGGGCACTTGGATTATGTAGGTTCCCTATTGGGCACTTGGACTATGTAGGTTAACTAGCGGGCACATGGACTGTCTAGGTAACCTAGCGGGCACTTGGACTATCTAGGTTAACGAACGGGCACTTGGAATATGTAGGTAACCTAGCGGGCACTTGTACTGTCTAGGTTACCTAGCGGGCACTTTGACTATCTAGGATAACGAACGGGCACTTGGACTATCTAGGTCAACTAGCGGGCCCTTCTACTATGTAGGTTAACTAGCGGGCACTTGGACTATCTAGGTTAACTAGCGGACCTTGGACTATGTAGGTTAACTAGCAGGCACTTGGACGATCTAGGTTAACTAGCTGACCTTGGACTATGTAGGTTAACTAGCGGGCACTTGGACTATCTAGGTTAACTAGCGGGCACTTGCACAATGCAGGTTCCCTAGCGGGCACTTTGAGTATCTAGGTTCCCTAACGGGCACTTGGAATATATAGGTTCCCTATCGGGCACTTGGACTATGTAGGTTCCCTATCGGGCATTGGACTATGTAGGTTAACTAGCAGGACCTTGGACTATCTAGGTTACGTAGCGGGCACTTGGACTATGTAGAGTAACTAGCGGACACTTGGACAATCTAGGTTACCTAGCGGGCACTTGAACTATGTACATAACGTAGCGGGCACTTGGACTATCTAGGTTTCCTAGCGGGCATTTGGACTATGTACTTACCCTAGCGGGCACTTAGACTATCTAGGTTAACTAGAGGGCCCTTGGACTATGTAAGTTAACTAGCGGGCACTTGGATTATCTAGGTTAACTAGCGGGCACTTTGACGATCTAGGTTAACTAGCGGGCGCATGGACTATTCTGGTTAACTAGCGGGCACTTGGACTATCTAGATTAACTAGCGGGCCCTTGGACTATCTAGGTTAACTAGGGGGCCCTTGGACTATCTAGGTTAACTAGCGGGCACTTGGACTATCTAGGTTTACTAGCGGGCTTTGGACTATCTAGGTTAACTGGGGGCCCTTGGACTATCTAGATTAACTAGCGGGCCCTTGGACTATCTAGGTTAACTAGGGGGCCCTTGGACTATCTAGATTAACTAGCGGGCCCTTGGACTATCTAGGTTTACTAGCGGGCTTTGGACTATCTAGGTTAAGTAGCGGGCACTTGGACAATGTAGTTTCCCTAGCGGGCATTTGGATTACTTAGGTTACCTAGTGGGCACTTGGATTATGTATGTTACCTAGCGGGCACTTGGACTATGTAGGTTAACTAGAAGGCACTTGGACTATCAAGGTTACCTAGCGTTTCCTTAGACTATGTAGGTTCCCTAGCGGGCACTTGGACTATGTAGGTTCCCTATCGGGTACTTGGACTGTCTAGGTTAACTAGCGGGCAATTGGACTGTCTAGGTTACCTAGTGGGCATTTGGACTATGTAGTTTACCTAGCAGGCATTTGGACTATGTAAGTTAACTAGCGGGCACTTGGACAATCTAGGTTACCTAGAGGGCACTTGGACTATGTACATTCCCTAGCAGGCACTTGGGCTATCTACGTTACCTAGCGGGCACTTGGACTATGTACGTTACCGAACGGGCACTGGACTATGTGGGTAACCTAATGGTCACTTGGACTGTCTAGGTTACCTAGCGGGGATTTGGACTATGTAGGTTAACTAGTGGACACTTGGACTATGTATGTCCCCTAGTGGGCACTTGGATTATCTAGGTTAGCTAACGGGCACTAGGACTATCTAGGTTAACTAGCGGGCACTTGGTCTATCTAGGTTACCTAGCCGGCACTTGGATTATGAAGGATGCCTAGCGGGCACTTGGACTATCTAGGTTAACTAGCGGGCACTTAGACTATGTAGTTTCCCTAGCGGGAATTTGGACTATTTAGGTTAACAACGGGAACTTGGACTATGTAGGTTAACTAGCGGGCCCTTGGACTATCTAGGTTTACTAGCGGGCACTTGGACTATCTAGGTTAACTAGCGGGCACTTGGACTACGTAGTTTCCCTAGCGGGCATTTGGATTACTTAGGTTACCTAGTGGGCACTTGGACTATGTAGGTTACCTAGCGGGCACTTGGACTATGTAGGTTAACTAGAAGGCACTTGGACTATCAAGGTTACCTAGCGGGCCCTTGGACTATGTAGGTTACAGCGGGCACTTGGACTATCTAGGTTAACGAACGTGCACTTGGACTATGTAGGTAACCTAGCGGGCCCTTGGACTGTCTAGGTTACCTAGCGGGCACTTGGCCTATCTAGGTTAACGAACGGGCACTTGGACTATGTAGGTTAACTAGCGGACACTTCGACTATCCAAGTTAGCTAACGGGTAATTTGACTATCTAGGTTAACGAATGGGCACTTGGACTATGTAGGTTACCTAGCGGGCACTTGGACTATGTAGGATCCCTATCGGACTTTTGTACTACTTAGGTTAACTAGCGGGCATTTTGACTATCTAGTTTAACTAGCGGGCACTTGGACTATCTAGGTCAACTAGCGGGCCCTTGTACTATGTAGGTTAACTAGCGGTCACTTGGACTATCTAGGTTAACTAGCGGACCTTGGAATATGTAGGTTACCTAGCGTGCACTTGGACTATGTAGGTTAACAAGCGGGCACTTGGACTATCTAGGTTTCCTAGCAGGCACTTGGACTATGTACATACCCTAGCGCGCACTTGGACTATCTAGGTTAACTAACGGGCACTAGGACTATCTAGGTTAACTAGCGGGCCCTTGGACTATCTTGTTTACCTAGTAGGCACTTGGATTGTGAAGGATCCCTAGCGGGCACTTGGACAATCTAGGTTAACTAGCGGGCACTTGGACGATCTAGGTTAACTAGCGGGCACTTGGACTATCAAAGATAACAAGTGAGCCCTGGGAATATGTAGGTTAACTAGCGGGCCCTTGGACTATCTACGTTACCTAGCGGGCACTTGGACTATATAGGTTACCTAGCGGGCACTTGGACTATATAGGTTACCTAGTGGGCACTTGGACTATCTAAGTTAACGAACGTGCACTTGGAATATGCAGGTAACCTAGCGGGCACATGGACTCTCTAGGTTAATTAGCGGGCACTTTGAATTCTAGGTTAACGAACAGGCACTTGGACTATGTAGGTTGCTTAGCGGGCACTTGGACTATCTAGGTTAGGTAACGGGCACTTTGATTATCTAGGTTACCTAGTGGGAACTTGGACAATGTAAGTTACCTAGCGGGCACTTGGACTATCTAGGTTACCTAACGGGCACTTTGACTATCTAGGTTACATAGCGGGCACTTGGACTATGTAGGTTAACTAGCGATCACTTGGACTCTAGGTTACCTAACAGGCACTTGGACTATCTAGGTTACCTAGCGGGCCCTTGGACTATGAAGGTTTCCTAGCGGGCACTTGGATTATCTAGGTTAACTAACGGGCACTTGGACTATGTAGGTAACCTAGCGGACACTTGGACAGTCTAGGTAACCTAGCGGGCAATTGGACTATCTAGGTTAACGAATGGGCCCTTGGACTATCTAGGTTACCTAGCAGGCACTTGGATTGTGAAGGATCCCTAGCGGGCACTTGGACAATCTAGGTTAACTAGCGGGCACTTGGACGATCTAGGTTAACTAGCTGACCTTGGACTATGTAGGTTAACTAGCGGGCACTTGGACTGTCTAAGTAACCTAGCGGGCACTTGGACTATCTAGGTTAAAGAACGGGCACTTGGACTATGTAGGATCACTATCGGACATTTGTACTACTTAGGTTAACTAGCGGGCACTTTGACTATCTAGGTTAACTAGCGGGCACTTGGACTATCAAGGTTAACTAGCGGACCTTGGACTATTTAGGTTAACTAGCGGGCCCTTGGACTATGTAGGTTAACTAGCGGGCACTTGGACTATCTAGGTTAACTAGCGGACCTTGGACTATTTAGGTTAACTAGCGGGCCCTTGGACTATGTAGGTTACCTAGCGGGCACTTGGACTATATAGGTTAACGAACGTGCACTTGGACTATGTAGGTAAAGTAGCGGACACTTGGACATCTAGGTTACCTAGCAGGCAATTGGACTATCTAGGTTAACGAACGGGCACTTGGACTATCTAGGTTACCTAGCGGGCACTTGGACTATGTAGGTAACCTAGCGTGAACTTGGACAGTCTAGGTTACCTAGCGGGCACTTGGACTTCTAGGTTAACGAACGGGCACTTGGACTATGTATGTTGCAGAGCGGGCAATTGGACTATCTAGGTTACCTAGCGGGAACTTGGACTATGTAGGTTACCTAGCGGGCACTTGGACTATCTAGGTAAACAAACGTCCACTTGGACTATGTAGGTAACCTAGCGGACAATTGGACAGTCTAGGTTACCTAGCGGGCACTTGGACTATCTAGGTTAACGAAAGGGCATTTGGACTATGTAGGTTACCTAGCGGGCACTTGGATTATCTAGGTTAGCTAACAGGAACTTGGAATATCTAGGTTGCCTAGCGGGCACTTGGACTATGTAGGTTACCTTGCGGGCACTTGTACTATCTAGGTTAACTAACGGGAACTTGGACTATGTAGATTAGCTAGTGGACACTTGGAATATCTAGGTTAACTAGAGGGCCCTTTGACTATGTAGGTTAACTAGCGGGCACTTGGACTATCTAGGTTAACTAGCTGACCTTGGACTATGTAGGTTAACTAGCGGGCACTTGGACTGTCTAAGTAACCTAGCGGGCACTTGGACTATCTAGGTTAAAGAACGGGCACTTGGACTATGTAGGTAAGCTAGCGGGCACTTGGACTATGTAGGATCACTATCGGACATTTGTACTACTTAGGTTAACTAGCGGGCACTTTGACTATCTAGGTTAACTAGCGGGCACTTGGACTATCTAGGTTAACTAGTGGACCTTGGACTATTTAGGTTAACTAGCGGGCTCTTGGACTATGTAGGTTACCTAGCGGGCACTTGGACTATATAGGTTAACGAACGTGCACTTGGACTATGTAGGTAAAGTAGCGGACACTTGGACATCTAGGTTACCTAGCAGGCAATTGGACTATCTAGGTTAACGAACGGGCACTTGGACTATCTAGGTTACCTAGCGGGCACTTGGACTATGCAGGTAACCTAGCGTGAACTTGGACAGTCTAGGTTACCTAGCGGGCACTTGGACTTCTAGGTTAACGAACGGGCACTTGGACTATGTATGTTGCAGAGCGGGCAATTGGACTATCTAGGTTACCTAGCGGGAACTTGGACTATGTAGGTTACCTAGCGGGCACTTGGACTATCTAGGTAAACAAACTTCCACTTGGACTATGTAGGTATCCTAGCGGACAATTGGACAGTCTAGGTTACCTAGCGGGCACTTGGACTATCTAGGTTAACGAAAGGGCACTTGGACTATGTAGGTTACCTAGCGGGCACTTGGATTATCTAGGTTAGCTAACAGGAACTTGGAATATCTAGGTTACCTAGCGGGCACTTGGACTATGTAGGTTACCTTGCGGGCACTTGTACTATCTAGGTTAACTAACGGGAACTTGGACTATGTAGGTTAGCTAGTGGACACTTGGAATATCTAGGTTAACTAGAGGGCCCTTGGACTATGTAGGTTAACTAGCAGGCACTTGGACTATCTAGGTTAACTAGCTGACCTTGGACTATGTAGGTTAACTAGCGGGCACTTGGACTATCTAGGTTAACTAGCTGTCCTGGGACTATGTAGGTTAACTAGCAGACACTTGGACTATCTAGGTTTACTAGCGGGCACTTGCACAATGCAGGTTCCCTAGCGGGCACTTGGACTATCTAAGTTACCTAACAGGCACTTGGACTATGTACGTCCCCTAGCGGGCACTTGGACTATCTAGGTTAACTAGAGGGACTTGGACTATGTAGGTTAACTAGCGGGCCCTTGGACTATCTAGGTTAACTAGCGGGCACTTGGACTACGTAGTTTCCCTAGCGGGCATTTGGATTACTTAGGTTACCTAGTGGGCACTTGGACTATGTAGGTTACCTAGCGGGCAATTGGACTATGTAGGTTAACTAGCAGGCACTTGGACTATCAAGGTTACCTAGCGGGCCCTTGGACTATGTAGGTTACCAGCGGGCACTTGGACTATCTAGGTTAACGAACGTGCACTTGGACTATGTAGGTAACCTAGCGGGCTCTTCGACTGTCTAGGTTACCTAGCGGGCACTTGGCCTATCTAGGTTAACGAACGGGCACTTGGACTATGTAGGTTAACTAGCGGACACTTCGACTGTCTAGGTTAGCTTATGGGCAATTGGACTATCTAGGTTAGCTAACGGGCACTAGGAATATCTAGGTTAACTAGCGGGCACTTGGACTATCTAGGTTACCTAGCAGGCACTTGGATTATGAAGGATGCCTAGCGGGCACTTGCACGATCTAGGTTAACTAGCAGGCCATTGCACTATGTAGGTTAACTAGCGGGCCCATGGATTATGTAGGTTAACTAGCAGGCACTTGGACTATCTAGGTTAACTAGCAGGCACTTGGATTATGTAGTTTCCCTAGCGGGCATTTGGACTATTTAGGATACCATCGGGAACTTGGACTATGTAGTATAACTAACGGACACTTGGACTATGTAGGTTGCCTAGCTGGCACTTGGTCTATGTAGGTTCCCTAGCGGGCACTTGGATTATGTAGGTTCCCTATCGGGCACTTGGATTATGTAGGTTCCCTATTGGGCACTTGGACTATGTAGGTTAACTAGCGGGCACATGGACTGTCTAGGTAACCTAGCGGGCACTTGGACTATCTAGGTTAACGAACAGGCACTTGGACTATGTAGGTTAACTAGCAGGCACTTGGACGATCTAGGTTAACTAGCTGACCTTGGACTATGTAGGTTAACTAGCGGGCACTTGCACAATGCAGGTTCCCTAGCGGCCACTTTGAGTATCTAGGTTCCCTAACGGGCACTTGGAATATATAGGTTCCCTATCGGGCACTTGGACTATGTAGGTTCCTCAGCGGGCACTTGGACTATGTAGGTTCCCTATCGGGCATTGGACTATGTAGGTTAACTAGCAGGACCTTGGACTATCTAGGTTACCTAGCGGGCACTTGGACTATGTAGAGTAACTAGCGGACACTTGGACAATCTAGGTTACCTAGCGGGCACTTGAACTATGTACATACCGTAGCGGGCACTTGGACTATCTAGGTTACCTAGCGGGCATTTGGACTATGTACTTACCCTAGCGGGCACTTATATTATCTAGGTTAACTAGAGGGCCCTTGGACTATGTAGGTTAACTAGCGGGCACTTGGATTATCTAGGTTAACTAGCGGGCACTTGGACGATCTAGGTTAACTAGCGGGCGCATGGACTATCCTGGTTAACTAGCGGGCACTTGGACTATCTAGATTAACTAGCGGGCCCTTGGACTATTTGGGTTAACTAGCGGGCCCTTGGACTATCTAGGTTAACTAGCGGGCACTTGGACTATCTAGATTAACTAGCGGGCCCTTGGACTATCTAGGTTTACTAGCGGGCTTTGGACTATCTAGGTTAAGTAGCGGGCACTTGGACTACGTACTTTCCCTAGCGGGCATTTGGATTACTTAGGTTACGTAGTGGGCACTTGGACTATGTAGGTTACCTAGCGGGCACTTGGACTATGTAGGTTAACTAGAAGGCACTTGGACTATCAAGGTTACCTAGCGGGCCCTTGGACTATGTAGGTTACCAGCGGGCACTTGGACTATCTAGGTTAACGAACGTACACTTGGACTATGTAGGTAACCTAGCTGGCACTTGGACTGTCTAGGTTACCTAGCGGGCACTTGGCCTATCTAGGTTAACGAACGGACACTTGGACTATGTAGGTTAACTAGTGGACACTTCGACTATCTAGGTTAGCAAACGGGCAATTGGACTATCTAGCTTACCTAGCAGGCACTTGGACTATGTAGGTTCCCTAACGGGCACTTGGACTATTTAGGTTACCTAGCAGGCACTTTGACTATCTAGGTTAACTAACGGGCACTTGGATTATGTAGGTTCCCTAGCGGGCACTTGGACTATGTAGGTTCCCTATCGGGTACTTGGACTGTCTAGGTTAACTAGCGGGCAATTGGACTGTCTAGGTTACCTAGTGGGCACTTGGACTATGTAGTTTACCTAGCAGGCACTTGGATTTTGTAGGTTAACTAGCGGGCACGTGGACTACCTAGGTTACCTAGAGGGCACTAGGACTATGTAGGTTTCCTAGCGGGCACTTGGGCTATCTACGTTACCTAGCGGGCACTTGGACTATGTAGGTTAACGAACGGGTCTTGGACTATGTAGGTAACCTAATGGTCACTTGGACTGTCTAGGTTACCTAGCGGGGACTTGGACTATGTAGGTTAACTAGCGGGCGCTTGGACTATGTAAGATCCCTATCTGACATTTGTACTACTTAGGTTAACTAGTGGGCACTTTGACTATCTAGGTTAACTAACGGGCACTTGGACTATCTAGGTCAACTAGCGGGCCCTTGTACTATGTAAGGTAACTAGCGGGCACTTGGACTATCTAGTTTAACTAACGGACCTTGGACTATGTAGGTTAAATAGCGGACCCTTTGACTATGTAGGTTAACTAGCGGGCACGTGGACTATCTAAGTTAACTAGCTGACCTTGGACTATGTAGGTTAACTAGCGGGCACTTGGACTATCTAGGTTAACTAGCGGGCACTTGCACAATGCAGGTTGCTTAGCGGGCACTTTGATTATGTAGGTTCCCTAGCGGGCACTTGGACTATATATGTTCCCTATGGGCACTTGGACTATCTAGGTTCCCTAACGGGCACTTGGAATATATAGGTTCCCTATCGGGCACTTGGACTATGTAGGTTCCTCAGCGGGCACTTGGATTATGTAGGTTCCCTACAGGGCATTGGACTATGTAGGTTAACTAGCAGGACCTTGGACTATCTAGGTTACCTAGCGGGCACTTGGACTATGTAGGGTAACTAGCGGACACTTGGCCTATATAGGTTACCTAGCGGGCACTTGGACTTCTAGGTTAACGAATGGGCACTTGGACTATTTGTTTGCTTAGCGGGCATTTGGATTACTTAGGTTACCTAGTGGGCACTTGGACTATGTAGGTTAACTAGAAGGCACTAGGACTATCAAGGTTACCTAGCGGGCCCTTGGACTATGTAGGTTACCAGCGGGCACTTGGACTATCTAGGTTAACGAACGTGCACTTGGACTATGTAGGTAACCTAGCGGGCACTTGGACTGTCTAGGTTACCTAGCGGGCACTTGGCATATCTAGGTTAATGAACGGGAACTTGGACTGTGTAGGTTAACTAGCGGACACTTCGACTATCTAGGTTAGCTAACGGGCAATTGGACTATCTAGGTTACCTAGCGGGCACTTGGACTATGTAGGTTCCCTAGCGGGCACTTGCACAATTTAGGTTACCTAGCAGGCACTTTGACTATCTAGGTTAACTAACGGGCACTTGGATTATGTAGGTTGCCTAGCGAGCACTTGGACTATGTAGGTTCCCTAGCGGGCACTTGGACTATGTAGGTTCCCTATCGGGTACTTAGACTGTCTAGGTTAACTAGCGGGCAAATGGACTGTCTAGGTTACCTAGTGGACATTTGGACTATGTAGTTTACCTAGCAGGCATTTGGACTATATAAGTTAAGTAGCGGGCACTTGAACAATCTAGGTTACCTAGAGGGCACTTGGACTATGTACATTCCCTAGCGGGCAAGTGGGCTATCTACGTTACCTAGCGGGCACTTGGACTATGTACGTTAACGAACGGGCACTTGGACTATGTAGGTAACCTAATGGTCACTTGGACTGTCTAGGTTACCTAGCGGGGATTTGGACTACGTAGGTTAACTAGCGGGCACTTGGACTATGTACGTCCCCTAGTGGGCACTTGGACTATCTAGGTTAGCTAACGGGCACTAGGACTATCTAGGTTAACTAGCGGGCACTTGGACTATCTAGGTTACCTAGCAGGCACTTGGATTATGAAGGATGCCTAGCGGGCACTTGGACTATCTAGGTTACCTAGCAGGCACGTGGACTATGTACGTTAACTAGCGGACACTTGAACGATCTAGGTTAACTAGCAGGCCATTGCACTATGTAGGTTAACTAGCGGGCCCATGGATTATGTAGGTTAACTAGCAGGCACTTGGACTATCCAGGTTAACTAGCAGGCACTTGGACTATGTAGTTTCCCTAGCGGGCAATTGGACTATTTAGATTACCATCGGGAACTTGGACAATGTACGTTAACTAACGGGCACTTGGACTATGTAGGTTGCCTAGCTGGCACTTGGACTATGTAGGTTCCCTAGCGGGCACTTGGATTATGTAGGTTACCTATCGGGCACTTGGATTATGTAGGTTCCCTATCGGGCACTTGGACTATGTAAGTTAACTAGCGGGCACATGGACTGTCTAGGTAACCTAGCGTGCACTTCGACTATCTAGGTTAACGAACGGGCACTTGGACTATGTAGGTAACCTAGAGGGCACTTGTACTGTCTATGTTACCTAGCGGGCACTTTGACTATCTAGGTTAACGAAAGGGCACTTGGACTATCAAGGTCAACTAGCGGGCCCTTGTACTATGTAGGTTAACTAGCGGGCCCTTGGACTATGTAGGTTAACTAGAGGGCACTTGGACTATCTAGGTTAACTAGCTGACCTTGGACTATGTAGGTTAACTAGCGGCCACTTGGACTATCTAGGTTAACTAGCGGGCACTTGCACAATGCAGGTTCCCTAGCGGGCACTTTGACTATGTAAGTTCCCTAGCGGGCATTTGGACTATATATGTTCCCTATGGGCACTTGGACTATCTAGGTTCCCTAACGGGCACTTGGAATATATAGGTTCCCTATCGGGCACTTGGACTATGTAGGTTCCTCAGCGGGCACTTGGACTATGTAGGTTCCCTATCGGGCATTGGACTATGTAGGTTAACTAGCAGGACCTTGGACTATCTAGGTTACCTTGCGGGCACTTGGACTATGTAGGGTAACTAGCGGACACTTGGACAATCTAGGTTACCTAGCGGGCACTTGAACTATGTACATAACCTAGCGGGCACTTGGACTATCTAGTTTACCTAGCGGGCACTTGGACTATGTACTTACCCTAGCGGGCACTTGGACTATCTAGGATAACTAGAGGGCCCTTGGACTATGTAGGTTAACTAGCGGGCATTTGGATTATCCAGGTTAACTAGCGGGGACTTGGACGAACTAGGTTAACTAGCGGGCGCTTGGACCCTCTAGGTTAACTAGCGGGCACATGGACTATCTAGGTTAACTAGCGGGCACTTGGACTATCTAGATTAACTAGCGGGCCCTTGGACAATCTAGGTTTAGTAGCGGGCTTTGGACTATCTAGGTTAAGTAACGGGCACATGGACTATATAGGTTAACTAGCGGGCACTTGGACTATCTAGATTAACTAGCGGGCCCTTGGACTATCTAGGTTTAGTAGCGGGCATTGGACTATCTAGGTTAAGTAGCAGGCACTTGGACTATGTAGTTTCCCTAGCGGGCATTTGGATTACTTAGGTTACCTAGTGGGCACTTGGACTATGTAGGTTACCTAGCGGGCACTTAGACTATGTAGGTTAACTAGAAGGCACTTGACTATCAAGGTTACCAGCGGGCACTTGGACTATCTAGGTTAATGAACGTGCACTTGGACTATGTAGGTAAACCAGCGGGCACTTGGACTGTCTAGGTTCCCTAGCGGGCACTTGGCCTATCTAGGTTAACGAACAGACACTTGGACTATGTAGGTTAACTAGTGGACACTTCGACTATCTAGGTTAGCTAACGGGCAATTGGACTATCTAGCTTACCTAGCAGGCACTTGGACTATGTAGGTTCCCTAACGGGCACTTGGACTATTTATGTTACCTAGCAGGCACTTTGACTATCTAGGTTAACTAACGGGCACTTGGATTATGTAGGTTGCCTAGCGAGCACTTGTACTATATAGGTTCCCTAGCGGGCACTTGGACTATGTAGGTTCCCTATCGGGTACTTGGACTGTCTAGGTTAACTAGCGGGCAATTGGACTGTCTAGGTTACCTAGTGGGCACTTGGACTATGTACTTTACCTAGCAGGCACTTGGATTATGTAGGTTAACTAGCGGGCACGTGGACTACCTAGGTTACCTAGAGGGCACTAGGACTATGTACGTTTCCTAGCGGGCACTTGCGCTATCTACGTTACCTAACGGGCACTTGGACTATGTAGATTAACGAACCGGTCTTGGACTATGTAGGTAACCTAATGGTCACTTGGACTGTCTAGGTTACCTAGCGGGGACTTGGACTATGTAGGTTAACTAGCGGGCAATTTAACTATGTAGGATCCCTATCGGACATTTGTACTACTTAGGTTAACTAGCGGGCACTTTGACTATCTAGGTCAACTAGCGGGCCCTTGTACTATATAGGTTAACTAGTGGGCACTTGGACTATCTAGGTTAACTAACGGACCTTGGACTATGTAGGTTAACTAGCAGGCCCTTGGAATATGTAGGTTAAGTATCGGGCACTTGGACTATCTAAGTTAACTAGCTGACTTTGGACTATGTAGGTTAACTAGCGGGCACTTGGACTATCTAGGTTAACTAGCTGACCTTGGACTATGTAGGTTAACTAGCGGGCACTTGGACTATCTAGGTTACCTAGCAGGCACTTGGATTATGAAGGATGCCTAGCGGGCACTTGGACTATCTAGGTTACCTAGCAGGCACGTGGACTATGTACGTTAACTAGCGGACACTTGAACGATCTAGGTTAACTAGCAGGCCATTGCACTATGTAGGTTAACTAGCGGGCCCATGGATTATGTAGGTTAACTAGCAGGCACTTGGACTATCCAGGTTAACTAGCAGGCACTTGGACTATGTAGTTTCCCTAGCGGGCAATTGGACTATTTAGATTACCATCGGGAACTTGGACAATGTACGTTAACTAACGGGCACTTGGACTATGTAGGTTGCCTAGCTGGCACTTGGACTATGTAGGTTCCCTAGCGGGCACTTGGATTATGTAGGTTACCTATCGGGCACTTGGATTATGTAGGTTCCCTATCGGGCACTTGGACTATGTAAGTTAACTAGCGGGCACATGGACTGTCTAGGTAACCTAGCGTGCACTTCGACTATCTAGGTTAACGAACGGGCACTTGGACTATGTAGGTAACCTAGAGGGCACTTGTACTGTCTATGTTACCTAGCGGGCACTTTGACTATCTAGGTTAACGAAAGGGCACTTGGACTATCAAGGTCAACTAGCGGGCCCTTGTACTATGTAGGTTAACTAGCGGGCCCTTGGACTATGTAGGTTAACTAGAGGGCACTTGGACTATCTAGGTTAACTAGCTGACCTTGGACTATGTAGGTTAACTAGCGGCCACTTGGACTATCTAGGTTAACTAGCGGGCACTTGCACAATGCAGGTTCCCTAGCGGGCACTTTGACTATGTAAGTTCCCTAGCGGGCATTTGGACTATATATGTTCCCTATGGGCACTTGGACTATCTAGGTTCCCTAACGGGCACTTGGAATATATAGGTTCCCTATCGGGCACTTGGACTATGTAGGTTCCTCAGCGGGCACTTGGACTATGTAGGTTCCCTATCGGGCATTGGACTATGTAGGTTAACTAGCAGGACCTTGGACTATCTAGGTTACCTTGCGGGCACTTGGACTATGTAGGGTAACTAGCGGACACTTGGACAATCTAGGTTACCTAGCGGGCACTTGAACTATGTACATAACCTAGCGGGCACTTGGACTATCTAGTTTACCTAGCGGGCACTTGGACTATGTACTTACCCTAGCGGGCACTTGGACTATCTAGGATAACTAGAGGGCCCTTGGACTATGTAGGTTAACTAGCGGGCATTTGGATTATCCAGGTTAACTAGCGGGGACTTGGACGAACTAGGTTAACTAGCGGGCGCTTGGACCCTCTAGGTTAACTAGCGGGCACATGGACTATCTAGGTTAACTAGCGGGCACTTGGACTATCTAGATTAACTAGCGGGCCCTTGGACAATCTAGGTTTAGTAGCGGGCTTTGGACTATCTAGGTTAAGTAACGGGCACATGGACTATATAGGTTAACTAGCGGGCACTTGGACTATCTAGATTAACTAGCGGGCCCTTGGACTATCTAGGTTTAGTAGCGGGCATTGGACTATCTAGGTTAAGTAGCAGGCACTTGGACTATGTAGTTTCCCTAGCGGGCATTTGGATTACTTAGGTTACCTAGTGGGCACTTGGACTATGTAGGTTACCTAGCGGGCACTTAGACTATGTAGGTTAACTAGAAGGCACTTGACTATCAAGGTTACCAGCGGGCACTTGGACTATCTAGGTTAATGAACGTGCACTTGGACTATGTAGGTAAACCAGCGGGCACTTGGACTGTCTAGGTTCCCTAGCGGGCACTTGGCCTATCTAGGTTAACGAACAGACACTTGGACTATGTAGGTTAACTAGTGGACACTTCGACTATCTAGGTTAGCTAACGGGCAATTGGACTATCTAGCTTACCTAGCAGGCACTTGGACTATGTAGGTTCCCTAACGGGCACTTGGACTATTTATGTTACCTAGCAGGCACTTTGACTATCTAGGTTAACTAACGGGCACTTGGATTATGTAGGTTGCCTAGCGAGCACTTGTACTATATAGGTTCCCTAGCGGGCACTTGGACTATGTAGGTTCCCTATCGGGTACTTGGACTGTCTAGGTTAACTAGCGGGCAATTGGACTGTCTAGGTTACCTAGTGGGCACTTGGACTATGTACTTTACCTAGCAGGCACTTGGATTATGTAGGTTAACTAGCGGGCACGTGGACTACCTAGGTTACCTAGAGGGCACTAGGACTATGTACGTTTCCTAGCGGGCACTTGCGCTATCTACGTTACCTAACGGGCACTTGGACTATGTAGATTAACGAACCGGTCTTGGACTATGTAGGTAACCTAATGGTCACTTGGACTGTCTAGGTTACCTAGCGGGGACTTGGACTATGTAGGTTAACTAGCGGGCAATTTAACTATGTAGGATCCCTATCGGACATTTGTACTACTTAGGTTAACTAGCGGGCACTTTGACTATCTAGGTCAACTAGCGGGCCCTTGTACTATATAGGTTAACTAGTGGGCACTTGGACTATCTAGGTTAACTAACGGACCTTGGACTATGTAGGTTAACTAGCAGGCCCTTGGAATATGTAGGTTAAGTATCGGGCACTTGGACTATCTAAGTTAACTAGCTGACTTTGGACTATGTAGGTTAACTAGCGGGCACTTGGACTATCTAGGTTAACTAGCTGACCTTGGACTATGTAGGTTAACTAGCGGGCACTTGGACTATCTAGGTTAACTAGCGGGCACTTGCACAATGCAGGTTCCCGAGCGGTCACTTTCACTATGTAGGTTCCCTAGCGGGCACTTGGACTATATATGTTCCCTATGGGCACTTGAACAATCTAGGTTCCTAACGGGCACTTGGAATATATAGGTTCCCTATCGGGCACTTGGACTATGTAGGTTCCTCAGCTGGCACTTGGACTATGTAGGTTCCCTATCGGGCATTGGACTATGTAGGTTAACTAGCAGGACCTTGGACTATCTAGGTTACCTAGAGGGCACTTGGACTTCTAGGTTAACGAATGGACACTTGGACTATGTAGGTTGCTTAGCGGGCATTTGGATTACTTAGGTTACCTTGTGGGCACTTGGACTATGTAGGTTACCTAGCGGGCACTTGGACTATGTAGGTTAACTAGAAGGCACTTGGACTATCAAGGTTACCTAGCGGGCCCTTGGACTATGTAGGTTACCAGGGGGCACTTGGACTATCTAGGTTAACGAACGTGCACTTGGACTATGTTGGTAACCTAGCGGGCACTTGGACTGTCTAGGTTACCTAGCGGGCACTTGGCCTATCTAGGTTAACGAACGGACACTTGGACTATGTAGGTTAAATAGCAGACACTTCGACTATCTAGGTTAGCTAATGGGCAATTGGACTATCTAGGTTACCTAGCAGGCACTTGGACTATGTACGTTCCCTTGCGGGCAATTGGACTATGTAGGTTCCCTATCGGGTACTTGAACTGTCTATGTTAACTAGCGGGCAATTGGACTGTCTAGGTTACCTAGTGGGCACTTGGACTATATAGTTTACCTAGCAGGCACTTGGACTATGTAGGTTACCTAGCGGACACTTGCACGACCTAGGTTAACTAGCGGGACCTTGCACTATGTAGGTTAACTAGCGGGCCCATGGATTATGTAGGTTTACTAGCAGGCACTTGGACTATCTAGGTTAACTAGCGGGCACTTAGACTATGTAGTTTCCCTAGCGGGCATTTGGACTATTTAGGTTAACAACGGGAACTTGGACTATGTAGGTTACCTAGCGGACACTTGGACTATCTAGGTTACCTAGCAGGCACTTTGACTATATAGGTTAACTAATGGGCACTTGGACTATGTTGGTTGCCTAGCGGGCACTTTGACTATGTAGGTTACCTATCAGGCACTTGGATTATGTAGTTTCCCTATCAGGCACTTGGATTATGTAGGTTCCCTATCGGGCACTTGGACTATGTAGGTTAACTAGCGGGCACTTGGACTGTCTAAGTAACCTAGCGGGCACTTGGACTATCTAGGTTAAAGAACGGGCACTTGGACTATGTAGGTAACCTAGCGGGCACTTGGACTATGTAGGATCACTATCAGACATTTGTACTACTTAGGTTAACTAGCGGGCCCTTGTACTATGTAGGTTAACTAGCGGGCACTTGGACTATCTAGGTTAACTAGCGGACCTTGGACTATGTAGGTTAACTAACGGGCCCTTGGACTATGTAGGTTACCTAGCGGGCACTTGGACTATCTAGGTTAACGAACGTGCACTTGGAATATGTAGGTAACCTAGCAGACACTTGGACATCTAGGTTACCTAGCGGGCAATTGGACTATCTAGGTTAACGAACGGGCACTTGGACTATCTAGGTTACCTAGCGGGCACTTGGACTATGTAGGTAACCTAGCGTGAACTTGGACAGTCTAGGTTACCTAGCGGGCACTTGGACTATGTAGGTTAAATAGCAGACACTTCGACTATCTAGGTTAGCTAATGGGCAATTGGACTATCTAGGTTACCTAGCAGGCACTTGGACTATGTACGTTCCCTTGCGGGCAATTGGACTATGTAGGTTCCCTATCGGGTACTTGAACTGTCTATGTTAACTAGCGGGCAATTGGACTGTCTAGGTTACCTAGTGGGCACTTGGACTATATAGTTTACCTAGCAGGCACTTGGACTATGTAGGTTACCTAGCGGACACTTGCACGACCTAGGTTAACTAGCGGGACCTTGCACTATGTAGGTTAACTAGCGGGCCCATGGATTATGTAGGTTTACTAGCAGGCACTTGGACTATCTAGGTTAACTAGCGGGCACTTAGACTATGTAGTTTCCCTAGCGGGCATTTGGACTATTTAGGTTAACAACGGGAACTTGGACTATGTAGGTTACCTAGCGGACACTTGGACTATCTAGGTTACCTAGCAGGCACTTTGACTATATAGGTTAACTAATGGGCACTTGGACTATGTTGGTTGCCTAGCGGGCACTTTGACTATGTAGGTTACCTATCAGGCACTTGGATTATGTAGTTTCCCTATCAGGCACTTGGATTATGTAGGTTCCCTATCGGGCACTTGGACTATGTAGGTTAACTAGCGGGCACTTGGACTGTCTAAGTAACCTAGCGGGCACTTGGACTATCTAGGTTAAAGAACGGGCACTTGGACTATGTAGGTAACCTAGCGGGCACTTGGACTATGTAGGATCACTATCAGACATTTGTACTACTTAGGTTAACTAGCGGGCCCTTGTACTATGTAGGTTAACTAGCGGGCACTTGGACTATCTAGGTTAACTAGCGGACCTTGGACTATGTAGGTTAACTAACGGGCCCTTGGACTATGTAGGTTACCTAGCGGGCACTTGGACTATCTAGGTTAACGAACGTGCACTTGGAATATGTAGGTAACCTAGCAGACACTTGGACATCTAGGTTACCTAGCGGGCAATTGGACTATCTAGGTTAACGAACGGGCACTTGGACTATCTAGGTTACCTAGCGGGCACTTGGACTATGTAGGTAACCTAGCGTGAACTTGGACAGTCTAGGTTACCTAGCGGGCACTTGGACTTCTAGGTTAACGAACGGGCACTTGGACTATGTATGTTGCATAGCGGGCAATTGGACTATCTAGGTTACCTAGCGGGAACTTGGACTACGTAGGTTACCTAGCGGGCACTTGGACTATCTAGGTAAACGAACGTCCATTTGGACTATGTATGTAACCTAGCGGACAATTGGATAGTCTAGGTTACCTAGCGGGCACTTGGACTATCTAGGTTAACGAAAGGGCACTTGGACTATGTAGTTTACAGAGCGGGCACTTGGATTATCTAGGTTAGCTAACAGGAACTTGGAATATCTAGGTTACCTAGCGGGCACTTGGACTATGTAGGTTACCTTGCGGGGACTTGTACTATCTAGGTTAACTAACGGGAACTTGGACTATGTAGGTTAACTAGCGTACACTTGGAATATCTAGGTTAACTAGCGGGCCCTTGGACTATGTAGGTTAACTAGCGGGCACCTTGACTATCTAGGTTAACTAGCTGACCTTGGACTATGTAGGTTAACTAGAGGGCACTTGGACTATCTAGGTTAACTAGCGGGCACTTGCACAATGCAGGTTCCCTAGCGAGCACTTTGACTATGTAGGTTGCCTAGCGGGCACTTAGACTATGTAGTTTCCCTAGCGGGCATTTGGACTATTTAGGTTAACAACGGGAACTTGGACTATGTAGGTTACCTAGCGGACACTTGGACTATCTAGGTTACCTAGCAGGCACTTTGACTTTATAGGTTAACTAATGGGCACTTGGACTATGTTGGTTGCCTAGCGGGCATTTTGACTATGTAGGTTACCTATCAGGCACTTGGATTATGTAGGTTCCCTATCAGGCACTTGGATTATGTAGGTTCCCTATCGGGCACTTAGACTATGTAGGTTAACTAGCGGGCACTTGGACTGTCTAAGTAACCTAGCGGGCACTTGGACTATCTAGGTTAAAGAACGGGCACTTGGACTATGTAGGTAACCTAGCGGGCACTTGGACTATGTAGGATCACTATCGGACATTTGTACTACTTAGGTTAACTAGCGGGCCCTTGTACTATGTAGGTTAACTAGCGGGCACTTGGATTATCTAGGTTAGCTAACAGGAACTTGGAATATCTAGGTTACCTAGCGGGAACTTGGACTATGTAGGTTACCTAGCGGGCACTTGGACTATCTAGGTAAACGAACGTGCACTTGGACTATGTAGGTAACCTAGCGGACAATTGGACAGTCTAGGTTACCTAGCGAGCACTTGGACTATCTAGGTTAACGAAAGGGCACTTGGACTATGTAGGTTACAGAGCGGGCACTTGGATTATCTAGGTTAGCTAACAGGAACTTGGAATATCTAGGTTACCTAGCGGGCACTTGGACTATATAGGTTACCTTGCGGGGACTTGTACTATCTAGGTTAACTAACGGGAACTTGGACTATGTAGGTTAACTAGGGTACACTTGGAATATCTAGGTTAACTAGCGGGCCCTTGGACTATGTAGGTTAACTAGCGGGCACCTTGACTATCTAGGTTAACTAGCTGACCTTGGACTATGTAGGTTAACTAGAGGGCACTTGGACTATCTAGGTTAACTAGCGGGCACATGCACAATGCAGGTTCCCTAGCGGGCACTTTGACTATGTAGGTTCCCTATGGGCACTTGGACCATGTGGGTTCCTCAGCGGGAACTTGGACTATGTAGGTTCCCTATCGGCCATTGGACTATGTAGGTTAACTAGCAGGACCTTGGACTATCTAGGTTACCTAGTGGGCACTTGGACTATGTAGGTTAACTAGCGGACATATGGACAATCTAGGTTATCTAGCAGGCACTTGATCTATGTACATACCCTAGCGGGCACTTGGACTATCTAGATTACCTAACAGGCACTTGGACTATGTACGTCCCCTAGCGGGCACTTGGACTATCTATGTTAACTAGAGGGACTTGGACTATGTAGGTTAACTAGCGGGCCCTTGGACTATCTAGGTTACTAGCGGGCACTTGGACTATCTAGGTTAACTAGCGGGAACTTGGACTATGTACTTTCCCTAGCGGGCATTTGGATTACTTAGGTTACCTAGTGGGAACTTGGACTATGTAGGTTACCTAGCGGGCACTTGGACTATGTAGGTTAACTAGAAGGCACTTGGACTATCAAGGTTACCTAGCGGGCCCTTGGACTATGTAGGTTACCAGGGGGCACTTGGACTATCTAGGTTAACGAACGTGCACTTGGACTATGTTGGTAACCTAGCGGGCACTTGGACTGTCTAGGTTACCTAGCGGGCACTTGGCCTATCTAGGTTAACAAACGGACACTTGGACTATGTATGTTAAATAGCAGACACTTCGACTATCTAGGTTAGCTAATGGGCAATTGGACTATCTAGGTTACCTAGCAGGCACTTGGACTATGTACGTTCCCTTGCGGGCACTTGGACTATGTAGGTTCCCTATCGGGTACTTGAACTGTCTATGTTAACTAGCGGGCAATTGGACTGTCTAGGTTACCTAGTGGGCACTTGGACTATATAGTTTACCTAGCAGGCACTTGGACTATGTAGGTTAACTAGCGGACACTTGCACGACCTAGGTTAACTAGCGGGACCTTGCACTATGTAGGTTAACTAGCGGGCCCATGGATTATGTAGGTTTACTAGCAGGCACTTGGACTATCTAGGTTAACTAGCGGGCACTTAGACTATGTAGTTTCCCTAGCGGGCATTTGGACTATTTAGGTTAACAACGGGAACTTGGACTATGTAGGTTACCTAGAGGACACTTGGACTATCTAGGTTACCTAGCAGGCACTTTGACTATATAGGTTAACTAATGGGCACTTGGACTATGTTGGTTGCCTAGCGGGCACTTTGACTATGTAGGTTACCTATCAGGCACTTGGATTATGTAGTTTCCCTATCAGGCACTTGGATTATGTAGGTTCCCTATCGGGCACTTGGACTATGTAGGTTAACTAGCGGGCACTTGGACTGTCTAAGTAACCTAGCGGGCACTTGGACTATCTAGGTTAAAGAACGGGCACTTGGACTATGTAGGTAACCTAGCGGGCACTTGGACTATGTAGGATCACTATCAGACATTTGTACTACTTAGGTTAACTAGCGGGCCCTTGTACTATGTAGGTTAACTAGCGGGCACTTGGACTATCTAGGTTAACTAGCGGACCTTGGACTATGTAGGTTAACTAACGGGCCCTTGGACTATGTAGGTTACCTAGCGGGCACTTGGACTATCTAGGTTAACGAACGTGCACTTGGAATATGTAGGTAACCTAGCAGACACTTGGACATCTAGGTTACCTAGCGGGCAATTGGACTATCTAGGTTAACGAACGGGCACTTGGACTATCTAGGTTACCTAGCGGGCACTTGGACTATGTAGGTAACCTAGCGTGAACTTGGACAGTCTAGGTTACCTAGCGGGCCTTGGACTTCTAGGTTAACGAACGGGCACTTGGACTATGTATGTTGCATAGCGGGCAATTGGACTATCTAGGTTACCTAGCGGGAACTTGGACTACGTAGGTTACCTAGCGGGCACTTGGACTATCTAGGTAAACGAACGTCCATTTGGACTATGTATGTAACCTAGCGGACAATTGGATAGTCTAGGTTACCTAGCGGGCACTTGGACTATCTAGGTTAACGAAAGGGCACTTGGACTATGTAGTTTACAGAGCGGGCACTTGGATTATCTAGGTTAGCTAACAGGAACTTGGAATATCTAGGTTACCTAGCGGGCACTTGGACTATGTAGGTTACCTTGCGGGGACTTGTACTATCTAGGTTAACTAACGGGAACTTGGACTATGTAGGTTAACTAGCGTACACTTGGAATATCTAGGTTAACTAGCGGGCCCTTGGACTATGTAGGTTAACTAGCGGGCACCTTGACTATCTAGGTTAACTAGCTGACCTTGGACTATGTAGGTTAACTAGAGGGCACTTGGACTATCTAGGTTAACTAGCGGGCACTTGCACAATGCAGGTTCCCTAGCGAGCACTTTGACTATGTAGGTTGCCTAGCGGGCACTTAGACTATGTAGTTTCCCTAGCGGGCATTTGGACTATTTAGGTTAACAACGGGAACTTGGACTATATAGGTTACCTAGCGGACACTTGGACTATCTAGGTTACCTAGCAGGCACTTTGACTTTATAGGTTAACTAATGGGCACTTGGACTATGTTGGTTGCCTAGCGGGCATTTTGACTATGTAGGTTACCTATCAGGCACTTGGATTATGTAGGTTCCCTATCAGGCACTTGGATTATGTAGGTTCCCTATCGGGCACTTAGACTATGTAGGTTAACTAGCGGGCACTTGGACTGTCTAAGTAACCTAGCGGGCACATGGACTATCTAGGTTAAAGAACGGGCACTTGGACTATGTAGGTAACCTAGCGGGCACTTGGACTATGTAGGATCACTATCAGACATTTGTACTACTTAGGTTAACTAGCGGGCCCTTGTACTATGTAGGTTAACTAGCGGGCACTTGGACTATCTAGGTTAACTAGCGGACCTTGGACTATGTAGGTTAACTAACGGGCCCTTGGACTATGTAGGTTACCTAGCGGGCACTTGGACTATCTAGGTTAACGAACGTGCACTTGGAATATGTAGGTAACCTAGCAGACACTTGGACATCTAGGTTACCTAGCGGGCAATTGGACTATCTAGGTTAACGAACGGGCACTTGGACTATCTAGGTTACCTAGCGGGCACTTGGACTATGTAGGTAACCTAGCGTGAACTTGGACAGTCTAGGTTACCTAGCGGGCACTTGGACTTCTAGGTTAACGAACGGGCACTTGGACTATGTATGTTGCATAGCGGGCAATTGGACTATCTAGGTTACCTAGCGGGAACTTGGACTACGTAGGTTACCTAGCGGGCACTTGGACTATCTAGGTAAACGAACGTCCATTTGGACTATGTATGTAACCTAGCGGACAATTGGACAGTCTAGGTTACCTAGCGGGCACTTGGACTATCTAGGTTAACGAAAGGGCACTTGGACTATGTAGTTTACAGAGCGGGCACTTGGATTATCTAGGTTAGCTAACAGGAACTTGGAATATCTGGGTTACCTAGCGGGCACTTGGACTATGTAGGTTACCTTGCGGGGACTTGTACTATCTAGGTTAACTAACGGGAACTTGGACTATGTAGGTTAACTAGCGTACACTTGGAATATCTAGGTTAACTAGCGGGCCCTTGGACTATGAAGGTTAACTAGCGGGCACCTTGACTATCTAGGTTAACTAGCTGACCTTGGACTATGTAGGTTAACTAGAGGGCACTTGGACTATCTAGGTTAACTAGCGGGCACTTGCACAATGCAGGTTCCCTAGCGAGCACTTTGACTATGTAGGTTGCCTAGCGGGCACTTAGACTATGTAGTTTCCCTAGCGGGCATTTGGACTATTTAGGTTAACAACGGGAACTTGGACTATGTAGGTTACCTAGCGGACACTTGGACTATCTAGGTTACCTAGCAGGCACTTTGACTTTATAGGTTAACTAATGGGCACTTGGACTATGTTGGTTGCCTAGCGGGCATTTTGACTATGTAGGTTACCTATCAGGCACTTGGATTATGTAGGTTCCCTATCAGGCACTTGGATTATGTAGGTTCCCTATCGGGCACTTAGACTATGTAGGTTAACTAGCGGGCACTTGGACTGTCTAAGTAACCTAGCGGGCACTTGGACTGTCTAAGTAACCTAGCGGGCACTTGGACTATCTAGGTTAAAGAACGGGCACTTGGAATATGTAGGTAACCTAGCGGGCACTTGGACTATGTAGGATCACTATCGGACATTTGTACTACTTAGGTTAACTAGCGGGCCCTTGTACTATGTAGGTTAACTAGCGGGCACTTGGACTATCTAGGTTAACTAGCGGACCTTGGACTATGTAGGTTAACTAGCGGGCCCT
Source organism: Tenrec ecaudatus (assembly GCF_050624435.1). Classification (NCBI taxonomy): domain Eukaryota; kingdom Metazoa; phylum Chordata; class Mammalia; order Afrosoricida; family Tenrecidae; genus Tenrec; species Tenrec ecaudatus. The sequence continues at coordinate 2,510,269 of NW_027457627.1, forward strand.
TGGACTATCTATGTTACCTAGCGGGCACTTGGACTATCTAGGTTAACGAACGTGCACTTGGACTATGTAGGTAACCTAGCAGACACTTGGACATCTAGGTTACCTAGCGGGCAATTGTACTATCTAGGTTAACGAACGGGCACTTGGACTATCTAGGTTACCTAGCGGGCACTTGGACTATTTAGGTAACCTAGCGTGAACTTGGACAGTCTAGGTTACCTAGCGGGCACTTGGAATTCTAGGTTAACGAACGGGCACTTGGACTATGTATGTTGCATAGCGGGCAATTGGACTATCTAGGTTACCTAGCGGGAACTTGGACTATGTAGGTTACCTAGCGGGCACTTGGACTATCTAGGTAAACGAACGTCCACTTGGACTATGTAGGTAACCTAGCGGACAATTGGACAGTCTAGGTTACCTAGCGAGCACTTGGACTATCTAGGTTAACGAAAGGGCACTTGGACTATGTAGGTTACAGAGCGGGCACTTGGATTATCTAGGTTAGCTAACAGGAACTTGGAATATCTAGGTTACCTAGCGGGCACTTGGACTATATAGGTTACCTTGCGGGGACTTGTACTATCTAGGTTAACTAACGGGAACTTGGACTATGTAGGTTAACTAGGGTACACTTGGAATATCTAGGTTAACTAGCGGGCCCTTGGACTATGTAGGTTAACTAGCGGGCACCTTGACTATCTAGGTTAACTAGCTGACCTTGGACTATGTAGGTTAACTAGAGGGCACTTGGACTATCTAGGTTAACTAGCGGGCACATGCACAATGCAGGTTCCCTAGCGGGCACTTTGACTATGTAGGTTCCCTATGGGCACTTGCACCATGTGGGTTCCTCAGCGGGAACTTGGACTATGTAGGTTCCCTATCGGCCATTGGACTATGTAGGTTAACTAGAAGGACCTTGGACTATCTAGGTTACCTAGTGGGCACTTGGACTATGTAGGTTAACTAGCGGACATATGGACAATCTAGGTTATCTAGCAGGCACTTGATCTATGTACATACCCTAGCGGGCACTTGGACTATCTAGATTACCTAACAGGCACTTGGACTATGTACGTCCCCTAGCGGGCACTTGGACTATCTATGTTAACTAGAGGGACTTGGACTATGTAGGTTAACTAGCGGGCCCTTGGACTATCTAGGTTTACTAGCGGGCACTTGGACTATCTAGGTTAACTAGCGGGAACTTGGACTATGTACTTTCCCTAGCGGGCATTTGGATTACTTAGGTTACCTAGTGGGAACTTGGACTATGTACGTTCCCTTGCGGGCACTTGGACTATGTAGGTTAACTAGAAGGCACTTGGACTATCAAGGTTACCTAGCGGGCCCTTGGACTATGTAGGTTATCAGCGGGCACTTGGATTATCTAGGTTGACGAACGTGCACTTGGACTATGTAGGTAACCTAGCGGGCACTTGGACTGTCTAGGTTACCTAGCGGGCACTTGGCCTATCTAGGTGAACGAACGGGCACTTGGACTATGTAGGTTAACTAGTGGACACTTCGACTATCTAGGTTAGCTAACGGGCAATTGGACTATCTAGGTTACCTAGCGGGCGCTTGGACTATGTAGGTTCCCTAGCGGGCACTTGGACAATTTAGGTTACCTAGCAGGCACTTTAACTATCTAGGTTAACTAACGGGCACTTGGATTATCTAGGTTAGCTAACAGGAACTTGGAATATCTAGGTTACCTAGCGGGCACTTGGACTATGTAGGTTACCTTGCGGGGACTTGTACTATCTAGGTTAACTAACGGGAACTTGGACTATGTAGGTTAACTAGCGTACACTTGGAATATCTAGGTTAACTAGCGGGCCCTTGGACTATGTAGGTTAACTAGCGGGCACCTTGACTATCTAGGTTAACTAGCTGACCTTGGACTATGTAGGTTAACTAGAGGGCACTTGGACTATCTAGGTTAACTAGCGGGCACTTGCACAATGCAGGTTCCCTAGCGAGCACTTTGACTATGTAGGTTGCCTAGCGGGCACTTAGACTATGTAGTTTCCCTAGCGGGCATTTGGACTATTTAGGTTAACAACGGGAACTTGGACTATGTAGGTTACCTAGCGGACACTTGGACTATCTAGGTTACCTAGCAGGCACTTTGACTTTATAGGTTAACTAATGGGCACTTGGACTATGTTGGTTGCCTAGCGGGCATTTTGACTATGTAGGTTACATATCAGGCACTTGGATTATGTAGGTTCCCTATCAGGCACTTGGATTATGTAGGTTCCCTATCGGGCACTTAGACTATGTAGGTTAACTAGCGGGCACTTGGACTGTCTAAGTAACCTAGCGGGCACTTGGACTATCTAGGTTAAAGAACGGGCACTTGGACTATGTAGGTAACCTAGCGGGCACTTGGACTATGTAGGATCACTATCGGACATTTGTACTACTTAGGTTAACTAGCGGGCCCTTGTACTATGTAGGTTAACTAGCGGGCACTTGGACTATCTAGGTTAACTAGCGGACCTTGGACTATGTAGGTTAACTAGCGGGCCCTTGGACTATCTATGTTACCTAGCGGGCACTTGGACTATCTAGGTTAACGAACGTGCACTTGGACTATGTAGGTAACCTAGCAGACACTTGGACATCTAGGTTACCTAGCGGGCAATTGTACTATCTAGGTTAACGAACGGGCACTTGGACTATCTAGGTTACCTAGCGGGCACTTGGACTATGTAGGTAACCTAGCGTGAACTTGGACAGTCTAGGTTACCTAGCGGGCACTTGGACTTCTAGGTTAACGAACGGGCACTTGGACTATGTATGTTGCATAGCGGGCAATTGGACTATCTAGGTTACCTAGCGGGAACTTGGACTATGTAGGTTACCTAGCGGGCACTTGGACTATCTAGGTAAACGAACGTCCACTTGGACTATGTAGGTAACCTAGCGGACAATTGGACAGTCTAGGTTACCTAGCGGGCACTTGGACTATCTAGGTTAACGAAAGGGCACTTGGACTATGTAGTTTACAGAGCGGGCACTTGGATTATCTAGGTTAGCTAACAGGAACTTGGAATATCTGGGTTACCTAGCGGGCACTTGGACTATGTAGGTTACCTTGCGGGGACTTGTACTATCTAGGTTAACTAACGGGAACTTGGACTATGTAGGTTAACTAGCGTACACTTGGAATATCTAGGTTAACTAGCGGGCCCTTGGACTATGTAGGTTAACTAGCGGGCACCTTGACTATCTAGGTTAACTAGCTGACCTTGGACTATGTAGGTTAACTAGAGGGCACTTGGACTATCTAGGTTAACTAGCGGGCACTTGCACAATGCAGGTTCCCTAGCGAGCACTTTGACTATGTAGGTTGCCTAGCGGGCACTTAGACTATGTAGTTTCCCTAGCGGGCATTTGGACTATTTAGGTTAACAACGGGAACTTGGACTATGTAGGTTACCTAGCGGACACTTGGACTATCTAGGTTACCTAGCAGGCACTTTGACTTTATAGGTTAACTAATGGGCACTTGGACTATGTTGGTTGCCTAGCGGGCATTTTGACTATGTAGGTTACCTATCAGGCACTTGGATTATGTAGGTTCCCTATCAGGCACTTGGATTATGTAGGTTCCCTATCGGGCACTTAGACTATGTAGGTTAACTAGCGGGCACTTGGACTGTCTAAGTAACCTAGCGGGCACTTGGACTGTCTAAGTAACCTAGCGGGCACTTGGACTATCTAGGTTAAAGAACGGGCACTTGGACTATGTAGGTAACCTAGCGGGCACTTGGACTATGTAGGATCACTATCGGACATTTGTACTACTTAGGTTAACTAGCGGGCCCTTGTACTATGTAGGTTAACTAGCGGGCACTTGGACTATCTAGGTTAACTAGCGGACCTTGGACTATGTAGGTTAACTAGCGGGCCCTTGGACTATCTATGTTACCTAGCGGGCACTTGGACTATCTAGGTTAACGAACGTGCACTTGGACTATGTAGGTAACCTAGCAGACACTTGGACATCTAGGTTACCTAGCGGGCAATTGTACTATCTAGGTTAACGAACGGGCACTTGGACTATCTAGGTTACCTAGCGGGCACTTGGACTATTTAGGTAACCTAGCGTGAACTTGGACAGTCTAGGTTACCTAGCGGGCACTTGGAATTCTAGGTTAACGAACGGGCACTTGGACTATGTATGTTGCATAGCGGGCAATTGGACTATCTAGGTTACCTAGCGGGAACTTGGACTATGTAGGTTACCTAGCGGGCACTTGGACTATCTAGGTAAACGAACGTCCACTTGGACTATGTAGGTAACCTAGCGGACAATTGGACAGTCTAGGTTACCTAGCGAGCACTTGGACTATCTAGGTTAACGAAAGGGCACTTGGACTATGTAGGTTACAGAGCGGGCACTTGGATTATCTAGGTTAGCTAACAGGAACTTGGAATATCTAGGTTACCTAGCGGGCACTTGGACTATATAGGTTACCTTGCGGGGACTTGTACTATCTAGGTTAACTAACGGGAACTTGGACTATGTAGGTTAACTAGGGTACACTTGGAATATCTAGGTTAACTAGCGGGCCCTTGGACTATGTAGGTTAACTAGCGGGCACCTTGACTATCTAGGTTAACTAGCTGACCTTGGACTATGTAGGTTAACTAGAGGGCACTTGGACTATCTAGGTTAACTAGCGGGCACATGCACAATGCAGGTTCCCTAGCGGGCACTTTGACTATGTAGGTTCCCTATGGGCACTTGCACCATGTGGGTTCCTCAGCGGGAACTTGGACTATGTAGGTTCCCTATCGGCCATTGGACTATGTAGGTTAACTAGAAGGACCTTGGACTATCTAGGTTACCTAGTGGGCACTTGGACTATGTAGGTTAACTAGCGGACATATGGACAATCTAGGTTATCTAGCAGGCACTTGATCTATGTACATACCCTAGCGGGCACTTGGACTATCTAGATTACCTAACAGGCACTTGGACTATGTACGTCCCCTAGCGGGCACTTGGACTATCTATGTTAACTAGAGGGACTTGGACTATGTAGGTTAACTAGCGGGCCCTTGGACTATCTAGGTTTACTAGCGGGCACTTGGACTATCTAGGTTAACTAGCGGGAACTTGGACTATGTACTTTCCCTAGCGGGCATTTGGATTACTTAGGTTACCTAGTGGGAAGTTGGACTATGTACGTTCCCTTGCGGGCACTTGGACTATGTAGGTTAACTAGAAGGCACTTGGACTATCAAGGTTACCTAGCGGGCCCTTGGACTATGTAGGTTATCAGCGGGCACTTGGATTATCTAGGTTGACGAACGTGCACTTGGACTATGTAGGTAACCTAGCGGGCACTTGGACTGTCTAGGTTACCTAGCGGGCACTTGGCCTATCTAGGCGAACGAACGGGCACTTGGACTATGTAGGTTAACTAGTGGACACTTCGACTATCTAGGTTAGCTAACGGGCAATTGGACTATCTAGGTTACCTAGCGGGCGCTTGGACTATGTAGGTTCCCTAGCGGGCACTTGGACAATTTAGGTTACCTAGCAGGCACATTAACTATCTAGGTTAACTAACGGGCACTTGGATTATCTAGGTTAGCTAACAGGAACTTGGAATATCTAGGTTACCTAGCGGGCACTTGGACTATGTAGGTTACCTTGCGGGGACTTGTACTATCTAGGTTAACTAACGGGAACTTGGACTATGTAGGTTAACTAGCGTACACTTGGAATATCTAGGTTAACTAGCGGGCCCTTGGACTATGTAGGTTAACTAGCGGGCACCTTGACTATCTAGGTTAACTAGCTGACCTTGGACTATGTAGGTTAACTAGAGGGCACTTGGACTATCTAGGTTAACTAGCGGGCACTTGCACAATGCAGGTTCCCTAGCGAGCACTTTGACTATGTAGGTTGCCTAGCGGGCACTTAGACTATGTAGTTTCCCTAGCGGGCATTTGGACTATTTAGGTTAACAACGGGAACTTGGACTATGTAGGTTACCTAGCGGACACTTGGACTATCTAGGTTACCTAGCAGGCACTTTGACTTTATAGGTTAACTAATGGGCACTTGGACTATGTTGGTTGCCTAGCGGGCATTTTGACTATGTAGGTTACCTATCAGGCACTTGGATTATGTAGGTTCCCTATCAGGCACTTGGATTATGTAGGTTAACTAGCGGGCACTTGGACTGTCTAAGTAACCTAGCGGGCACTTGGACTGTCTAAGTAACCTAGCGGGCACTTGGACTATCTAGGTTAAAGAACGGGCACTTGGAATATGTAGGTAACCTAGCGGGCACTTGGACTATGTAGGATCACTATCGGACATTTGTACTACTTAGGTTAACTAGCGGGCCCTTGTACTATGTAGGTTAACTAGCGGGCACTTGGACTATCTAGGTTAACTAGCGGACCTTGGACTATGTAGGTTAACTAGCGGGCCCTAGGACTATCTATGTTACCTAGCGGGCACTTGGACTATCTAGGTTAACGAACGTGCACTTGGACTATGTAGGTAACCTAGCAGACACTTGGACATCTAGGTTACCTAGCGGGCAATTGTACTATCTAGGTTAACGAACGGGCACTTGGACTATCTAGGTTACCTAGCGGGCACTTGGACTATGTAGGTAACCTAGCGTGAACTTGGACAGTCTAGGTTACCTAGCGGGCACTTGGACTTCTAGGTTAACGAACGGGCACTTGGACTATGTATGTTGCATAGCGGGCAATTGGACTATCTAGGTTACCTAGCGGGAACTTGGACTATGTAGGTTACCTAGCGGGCACTTGGACTATCTAGGTAAACGAACGTCCACTTGGACTATGTAGGTAACCTAGCGGACAATTGGACAGTCTAGGTTACCTAGCGAGCACTTGGACTATCTAGGTTAACGAAAGGGCACTTGGACTATGTAGGTTACAGAGCGGGCACTTGGATTATCTAGGTTAGCTAACAGGAACTTGGAATATCTAGGTTACCTAGCGGGCACTTGGACTATATAGGTTACCTTGCGGGGACTTGTACTATCTAGGTTAACTAACGGGAACTTGGACTCTGTAGGTTAACTAGGGTACACTTGGAATATCTAGGTTAACTAGCGGGCCCTTGGACTATGTAGGTTAACTAGCGGGCACCTTGACTATCTAGGTTAACTAGCTGACCTTGGACTATGTAGGTTAACTAGAGGGCACTTGGACTATCTAGGTTAACTAGCGGGCACATGCACAATGCAGGGTCCCTAGCGGGCACTTTGACTATGTAGGTTCCCTATGGGCACTTGGACCATGTGGGTTCCTCAGCGGGAACTTGGACTATGTAGGTTCCCTCTCGGCCATTGGACTATGTAGGTTAACTAGCAGGACCTTGGACTATCTAGGTTACCTAGTGGGCACTTGGACTATGTAGGTTAACTAGCGGACATATGGACAATCTAGGTTATCTAGCAGGCACTTGATCTATGTACATACCCTAGCGGGCACTTGGACTATCTAGATTACCTAACAGGCACTTGGACTATGTATGTCCCCTAGCGGGCACTTGGACTATCTATGTTAACTAGAGGGACTTGGACTATGTAGGTTAACTAGCGGGCCCTTGGACTATCTAGGTTTACTAGCGGGCACTTGGACTATCTAGGTTAACTAGCGGGAACTTGGACTATGTACTTTCCCTAGCGGGCATTTGGATTACTTAGGTTACCTAGTGGGAACTTGGACTATGTAGGTTACCTAGCGGGCACTTGGACTATGTAGGTTAACTAGAAGGCACTTGGACTATCAAGGTTACCTAGCGGGCCCTTGGACTATGTAGGTTATCAGCGGGCACTTGGATTATCTAGGTTGACGAACGTGCACTTGGACTATGTAGGTAACCTAGCGGGCACTTGGACTGTCTAGGTTACCTAGCGGGCACTTGGCCTATCTAGGTGAACGAACGGGCACTTGGACTATGTAGGTTAACTAGTGGACACTTCGACTATCTAGGTTAGCTAACGGGCAATTGGACTATCTAGGTTACCTAGCGGGCGCTTGGACTATGTAGGTTCCCTAGCGGGCACTTGGACAATTTAGGTTACCTAGCAGGCACTTTAACTATCTAGGTTAACTAACGGGCACTTGGATTATGTAGGTTGCCTAGCGAGCACTTGGACTATGTAGGTTCCCTAGCGGGCACTTGGACTATGTAGGTTCCCTATCGGGTACTTGGACTGTCTAGGTTAACTAGCGGGCAATTGGACTGTCTAGGTTACCTAGTGGGCATTTGGAGTATGTAGTTTACCTAGCAGGCATTTGGACTATGTAAGTTAACTAGCGGGCACTTGGGCTATCTACGTTACTTAGCGGGCACTTGGACTATGTACGTTAACGCACAGGCACTTGGACTATGTAGGCAACCTAATGGTCACTTGGACTGTCTAGGTTACCTAGCAGGGACTTGGACTATGTAGGTTAACTAGCGGGCACTTGGACTATGTAGGATCCCTATCGGACTTTTGTACTACATAGGTTAACTGGCGGGCACTTTGACTATCTAGGTTAACTAGCGGGCACTTGGACTATCTAGGTTAACTAACGGACCTTGGACTATGTAGGTTAACTAGCGGGCACTTGGACTATGTACTTCCCCTAGTGGGCACTTGGACTATCTAGGTTAGCTAAAGGGCACTAGGACTATCTAGGTTAACTATCGGGCACTTGGACTATCTAGGTTACCTAGCAGGCACTTGGATTATGAAGGATGCCTAGCGGGCACTTGGACTATCTAGGTTACCTAGCAGGCACGTGGACTATGTACGTTAACTAGCGGACACTTGCACGATCTAGGTTAACTAGCAGGCCATTGCACTATGTAGGTTAACTAGCGGGCCCATGGATTATGTAGGTTAACTAGCAGGCACTTGGACTATCTAGGTTAACTAGCAGGCACTTGGACTATGTAGTTTCACTAGCGGGCATTTGGACTATTTAGGTTACCATCGGGAACTTGGACTATGTAGGTTAACTAACGGGCACTTGGACTATGTAGGTTTCCTAGCTGGCACTTGGACTATGTAGGATAACTAGCGGGCACTTGGACTATCTAGGTTAACTAGCGGACCTTGGACTATGTAGGTTAACTAACGGGCCCTTGGACTATGTAGGTTACCTAGCGGGCACTTGGACTATCTAGGTTAACGAACGTGCACTTGGAATATGTAGGTAACCTAGCAGACACTTGGACATCTAGGTTACCTAGCGGGCAATTGGACTATCTAGGTTAACGAACGGGCACTTGGACTATCTAGGTTACCTAGCGGGCACTTGGATTATGTAGGTAACCTAACGTGAACCTGGACAGTCTAGGTTACCTAGCGGGCACTTGGACTTCTAGGTTAACGAACGGGCACTTGGACTATGTATGTTGCATAGCGGGCAATTGGACTATCTAGGTTACCTAGCGGGAACTTGGACTACGTAGGTTACCTAGCGGGCACTTGGACTATCTAGGTAAACGAACGTCCATTTGGACTATGTATGTTACCTAGCGGACAATTGGACAGTCTAGGTTACCTAGCGGGCACTTGGACTATCTAGGTTAACGAAAGGGCACTTGGACTATGTAGTTTACAGAGCGGGCACTTGGATTATCTAGGTTAGCTAACAGGAACTTGGAATATCTAGGTTACCTAGCGGGCACTTGGACTATGTAGGTTACCTTGCGGGGACTTGTACTATCTAGGTTAACTAACGGGAACTTGGACTATGTAGGTTAACTAGCGTACACTTGGAATATCTAGGTTAACTACCGGGCCCTTGGACTATGTAGGTTAACTAGCGGGCACCTTGACTATCTAGGTTAACTAGCTAACCTTGGACTATGTAGGTTAACTAGAGGGCACTTGGACTATCTAGGTTAACTAGCGGGCACTTGCACAATGCAGGTTCCCTAGCGAGCACTTTGACTATGTAGGTTGCCTAGCGGGCACTTAGACTATGTAGTTTCCCTAGCGGGCATTTGGACTATTTAGGTTAACAACGGGAACTTGGACTATGTAGGTTACCTAGCGGACACTTGGACTATCTAGGTTACCTAGCAGGCACTTTGACTTTATAGGTTAACTAATGGGCACTTGGACTATGTTGGTTGCCTAGCGGGCATTTTGACTATGTAGGTTACCTATCAGGCACTTGGATTATGTAGGTTCCCTATCAGGCACTTGGATTATGTAGGTTCCCTATCGGGCACTTAGACTATGTAGGTTAACTAGCGGGCACTTGGACTGTCTAAGTAACCTAGCGGGCACTTGGACTATCTAGGTTAAAGAACGGGCACTTGGACTATGTAGGTAACCTAGCGGGCACTTGGACTATGTAGGATCACTATCGGACATTTGTACTACTTAGGTTAACTAGCGGGCCCTTGTACTATGTAGGTTAACTAGCGGGCACTTGGACTATCTAGGTTAACTAGCGGACCTTGGACTATGTAGGTTAACTAGCGGGCCCTTGGACTATCTATGTTACCTAGCGGGCACTTGGACTATCTAGGTTAACGAACGTGCACTTGGACTATGTAGGTAACCTAGCAGACACTTGGACATCTAGGTTACCTAGCGGGCAATTGTACTATCTAGGTTAACGAACGGGCACTTGGACTATCTAGGTTACCTAGCGGGCACTTGGACTATGTAGGTAACCTAGCGTGAACTTGGACAGTCTAGGTTACCTAGCGGGCACTTGGACTTCTAGGTTAACGAACGGGCACTTGGACTATGTATGTTGCATAGCGGGCAATTGGACTATCTAGGTTACCTAGCGGGAACTTGGACTATGTAGGTTACCTAGCGGGCACTTGGACTATCTAGGTAAACGAACGTCCACTTGGACTATGTAGGTAACCTAGCGGACAATTGGACAGTCTAGGTTACCTAGCGAGCACTTGGACTATCTAGGTTAACGAAAGGGCACTTGGACTATGTAGTTTACAGAGCGGGCACTTGGATTATCTAGGTTAGCTAACAGGAACTTGGAATATCTAGGTTACCTAGCGGGCACTTGGACTATATAGGTTACCTTGCGGGGACTTGTACTATCTAGGTTAACTAACGGGAACTTGGACTATGTAGGTTAACTAGGGTACACTTGGAATATCTAGGTTAACTAGCGGGCCCTTGGACTATGTAGGTTAACTAGCGGGCACCTTGACTATCTAGGTTAACTAGCTGACCTTGGACTATGTAGGTTAACTAGAGGGCACTTGGACTATCTAGGTTAACTAGCGGGCACATGCACAATGCAGGTTCCCTAGCGGGCACTTTGACTATGTAGGTTCCCTATGGGCACTTGGACCATGTGGGTTCCTCAGCGGGAACTTGGACTATGTAGGTTCCCTATCGGCCATTGGACTATGTAGGTTAACTAGCAGGACCTTGGACTATCTAGGTTACCTAGTGGGCACTTGGACTATGTAGGTTAACTAGCGGACATATGGACAATCTAGGTTATCTAGCAGGCACTTGATCTATGTACATACCCTAGCGGGCACTTGGACTATCTAGATTACCTAACAGGCACTTGGACTATGTACGTCCCCTAGCGGGCACTTGGACTATCTATGTTAACTAGAGGGACTTGGACTATGTAGGTTAACTAGCGGGCCCTTGGACTATCTAGGTTTACTAGCGGGCACTTGGACTATCTAGGTTAACTAGCGGGAACTTGGACTATGTACTTTCCCTAGCGGGCATTTGGATTACTTAGGTTACCTAGTGGGAACTTGGACTATGTAAGTTACCTAGCGGGCACTTGGACTATGTAGGTTAACTAGAAGGCACTTGGACTATCAAGGTTACCTAGCGGGCCCTTGGACTATGTAGGTTATCAGCGGGCACTTGGATTATCTAGGTTGACGAACGTGCACTTGGACTATGTAGGTAACCTAGCGGGCACTTGGACTGTCTAGGTTACCTAGCGGGCACTTGGCCTATCTAGGTGAACGAACGGGCACTTGGACTATGTAGGTTAACTAGTGGACACTTCGACTATCTAGGTTAGCTAACGGGCAATTGGACTATCTAGGTTACCTAGCGGGCGCTTGGACTATGTAGGTTCCCTAGCGGGCACTTGGACAATTTAGGTTACCTAGCAGGCACTTTAACTATCTAGGTTAACTAACGGGCACTTGGATTATGTAGGTTGCCTAGCGAGCACTTGGACTATGTAGGTTCCCTAGCGGGCACTTGGGCTATGTAGGTTCCCTATCGGGTACTTGGACTGTCTAGGTTAACTAGCGGGCAATTGGACTGTCTAGGTTACCTAGTGGGCATTTGGAGTATGTAGTTTACCTAGCAGGCATTTGGACTATGTAAGTTAACTAGCGGGCACTTGGGCTATCTACGTTACTTAGCGGGCACTTGGACTATGTACGTTAACGCACAGGCACTTGGACTATGTAGGCAACCTAATGGTCACTTGGACTGTCTAGGTTACCTAGCAGGGACTTGGACTATGTAGGTTAACTAGCGGGCACTTGGACTATGTAGGATCCCTATCGGACTTTTGTACTACATAGGTTAACTGGCGGGCACTTTGACTATCTAGGTTAACTAGCGGGCACTTGGACTATCTAGGTTAACTAACGGACCTTGGACTATGTAGGTTAACTAGCGGGCACTTGGACTATGTACTTCCCCTAGTGGGCACTTGGACTATCTAGGTTAGCTAACGGGCACTAGGACTATCTAGGTTAACTATCGGGCACTTGGACTATCTAGGTTACCTAGCAGGCACTTGGATTATGAAGGATGCCTAGCGGGCACTTGGACTATCTAGGTTACCTAGCAGGCACGTGGACTATGTACGTTAACTAGCGGACACTTGCACGATCTAGGTTAACTAGCAGGCCATTGCACTATGTAGGTTAACTAGCGGGCCCATGGATTATGTAGGTTAACTAGCAGGCACTTGGACTATCTAGGTTAACTAGCAGGCACTTGGACTATGTAGTTTCACTAGCGGGCATTTGGACTATTTAGGTTACCATCGGGAACTTGGACTATGTAGGTTAACTAACGGGCACTTGGACTATGTAGGTTTCCTAGCTGGCACTTGGACTATGTAGGTTAACTAGCGGGCACTTGGACTATCTAGGTTAACTAGCGGACCTTGGACTATGTAGGTTAACTAACGGGCCCTTGGACTATGTAGGTTACCTAGCGGGCACTTGGACTATCTAGGTTAACGAACGTGCACTTGGAATATGTAGGTAACCTAGCAGACACTTGGACATCTAGGTTACCTAGCGGGCAATTGGACTATCTAGGTTAACGAACGGGCACTTGGACTATCTAGGTTACCTAGCGGGCACTTGGACTATGTAGGTAACCTAGCGTGAACTTGGACAGTCTAGGTTACCTAGCGGGCACTTGGACTTCTAGGTTAACGAACGGGCACTTGGACTATGTATGTTGCATAGCGGGCAATTGGACTATCTAGGTTACCTAGCGGGAACTTGGACTATGTAGGTTACCTAGCGGGCACTTGGACTATCTAGGTAAACGAACGTCCACTTGGACTATGTAGGTAACCTAGCGGACAATTGGACAGTCTAGGTTACCTAGCGAGCACTTGGACTATCTAGGTTAACGAAAGGGCACTTGGACTATGTAGGTTACAGAGCGGGCACTTGGATTATCTAGGTTAGCTAACAGGAACTTGGAATATCTAGGTTACCTAGCGGGCACTTGGACTATATAGGTTACCTTGCGGGGACTTGTACTATCTAGGTTAACTAACGGGAACTTGGACTATGTAGGTTAACTAGGGTACACTTGGAATATCTAGGTTAACTAGCGGGCCCTTGGACTATGTAGGTTAACTAGCGGGCACCTTGACTATCTAGGTTAACTAGCTGACCTTGGACTATGTAGGTTAACTAGAGGACACTTGGACTATCTAGGTTAACTAGCGGGCACATGCACAATGCAGGTTCCCTAGCGGGCACTTTGACTATGTAGGTTCCCTATGGGCACTTGGACCATGTGGGTTCCTCAGCGGGAACTTGGACTATGTAGGTTCCCTATCGGCCATTGGACTATGTAGGTTAACTAGCAGGACCTTGGACTATCTAGGTTACCTAGTGGGCACTTGGACTATGTAGGTTAACTAGCGGACATATGGACAATCTAGGTTATCTAGCAGGCACTTGATCTATGTACATACCCTAGCGGGCACTTGCACTATCTAGATTACCTAACAGGCACTTGGACTATGTACGTCCCCTAGCGGGCACTTGGACTATCTATGTTAACTAGAGGGACTTGGACTATGTAGGTTAACTAGCGGGCCCTTGGACTATCTAGGTTTACTAGCGGGCACTTGGACTATCTAGGTTAACTAGCGGGAACTTGGACTATGTACTTTCCCTAGCGGGCATTTGGATTACTTAGGTTACCTAGTGGGAACTTGGACTATGTAGGTTACCTAGCGGGGCACTTGGACTATGTAGGTTAACTAGAAGGCACTTGGACTATCAAGGTTACCTAGCGGGCCCTTGGACTATGTAGGTTATCAGCGGGCACTTGGATTATCTAGGTTGACGAACGTGCACTTGGACTATGTAGGTAACCTAGCGGGCACTTGGACTGTCTAGGTTACCTAGCGGGCACTTGGCCTATCTAGGTGAACGAACGGGCACTTGGACTATGTAGGTTAACTAGTGGACACTTCAACTATTTAGGTTAGCTAACGGGCAATTGGACTATCTAGGTTACCTAGCGGGCGCTTGGACTATGTAGGTTCCCTAGCGGGCACTTGGACAATTTAGGTTACCTAGCAGGCACTTTAACTATCTAGGTTAACTAACGGGCACTTGGATTATGTAGGTTGCCTAGCGAGCACTTGGACTATGTAGGTTCCCTAGCGGGCACTTGGACTATGTAGGTTCCCTAACGGGTACTTGGACTGTCTAGGTTAACTAGTGGGCAATTGGACTGTCTAGGTTACCTAGTGGGCATTTGGAGTATGTAGTTTACCTAGCAGGCATTTGGACTATGTAAGTTAACTAGCGGGCACTTGGGCTATCTACGTTACTTAGCGGGCACTTGGACTATGTACGTTAACGCACAGGCACTTGGACTATGTAGGCAACCTAATGGTCACTTGGACTGTCTAGGTTACCTAGCAGGGACTTGGACTATGTAGGTTAACTAGCGGGCACTTGGACTATGTAGGATCCCTATCGGACTTTTGTACTACATAGGTTAACTGGCGGGCACTTTGACTATCTAGGTTAACTAGCGGGCACTTGGACTATCTAGGTTAACTAACGGACCTTGGACTATGTAGGTTAACTAGCGGGCACTTGGACTATGTACTTCCCCTAGTGGGCACTTGGACTATCTAGGTTAGCTAACGGGCACTAGGACTATCTAGGTTAACTATCGGGCACTTGGACTATCTAGGTTACCTAGCAGGCACTTGGATTATGAAGGATGCCTAGCGGGCACTTGGACTATCTAGGTTACCTAGCAGGCACGTGGACTATGTACGTTAACTAGCGGACACTTGCACGATCTAGGTTAATTAGCAGGCCATTGCACTATGTAGGTTAACTAGCGGGCCCATGGATTATGTAGGTTAACTAGCAGGCACTTGGACTATCTAGGTTAACTAGCAGGCACTTGGACTATGTAGTTTCACTAGCGGGCATTTGGACTATTTAGGTTACCATCGGGAACTTGGACTATGTAGGTTAACTAACGGGCACTTGGACTATGTAGGTTTCCTAGCTGGCACTTGGACTATGTAGGTTAACTAGCGGGCACTTGGACTATCTAGGTTAACTAGCGGACCTTGGACTATGTAGGTTAACTAACGGGCCCTTGGACTATGTAGGTTACCTAGCGGGCACTTGGACTATCTAGGTTAACGAACGTGCACTTGGAATATGTAGGTAACCTAGCAGACACTTGGACATCTAGGTTACCTAGCGGGCAATTGGACTATCTAGGTTAACGAACGGGCACTTGGACTATCTAGGTTACCTAGCGGGCACTTGGACTATGTAGATAACCTAGCGTGAACTTGGACAGTCTAGGTTACCTAGCGGGCACTTGGACTTCTAGGTTAACGAACGGGCACTTGGACTATGTATGTTGCATAGCGGGCAATTGGACTATCTAGGTTACCTAGCGGGAACTTGGACTACGTAGGTTACCTAGCGGGCACTTGGACTATCTAGGTAAACGAACGTCCATTTGGACTATGTATGTTACCTAGCGGACAATTGGACAGTCTAGGTTACCTAGCGGGCACTTGGACTATCTAGGTTAACGAAAGGGCACTTGGACTATGTAGTTTACAGAGCGGGCACTTGGATTATCTAGGTTAGCTAACAGGAACTTGGAATATCTAGGTTACCTAGCGGGCACTTGGACTATGTAGGTTACCTTGCGGGGACTTGTACTATCTAGGTTAACTAACGGGAACTTAGACTATGTAGGTTAACTAGCGTACACTTGGAATATCTAGGTTAACTAGCGGGCCCTTGGACTATGTAGGTTAACTAGCGGGCACCTTGACTATCTAGGTTAACTAGCTGACCTTGGACTATGTAGGTTAACTAGAGGGCACTTGGACTATCTAGGTTAACTAGCGGGCATTTGCACAATGCAGGTTCCCTAGCGAGCACTTTGACTATGTAGGTTGCCTAGCGGGCACTTAGACTATGTAGTTTCCCTAGCGGGCATTTGGACTATTTAGGTTAACAACGGGAACTTGGACTATGTAGGTTACCTAGCGGACACTTGGACTATCTAGGTTACCTAGCAGGCACTTTGACTATATAGGTTAACTAATGGGCACTTGGACTATGTTGGTTGCCTAGCGGGCATTTTGACTATGTAGGTTACCTATCAGGCACTTGGATTATGTAGGTTCCCTATCAGGCACTTGGATTATGTAGGTTCCCTATCGGGCACTTAGACTATGTAGGTTAACTAGCGGGCACTTGGACAGTCTAAGTAACCTAGCGGGCACTTGGACTATCTAGGTTAAAGAACGGGCACTTGGACTATGTAGGTAACCTAGCGGGCACTTGGACTATGTAGGATCACTATCGGACATTTGTACTACTTAGGTTAACTAGGGGGCCTTGTACTATGTAGGTTAACTAGCGGGCACTTGGACTATCTAGGTTAACTAGCGGACCTTGGACTATGTAGGTTAACTAGCGGGCCCTTGGACTATCTATGTTACCTAGTGGGCACTTGGACTATCTAGGTTAACGAACGTGCACTTGGACTATGTAGGTAACCTAGCAGACACTTGGACATCTAGGTTACCTAGCGGGCAATTGGACTATCTAGGTTAACGAACGGGCACTTGGACTATCTAGGTTACCTAGCGGGCACTTGGACTATTTAGGTAACCTAGCGTGAACTTGGACAGTCTAGGTTACCTAGCGGGCACTTGGATTTCTAGGTTAACGAACGGGCACTTGGACTATGTATGTTGCATAGCGGGCAATTGGACTATCTAGGTTACCTAGCGGGAACTTGGACTATGTAGGTTACCTAGCGGGCACTTGGACTATCTAGGTAAACGAACGTCCACTTGGACTATGTAGGTAACCTAGCGGACAATTGGACAGTCTAGGTTACCTAGCGAGCACTTGGACTATCTAGGTTAACGAAAGGGCACTTGGACTATGTAGGTTACAGAGCGGGCACTTGGATTATCTAGGTTAGCTAACAGGAACTTGGAATATCTAGGTTACCTAGCGGGCACTTGGACTATATAGGTTACCTTGCGGGGACTTGTACTATCTAGGTTAACTAACGGGAACTTGGACTATGTAGGTTAACTAGGGTACACTTGGAATATCTAGGTTAACTAGCGGGCCCTTGGACTATGTAGGTTAACTAGCGGGCACCTTGACTATCTAGGTTAACTAGCTGACCTTGGACTATGTAGGTTAACTAGAGGGCACTTGGACTATCTAGGTTAACTAGCGGGCACATGCACAATGCAGGGTCCCTAGCGGGCACTTTGACTATGTAGGTTCCCTATGGGCACTTGGACCATGTGGGTTCCTCAGCGGGAACTTGGACTATGTAGGTTCCCTATCGGCCATTGGACTATGTAGGTTAACTAGCAGGACCTTGGACTATCTAGGTTACCTAGTGGGCACTTGGACTATGTAGGTTAACTAGCGGACATATGGACAATCTAGGTTATCTAGCAGGCACTTGATCTATGTACATACCCTAGCGGGCACTTGGACTATCTAGATTACCTAACAGGCACTTGGACTATGTACGTCCCCTAGCGGGCACTTGGACTATCTAAGTTAACTGGCTGACCTTGCACACTGTAGGTTAACTAGCGGGCACTTGGACTATCTAGGTTAACGAATGGGCACTTGGACTATCTAGGTAAACTAGCGGGCCCTTGTACTATGTAGGTTAACTAGCGGGCACTTGGACTATCTAGGTTAACTAGCGGACCTTGGACTATGTAGGTTAACTAGCGGGCCCTTGGACTATGTAGGTTAACTAGCGGGCAATTGGACTATCTAGGTTAACTAGCTGACCTTGGACTATGTAGGTTAACTAGCGGGCACTTGGACTATCTAGGTTAACTAGCTGACCTTGCACACTGTAGGTTAACTAGCGGGCACATGGACTATCTAGGTTAACTAGCGGGCATTTGCACAATGCAGGTTCCCTAGCGGGCACTTTGACTATCTAGGTTCCCTAACGGGCACTTGGAATATATAGGTTCCCTATCGGGCACTTGGACTATGTAGGTTCCTCAGCGGGCACTTGGACTATGTAGGTTCCCTACCGGGCATTGGACTATGTAGGTTAACTAGCAAGACCTTGGACTATCTAGGTTACCTAGCGGGCACTTGGACTATGTAGGGTAACTAGCGGACACTTGGACAATCTAGGTTACCTAGCGGGCACTTGAACTATGTACATACCCTAGCGGGCACTTGGACTATCTAGGTTACCTAGCGGGCACTTGGACTATGTACTTACCCTAGCGGGCACTTGGACTATCTAGGTTAATAAGAGGGCCCTTGGACTATGTAGGTTAACTAGCGGGCCTTTGGATTATCTAGGTTAACTAGCGGGCACTTGGACGATCTAGGTTAACTAGCGGGCGCTTGGACTATCCTGGTTAACTAGCGGGCACTTGGACTATCTAGATTAACTAGCGGGCCCTTAGACTATCTAGGTTAACTAGAGGGCACTTGGTCTATCTAGGTTAACTAGCGGGCACTTGGACTATCTAGATTAACTAGCGGGCCCTTGGACTATCTAGGTTTACTAGCGGGCTTTGGACTATCTAGGTTTAGTAGCGGGCACTTGGACTATGTAGTTTCCCTAGCGGGCATTTGGATTACTTAGGTTACCTAGTGGGCACTTGGACTATGTAGGTTACCTAGCGGGCACTTGGACATCTAGGTTACCTAGCGGGCAATTGGACTATCTAGGTTAACGAACGGGCACTTGGACTATCTAGGTTACCTAGCGGGCACTTGGACTATGTAGGTAACCTAGCGTGAACTTGGACAGTCTAGGTTACCTAGCGGGCACTTGGACTTCTAGGTTAACGAACGGGCACTTGGACTATGTATGTTGCATAGCGGGCAATTGGACTATCTAGGTTACCTAGCGGGAACTTGGACTACGTAGGTTACCTAGCGGGCACTTGGACTATCTAGGTAAACGAACGTCCATTTGGACTATGTATGTTACCTAGCGGACAATTGGACAGTCTAGGTTACCTAGCGGGCACTTGGACTATCTAGGTAAACGAAAGGGCACTTGGACTATGTAGTTTACAGAGCGGGCACTTGGATTATCTAGGTTAGCTAACAGGAACTTGGAATATCTAGGTTACCTAGCGGGCACTTGGACTATGTAGGTTACCTTGCGGGGACTTGTACTATCTAGGTTAACTAACGGGAACTTAGACTATGTAGGTTAACTAGCGTACACTTGGAATATCTAGGTTAACTAGCGGGCCCTTGGACTATGTAGGTTAACTAGCGGGCACCTTGACTATCTAGGTTAACTAGCTGACCTTGGACTATGTAGGTTAACTAGAGGGCACTTGGACTATCTAGGTTAACTAGCGGGCATTTGCACAATTCAGGTTCCCTAGCGAGCACTTTGACTATGTAGGTTGCCTAGCGGGCACTTAGACTATGTAGTTTCCCTAGCGGGCATTTGGACTATTTAGGTTAACAACGGGAACTTGGACTATGTAGGTTACCTAGCGGACACTTGGACTATCTAGGTTACCTAGCAGGCACTTTGACTATATAGGTTAACTAATGGGCACTTGGACTATGTTGGTTGCCTAGCGGGCATTTTGACTATGTAGGTTACCTATCAGGCACTTGGATTATGTAGGTTCCCTATCAGGCACTTGGATTATGTAGGTTGCCTATCGGGCACTTAGACTATGTAGGTTAACTAGCGGGCACTTGGACAGTCTAAGTAACCTAGCGGGCACTTGGACTATCTAGGTTAAAGAACGGGCACTTGGACTATGTAGGTAACCTAGCGGGCACTTGGACTATGTAGGATCACTATCGGACATTTGTACTACTTAGGTTAACTAGGGGGCCTTGTACTATGTAGGTTAACTAGCGGGCACTTGGACTATCTAGGTTAACTAGCGGACCTTGGACTATGTAGGTTAACTAGCGGGCCCTTGGACTATCTATGTTACCTAGTGGGCACTTGGACTATCTAGGTTAACGAACGTGCACTTGGACTATGTAGGTAACCTAGCAGACACTTGGACATCTAGGTTACCTAGCGGGCAATTGGACTATCTAGGTTAACGAACGGGCACTTGGACTATCTAGGTTACCTAGCGGGCACTTGGACTATTTAGGTAACCTAGCGTGAACTTGGACAGTCTAGGTTACCTAGCGGGCACTTGGATTTCTAGGTTAACGAACGGGCACTTGGACTATGTATGTTGCATAGCGGGCAATTGGACTATCTAGGTTACCTAGCGGGAACTTGGACTATGTAGGTTACCTAGCGGGCACTTGGACTATCTAGGTAAACGAACGTCCACTTGGACTATGTAGGTAACCTAGCGGACAATTGGACAGTCTAGGTTACCTAGCGAGCACTTGGACTATCTAGGTTAACGAAAGGGCACTTGGACTATGTAGGTTACAGAGCGGGCACTTGGATTATCTAGGTTAGCTAACAGGAACTTGGAATATCTAGGTTACCTAGCGGGCACTTGGACTATATAGGTTACCTTGCGGGGACTTGTACTATCTAGGTTAACTAACGGGAACTTGGACTATGTAGGTTAACTAGGGTACACTTGGAATATCTAGGTTAACTAGCGGGCCCTTGGACTATGTAGGTTAACTAGCGGGCACCTTGACTATCTAGGTTAACTAGCTGACCTTGGACTATGTAGGTTAACTAGAGGGCACTTGGACTATCTAGGTTAACTAGCGGGCACATGCACAATGCAGGTTCCCTAGCGGGCACTTTGACTATGTAGGTTCCCTATGGGCACTTGGACCATGTGGGTTCCTCAGCGGGAACTTGGACTATGTAGGTTCCCTATCGGCCATTGGACTATGTAGGTTAACTAGCAGGACCTTGGACTATCTAGGTTACCTAGTGGGCACTTGGACTATGTAGGTTAACTAGCGGACATATGGACAATCTAGGTTATCTAGCAGGCACTTGATCTATGTACATACCCTAGCGGGCACTTGGACTATCTAGATTACCTAACAGGCACTTGGACTATGTACGTCCCCTAGCGGGCACTTGGACTATCTAAGTTAACTGGCTGACCTTGCACACTGTAGGTTAACTAGCGGGCACTTGGACTATCTAGGTTAACGAATGGGCACTTGGACTATCTAGGTAAACTAGCGGGCCCTTGTACTATGTAGGTTAACTAGCGGGCACTTGGACTATCTAGGTTAACTAGCGGACCTTGGACTATGTAGGTTAACTAGCGGGCCCTTGGACTATGTAGGTTAACTAGCGGGCAATTGGACTATCTAGGTTAACTAGCTGACCTTGGACTATGTAGGTTAACTAGCGGGCACTTGGACTATCTAGGTTAACTAGCTGACCTTGCACACTGTAGGTTAACTAGCGGGCACATGGACTATCTAGGTTAACTAGCGGGCATTTGCACAATGCAGGTTCCCTAGCGGGCACTTTGACTATCTAGGTTCCCTAACGGGCACTTGGAATATATAGGTTCCCTATCGGGCACTTGGACTATGTAGGTTCCTCAGCGGGCACTTGGACTATGTAGGTTCCCTACCGGGCATTGGACTATGTAGGTTAACTAGCAAGACCTTGGACTATCTAGGTTACCTAGCGGGCACTTGGACTATGTAGGGTAACTAGCGGACACTTGGACAATCTAGGTTACCTAGCGGGCACTTGAACTATGTACATACCCTAGCGGGCACTTGGACTATCTAGGTTACCTAGCGGGCACTTGGACTATGTACTTACCCTAGCGGGCACTTGGACTATCTAGGTTAATTAGAGGGCCCTTGGACTATGTAGGTTAACTAGCGGGCACTTGGATTATCTAGGTTAACTAGCGGGCACTTGGACGATCTAGGTTAACTAGCGGGCGCTTGGACTATCCTGGTTAACTAGCGGGCACTTGGACTATCTAGATTAACTAGCGGGCCCTTAGACTATCTAGGTTAACTAGCGGGCACTTGGTCTATCTAGGTTAACTAGCGGGCACTTGGACTATCTAGATTAACTAGCGGGCCCTTGGACTATCTAGGTTTACTAGCGGGCATTGGACTATCTAGGTTTAGTAGCGGGCACTTGGACTATGTAGTTTCCCTAGCGGGCATTTGGATTACTTAGGTTACCTAGTGGGCACTTGGACTATGTAGGTTACCTAGCGGGCACTTGGACTATGTAGGTTAACTAGAAGGCACTTGGACTATCAAGGTTACCTAGCGGGCCCTTGGACTATGTAGGTTACCAGCGGGCACTTGGACTATCGAGGTTAACGAACGTGCACTTGGACTATGTAGGCAACCTAGCGGGCACTTGGACTATCTAGGTTACCTAGCGGGCACTTGGCCTATCTAGGTTAACGAACGGACACTTGGACTATGTAGGTTAACTAGTGGACACTTCGACACTCTAGGTTAGCTAACGGGCAATTGGACTATCTAACTTACCTAGCAGGCACTTGGACTATGTAGGTTCCCTAACGGCCACTTGGACTATTTAGGTTACCTAGCAGGCACTTTGACTATCTACGTTAACTAACGGGCACTTGGATTATGTAGGTTGCCTAGCGAACACATGGACTATGTAGTTTCCCTAGCGGGCACTTGGACTATGTAGGTTCCCTATCGGGTACTTGGACTGTCTAGGTTAACTAGCGGGCAATTGGACTGTCTAGGTTACCTAGTGGGCACTTGGACTATGTAGTTTACCTAGCAGGCACTTGGATTATGTAGGTTAACTAGTGGGCACGTGGACTACCTAGGTTACCTAGAGGGCACTAGGACTATGTACGTTTCCTAGCGGGCACTTGGGCTATCTACGTTACCTAGCGGGCACTTGGACTATGTAGGTTAACGAACGGGTCTTGGACTATGTAGGTAATCTAATGGTCACTTGGACTGTCTAGGTTACCTAGCGGGGACTTGGACTATGTAGGTTAACTAGCCGGCACTTGGACTATGTAGGATCCCTATCGGACATTTGTACTACTTAGGTTAACTAGCGGGCACTTTGACTATCTAGGTTAAGTAGCGGGCACGTGGACTATCTAGGTCAACTAGCGGGCCCTTGTACTATGTAGGTTAACTAGCGGGCACTTGGACTATGTAGGTTAACTAGCAGGCACTTGGACTATCTAAGTTAACTAGCTGACCTTGGACAATGTAGGTTAACTAGCGGGCACTTGGACTATCTAGGTTAACTAGCTGACCTTGGACTATGTAGGTTAACTAGCGGGCACTTGGACTATCTAGGTTAACTAGCGGGCACTTGCACAATGCATGTTCCCTAGCGGGCACTTTGACTATGTAGGTTCCCTAGCGGGCACTTAGACTATATATGTTCCCTATGGGCACTTGGACTATCTAGGTTCCCTAACGGGCACTTGGAATATATAGGTTCCCAATCGGGCACTTGGACTATGTAGGTTAACTAGCAGGACCTTGGACTATCTAGGTTACCTAGCGGGCACTTGGACTATGTGGGGTAACTAGCGGACACTTGGCCTATCTAGGTTACCTAGCGGGCACTTGGACTTCTAGGTTAACGAATGGGCACTTGGACTATGTAGGTTGCTTAGCGGGCATTTGGATTACTTAGGTTACCTAGTGGGCACTTGGACTATGTAGGTTAACTAGAAGGCACTTGGACTATCAAGGTTACCTAGCGGGCCCTTGGACTATGTAGGTTACCAGGGGGCACTTGGACTATCTAGATTAACGAACGTGCACTTGGACTATGTAGGTAACCTAGCGGGCACTTGGCCTATCTAGGTTAACGAACGGACACTTGGACTATGTAGGTTAACTAGCGGACACTTCGACTATCAAGGTTAGCTAATGGGCAATTGGACTATCTAGGTTACCTAGCAGGCACTTGGACTATGTAGGTTCCCTAGCCGGCAATTTGACTATGTAGGTTCCCTATCGGGTACTTGGACTGTCTAGGTTAACTAGCGGTCAATTGGACTGTCTAGGTTACCTAGTGGGCACTTGGACTGTATAGTTTACCTAGCAGGCACTTGAACTATGTAGGTGAACTAGCGGACACTTGCACGACCTAGGTTAACTAGCAGGCCCTTGCACTATGTAGGTTAACTAGCGGGCCCATGGATTATGTAGGTTTACTAGCAGGCACTTGGACTATCTAGGTTAACTAGCGGGCACTTAGACTATGTAGTTTCCCTAGCGGGCATTTGGATTATTTAGGTTAACAACGGGAACTTGTACTATGTAGGTTAAATAGCGGGCCCTTGGACTATTTAGGTTTACTAGCGGGCACTTGGACTATCTAGGTTAACTAGCGGGCACTTGGACTACGTAGTTTCCCTAGCGGGCATTTGGATTACTTAGGTTACCTAGCGGGCATTTGGACTATTTAGGTTACCATCGGGAACTTGGACTATGTAGGATAACTAACGGACACTTCGACTATGTAGGTTTCCTAGCTGGCACTTGGACTATGTAGGTTCCCTAGCGGGCACTTGGATTATGTAGGTTCCCTATCGGGCACTTGGATTATGTAGGTTCCCTATCCGGCACTTGGACTATGTAGGTTAACTAGCGGGCACTTGGACTATCTAAGTTAACTAGCTGACCTTGGACTATGTAGGTTAACTAGCGGGCACTTGGACTATCTAGGTTAACTAGCTGACCTTGGACTATGTAGGTTAACTAGCGGGCACTTGGACTATCTAGGTTAACTAGCGGGCACTTGCACAATGCAGGTTCCCTAGCGGGCACTTTGACTATGTAGGTTCCCTAGCTGGCACTTGGACTATATATGTTCCCTATGTGCACTTGGTCTATCTAGGTTCCCTAACGGGCACTTGGAATATATAGGTTCCCTATCGGGCACTTGGACTATGTAGGTTAACTAGCAGGACCTTGGACTATCTAGGTTACCTAGCGGGCACTTGGACTATGTAGGGTATCTAGCGGACACTTGGCCTATCTAGGTTACCTAGCGGGCACTTGGACTTCTAGGTTAACGAATGGGCACTTGGACTATGTAGGTTGCTTAGCGGGCATTTGGATTACTTAGGTTACCTAGTGGGCACTTGGACTATGTAGGTTAACTAGAAGGCACTTGGACTATCAAGGTTACCTAGCGGGCCCTTGGACTATGTAGGGTACCAGGGGGCACTTGGACTATCTAGTTTAACGAACATGCACTTGGACTATGTTGGTAACCTAGCGGGCACTTGGACTGTCTAGGTTACCTAGCGGGCACTTGGCCTATCTAGGTTAACGAACGGACACCTGGACTATGTAGGTTAACTAGCGGACACTTCGACTATCTAGGTTAGCTAATGGGCAATTGGACTATCTAGGTTACCTAGCAGGCACTTGGACTATGTAGGTTCCCTAGCGGGCACTTTGACTATGTAGGTTCCCTATCGGGTACTTGGACTGTCTAGGTTAACTAACGGGCAATTGGACTGTCTAGGTTACCTAGTGGGCACTTGGACTATATAGTTTACCTAGCAGGCACTTTAAATATGTAGGTGAACTAGCGGACACTTGCACGACCTAGGTTAACTAGCGGGCCCTTGCACTATGTAGGTTACCTAGCGGGCCCATGGATTATGTAGGTTTACTAGCAGGCACTTGGACTATCTAGGTTAACTAGCGGGCACTTAGACTATGTAGTTTCCCTAGCGGGCATTTGGATTACTTAGGTTACCTAGTGGGCACTTGGACTATGTAGGTTAACTAGAAGGCACTTGGACTATCAAGGTTACCTAGCGGGCCCTTGGACTATGTAGGTTACCAGCGGGCACTTGGACTATCGAGGTTAACGAACGTGCACTTGGACTATGTAGGCAACCTAGCGGGCACTTGGACTATCTAGGTTACCTAGCGGGCACTTGGCCTATATAGGTTAACGAACGGACACTTGGACTATGTAGGTTAACTAGTGGACACTTCGACTATCTAGGTTAGCTAACGGGCAATTGGACTATCTAACTTACCTAGCAGGCACTTGGACTATGTAGGTTCCCTAACGGCCACTTGGACTATTTAGGTTACCTAGCAGGCACTTTGACTATCTACGTTAACTAACGGGCACTTGGATTATGTAGGTTGCCTAGCGAACACATGGACTATGTAGTTTCCCTAGCGGGCACTTGGACTATGTAGGTTCCCTATCGGGTACTTGGACTGTCTAGGTTAACTAGCGGGCAATTGGACTGTCTAGGTTACCTAGTGGGCACTTGGACTATGTAGTTTACCTAGCAGGCACTTGGATTATGTAGGTTAACTAGTGGGCACGTGGACTACCTAGGTTACCTAGAGGGCACTAGGACTATGTACGTTTCCTAGCGGGCACTTGGGCTATCTACGTTACCTAGCGGGCACTTGGACTATGTAGGTTAACGAACGGGTCTTGGACTATGTAGGTAATCTAATGGTCACTTGGACTGTCTAGGTTACCTAGCGGGGACTTGGACTATGTAGGTTAACTAGCCGGCACTTGGACTATGTAGGATCCCTATCGGACATTTGTACTACTTAGGTTAACTAGCGGGCACTTTGACTATCTAGGTTAAGTAGCGGGCACGTGGACTATCTAGGTCAACTAGCGGGCCCTTGTACTATGTAGGTTAACTAGCGGGCACTTGGACTATGTAGGTTAAATAGCAGGCACTTGGACTATCTAAGTTAACTAGCTGACCTTGGACAATGTAGGTTAACTAGCGGGCACTTGGACTATCTAGGTTAACTAGCTGACCTTGGACTATGTAGGTTAACTAGCGGGCACTTGGACTATCTAGGTTAACTAGCGGGCACTTGCACAATGCATGTTCCCTAGCGGGCACTTTGACTATGTAGGTTCCCTAGCGGGCACTTAGACTATATATGTTCCCTATGGGCACTTGGACTATCTAGGTTCCCTAACGGGCACTTGGAATATATAGGTTCCCTATCGGGCACTTGGACTATGTAGGTTAACTAGCAGGACCTTGGACTATCTAGGTTACCTAGCGGGCACTTGGACTATGTAGGGTAACTAGCGGACACTTGGCCTATCTAGGTTACCTAGCGGGCACTTGGACTTCTAGGTTAACGAATGGGCACTTGGACTATGTAGGTTGCTTAGCGGGCATTTGGATTACTTAGGTTACCTAGTGGGCACTTGGACTATGTAGGTTAACTAGAAGGCACTTGGACTATCAAGGTTACCTAGCGGGCCCTTGGACTATGTAGGTTACCAGGGGGCACTTGGACTATCTAGATTAACGAACGTGCACTTGGACTATGTAGGTAACCTAGCGGGCACTTGGCCTATCTAGGTTAACGAACGGACACTTGGACTATGTAGGTTAACTAGCGGACACTTCGACTATCAAGGTTAGCTAATGGGCAATTGGACTATCTAGGTTACCTAGCAGGCACTTGGACTATGTAGTTTCCCTAGCCGGCAATTTGACTATGTAGGTTCCCTATCGGGTACTTGGACTGTCTAGGTTAACTAGCGGTCAATTGGACTGTCTAGGTTACCTAGTGGGCACTTGGACTGTATAGTTTACCTAGCAGGCACTTGAACTATGTAGGTGAACTAGCGGACACTTGCACGACCTAGGTTAACTAGCAGGCCCTTGCACTATGTAGGTTAACTAGCGGGCCCATGGATTATGTAGGTTTACTAGCAGGCACTTGGACTATCTAGGTTAACTAGCGGGCACTTAGACTATGTAGTTTCCCTAGCGGGCATTTGGATTATTTAGGTTAACAACGGGAACTTGTACTATGTAGGTTAAATAGCGGGCCCTTGGACTATTTAGGTTTACTAGCGGGCACTTGGACTATCTAGGTTAACTAGCGGGCACTTGGACTACGTAGTTTCCCTAGCGGGCATTTGGATTACTTAGGTTACCTAGCGGGCATTTGGACTATTTAGGTTACCATCGGGAACTTGGACTATGTAGGATAACTAACGGACACTTCGACTATGTAGGTTTCCTAGCTGGCACTTGGACTATGTAGGTTCCCTAGCGGGCACTTGGATTATGTAGGTTCCCTATCGGGCACTTGGATTATGTAGGTTCCCTATCCGGCACTTGGACTATGTAGGTTAACTAGCGGGCACTTGGACTATCTAAGTTAACTAGCTGACCTTGGACTATGTAGGTTAACTAGCGGGCACTTGGACTATCTAGGTTAACTAGCTGACCTTGGACTATGTAGGTTAACTAGCGGGCACTTGGACTATCTAGGTTAACTAGCGGGCACTTGCACAATGCAGGTTCCCTAGCGGGCACTTTGACTATGT
Organism: Tenrec ecaudatus; assembly: GCF_050624435.1. Taxonomy (NCBI): domain Eukaryota; kingdom Metazoa; phylum Chordata; class Mammalia; order Afrosoricida; family Tenrecidae; genus Tenrec; species Tenrec ecaudatus. The sequence continues at coordinate 2,539,335 of NW_027457627.1, forward strand.
AGGTTCCCTAGCTGGCACTTGGACTATATATGTTCCCTATGTGCACTTGGTCTATCTAGGTTCCCTAACGGGCACTTGGAATATATAGGTTCCCTATCGGGCACTTGGACTATGTAGGTTAACTAGCAGGACCTTGGACTATCTAGGTTACCTAGCGGGCACTTGGACTATGTAGGGTATCTAGCGGACACTTGGCCTATCTAGGTTACCTAGCGGGCACTTGGACTTCTAGGTTAACGAATGGGCACTTGGACTATGTAGGTTGCTTAGCGGGCATTTGGATTACTTAGGTTACCTAGTGGGCACTTGGACTATGTAGGTTAACTAGAAGGCACTTGGACTATCAAGGTTACCTAGCGGGCCCTTGGACTATGTAGGGTACCAGGGGGCACTTGGACTATCTAGTTTAACGAACATGCACTTGGACTATGTTGGTAACCTAGCGGGCACTTGGACTGTCTAGGTTAACTAGCGGGCAATTGGACTGTCTAGGTTACCTAGTGGGCACTTGGACTATATAGTTTACCTAGCAGGCACTTGAAATATGTAGGTGAACTAGCGGACACTTGCACGACCTAGGTTAACTAGCGTGCCCTTGCACTATGTAGGTTACCTAGCGGGCCCATGGATTATGTAGGTTTACTAGCAGGCACTTGGACTATCTAGGTTAACTAGCGGGCACTTAGACTATGTAGTTTCCCTAGCGGGCATTTGGACTATTTAGGTTAACAACGGGAACTTGGACTATGTAGGTTAACTAGCTGGCCCTTGGACTATCTAGGTTTACTAGCGGGCACTTGGACTATCTAGGTTAACTAGCGGGCACTTGGACTACGTCGTTTCCCTAGCAGGCATTTTGATTACTTAGGTTACCTAGCGGGCATTTGGACTATTTAGGTTACCATCGGGAACTTGGACTATGTAGGTTAACTAACGGGCACTTGGACTATGTAGGTTTCCTAGCTGGCACTTGGACTATGTAGGTTCCCTAGCGGGCACTTGGATTATGTAGGTTCCCTATAGGGCACTTGGATTATGTAGGTTCCCTATCGGGCACTTGGACTATGTAGGTTAACTAGCGGGCACATGGACTATCTAGGTTAACGAACGGGCACTTGGACTATGTAGGTAACCTAGCGGGCACTTGTACTGTCTAGGGTACCTAGCGGGCACTTTGACGATCTAGGTTAACGAATGGGCACTTGGACTATCTAGGTAAACTAGCGGGCCCTTGTACTATGTAGGTTAACTAGCGGGCACTTGGACTATCTAGGTTAACTAGCGGACCTTGGACTATGTAGGTTAACTAGCGGGCCCTTGGACTATGTAGGTTAACTAGCGGGCAATTGGACTATCTAGGTTAACTAGCTGACCTTGGACTATGTAGGTTAACTAGCGGGCACTTGGATTATCTAGGTTAACTAGCTGACCTTGGACACTGTAGGTTAACTAGCGGGCACTTGGACTATCTAGGTTAAGTAGCGGGCACTTGCACAATGCAGGTTCCCTAGCGGGCACTTTGACTATCTAGGTTCCCTAACGGGCACTTGGAATATATAGGTTCCCTATCGGGCACTTGGACTATGTAGGTTCCTCAGCGGGCACTTGGACTATGTAGGTTCCCTACCGGGCATTGGACTATGTAGGTTAACTAGCAGGACCTTGGACTATCTAGGTTACCTAGCGGGCACTTGGACTATGTAGTGTAACTAGCGGACACTTGGACAATCTAGGTTACCTAGCGGGCACTTGAAATATGTACATACCCTAGCGGGCACTTGGACTATCTAGGTTACTTAGCGGGCACTTGGACTATGTACTTACCCTAGCGGGCACTTGGACTATCTAGGTTAATTAGAGGGCCCTTGGACTATGTAGGTTAACTAGCGGGCACTTGGATTATCTAGGTTAACTAGCGGGCACTTGGACGATCTAGGTTAACTAGCGGGCGCTTGGACTATCCTGGTTAACTAGCGGGCACTTGGACTATCTAGATTAACTAGCGGGCCCTTGGACTATCTAGGTTTACTAGCGGTTTTTGGACTATCTAGGTTTAGTAGCGGGCACTTGGACTATGTAGTTTCCCTAGCGGGCATTTGGATTACTTAGGTTACCTAGTGGGCACGTGGACTATGTAGGTTACCTAGCGGGCACTTGGACTATGTAGGTTAACTAGAAGGCACTTGGACTATCAAGGTTACCTAGCGGGCCCTTGGACTCTGTAGGTTACCAGCGGGCACTTGGACTATCTAGGTTAACGAACGTGCACTTGGACTATGTAGGCAACCTAGCGGGCACTTGGACTATCTAGGTTACCTAGCGGGCACTTGGCCTATCTAGGTTAACGAACGGACACTTGGACTATGTAGGTTAACTAGTGGACATTTCGACTATCTAGGTTAGCTAACGGGCAATTGGACTATCTAGCTTACCTAGCAGGCACTTGGACTATGTAGGTTCCCTAACGGCCACTTGGACTATTTAGGTTACCTAGCAGGCACTTTGACTATCTAGGTTAACTAACGGGCACTTGGATTATGTAGGTTGCCTAGCGAACACTTGGACTATGTAGGTTCCCTAGCGGGCACTTGGACTATGTAGGTTCCCTATCGGGTACTTGGACTGTCTAGGTTAACTAGTGGGCAATTGGACTGTCTAGGTTACCTAGTGGGCACTTGGACTATGTAGTTTACCTAGCAGGCACTTGGATTATGTAGGTTAACTAGCGGGCACGTGGACTACCTAGGTTACCTAGAGGGCACTAGGACTATGTACGTTTCCTAGCGGGCACTTGGGCTATCTACGTTACCTAGCGGGCACTTGGACTATGTAGGTTAACAAACGGGTCTTGGACTATGTAGGTAATCTAATGGTCACTTGGACTGTCTAGGTTACCTAGCGGGGACGTGGACTATGTAGGTTAACTAGCCGGCACTTGGATTATGTAGGATCCCTATCGGACATTTGTACTACTTAGGTTAACTAGCGGGCACTTTGACTATCTAGGTTAAGTAGCGGGTACTTGGACTATCTAGGTCAACTAGCGGGCCCTTGTACTATGTAGGTTAACTAGCGGGCACTTGGACTATGTAGGTTAACTAGCGGGCACTTGGACTATCTAAGTTAACTAGCTGACCTTGGACAATGTAGGTTAACTAGCGGGCACTTGGACTATCTAGGTTAACTAGCGGGCACTTGCACAATGCAGGTTCCCTAGCGGGCACTTTGACTATGTAGGTTCCCTAGCGGGCACTTAGACTATATATGTTCCCTATGGGCACATGGACTATCTAGGTTCCCTAACGGGCACTTGGAATATATAGGTTCCCTATCGGGCACTTGGACTATGTAGGTTCCTCAGCGGGCACTTGGACTATGTAGGTTCCCTACCGGGCATTGGACTATGTAGGTTAACTAGCAGGACCTTGGACTATCTAGGTTACCTAGCGGGCACTTGGACTATGTAGGGTAACTAGCGGACACTTGGACAATCTAGGTTACCTAGCGGGCACTTGAACTATGTACATACCCTAGCGGGCACTTGGACTATCTAGGTTACCTAGCGGGCACTTGGACTATGTACTTACCCTAGCGGGCACTTGGACTATCTAGGTTAATTAGAGGGCCCTTGGACTATGTAGGTTAACTAGCGGGCACTTGGATTATCTAGGTTAACTAGCGGGCACTTGGACGATCTAGGTTAACTAGCGGGCGCTTGGACTATCCTGGTTAACTAGCGGGCACTTGGACTATCTAGATTAACTAGCGGGCCCTTAGACTATCTAGGTTAACTAGGGGGCCCTTGGACTATCTAGGTTAACTAGCGGGCACTTGGACTATCTAGATTAACTAGCGGGCCCTTGGACTATCTAGGTTTACTAGCGGGCATTGGACTATCTAGGTTTAGTAGCGGGCACTTGGACTATGTAGTTTCACTAGCGGGCATTTGGATTACTTAGGTTACCTCGTGGGCACGTGGACTATGTAGGTTACCTAGCGGGCACTTGGACTATGTAGGTTAACTAGAAGGCACTTGGACTATCAAGGTTACCTAGCGGGCCCTTGGACTATGTAGGTTACCAGCGGGCACTTGGACTATCTAGGTTAATGAACGTGCACTTGGACTATGTAGGCAACCTAGCGGGCACTTGGACTATCTAGGTTACCTAGCGGGCACTTGGCCTATCTAGGTTAACGAACGGACACTTGGACTATGTAGGTTAACTAGTGGACACTTCGACTATCTAGGTTAGCTAACGGGCAATTGGACTATCTAGCTTACCTAGCAGGCACTTGGACTATGTAGGTTCCCTAACGGCCACTTGGACTATTTAGGTTACCTAGCAGGCACTTTGACTATCTAGGTTAACTAACGGGCACTTGGATTATGTAGGTTGCCTAGCGAACACTTGGAATATGTAGGTTCCCTAGCGGGCACTTGGACTATGTAGGTTCCCTATCGGGTACTTGGACTGTCTAGGTTAACTAGTGGGCAATTGGACTGTCTAGGTTACCTAGTGGGCACTTGGACTATGTAGTTTACCTAGCAGGCACTTGGATTATGTAGGTTAACTAGCGGGCACGTGGACTACCTAGGTTACCTAGAGGGCACTAGGATTATGTACGTTTCCTAGCAGGCACTTGAGCTATCTACGTTACCTAGCAGGCACTTGGACTATGTAGGTTAACGAACGGGTCTTGGACTATGTAGGTAATCTAATGGTCACTTGTACTGTCTAGGTTACCTAGCGGGCACTTTGACTATCTAGGATAACGAACGGGCACTTGGACTATCTAGGTCAACAAGCGGGCCCTTCTACTATGTAGGTTAACTAGCGGGCAATTGGACTATCTAGGTTAACTAGCTGACCTTGGACTATGTAGGTTAACTAGCGGGCACTTGGATTATCTAGGTTAACTAGCTGACCTTGGACACTGTAGGTTAACTAGCGGGCACTTGGACTATCTAGGTTAAGTAGCGGGCACTTGCACAATGCAGGTTCCCTAGCGGGCACTTTGACTATCTAGGTTCCCTAACGGGCACTTGGAATATATAGGTTCCCTATCGGGCACTTGGACTATGTAGGTTCCTCAGCGGGCACTTGGACTATGTAGGTTCCCTACCGGGCATTGGACTATGTAGGTTAACTAGCAGGACCTTGGACTATCTAGGTTACCTAGCGGGCACTTGGACTATGTAGTGTAACTAGCGGACACTTGGACAATCTAGGTTACCTAGCGGGCACTTGAAATATGTACATACCCTAGCGGGCACTTGGACTATCTAGGTTACTTAGCGGGCACTTGGACTATGTACTTACCCTAGCGGGCACTTGGACTATCTAGGTTAATTAGAGGGCCCTTGGACTATGTAGGTTAACTAGCGGGCACTTGGATTATCTAGGTTAACTAGCGGGCACTTGGACGATCTAGGTTAACTAGCGGGCGCTTGGACTATCCTGGTTAACTAGCGGGCACTTGGACTATCTAGATTAACTAGCGGGCCCTTGGACTATCTAGGTTTACTAGCGGTTTTTGGACTATCTAGGTTTAGTAGCGGGCACTTGGACTATGTAGTTTCCCTAGCGGGCATTTGGATTACTTAGGTTACCTAGTGGGCACGTGGACTATGTAGGTTACCTAGCGGGCACTTGGACTATGTAGGTTAACTAGAAGGCACTTGGACTATCAAGGTTACCTAGCGGGCCCTTGGACTCTGTAGGTTACCAGCGGGCACTTGGACTATCTAGGTTAACGAACGTGCACTTGGACTATGTAGGCAACCTAGCGGGCACTTGGACTATCTAGGTTACCTAGCGGGCACTTGGCCTATCTAGGTTAACGAACGGACACTTGGACTATGTAGGTTAACTAGTGGACATTTCGACTATCTAGGTTAGCTAACGGGCAATTGGACTATCTAGCTTACCTAGCAGGCACTTGGACTATGTAGGTTCCCTAACGGCCACTTGGACTATTTAGGTTACCTAGCAGGCACTTTGACTATCTAGGTTAACTAACGGGCACTTGGATTATGTAGGTTGCCTAGCGAACACTTGGACTATGTAGGTTCCCTAGCGGGCACTTGGACTATGTAGGTTCCCTATCGGGTACTTGGACTGTCTAGGTTAACTAGTGGGCAATTGGACTGTCTAGGTTACCTAGTGGGCACTTGGACTATGTAGTTTACCTAGCAGGCACTTGGATTATGTAGGTTAACTAGCGGGCACGTGGACTACCTAGGTTACCTAGAGGGCACTAGGACTATGTACGTTTCCTAGCGGGCACTTGGGCTATCTACGTTACCTAGCGGGCACTTGGACTATGTAGGTTAACAAACGGGTCTTGGACTATGTAGGTAATCTAATGGTCACTTGGACTGTCTAGGTTACCTAGCGGGGACGTGGACTATGTAGGTTAACTAGCCGGCACTTGGATTATGTAGGATCCCTATCGGACATTTGTACTACTTAGGTTAACTAGCGGGCACTTTGACTATCTAGGTTAAGTAGCGGGTACTTGGACTATCTAGGTCAACTAGCGGGCCCTTGTACTATGTAGGTTAACTAGCGGGCACTTGGACTATGTAGGTTAACTAGCGGGCACTTGGACTATCTAAGTTAACTAGCTGACCTTGGACAATGTAGGTTAACTAGCGGGCACTTGGACTATCTAGGTTAACTAGCGGGCACTTGCACAATGCAGGTTCCCTAGCGGGCACTTTGACTATGTAGGTTCCCTAGCGGGCACTTAGACTATATATGTTCCCTATGGGCACATGGACTATCTAGGTTCCCTAACGGGCACTTGGAATATATAGGTTCCCTATCGGGCACTTGGACTATGTAGGTTCCTCAGCGGGCACTTGGACTATGTAGGTTCCCTACCGGGCATTGGACTATGTAGGTTAACTAGCAGGACCTTGGACTATCTAGGTTACCTAGCGGGCACTTGGACTATGTAGGGTAACTAGCGGACACTTGGACAATCTAGGTTACCTAGCGGGCACTTGAACTATGTACATACCCTAGCGGGCACTTGGACTATCTAGGTTACCTAGCGGGCACTTGGACTATGTACTTACCCTAGCGGGCACTTGGACTATCTAGGTTAATTAGAGGGCCCTTGGACTATGTAGGTTAACTAGCGGGCACTTGGATTATCTAGGTTAACTAGCGGGCACTTGGACGATCTAGGTTAACTAGCGGGCGCTTGGACTATCCTGGTTAACTAGCGGGCACTTGGACTATCTAGATTAACTAGCGGGCCCTTAGACTATCTAGGTTAACTAGGGGGCCCTTGGACTATCTAGGTTAACTAGCGGGCACTTGGACTATCTAGATTAACTAGCGGGCCCTTGGACTATCTAGGTTTACTAGCGGGCATTGGACTATCTAGGTTTAGTAGCGGGCACTTGGACTATGTAGTTTCACTAGCGGGCATTTGGATTACTTAGGTTACCTCGTGGGCACGTGGACTATGTAGGTTACCTAGCGGGCACTTGGACTATGTAGGTTAACTAGAAGGCACTTGGACTATCAAGGTTACCTAGCGGGCCCTTGGACTATGTAGGTTACCAGCGGGCACTTGGACTATCTAGGTTAATGAACGTGCACTTGGACTATGTAGGCAACCTAGCGGGCACTTGGACTATCTAGGTTACCTAGCGGGCACTTGGCCTATCTAGGTTAACGAACGGACACTTGGACTATGTAGGTTAACTAGTGGACACTTCGACTATCTAGGTTAGCTAACGGGCAATTGGACTATCTAGCTTACCTAGCAGGCACTTGGACTATGTAGGTTCCCTAACGGCCACTTGGACTATTTAGGTTACCTAGCAGGCACTTTGACTATCTAGGTTAACTAACGGGCACTTGGATTATGTAGGTTGCCTAGCGAACACTTGGAATATGTAGGTTCCCTAGCGGGCACTTGGACTATGTAGGTTCCCTATCGGGTACTTGGACTGTCTAGGTTAACTAGTGGGCAATTGGACTGTCTAGGTTACCTAGTGGGCACTTGGACTATGTAGTTTACCTAGCAGGCACTTGGATTATGTAGGTTAACTAGCGGGCACGTGGACTACCTAGGTTACCTAGAGGGCACTAGGATTATGTACGTTTCCTAGCAGGCACTTGAGCTATCTACGTTACCTAGCAGGCACTTGGACTATGTAGGTTAACGAACGGGTCTTGGACTATGTAGGTAATCTAATGGTCACTTGGACTGTCTAGGTTACCTAGCGGGGACTTGGACTATGTAGGTTAACTAGCCGGCACTTGGATTATGTAGGATCCCTATCGGACATTTGTACTACTTATGTTAACTAGCGGGCACTTTGATTATCTAGGTTAAGTAGCGGGCACTTGGACTATCTAGGTCAACTAGCGGGCCCTTGTACTATGTAGGTTAACTAGCGTGCACTTGGACTATCTAGGTTAACTAGCGGACCTTGGACTATGTAGGTTAACTAGCGGGCCCTTGGACTATGTAGGTTAACTAGTGGGCAATTGGACTATCTAGGTTAACTAGCTGACCTTGGACTATGTAGGTTAACTAGCGGGCACTTGGACTATCTAGGTTAACTAGCTGACCTTGGACTATGTAGGTTAACTAGGGGGCACTTGGACTTTCTAGGTTACCTAGCGGGCACTTGGACTATGTACTTACCCTAGCGGGCACTTGGACTATCTAGGTTAATTAGAGGGCCCTTGGACTATGTAGGTTAACTAGCGGGCACTTGGATTATCTAGGTTAACTAGCGGGCACTTGGACGATCTAGGTTAACTAGCGGGCGCTTGGACTATCCTCGTTAACTAGCGGGCACTTGGACTATCTAGATTAACTAGCGGGCCCTTGGTCTATCTAGGTTAACTAGCGGGCACTTGGACTATCTAGATTAACTAGCGGGCCTTTGGACTATCTAGGTTTACTAGCGGGCTTTGGACTATCTAGGTTTAGTAGCGGGCACTTGGACTATGTAGTTTCACTAGCGGGCATTTGGATTACTTAGGTTACCTAGTGGGCACGTGGACTATGTAGGTTACCTAGCGGGCACTTGGACTATGTAGGTTAACTAGAAGGCACTTGGACTATCAAGGTTACCTAGGGGGCCCTTGGACTATGTAGGTTACCAGCGGGCACTTGGACTATCTAGGTTAACGAACGTGCACTTGGACTATGTAGGCAACCTAGCGGGCACTTGGACTATCTAGGTTACCTAGCGGGCACTTGGCCTATCTAGGTTAACGAACGGACACTTGGACTATGTAGGTTAACTAGTGGACACTTCGACTATCTAGGTTAGCTAACGGGCAATTGGACTATCTAGCTTACCTAGCAGGCACTTGGACTATGTAGGTTCCCTAACGGCCACTTGGACTATTTAGGTTACCTAGCAGGCACTTTGACTATCTAGGTTAACTAACGGGCACTTGGATTATGTAGGTTGCCTAGCGAACACTTGGACTATGTAGGTACCCTAGCGGGCACTTGGACTATGTAGGTTCCCTATCGGGTACTTGGACTGTCTAGGTTAACTAGTGGGCAATTGGACTGTCTAGGTTACCTAGTGGGCACTTGGACTATGTAGTTTACCTAGCAGGCACTTGGATTATGTAGGTTAACTAGCGGGCACGTGGACTACCTAGGTTACCTAGAGGGCACTAGGACTATGTACGTTTCCTAGTGGGCACTTGGGCTATCTACGTTACCTAGCGGGCACTTGGACTATGTAGGTTAACGAACGGGTCTTGGACTATGTAGGTAATCTAATGGTCACTTGGACTGTCTAGGTTACCTAGCGGGGACTTGGACTATGTAGGTTAACTAGCCGGCACTTGGACTATGTAGGATCCCTATCGGACATTTGTACTACTTAGGTTAACTAGCGGGCACTTTGACTATCTAGGTTAAGTAGCGGGCACTTGGACTATCTAGGTCAACTAGCGGGCCCTTGTACTATGTAGGTTAACTAGCGGGCACTTGGACTATGTAGGTTAACTAGCGGGCACTTGGACTATCTAAGTTAACTAGCTGACCTTGGACAATGTAGGTTAACTAGCGGGCACTTGGACTATCTAGGTTAACTAGCTGACCTTGGACTATGTAGGTTAACTAGCGGGCACTTGGACTATCTAGGTTAACTAGCGGGCACTTGCACAATGCAGGTTCCTTAGCGGGCACTTTGACTATGTAGGTTCCCTAGCGGGCACTTAGACTATATATGTTCCCTATGGGCACATGGACTATCTAGGTTCCCTAACGGGCACTTGGAATATATAGGTTCCCTATCGGGCACTTGGACTATGTAGGTTAACTAGCAGGACCTTGGACTATCTAGGTTACCTAGCGGGCACTTGGACTATGTAGGGTAACTAGCGGACACTTGGCCTATCTAGGTTACCTAGCGGGCACTTGGACTTCTAGGTTAACGAATGGGCACTTGGACTATGTAGGTTGCTTAGCGGGCATTTGGATTACTTAGGTTACCTAGTGGGCACTTGGACTATGTAGGTTAACTAGAAGGCACTTGGACTATCAAGGTTACCTAGCGGGCCCATGGACTATGTAGGTTACCAGGGGGCACTTGGACTATCTAGATTAACGAACGTGCACTTGGACTATGTAGGTAACCTAGCGGGCACTTGGATTGTCTAGGTTACATAGCGGGCACTTGGCATATCTAGGTTAACGAACGGACACTTGGGCTATGTAGGTTAACTAGCGGACACTTGCACGACCTAGGTTAACTAGCAGGCCCTTGCACTATGTAGGTTAACTAGCGGGCCCATGGATTATGTAGGTTTACTAGGAGGCACATGGACTATCTAGGTTAACTAGCGGGCACTTAGACTATGTAGTTTCCCTAGCGGGCATTTGGACTATTTAGGTTAACAACGGGAACTTGGACTATGTAGGTTAACTAGCGGGCCCTTGGACTATCTAGGTTAACAAGCGGGCACTTGGACTACGTAGTTTCCCTAGCGGGCATTTGGATTACTTAGGTTACCTAGCGGGCATTTGGACTATTTAGGTTACCATCGGGAACTTGGACTATGTAGGATAACTAACGGACACTTCGACTATGTAGGTTTCCTAGCTGGCACTTGGACTATGTAGGTTCCCTAGCAGGCACTTGGATTATGTAGGTTCCGTATCGGGCACTTGGATTATGTAGGTTCCCTATCGGGCACTTGGACTATGTAGGTTAACTAGTGGGCACATGGACTGTATAGGTAACCTAGAGGGCACTTGGACTATCTAGGTTAACGAACGGGCACTTGGACTATGTAGGTAACCTAGCGGACACTTGTACTGTCTAGGTTACCTAGCGGGCACTTTGACTATCTAGGTTAACTAACGGGCACTTGGACTATCTAGGTCAACTAGCGGGCCCTTGTACTATGTAGGTTAACTAGCGGGCACTTGGACTATCTAGGTTAACTAGCGGACCTTGGACTATGTAGGTTAACTAGCGGGCCCTTGGACTATGTAGGTTAACTAGTGGGCAATTGGACTATCTAGGTTAACTAGCTGACCTTGGACTATGTAGGTTAACTAGCGGGCACTTGGACTATCTAGGTTAACTAGCTGACCTTGGACTATGTAGGTTAACTAGGGGGCACTTGGACTTTCTAGGTTACCTAGCGGGCACTTGGAATATGTACTTACCCTAGCGGGCACTTGGACTATCTAGGTTAATTAGAGGGCCCTTGGACTATGTAGGTTAACTAGCGGGCACTTGGATTATCTAGGTTAACTAGCGGGCACTTGGACGATCTAGGTTAACTAGCGGGCGCTTGGACTATCCTCGTTAACTAGCGGGCACTTGGACTATCTAGATTAACTAGCGGGCCCTTGGACTATCTAGGTTAACTAGCGGGCACTTGGACTATCTAGGTTAACTAGCGGGCACTTGGACTATCTAGATTAACTAGCGGGCCTTTGGACTATCTAGGTTTACTAGCGGGCTTTGGACTATCTAGGTTTAGTAGCGGGCACTTGGACTATGTAGTTTCACTAGCGGGCATTTGGATTACTTAGGTTACCTAGTGGGCACTTGGACTATGTAGGTTACCTAGCGGGCACTTGGACTATGTAGGTTAACTAGAAGGCACTTGGACTATCAAGGTTACCTAGCGGGCCCTTGGACTATGTAGGTTACCAGCGGGCACTTGGACTATCTAGGTTAACGAACGTGCACTTGGACTATGTAGGCAACCTAGCGGGCACTTGGACTGTCTAGGTTACCTAGCGGGCACTTGGCCTATCTAGGTTAACGAACGGACACTTGGACTATGTAGGTTAACTAGTGGACACTTCGACTATCTAGATTAGCTAACGGGCAATTGGACTATCTAGCTTACCTAGCAGGCACTTGGACAATGTAGGTTCCCTAACGGCCACTTGGACTATTTAGGTTACCTAGCAGGCACTTTGACTATCTAGGTTAACTAACGGGCACTTGGATTATGTAGGTTGTCTAGCGAGCACTTGGACTATGTAGGATCCCTAGTGGGCACTTGGACTATGTAGGTTCCCTATCGGGTACTTGGACTGTCTAGGTTAACTAGCGGGCAATTGGACTGTGTAGGTTACCTAGTGGGCACTTGGACTATGTAGTTTACCTAGCAGGCACTTGTATTATGTAGGTTAACTAGCGGGCACGTGGACTACCTAGGTTACCTAGAGGGCACTAGGACTATGTACGTTTCCTAGCGGGCAATTGGGCTATCTACGTTACCTAGCGGGCACTTAGACTATGTAGGATCCCTATCGGACATTTGTACTACTTAGGTTAACTAGCGGGCACTTTGACTATCTAGGTTAAGTAGCGGGCACTTGGACTATCTAGGTTACCTAGCGGGCAATTGGACTATCTAGGTCAACTAGCGGCCCCTTGTACTATGTAGGTTAACTAGCGGACACTTGGACTATGTAGGTTAACTAGCGGTCACTTGGACTATCTAGGTTACCTAGCGGGCAATTGGACTATCTAGGTTAACTAGCGGGCCCTTGGACTATGTAGGTAACCTTGCAGGCACTTGGAATGTCTAGGTTAGCTAGCGGGCACTTTGACTATCTAGGTTAACGAACGTGCACTTGGACTATGTAGGTTACCTAGCGGGCACTTGGACTATGTAGGCTATCTAGTGGGCACTTGGACTATCTAGGTTAACGAACGGGCAATTGGAATATCTAGGTTATCTAGCGGGCACTTGGACTATGTACGTCCCCTAGTAGGCAATTGGACTATCTAGGTTAACTAACGGGCAGTAGGACTATCTAGGTTAACTAGCGGGCACTTGCACGATCTAGGTTAACTAGGTCCCTTGCACTATGTAGGTTATTAGCGGGCCCATGGATTATGTAGGTTTACTAGCAGGCACTTGGACTATCTAGGTTAACCAGCGGGCACTTGGACTATGTAGTTTCCCAGCGGGCATTTGGACTATTTAGGTTACCAAGGGGGCTCTTGGACTATGTAGGTTTCCTAGCGAGCACTTGTTCTATCTAGGTTACCTAGCGGGCACTTGGACTATGTAGGTTAACTAGCGGGCACTTGGACTATCTAGGTTTCCTAGCTGGCACTTGGAATGTGTACATACCCTAGTGCGCACTTGGACTATCTAGGTTACCTAGCGGGCACTTGGAGTATGTAATTCCCCTAGTGGGCACTTGGACTATCTAGGTTAACTAACGGGCACTAGTACTATCTAGGTTACCTAGCAAGCACTTGGATTATGGAGGATCCCTAGCGGGCAGTTGGACTATCTAGGTTACCTAGCAGGCACATGGACTATGTAGGTTAACTAGCGGACACTTGCACGGTCTAGGTTAACTAGCGGGCCCTTGCACTATGTAGGTTAACTAACGGGCCCATGGATTATGTAGGTTTACTAGCAGGCACTTGGACTATCTAGGTTAACTAGCGGGCACTTGGACTATGTAGTTTCCCTAGCAGGCATTTGGACTAGTTAGGTTACCAAGCGGGCACTTGGACTATGTAGGTTACCTAGCGAGCACTACGACTATCTAGGTTACCTAGCAGGCACTTTGACTATCTAGGTTAACTAACGGGCACTTGGACTGTGTAGGTTGCCTAGTGGCCATTTGGACTATGTAGGTTCCCTAGCGGGCACTTGGATTATGTAGGTTCCCTATCGGGCACTTGGACTATGTAGGTTAACTAGTGGGCACTTGGACTGTCTAGGTTCCTAGCGGACGTTTGGATTATCTAGGTTAACGAACGGGCACTTGGACTATGTAGGTTACCTAGCCGCCACTTGGATTATCTATGTTAGCTAACAGGCACTTGGACTATCTAGGTTCCCTAGCGGGCACTTGTCTAGGATACCTAGCTGGCACTTGGACTATGTAGGTCAACTAGCGGGCCCTTGGACTACCTAGGTTAGCTAACGGGCACTTAGATTATGTAGGTTAACTAGCGGGCACTTGGAATATGTAGGTTAATTAGTGGGCCCATGGACTGTGTAGGTTTACTAGCGGGCCCTTGGACTCTTTAGGTTCCCTAAAGGGCACTTGGACTATCTAGGTGACCGAACGGGCACTTGGACTATCTAGGTTACCTAGCGGGCACTTGGACTATGTAGGCTAACTAGGGGGCCCTTGGACGATCTAGGTTACCTAGCGGGTACTTGAACTATCTAGGTTAACTAGCGGGCACTTGGACTATGTAGGTCAACTAGCGGGCCCTTGGACTATCTAGGTTAGCTAACTGGCACTTGGACTATGTAGGTTAACTAGCGTGCCCTGGAATATCTAGGTTTCCTAGCTGGCACTTGGACTATGTACATACCCTAGTGCGCACTTGGACTATCTAGGTTACCTAGCGGGCACTTGGACTATGTAAGTCCCCTAGTGGGCACTTAGACTATCTAGGTTAACTAACGGGCACTAGGACTATCTACGTTACCTAGCATGCACTTGGATTATGGAGGATCCCTAGCGGGCAATTGTATTATCTAGGTTACCTAGCAGGCACTTGGACTATGTAGGTTAACTACGGGACACTTGCCCGATCTAGGTTAACTAGAGGGCCCTTGCACTATGTAGGTTAACTAACGGGCCCATGGATTATGTAGGTTTACTAGCAGGCACTTGAACTATCTAGGTTAACTAGCGGGCACTTGGACTATGTAGTTTCCCTAGCGGGCATTTGGACTATCTAGGTTCCCTAACGAGCACTTGGACTATGTAGGTTAACTAGCAGACACTTGGACGATCTAGGTCAACTAGCGGGTACTTGGACTATGTAGGTTAACTAGCGGGCCCTTGGACTATGTAGATTGACTAGCGGCACTTGGACTATCTACGTTAACTAGCGGGCCCTTGGACTATGTAGGTACCCTAGCGGACATTTGGACTATGTATGTTCCCTAGCGTGCACTTGGACTATATATGTACCCTACGGACACTTGAACTCTGTAAGTTAACTACCGGGCACTTGGACTATGTAGGTTAACTAGCGGGCCCTTGGACTACGTCGGTTAACTAGCGGACACTTGGACTATGTAGGTTAACTAGCGGGCACTTGGAATATGTAGGTTAACTAGCGGACACTTGCACTATGTAGGTTACCTAGCGGGCACTTGGACTGTGAAAGTTAACTAGCAGGCCCTTGGACTATATACATACCCCAGCGCGCACTTGGACTATCTAGGTTACATAGTAGGCACTTGGACTATCTAGGTTAACTAACGGGCACCAGGACTATCTAGGTTAACTAGCGGGCACTTGGACTATCTAGGTTACCTAGCAGGCACTTGGATTATGAAGGATCCCTAGCGGGCACTTGGACTATCTAGGTTTCCTAGTTGGCACTTGCACTATGTACATACCCTAGCGTGCACTGGGACTATCTAGGTTATCTAGCGGGCACTTGGACTATGTACATTCCCTAGTGGGCACTTGGACTATCTAGGGTAACTAACGGGCACTAGGACTATCTAGGTTAACTAGCGGGCACTTGGACAATCTAGGTTACCTAGCTGGCACTTGGATTATGAAGGATCCCTAGCGGGCACTTGGACTATCTAGGTTAACTAGCGGGCACTTGGAATATGTAGGTTAACTAGCGGACACTTGGACTATGTAGGTTTACTAGCGGTCACTTGGACAATCTAGGTTACCTAGCGGGCAATTGGACTATCTAGGTTACCTAGCGGGCCCTTGGACTATGTAGGTAACCTTGCGGGCACTTGGAATGTCTAGGTTACCTAGCGGGCACTTTGACTATCTAGGTTAACGAACGGGCACTTGGACTATGTAGGTTTCCTAGCGGGCACTTGGACTATGTAGGATCACTATCGGACATTTATACTACTTAGGTTAACTAGCGTGCACTTGGACTATCTAGGTTACCTTGTGGGCACATGGACTATCTAGGTTAACTAACGGGCACTAGGACTATCTAGGTTAACTAGCGGGCACTTGGACTATCTAGGTTAACTTGCGGGCACTTGGACTATCTAGGTTACCTAGCAGGCACTTGGATTATGAAGGATCCCTAGCGGGCACTTGGACTATCTATGTTTCCTAGCAGACACTTGGACTATGTACATACCCTAGCTCGCACTGGGACTATCTAGGTTACCTAGCGGGCACTTTGACTATCTAGGTTAACGAACGGGCAATTTTACTATGTAAGTTACCTAGCGGGCACTTGGACTATGTAGGATCACTATCGGACATTTATACTACTTAGGTTAACTAGCGGGTACTTTGACTATCTAGGTTAACTAGCAGGCACTAGGACTATCTAGGTCAACTAGCGGGCCTTTGTACTATGTAGGTTAACTAGCGTGCACTTGGACTATCTAGGTTACCTAGTGGGCACTTGGACTATATAGGTTAACTAACGGGCACCAGGACTATCTAGGTTAACTAGCGGGCACTTGGACTAACTAGGTTACCTAGCAGGCACTTGGATTATGAAGGATCCCTAGCGGGCACTTGGACTATCTAGGTTTCCTAGCAGGCACTTGCACTATGTACATACCCTAGCGTGCACTGGGACTATCTAGGTTATCTAGCAGGCACTTGGACTATGTACATTCCCTAGTGGGCTCTTGGACTATCTAGGGTAATTACCGGATACTAGGACTATCTAGGTTAACTAGCGGGCACTTGGATTATCTAGGTTACCTAGCAGGCACTTGGATTATGAAGGATCCCTAGCGTGCACTGGGACTATCTAGGTTATCTAGCGGGCACTTGGACTATGTACATTCCCTAGTGGGCACTTGGACTACCTAGGGTAACCAACGGGCACTAGGACTATCTAGGTTAACTAGCGGGCACTTGGACTATCTAGGTTAACTAGCGGACCTTGGGCTATGTAGGTTAACTAGCGGGAACTTGGACTATCTATATTTCATAGCAGGCACTTGGACTATGTACATACCCTAGCGTGCACTTGGACTATCTAGGTTACCTTGTGGGCACTTGGACTATCTATGTTAACTAACGGGCACTAGGACTATCTAGGTTAACTAGCGGGAACTTGGACTATCTAGGTTGACTAGCGGGCACTTGGACTATCTAGGTTACCTAGCAGGCACTTGGATTATGAAGGATCCCTAGCGGGCACTTGGACTATCTATGTTTCCTAGCAGACACTAGGACTATGTACATACCCAAGCGCGCACTGGGACTATCTAGGTTACCTAGCGGGCACTTTGACTATCTAGGTTTACGAACGGGCAATTGGACTATGTAAGTTACCTAGCGGGCACTTGGACTATGTAGGATCACTATCAGACATTTATACTACTTAGGTTAACTAGCGGGTACTTTGACTATCTAGGTTAACTAGCAGGCACTAGGACTATCTAGGTCAACTAGCGGGCCCTTGTACTATGTAGGTTAACTAGCGGGCACTTGGCCTATCTAGGTTACCTAGCAGGCACTTGGATTATGAAGGATCCCTAGCGTGCACTGGGACTATCTAGGTTATCTAGCGGGCACTTGGACTATGTACATTCCTTAGTGGGCACTTGGACTATCTAGGGTAACTAACGGGCACTAGGACTATCTAGGTTAACTAATGGGCACTTGGACTATCTAGGTTACCTAGCAGGCACTTGGATTATGAAGGATCCCTAGCGGGAACTTGGACTATCTAGGTTAACTAGCGGGCACTTGGAATATGTAGGTTAACTAGCGGACACTTGGACTATCTAGGTTACCTAGCGGGCAATTGGACTATCTGGGTTACCTAGCGGGCCCTTGGACTATGTAGGTAAACTTGCAGGCACTTGGAATGTCTAGGTTACCTAGCGGGCACTTTGACTATCTAGGTTAACGAACGGGCACTTGGACTATGTAGGTTACCTAGCGGGCACTTGGACTATGTAGGTTACCTAGTGGGCACTTGGACTATCTAGGTTAACGAACGGGCACTTGGACTATCTAGGTTATCTAGCGGGCACTTGGACTATGTACGTCCCCTAGTAGGCAATTGGACTATCTAGGTTAAATAACGGGCACTAGGACTATCTAGGTTAACTAGCGGGCACTTGCACGATCTAGGTTAACTAGCGGTCCCTTGCACTATGTAGGTTATTAGCGGGCCCATGGATTATGTAGGTTTACTAGCAGGCACTTGCACTATCTAGGTTAACCAGCGGGCACTTGGACTATGTAGTTTCCCTAGCGGGCATTTGGACTATTTAGGTTACCAAGGGGGCTCTTGGACTATGTAGGTTTCCTAGCGAGCACTTGTACTCTCTAGGTTACCTAGCAGGCACTTGGACTATGTAGGTTAACTAGCGGGCACTTGGACTATCTAGGTTTCCTAGCTGGCAATTGGACTATGTACATACCCTAGTGCGCACTTGGACTATCTAGGTTACCTAGCGGGCACTTGGACTATGTACGTCCCCTAGTGGGCACTTGGACTATCTAGGTTAACTAACGGGCACTAGTACTATCTAGGTTACCTAGCAGGTACTTGGATTATGGAGGATCCCTAGCGGGCAGTTGGACTATCTAGGTTACCTAGCAGGCACTTGGACTATGTAGGTTAACTAGCGGACACTTGCACGTTCTAGGTTAACTAGCGGGCCCTTGCACTATGTAGGTTAACTAACGGGCCCATGGATTATGTAGGTTTACTAGCAGGCACTTGGACTATCTAGGTTAACTAGCGGGCACTTGGACTATGTAGTTTCCCTAGCAGGCATTTGGACTAGTTAGGTTACCAAGTGGGCACTTGGACTATGTAGGTTACCTAGCGAGCACTTGGACTATCTAGGTTACCTAGCATGCACTTGACTATCTAGGTTAACTAACGGGCACTTGGACTGTGTAGGTTGCCTAGTGGCCATTTGGACTATGTAGGTTCCCTAGCGGGCAATTGGATTATGTAGGTTC
Organism: Tenrec ecaudatus; assembly: GCF_050624435.1. Lineage (NCBI taxonomy): Eukaryota > Metazoa > Chordata > Mammalia > Afrosoricida > Tenrecidae > Tenrec > Tenrec ecaudatus. Next base: position 2,558,736 of record NW_027457627.1, read on the forward strand.
ACTATTGGGCACTTGGACTATGTAGGTTAACTAGCCGCCACTTGAACTATCTATGTTAGCTAACAGGCACTTGGACTATCTAGGTTCCCTAGCGGGCACCTGTCTAGGATACCTAGCTGGCACTTGGCCTATGTAGGTCAACTAGCAGGCCCTTGGACTACCTAGGTTAGCTAACGGGCACTTAGATTATGTAGGTTAACTAGCGGGCACTTGGAATATGTAGGTTAATTAGTGGGCCCATGGACTGTGTAGGTTTACTAGCGGGCCCTTGGACTCTTTAGGTTCCCTAAAGGGCACTTGGACTATCTAGGTGACCGAACGGGCACTTGGACTATCTAGGTTACCTAGCGGGCACTTGGACTATGTAGGCTAACTAGGGGGCCCTTGGACGATCTAGGTTAACTAGCGGGTACTTGAACTATCTAGGTTAACTAGCGGGCACTTGGACTATGTAGGTCAACTAGCGGGCCCTTGGACTATCTAGGTTAGCTAACTGGCACTTGGACTATGTAGGTTAACTAGCGTGCCCTGGACTATATAGGTTTCCTAGCTGGCACTTGGACTATGTAGGTTAACTAGCGTGCCCTGGACTATATAGGTTTCCTAGCTGGCACTTGGACTATGTACATACTCTAGTGCGCACTTGGACTATCTAGGTTACCTAGCGGGCACTTGGACTATGAACGTCCCCTAGTGGGCACTTGGACTATCTAGGTTAACTAACGGGCACTAGGACTATCTAGGTTACCTAGCAGGCACTTGGATTATGGAGGATCCCTAGCGGGCAGTTGGACTATCTAGGTTACCTAGCAGGCACTTGGACTATGTAGGTTAACTAGCGGACACTTGCCCGATCTAGGTTAACTAGAGGGCCCTTGCACTATGTAGGTTAACTAACGGGCCCATGGATTATGTAGGTTTACTAGCAGGCACCTGGACTATCTAGGTTAACTAGCAGGCACTTGGACTATGTAGTTACCCTAGAGGGCTTTAGGACTATCTAGGTTCCCTAACGAGCACTTGGACTATGTAGGTTAACTAGCAGACACTTGGACGATCTAGGTCAACTAGCGGGTACTTGGACTATGTAGGTTAACTAGCGGGCCCTTGGACTATGTAGATTGACTAGCGGCACTTGGACTATCTACGTTAACTAGCGGGCCCTTGGATTATGTAGGTTCCCTAGCGGACATTTGGACTATGTATGTTCCCTAGCGTGCACTTGGACTATGTATGTACCCTACGGACACTTGAACTATGTAAGTTAACTACCGGGCACTTGGACTATGTAGGTTAACTAGCGGGCCCTTGGACTACGTAGGTTAACTAGCGGACACTTGGACTATGTAGGTTAACTAGCGGGCACTTGGACTATGTAGGATAAGTAGCGGACACTTGCACTATGTAGGTTACCTAGCGGCCACTTGGACTGTGAAGGTTAACTTGCAGGCCCTTGGACTATGTACATACCCCAGCGCGCACTTGGACTATCTAGGTTACATAGTGGGCACTTGGACTATCTAGGTTAACTAACGGGCACCAGGACTATCTAGGTTAACTAGCGGGCACTTGGACTATCTAGGTTACCTAGCAGGCACTTGGATTATGAAGGATCCCTTGCGGGCACTTGGACTATCTAGGTTTCCTAGCAGGCACTTGCACTATGTACATACCCTAGCGTGTACTTGGACTATCTAGGTTATCTAGCGGGCACTTGGACTATGTACATTCCCTAGTGGGAACTTGGACTATCTAGGGTAACTAACGGGCACTAGGACTATCTAGGTTAACTAGCGGGCACTTGGACTATCAAGGTTACCTAGCAGGCACTTGGATTATGAAGGATCCCTAGCGTGCACTGGGACTATCTAGGTTATCTAGCGGGCACTTGGAGTATGTACATTCCCTAGTGGGCACTTGGACTATCTAGGGTAACCAACGGGCACCAGGACTATCTAGGTTAACTAGCGGGCACTTGGACTATCTAGGTTACCTAGCAGGCACTTGGATTATGTAGGATCCCTAGCGGGCACTTGGACTATCTAGGTTTCCTAGCAGGCACTTGGACTATGTACATACCCTAGCGTGCACTGGGACTATCTAGGTTATCTAGCGGGCACTTGGACTATGTACATTCCCTAGTGGGCACTTGGACTATCTAGGGTAACTAACGGGCACTAGGACTATCTAGGTTAACTAGCGGGCACTTGGACTATCTAGGTTACCTAGCAGGGACTTGGATTATGAAGGATCCCTAGCATGCACTGGGACTATCTAGGTTATCTAGCGGGTACTTGGACTATGTACATTCCTTAGTGGGCACTTGGACTATCTAGGGTAACTAACGGGCACTAGGACAATCTAGGTTAACTAATGGGCACATGGACTATCTAGGTTACCTAGCAGGCACTTGGATTATGAAGGATCCCTAGCGGGAAGTTGGACTATCTAGGTTAACTAGCGGGCACTTGGAATATGTAGGGTAACTAGCGGACACTTGGACTATGTAGGTTAACTAGCGGTCACTTGGACTATCTAGGTTACCTAGCGCGCAATTGGACTATCTGGTTTACCTAGCGGGCCCTTGGACTATGTAGGTAACCTTGCAGGCACTTGGAATGTCTAGGTTACCTAGCGGGCACTTTGACTATCTAGGTTAACGAACGGGCACTTGGACTATGTAGGTTACCTAGCGGGCACTTGGACTATGTAGGTTACCTAGTGGGCACTTGGACTATCTAGGTTAACGAACGGAAACTTGGACTATCTAGGTTATCTAGCGGGCACTTGGACTATGTACGTCCCCTAGTAGGCAATTGGACTATCTAGGTTAAATAACGGGCACTAGGACTATCTAGGTTAACTAGCGGGCACTTGCACGATCTAGGTTAACTAGCGGTCCCGTGCAATATGTAGGTTATTAGCGGGCCCATGGATTATGTAGGTTTACTAGCAGGCACTTGGACTATGTACATACCCTAGTGCGCACTTGGACTATCTAGGTTAACTAACGGGCACTAGTACTATCTAGGTTACCTAGCAGGCCCTTGGATTATGGAGGATCCCTAGCGGGCAGTTGGACTATCTAGGTTACCTAGCAGGCACTTGGTCTATGTAGGTTAACTAGCGGACACTTCCACGTTCTAGGTTAACTAGCGGGCCCTTGCACTATGTAGGTTAACTAACGGGCCCATGGATTATGTAGGTTTACTAGCAGGCACTTGGACTATCTAGGTTAACTAGCAGGCACTTGGACTATGTAGTTTCCCTAGCAGGTATTTGGACTAGTTAGGTTACCAAGCGGGCACTTGGACTAAGTAGGTTACCTAGCGAGCACTTGGACTATCTAGGTTACCTAGCAGGCACTTTGACTATCTAGGTTAACTAACGGGCACTTGGACTGTGTAGGTTGCCTAGTGGCCATTTGGACTATGTAGGTTCCCTAGCGGGCCCTTGGACTATGTAGGTTAACTAGCGGGCACTTGGACTGTCTAGGTTCCTAGCGGGCATTTGGATTATCTAGGTTAACGAACGGGCACTTGGACTATGTAGGTTACCTAGCCGCCACTTGGACTATCTATGTTAGCTAACAGGCACTTGGACTATCTAGGTTCCCTAGCGGGCACTTGTCTAGCATGCCTAGCTGGCACTTGGACTATGTAGGTCAAGTAGCGGGCCCTTGGACTACCTAGGTTAGCTAACGGGCACTTAGATTATGTAGGTTAACTAGCGGGCACATGGAATATGTAGGTTTACTAGCGGGCCCTGGGACTCTTTAGGTTCCCTAAAGGGCACTTGGACTATCTAGGTTACCGAACGGGCACTTGGACTATGAAAGGATACCTAGCGGGCACTTGGACTATGTAGGCTAACTAGGGGGCCCTTGGACGATCTAGGTTACCTAGCGGGTACTTGAACTATCTAGGTTAACTAGCGGGCACTTGGACTATGTAGGTCAACTAGCGGGCCCTTGGACTCTCTAGGTTAGCTAACTGGCACTTGGACTATGTAGGTTAACTAGAGGACACTTGGACTATCTAGGTTTCCTAGCTGGCACTTGGACTATGTATATACCATAGTGCGCACTTGGACTATCTAGGTTACGTACCGGGCACTTGGACTATGTACGTCCACTAGTGGGCACTTGGACTACCTAGGTTAACTAACGGGCACTAGGACTATCTAGGTTACCTAGCAGGCACTTGGATTATGGAGGATCCCTAGCGGGCAGTTGGACTATCTAGGTTACCTAGCAGGCACTTGGACTATGTAGGTTAACTAGCGGACTATTGCCCGATCTAGGTTAACTAGAGAGCCCTTGCACTATGTAGGTTAACTAACGGGCCCATGGATTATGTAGGTTTACTACCAGCACTTAGACTATCTAGGTTAACTAGCGGGCACTTGGACTATGTAGTTTCCCTAGCGGGCATTTGGACTATTTAGTTTACCAAGCGGGCACTTGGACTATGTAGGTTACCTAGAGAGCACTTGGACTATCTAGGTTACCTAGCAGGCACTTTGACTATCTAGGTTAACTAACGGGCACTTGGACTGTGTAGGTTGCCTAGCGGGCATTTGGACTATGTAGGTTCCCTATCGGGCACTTGGATTATGTAGGTTCCCTATCGGGCACTTGGACTATGTAGGTTAACTAGCGGGCACTTGGACTGTATAGGTTACCTAGCGGGCGTTTGGATTATCTAGGTTAACGAACGGGCACTTGGACTATGTAGGTTACCTAGCCGCCACTTGGACTATCTATGTTAGCTAACAGGCACTTGGATTATCTAGGTTCCCTAGCGGGCACTTGTCTAGGATACCTAGCTGGCACTTGGACTATGTAGGTCAACTAGCGGGCCCTTGGACTACCTAGGTTAGCTAACGGGCACTTAGATTATGTAGGTTAACTAGCGGGCACTTGGAATATGTAGGTTAATTAGTGGGCCCATGGACTGTGTAGGTTTTCTAGCGGGCCCTTGGACTCTTTAGGTTCCCTAAAGGGCACTTGGACTATCTAGGTGACCGAACGGGCACTTGGACTATCTAGGTTACCTAGCGGGCACTAGGACTATGTAGGCTAACTAGGGGGCCCTTGGACGATCTAGGTTACCTAGCGGGTACTTGAACTATCTAGGTTAACTAGCGGACACTTGCATTATCTAGGTTACCTAGCGGGCACTTGGACTATGTACGTTCCCTAGCGGGCACTTGGACTATCTATGTTAACTAGCGGGCACTTGGACTATCTAGGTTAACTAGCGTGCACTTGGACTATGTAGGTTCCTTAGCGGGCACATGGACTATGTATGTTAACTAGCGTGCCCTGGACTATCTAGGTTACGTAGCTGGAACTTGGCATGTAGGTTAACTAGCGGGCACTTGGACTATGTAGGTTAACTAGAGGACACTTGGACTATCTAGGTTAACCAGCGGGCCCTTGGACTATCTAGGTTACCTAGCGTGCACTTGGACTATGTAGGTCAACTAGCGGGCCCTTGGACTACCTAGGTTAGCTAACGGGCACTTAGATTATGTAGGTTAACTAGCGGGCACATGGAATATGTAGGTTTACTAGCGGGCCCTTGGACTCTTTAGGTTCCCTAAAGGGCACTTGGACTATCTAGGTGACCGAACGGGCACTTGGACTATGAAAGGATACCTAGCGGGCATTTGGACTATGTAGGCTAACTAGGGGGCCCTTGGAGGATCTAGGTTACCTAGCGGGTACTTGAACTATCTAGGTTAACTAGCGGGCACTTGGACTATGTAGGTCAACTAGCGGGCCCTTGGACTCTCTAGGTTAGCTAACTGGCACTTGGACTATGTAGGTTAACTAGAGGACACTTGGACTATCTAGGTTTCCTAGCTGGCACTTGGACTATGTATATACCCTAGTGCGCACTTGGACTATCTAGGTTACGTACCGGGCACTTGGACTATGTACGTCCACTAGTGGGCACTTGGACTAACTAGGTTAACTAACGGGCACTAGGACTATCTAGGTTACCTAGCAGGCACTTGGATTATGGAGGATCCCTAGCGGGCAGTTGGACTATCTAGGTTACCTAGCAGGCACTTGGACTATGTAGGTTAACTAGCGGACTATTGCCCGATCTAGGTTAACTAGAGAGCCCTTGCACTATGTAGGTTAACTAATGGGCCCATGGATTATGTAGGTTTACTACCAGCACTTGGACTATCTAGGTTAACTAGCGGGCACTTGGACTATGTAGTTTCCCTAGCGGGCATTTGGACTATTTAGGTTACCAAGCGGGCACTTGGACTATGTAGGTTACCTAGAGAGCACTTGGACTATCTAGGTTACCTAGCAGGCACTTTGACTATCTAGGTTAACTAACGGGCACTTGGACTGTGTAGGTTGCCTAGCGGGCATTTGGACTATGTAGGTTCCCTATCGGGCACTTGGATTATGTAGGTTCCCTATCGGGCACTTGGACTATGTAGGTTAACTAGCGGGCACTTGGACTGTATAGGTTACCTAACGGGCGTTTGGATTATGTAGGTTCCCTATCGGGCACTTGGACTATGTAGGTTACCTAGCCGCCACTTGGACTATCTATGTTAGCTAACAGGCACTTGGATTATCTAGGTTCCCCAGCGGGCACTTGTCTAGGATACCTAGCTGGCACTTGGACTATGTAGGTCAACTAGCGGGCCCTTGGACTACCTAGGTTAGCTAACGGGCACTTAGATTATGTAGGTTAACTAGCGGGCACTTGGAATATGTAGGTTAATTAGTGGGCCCATGGACTGTGTAGGTTTTCTAGCGGGCCCTTGGACATTTTAGGTTCCCTAAAGGGCACTTGGACTATCCAGGTGACCGAACGGGCACTTGGACTATCTAGGTTACCTAGCGGGCACTTGGACTATGTAGGCTAACTAGGGGGCCCTTGGACGAACTAGGTTACCTAGCGCGTACTTGAACTATCTAGGTTAACTAGCGGACACTTGCACTATCTAGGTTACCTAGCGGGCACTTGGACTATGTACGTTCCCTAGCGGGCACTTGGACTATCTATGTTAACTAGCGGGCACTTGGACTATCTAGGTTAACTAGCGTGCACTTGGACTATGTAGGTTACCTAGCAGGCACTTGGAGTATCTAGGTTAACTAGCGGGCACTTGGACTATCTAGGTTAACTAGCGTGCACTTGGACTATGTAGGTTCCTTAGCGGGCACATGGACTATGTATGTTAACTAGCGTGCCCTGGACTATCTAGGTTACGTAGCTGGAACTTGGCATGTAGGTTAACTAGCGGGCACTTGGACTATGTAGGTTAACTAGAGGACAATTGGACTATCTAGGTTAACTAGCGGGCCCTTGGACTATCTAGGTTACCTAGCGTGCACTTGGACTATCTAGGTTAACTAGCGTGCACTTGGACTATGTAGGTTACCTAGCAGGCACTTGGAGTATCTAGGTTAACTAGCGGGCCCTTGGACTATCTAGGTTACCTAGCGTTCACTTGGACTATCTAGGTTAACTAGCGTGCACTTGGACTATGTAGGTTACCTAGCAGGCACTTGGAGTATCTAGGTTAACTAGCGGGCATTTGGACTATCTAGGTTAACTAGCGTGCACTTGGACTATGTAGGTTCCTTAGCGGGCACTTGGACTATGTAGTTTAACTAGCGTGCCCTGGACTATCTAGGTTACGTAGCGGGAACTTGGTATGTAGGTTAACTAGTGGGCACTTGGACTATGTAGGTGAACTAGAGGACACTTGGACTATCTAGGTTAACTAGCGGGCCCTTGGACTATCTAGGTTACCTAGCGTGCACTTGGACTATCTAGGTTAACTAGCGTGCACTTGGACTATGTAGGTTACCTAGCAGGCACTTGGAGTATCTAGGTTAACTAGAGGGCACTTGGACTATCTAGGTTAACTAGCGTGCACTTGGACTATGTAGGTTCCTTAGCGGGCACTTTGACTATGTAGTTTAACTAGCGTGCCCTGGACTATCTAGGTTACGTAGCGGGAACTTGGTATGTAGGTTAACTAGTGGGCACTTGGACTATGTAGGTGAACTAGAGGACACTTGGACTATCTAGGTTAACTAGCGGGCCCTTGGACTATGTAGGTTAACTAGCGGGCACATGTACTATATAGGTTACCTAGCGGGCACTTGGACTATGTAGCTTACCTAGTGGGCACTTGGACTATCTAGGTTAACGAACGGACACTTGGACTATCTAGGTTATCTAGCGGGCACTTGGACTATGTACGTCCCCTAGTGGGCACATGGACTATCTAGGTTAACTAACGGGCACTTGGACAATGTAGGTTAACAAGCGGACACTTGCACGATCTAGGTTAACTAGCGGTCCCTTGCACTATGTAGGTTATTAGCGGGCCCATGGATTATGTAGGTTTACTAGCAGGCACTTGGACTATCTAGGTTAACCAGCGGGCACTTGGACTATGTAGTTTCCCTAGCGGGCATTTGGACTATTTAGGTTACCAAGGGGGCTCTTGGACTATGTAGGTTTCCTAGCGAGCACTTGTACTATCTAGGTTACCTAGCGGGCACTTGGACTATGTAGGTTAACTAGCGGGCACTTGGATTATCTAGGTTTCCTAGCTGGCACTTGGACTATGTACATACCCTTGTGCGCACTTGGACTATCTAGGTTACCTAGCGGGCACTTGGACTATGTACTTCCCCTAGTGGGCACTTGGATTATCTAGGTTAACTATCGGGCACTAGTACTATCTAGGTTACCTAGCAGGCACTTGGATTATGGAGGATCACTAGCGGGCAGTTGGACTATCTAGGTTACCTAGCAGGCATTTGGACTATGTAGGTTAACTAGCGGACACTTGCACGTTCTAGGTTAACTAGCGGGCCCTTGCACTATGTAGGTTAACTAACGGGCCCATGGATTATGTAGGTTTACTAGCAGGCACTTGGAATATCTAGGTTAACTAGCGGGCACTTGGACTATGTAGTTTCTCTAGCAGGCATTTGGACTAGTTAGGTTACCAAGCGGGCACTTGGACTATGTAGGCTACCTAGAGAGCACTTGGACTATCTAGGTTACGTAGCAGGCACTTTGACTATCTAGGTTAACTAACGGGCACTTGGACTGTGTAGGTTGCCTAGTGGCCATTTGGACTATGTAGGTTCCCTAGCGGGCACTTGGATTATGTAGGTTCCCTATCGGGCACTTGGACTATGTAGGTTAACTAGCGGGCACTTGGACTGTATAGGTTACCTAGCGGGCGTTTGGATTATCTAGGTTAACGAACGGGCACTTGGACTATGTAGGTTACCTAGCCGCCACTTGGACTATCTATGTTAGCTAACAGGCACTTGGACTATCTAGGTTCCCTAGCAGGAACTTGTCTAGGATACCTAGCTGGCACTTGGACTATGTAGGTCAACTAGCGGGCCCTTGGACTACCTAGGTTAGCTAACGGGCACTTAGATTATGTAGGTTAACTAGCGGGCACTTGGAATATGTAGGTTAATTAGTGGGCCCATGGACTGTGTAGGTTTACTAGCGGGCCCTTGGACTCTTTAGGTTCCCTAAAGGGCACTTGGACTATCTGGGTGACCGAACGGGCACTTGGACTATCTAGGTTACCTAGCGGGCACTTGGACTATGTAGGCTAACTAGGGGGCCCTTGGACGATCTAGGTTACCTAGCGGGTACTTTAACTATCTAGGTTAACTAGCGGGCACTTGGACATTGTAGATCAACTAGCGGGCCCTTGGACTATCTTGGTTAGCTAACTGGCACTTGGACTATGTAGGTTAACTACGGACACTTGGACTATCTAGGTTAACTAGCGTGCACGTGGACTATATAGATTACCTAGCAGGCACTTGGACTATCTAGGTTAACTAGCTGGCACTTGGACTATCTAGGTTAACTAGCGTGCACTTGTACTATGTAGCATCCCTATCGGACATTTGGACTACTTAGGTTAAGTAGCGGGCACTTGGACTATCTAGGTCAACTAGCGGGCCCTTGTACTATGTAGGTTAACTAGCGAGCACTTGGACTATCTAGGTTAACTAGCAGACATTGGACTACGTAGGTCAACTAGCGAACCCTTGGACTATGTAGGTTCCTTAGCGGGCACTTGGACTATGTATGTTAACTAGCGTGCCCTGGACTATCTAGGTTACGTAGCGGGAACTTGGTATGTAGGTTAACTAGCGGGCACTTGGACTATGTAGGTTAACTAGAGGATACTTGGACTATCTAGGTTAATGAACGGGCACTTGGACTATCTAGGTTACCTAGCGGGCACTTGGACTATGTAGGATCACTATCGAACATTTGGACTACTTAGGTTACCTAGCGGGCACGTGGACTATCTAGTTTAACTAACGGGCACTTGGACTATGTAGGTTACCTAGTGTGCACTTGGACTATGTAGGATCCCTATCGGACATTTGGACTACTTAGGTTAAGTAGCGGGCACTTGGACTATCTAGGTCAACTAGCTGGCCCTTGTACTATGTAGGTTAACTAGCGAGCACTTGGACTATCTAGGTTAACTAGCAGACCTTGGACTACGTAGGTCAACTAGCGAACCCTTGGACTATGTAGGTTAACTAGCGGGCACTTGGACGATCTAGGTTAACTAGAGGACACTTGGACTATCTAGGTTTACTAGCATGCACTTGGACTATCTAGGTTAACTAGAGGGCACTTGGATGATCAATGTTAACTAGCGGGCACTTGAACTATCTGGGTTAGCTAACGGGCACTTGGACTAAGTACGTCCCCCAGTGGGCACATAGACTATATAGATTAACTAACGGGCACTAGGACTATCTAGGTTAACTAGCGGGCACTTGGACTATCTAGGTTACCTAGCAGGCACTTGGACTATGAATGTCCCTAGCGGGCAATTGGATTATCTAGGATACCTAGCAGGCACTTGGACTATGTAGGTCAACTAGCGGGCCCTTGGACTATCTAGGCTACCTAGCGGGCAATTGAACTATGTACGTCCCCTAGTGGGCACTTGGACTATCTAGGTTAACTAACGGGCACTAGGACTATCTAGGTTACCTAGCAGGCACTTGGATTATGGAGGATCCCTAGCGGGCAGTTGGACTATCTAGGTTACTTAGCAGGCACTTGGACTATGTAGGTTAACTAGCGGACACTTGCCCGATCTAGGTTAACTAGAGGGCCCTTGCATTATGTAGGTTAACTAACGGGCCCATGGATTATGTAGGTTTACTAGCAGGCACCTGGACTATCTAGGTTAACTAGCGGGCACTTGGACTATGTTGTTTCCCTAGCGGGCATTTGGACTATCTAGGTTCCCTAACGAGCACTTGGACTATGTAGGTTAACTAGCAGACACTTGGACGATCTAGGTCAACTAGCGGGTACTTGGACTATGTAGGTTAACTAGCGGGCCCTTGGACTATGTAGATTGACTAGCGGCACTTGGACTATCTACTTTAACTAGCGGGCCCTTGGACTATGTAGGTTCCCTAGCGGACATTTGGACTATGTATGTTCCCTAGCGTGCACTTGGACTATGTATGTACCCTACGGACACTTGAACTATGTAAGTTAACTACCGGGCACCTGGACTACGTAGGTTAACTAGCGGACACTTGGACTATGTAGGTTAAGTAGCGGGCACTTGGACTATGTAGGTTAAGTAGCGGACACTTGCATTATGTAGGTTACCTAGCGGGCACTTGGACTGTGAAGGTTAACTTGCAGGCCCTTGGACTATGTACTTACCCCAGCGCGCACTTGGACTATCTAGGTTACATAGTGGGCACTTGGACTATCTAGGTTAACTAACGGGCACCAGGACTATCTAGGTTAACTAGCGGGCACTTGGACTATCTAGGTTACCTAGCAGGCACTTGGATTATGAAGGATCCCTAGCGGGCACTTGGACTATCTAGGTTTTCTAGCAGGCACTTGCACTATGTACATACCCTAGCGTGTACTGGGACTATCTAGGTTATCTAGCGGGCACTTGGACTATGTACATTCCCTAGTGGGCACTTGGACTATCTAGGGTAACTAACGGGCACTAGGACTATCTAGGTTAACTAGCGGGCACTTGGACTATCAAGGTTACCTAGCAGGCACTTGGATTATGAAGGATCCCTAGCGTGCACTTGGACTTTCTTGGTTATCTAGCGGGCATTTGGACTATGAACATTCCCTAGTGGGCACTTGGACTATCTAGGGTAACCAACGGGCACCAGGACTATCTAGGTTAACTAGCGGGCACTTGGACTATCTAGGTTACCTAGCAGGCACTTGGATTATGAAGGATCCCTAGCGGGCACTTGGACTATCTAGGTTTCCTAGCAGGCACTTGGACTATGTACATACCCTAGCGTGCACTGGGACTATCTAGGTTATCTAGCGGGCACTTGGAATATGTACATTCCCTAGTGGGCACTTGGACTCTCTAGGGTAACTAACGGGTACTAGGACTATCTAGGTTAACTAGCGGGCACTTGGACTCTCTAGGTTACCTAGCAGGCACTTGGATTATGAAGGATCCCTAGCATGCACTGGGACTATCTAGGTTATCTAGCGGGCACTTGGAATATGTACATTCCATAGTGGGCACTTGGACTATCTAGGGTAAATAACGGGCACTAGGACTATCTAGGTTAACTAATGGGCACTTGGACTATCTAGGTTACCTAGCAGGCACTAGGATTATGAAGGATCCCTAGCGGGAACTTGGACTATCTAGGTTAACTAGCGGGCACTTGGAATATGTAGGTTAACTAGCGTACACTTGGACTATGTAGGTTAACTTGCGGTCACTTGGACTATCTAGGTTACCTAGCGGGCAATTGGACTATCTGGGTTACCTAGCGGGCCCTTGTACTATGTAGGTAACCTTGCAGGCATTTGGAATGTCTAGGTTACCTAGCGGGCACTTTGACTATCTAGGTTAACGAACGGGCACTTGGACTATGTAGGTTACCTAGCGGACACTTGGGCTATGTAGGTTACCTAGTGGGCACTTGGACTATCTAGATTAACGAACGGGCACTTGGACTATCTAGGTTATCTAGCGGGCACTTGGACTATGTACGTCACCTAGTAGGCAATTGGACAATCTAGGTTAACTAACGGGCACTAGGACTATCTAGGTTAACTAGCGGGCACTTGCACGATCTAGGTTAACTAGCGGTCCCTTGCACTATGTAGGTTATTAGCGGGCCCATGGATTATGTAGGTTTACTAGCAGGCACTTGGACTATCTAGGTTAACCAGCGGGCACTTGGACTATGTAGTTTCCCTAGCGGGCATTTGGACTATTTAGGTTACCAAGGGGGCTCTTGGACTATGTAGGTTTCCTAGCGAGCACTTGTACAATCTAGGTTACCTAGCGGGCACTTGGATTATGTAGGTTAACTAGCGGGCACTTGGACTATCTAGGTTTCCTAGCTGGCACTTGGACTATGTACATACCCTAGTGCGCACTTGGACTATCTAGGTTAACTAACGGGCACTAGTACTATCTAGGTTACCTAGCAGGCACTTGGATTATGGAGGATCCCTAGCGGGCAGTTGGACTATCTAGGTTACCTAGCAGGCACTTGGACTATGTAGGTTAACTAGCGGACACTTGCACGTTCTAGGTTAACTAGCGGGCCCTTGCACTATGTAGGTTAACTAACGGGCCAATGGATTATGTAGGTTTACTAGCAGGCACTTGGACTATCTAGGTTAACTAGCGGGCACTTGGACTATGTAGTTTCCCTAGCAGGCATTTGGACTAGTTAGGTTACCAAGCGGGCACGTGGACTATGTAGGTTACCTAGCGAACGCTTGGACTATCTAGGTTACCTAGCGGGCACTTGGACTATCTAGGTTACCTAGCTGGCACTTGAACTATCTACGTTGCCTAGCGGGTTCTTGGAGTATGTAGGTTACCTAGAGGGCTGTTGGACTACCTAGGTTACCTCGCGGGCACTTGGACTATCTAGGTTAACTAACGGGCACTTGGACTATGTAGGTTCCCTAGCGGGCCCTTGGACTATGTAAGTTCCCTAGCGGGCAATTGGACTATGTGGGTTAACTAGAGGGCATTTGGACTATGAAGGTTACCTAGCGGGCACTTGGAATATGTAGGTTCCTTATCGGGCACTTGGAGAATGTAGGTTAACTAGGGGGCACTAGGACTATGTAGGTTACCTAAGAGGGCCCTTGGACTATCTAGGTTACCTAGCGGGCATTTGGATTATGTAGGCTCCCTAGCGGGCATTTGGACTATATATATTCCTTAGTGGGCACTTAGACTTTGTAGGTTACCTAGCGGGCACTTGGACTACTTTGGTTACCTAGCGGGCACTTGGACTATCAAGGTTAACTAGCGGGCACTTGGACTATGTAGGTTAAATAGCGAGCACTTGGACTCTAGGTTACCTAGCGGGCACTTGGACTATCTAAGTTACCTAGCGGGCCTTTGGACTATGTAGGTTTCCTAGCGGGCACTTGGACTATCTAAGTTAACGAACGGGCACTTGGACTATGTAGGTTACCTAGCGGGCACTTGGACTATGTAGGATCCCTAGTGGATATTTGGACTACTTTTGTTACCTAGTGGGTACTTGGACTATCTAGGTTAACTAGCAGGCATTTGGACTATCTAGGTCAACTAGCGGGCCCTTGTACTATGTAGGTTAACTAGTGAGCACTTGGACTATCTAGGTTAACTAGCGGACCTTGGACTATGTGGGTTAACTAGCGGCCCCTTGGACTATGTAGGTTAACTAGCAGGCACTTGGACGATCTAGGTTAACTAGAGGGCACTTGGACTATCTAGGTTACCTAGCGGGCACTTGGTCTATGTAGGTTCCCAGGCGGGCATTTGGACTATATAGATAACCTAGCGGGCACTTAGACTTTGTAGGATACCTAGCAGGCACTTGGACTATCTAGGTTACCTAGCTGGCACTTGAACTATCTACGTTGCCTAGCGGGTTCTTGGAGTATGTAGGTTACCTAAAGGGCTGTTGGACTATCTAGGTTACCTAGTGGGCACTTGGACTATCTATGTTAACTAGCGGGCACTTGGAATATGTAGGTTAACTAGCGGACACGTATACTATGTAGGTTACCTAGCAGGCTCTTGGACTATCTAGGTTAACTAGTGGACCCTTGGACTATGTAGGTTAACTAGCAGGCACATGGACAATCTAGGTTAACTAGCGGGCACTTGGACGATCTAGGTTATCTAGCGGCCAATTGGACTATCAAAGTTAACAAGTGAGCCCTTGGACTATGTAGGTTAACTAGCGGGCCCTTGGACTATCTATGTTACCTAGCGGGCACTTGGATTATATAGGTTACCTAGCAGGCACTTGGACTATGTAGGTTACCTAGTGGGCACTTGGACTATCTTGGTTAACGAACGGGCCCTTGGTATATGCAGGTAACCTAGCGGGCACTTGGACTGTCTAGGTTACCTAGCAAGCACTTGGACTTCTAGGTTAACGTACAGGCTCTTGGACTATGTAGGTTGCCTAGTGGGCACTTGGACTGTCTAGGTTAGGTAACGGGCACTTGGAGTATCTAGGTTACCTAATGGGCACTTTGAATATCTAGGTTACATAGCGGGCACTTGGACTATGTAGGTTAAGAAGCGAGCACTTGGACTCTAGGTTACCTAGCGGGCACTTGGACTATCTAGGTTACCTAGCGGGCCCTTGGACTATGTATGTTTCCTAGCGGGCACTTGGACTATCTAGGTTAACGAACGGGCACTTGGACTATGTAGGTAACCTAGCGGGCACTTGGACAGTCTAGGTTACCTAGCAGGCACTTGGAATATCTAGGTTAACGAACGGACACTTGGACTATGTAGGTTACCTAGCGGGCACTTGGACTATGTAGGAACCCTATAGGACATTTGGACTACTTTGGTTTCCTAGCGGGCACATGGACTATATAGGTTAACTAGCAGGCACTTGGACTATCTAGGTCAACTAGCGGGCCCTTGTACTATGTAGGTTAACTAGCGAGCACTTGGACTATCTAGGTTAACTAGCGGACCTTGGACTATGTGGGTTAATTAGCGGGACCTTGGACTATGTTGGTTAACTAGCGGGCACTTGGACGATCTAGGTTAACTAGAGGGCACTTGGACTATCTAGGTTACCTAGCGGGCACTTGGACTATGTAGGATCCCAGGCGGGCATTTGGACTATATAGATAACCTAGCGGGCACTTAGACTTTGTAGGTTACCTAGCGGGCACTTGGACTATCTAGGTTACCTAGCTGGCACTTGAACTATCTACGTTGCCTAGCGGGTTCTTGGAGTATGTAGGTTACCTAGAGAGCTGTTGGACTACCTAGGTTACCTCGCGGGCACTTGGACTATCTAGGTTAACTAACGGGCACTTGGACTGTGTAGGTTCCCTAGCGGGCCCTTGGACTATGTAAGTTCCCTAGCGGGCAATTGGACTATGTGGGTTAACTAGAGGGCATTTGGACTATGAAGGTTACCTAGCGGGCACTTGGAATATGTAGGTTCCTTATCGGGCACTTGGAGAATGTAGGTTAACTAGAGGGCACTTGGACTATGTAGGTTACCTAAGAGGGCCCTTGGACTATCTAGGTTACCTAGCGGGCACTTGGACTATGTAGGATCCCTAGTGGACATTTGGACTACTTTGGTTACCTAGTGGGCACTTGGACTATCTAGGTTAACTAGCGGGCACTTGGACTATCTAGGTCAACTAGCGGGCCCTTGTACTATGTAGGTTAACTAGTGAGCACTTGGACTATCTAGGTTAACTAGCGGACCTTGGACTATGTGGGTTAACTAGCGGGCCCTTGGACTATGTAGGTTAACTAGCACGCACTTGGACGATCTAGGTTAACTAGAGGGCACTTGGACTATCTAGTTTACCTAGCGGGCACTTGGTCTATGTAGGTTCCCAGGCGGGCATTTGGACTATATAGATAACCTAGCGGGCACTTAGACTTTGTAGGATACCTAGCAGGCACTTGGACTATCTAGGTTACCTAGCTGGCACTTGAACTATCTACGTTGCATAGCGGGTTCTTGGAGTATGTAGGTTACCTAAAGGGCTGTTGGACTATCTAGGTTACCTAGCGGGCACTTGGACTATCTAGGTTAACTAACGGGCACTTGGACTATGTAGGTTCCCTAGCGGGCACTTGGACTATGTAGGATCCCTATTGGACATTTGGACTACTTTGGTTACCTAGCGGGCACTTGGACTATCTAGGTTACCTAGCGGACCTTGGACTATGTGGGTTAACTAGCGGGCCCTTGGAATATGTAGGTTAACTAGAGGGCACTTGGACTATCCAGGTTACCAAGCAGGCACTTGGACTATGTAGGTTACCCAATGGGCACTTGGACTATCTAGCTTAACGAACGGACACATGGACTATGTAGGTTAGCTATCAGGCACTTGGACTATCTACGTTACCTAGAAGGCACTTGGACTATGTAGGGTACCTAGCGGACACTTGGACGATTTAGGTTAACTAGCGGGCACTTGGACTATCTAGGTTAACTAGCGGGCCCTTGGAGTATCTAGGTTTACTAGCGGGCACTTGGACTATCTAGGTTATCTAGCGGGCACTTGAACTATGTAGTTTCCCTAGCGGGCATTTGGATTATTTAGGTTACCTAGTGGGCACTTGGACTATGTAGGTTACCTAGCGGGCACTTGGACTACGTAGGTTAACTAGAAGGCACTTGGACTATCAAGGTTACCTAGCAGGCCATTGGACTATTTAGGTTACCAGGGGGACTTGGACTATCAAGGTTAACGAACGTGCACTTGGACTATGTAGGTAACCTAGCGGGCACTTGGACTGTCTAGGTTACCTAGCGGGCACTTGGACTATCTAGGTTAACGAACGGGCACTTGGACTATGTAGGTTAACTAGCGGACACTTCAACTATCTAGGTTAGCTAACGGGCAATTGGACTCTCTAAGTTACCTAGCGGTCATTTAGACTATGTAGGTTTCCTTGCGGGCATTTGGACTATGTAGGTTCCCTAACGGGCACTTGGACTATGTAGGTTCCCAAGCGGTCACGTGGACTATGTAGGCTCCCTAGAAGGCACTTGGACTAAGTAGGTTAACTAGCAGGCACTTGGACTATCCAGGTTACCAAGCGGGTACTTGGACTATGTAGGTTACCCAATGGGCACTTGGACTATCTAGGTTAATGAACGGACACGTGGATTATGTAGGTTAGCTATCAGGCACTTGGACTATCTAGGTTACCTAGCAGGCACTTGGACTATGTAGGTTACCTAGCGGGCGCTTGGAGTATGTAGATTCCCTATAGGGTACTTGGACTGTCTAGGTTAACTAGTGGGTAATTGGACTGTCTAGGTTACCTAGTGGGCACTTGGACTATGTACGTTCCCTAGCAGGCACTTAGGCTATCTACGTTACCTACCGGGCACTTGGACTATCCAGGTTAACTAGCGGGCCCTTGGACTATCTAGGTTTACTATCGGGCACTTGGACTATCTAGGTTATCTAGCGGGCACTTGAACTTGTAGTTACCCTAGCGGGCATTTGGATTATTTAGGTTACCTAGTGGGCACTTGGACTATGTAGGTTACCTAGCGGGCACTTAAACTACGTAGGTTAACTAGAAGGCACTTGGACTATCAAGGTTACCTAGCGGGCCCTTGGACTATGTTGGTTACCAGCGGGCACTTGGACTATCTAGGTTAACGAACATGCACTTGGACTATGTAGGTAACCTAGCGGGCACTTGGACTGTCTAGGTTAACTTGCGGGCACTTGGACTATGTAGGTTAACGAACGGGCACTTGGACTATGTAGGTTAACTAGCAGACACTTCGACTATCAAGGTTAGCTAACGGGCAATTTGACTATCTAGGTTACCTAGCGGGCACTTGGACTATGTAGGTTCCCTAGCGGGCACTTGGACTATTTAGGTTACCTAGCAGGCACTTTGACTATCTAGGTTAACTAACGGGCACTTGGACTATGTAGGTTGCCTAGCGAGCACTTGGACTATGCAGGTTCCCTAGCGGGCGCTTGGAGTATGTAGATTCCCTATAGGGTACTTGGACTGTCTAGGTTAACTAGTGGGCAATTGGACTGTCTAGGTTACCTAGTGGGCACTTGGACTATGTACGTTCCCTAGCAGGCACTTAGGCTATCTACGTTACCTAGCGGGCACTTGGACTATCCAGGTTAACTAGCGGGCGCTTGGACTATGTAGGTTCCCTAGTGGGCACTTGGACTATCTAGATTCCCTAAAGGGCACTTGGACTATCTAGGTTACCGAACGGGCACTTGGACTATCTAGGTTACCTAGCGGGAACTTGGACTATGTAGGTTAACTAGCAGACAATTGGACGATCTAGGTTAACTAGCGGACACTTGCACTATGTAGGTTACCTAGCGGGCACTTGGACTATGTAGGTTAACTAGCAGGCCCTTGGACTATCTAGGTTACCTAGCAGGCACTTGGACTATGTAGGTTAACTAGCGGGCACATGCACACTCTAGGTTACCTAGCGGGCACCTGGACTATGTACCTTCCCTAGCGGGCACTTGGACTATGTAGGTTACCTATCGGGCACTTGGACTATGTAGGTTAACTAGAGGACACTTGGACGATCTAGGTTAACTAGCGGGCACTTGGACGATCTAGGTTAACTAACGGGCACTTGGACTATCAAAGTTAACAAGCGAGCCCTTGGACTATATAGGTTAACTAGCGGGCCCTTCGAATATCTAGGTTACCGAGATAGCACTTGGACTATATAGGTTCCCTAGCGGGCACTTGGATTATCTAGGTTAACGAATGTGCACTTGGACTATGCAGGTAACCTAGCGGACACTTGGACTGTCTAGGTTACATAGCGGGCACTTGGACTTCTAGGTTAACGAACAGGCACTTGGAATATGTATGCTGCCAACGGGCACTTGGACAATCTAGGTTAGGTAACGGGCACTTGGACTATCTAGGTTACCTAGCGGGAACTTGGACAATGTAGGTTACCTAGCAGGCACTTGGACTATCTAGGTTAACTAGCGGGCACTTGGACTATCTAGGTTACCTAGCGGGCACTTGGACTATCTAGGTTAACTAGCGGGCCCTTGGACTATGTAGATTACCTAGCGGGCATTTTGACTATCTAGGTTAACGAACGGGCACGTGGACTATGTAGGTAACCTAACGGGCACTTGGACTGTGTAGGATACCTAGCGGGCACTTTGAATATCTAGGTTAACTAGCAGACCTTGGACTATGTAGGTTAACTAGCGGGCCCTTGGACTATGTAGGTTAACTAGCGGGCTCTTGGAATATCTAGGTTTCCTAGCAGGCACTTGGACTATGTACATACCCTAGAGCGCACTTGGACAATCTAGGTTACCTAGCGGGCACTTGGACTATGTACGTTCCCTAGCGGGCACTTGGACTATCTATGTTAACTAGCGGGCACTTGGAATATGTAGGTTAACAAGCGGACACTTGCACTATGTAGGTTACTATCAGTCACTTGGACTATCTAGGTTAACTAGCGGGCAGTAGGACTATCTAGGTTAACTAGCGTACACTTGGACTATGTAGGTTCCCTAGCGGGCACTTGGACTCTGTATGTTCCCTACAGACACTTGAAATAGGTAAGTTAACTACCGGGCACGTGGACTATGTAGGTTAAATAGCGGGCCCTTGGACTATGTAGATTAACTAGCGGCACTTGGACTATCTACGTTAACTAGCGGGCCCTTAGACTATGTAGATTCCCTAGCGGGTATTTGGACTATATAGATAACCTAGCGGGCATTTTGACATTGTAGGTTACCTAGCGGCACATGGACTATCTAGGTTACCTAGGTGGCACTTGAACTATCTACGTTATAGCGGGTTCTTGGATTATGTAGGTTACCTAGCTGGCTGTTGGACTATCTAGTTTACCTAGCGGGCACATGGACTATGTACATACCCTGGCGCGCACTTGGACTATCTAGGTTACCTATTGGGCACTTGGACTATGTACGTTCCCTAGCGGGCACTTGGACTATCTAGGTTAACTAACGGGCACTTGGACTGTGTAGTTCCCCTAGCGGGCCCTTAGACTATGTAAGTTCCCTAGGTGACACTTGGACTATGTAGGTTAACTAGCGGGCACTTGGACTATCTAGGTTAACTAGCGGGCCCTTGGACCATGTAAGTTCCCTAGCGGGCACTTGGACTCTCTAGGTTAACTAGCGGGCATATGGACTATTAGGGCCCCTAACGGGCATTTGGACTATATTGGTTACCTAGCGGGCACTTGGACTATGTAGGTTAACGAACGGGCACTTGGACTATGTAGGTAACCTAGTGGTCACTTGAAATGTCTAGGTTACCTAGCGGGCACTTGGACTATGTAGGTTAACGAGCGGGCACTTGGACGATGTAGGTTACCTAGTGGGCACTTGGACGATCTACGTTAACTAGCAGGTACTTGGACTATGTAGGTTAACTAGCGGGCCCTTGGACTCTGTAGATTAACTAGCGGCACTTGAACTATCTACGTTAACTAGCGGGCCCTTGGTCTATGTAGATTCCCTAGCGGGCACTTGGACCATGTATGTTCCAGAGCGGGCACTTGGACTCTGTAGGTTCCCTAGCAGTCACTTGGACTATGTAGGTTCCAGAGCGGGCAATTAGACTTTCTAGGTTCCCTAGCGGGCACTTGTACTATGTAGGTTAATTAGCGGACAATTGGACAATCTAGGTTAACTAGCGGGTACTTGGATTATGTAGGTTAACTAGCGGGCCCTTGAACTATGTAGATTAACTAGCGGCACTTGGACTATCTACATTAACTAGCGGGCCCTTCGACTATGTAGATTCCCTAGCAGGCACTTGGACTATGTAGGTTCCCTAGTGGGCACTTGGACTCTGTATGTTCCCTACGGACACTTGAACTAGGTAAGTTAACTACCGGGAACGTGGACTATGTAGGTTAAATAGCGGGCCCTTGGACTATGTAGATTAACTAGCGGCACTTGGACTATCTACGTTAACTAGCGGGCCCTTGGACTATGTAGATTCCCTAGCGGGTATTTGGACTATATAGATAACCTAGCAGGCATTTTGACATTGTAGGTTACCTAGCGGCACATGGACTATCTAGGTTACCTAGGTGGCACTTGAACTATCTACGTTATAGCGGGTTCTTGGAGTATGTAGGTTACCTAGCTGGCTGTTGGACTATCTAGTTTACCTAGCGGGCACATGGACTATGTACGTACCCTAGCGCGCACTTGGACTATCTAGGTTACCTATTGGGCACTTGGACTATGTACGTTCCCTAGCGGGCACTTGGACTATCTAGGTTAACTAACGGGCACTTGGACTGTGTAGCTCCCCTAGCGGGCCCTTGGACTATGTAAGTTCCCTAGGTGGCACTTGGACTATGTAGGTTAACTAGCGGGCACTTGGACTATCTAGGTTAACTAGCGGGCCTTGGACTATGTAAGTTCCCTAGCGGGCACTTGGACTATGTAGGTTAACTAGCTGGCACTTGGACTATCTAGGTTAACTAGCGGGCATATGGACTATTAGGGCCCCTAACGGGCATTTGGACTATATTGGTTACCTAGCGGGCACTTGGACTATGTAGGTTAACGAACGGGCACTTGGACTATGTAGGTAACCTAGTGGTCACTTGAAATGTCTAGGTTACCTAGCGGGCACTTGGACTATGTAGGTTAACGAGCGGGCACTTGGACGATGTAGGTTACCTAGTGGGCACTTGGACGATCTACGTTAACTAGCAGGTACTTGGACTATGTAGGTTAACTAGCGGGCCCTTGGACTCTGTAGATTAACTAGCGGCACTTGGACTATCTACGTTAACTAGCGGGCCCTTGGTCTATGAAGATTCCCTAGCGGGCACTTGGACCATGTATGTTCCAGAGCGGGCACTTGGACTCTGTAGGTTCCCTAGCAGTCACTTGGACTATGTAGGTTCCAGAGCGGGCAATTAGACTATCTAGGTTCCCTAGCGGGCACTTGTACAATGTAGGTAAATTAGCGGACACTTGGACAATCTAGGTTAACTAGCGGGTACTTGGATTATGTAGGTTAACTAGCGGGCCCTTGAACTATGTAGATTAACTAGCGGCACTTGGACTATCTACATTAACTAGCGGGCCCTTCGTCTATGTAGATTCCCTAGCAGGCACTTTGACTATGTAGGTTCCCTAGTGGGCACTTGGACTCTGTATGTTCCCTACGGACACTTGAACTATGTAAGTTAACTACCGGGCACTTGGACTATGTAGGTTAACTAGCGGGCCCTTGGACTATCTAGGTTACCTAGCGGGCACTTGGACTATGTAGGTTAACTACCGGGCACTTGCACTATCTAGGTTACCGAATGGGCATTTGGACTATGTAGGTAATCTAGCGGGCACTTGGAGAGTCTAGGTTACCTAGCGGGCACTTGGACATCTAGGTTAACGAACGGGCACTTGTACTATGTATGTTGAATAGCGGGCAAGTGGACTATCTAGGTTAGGTAACGGGCACTTGGACTATCTAGGTTTCTTAGCGGGCACTTGGACGATCTAGGTTAACTGGAGGACACTTGGACTCTCTAGGTTAACTAGCATAAACTTGGAATATCTAGGTTTCTTAGCGGGTACTTGGACTATGTAGGGTAACTAGCGGAACCTTGGACTATGTAGATTAATAGCGGCACTTGGACTATCTAGGTTAAGTAGTGGGCGCTTGGACTATGTAGGTTCCCTAGCGGGCATTTGGACTATATAGGTTACCTAGCGGGCACATGGACGATATAGGTTACCTAGCGGGCACTTGGACTATCTAGGTTACCAAGCGGGCCCTTGGACTATGTAGGTTTCCTAGTGGGCACTTGGACTATCTAGGTTAACGAACGGGCACTTAGACTATGTAGGTAACCTAGCGGGCACTTGGACAGTCTAGGTTACCTAGCTGGCACTTGGACTATGTAGGTCAACTAGCGGGCCCTTGCACTATCTAGGATAGCTAACGGGCACTTAGATTATGTAGGTTACCTAGCGGGCACTTGGAGTATGTAGGCTAACTAGGGGGCCCTTGGACGATCTAGGTTACCTAGCGGGTACTTGAACTATCTAGGTTAACTAGCGGACACTTGCACTATCTAGGTTGACTAGTGGGCAATTGGACTATGTAAGTTCCCTAGCGGGCCCATGGACTGTCTATTTTAGCTAGCGGGCACTTGGAATATGTAGGTTAACTAGCGGACACTTGCACTATGTAGGTTACCTAGCAGGCACTTTGACTATCTAGGTTAACTAGCGGGCACTTGTACTATCTAGGTTAACTAGCGTGCACTTGGACTATGTAGGTTCCTTACCGGGCACTTGGACTATCTAGGTTAACTAGCGGGCACTTGGACTATGTAGGTTAACTAGAGTGCCCTTGGACTATCTAGGTTACGTAGCGGGCACTTGGTATATAGGTTAACTAGCGGGCACTTGGACTATGTAGGTTAACTAGAGGACACTTGAACTATCTAGGTTAACCAGTGGGCCCTTGGACTATGTAGGTTAACTAGCAGGCACTTGGACAATCTAGGTTAACTAGCGGTCACTTGGACGATCTAGGTTAACTAGCGGGCACTTGGACTATGTAGGTTACCTAGCGGGCACTTGGACTATATAGGTTACCAAGCGGGCACTTGGACTATGTAGGTTACCTACTGGGCACTTGGACTATCTAGGTTAACGAACGGGCACTTGGAATAAGCAGGTAACCTAGCGGGCACTTCGAATGTCTAGGTTACCTAGCGAGTACTTGAACTTCTAGGTTAACGAACGGGCTCTGAACTATGTAGGTTGCCTACCTGGCACTTGGACTATCTAGGTTAGGTAACGGGCACTTGGACTATCTAGGTTACCTAGTGGGAACTATGAAAATGTAAGTTACCTAGCGGGCACTTGGACTATCTAGGTTACCTAACGGGCACTTTGACTATCTAGGTTACATAGCGGGACCTTGGACTATGTAGGTTCCCTAGCGGGCATTTGGACTATGTATGTTCCCTAGCGTGCACTTGGACTATGTATGTACCCTACGGACACTTGAACTATGTAAGTTAACTACCGGGTACTTGGACTATGTAGGTTAACTAGCGGGCCCTTGGACTACGTAGGTTAACTAGCAGGCCCTTGGACTATGTACATACCCCAGCACGCACTTGGACTATCTAGGTTCCCTAGTGGGCACTTGGACTATCTAGGTTAACTAACGGGCACCAGGACTATCTAGGTTAACTAGCGGGCACTTGGACTATCTAGGTTACCTAGCAGGCAATTGGATTATGAAGGATCCCTAGCGGGCACTTGGACTATCTAGTTTTCCTAGCAGGCACTTGCACTATGTACATACCCTCGCGTGCACTGGGACTATCTAGGTTATCTAGCGGGCACTTGGACTATGTACATTCCCTAGTGGGCACTTGGACTATCTAGGGTAACTAACGGGCACTAGGACTACCTAGGTTAACTAGCGGGCACTTGGACTATCTAGGTTACCTAGCAGGCACTTGGATTATGAAGGATCCCTAGCGGTCACTTGGACTATCTAGGTTACCTAGCGGGCAATTGGACTATCTAGGTTAACTAGCGGGCCCTTGGACTATGTAGGTAACCTTGCGGGCACTTGGAATGTCTAGGTTACCTAGCGGACTCTTTGACTATCTAGGTTAACGAACGGGCACTTGGACTATGTAGGTTACTTAGCGGGCACTTAGACTATGTAGGATCACTATCGGACAGTTATACTACTTAGTTTAACTAGCGGGCACTTTGACTATATAGGTAAACTAGCAAGCACTAGGACTATCTAGGTCAACTAGTGGGCCCTTCTACTATGTAGATTAACTAGCGGGCACTTGGATTATCTAGGTTAATTAGCGGACATTGGGCTATGTAGGTTAACTAGTGGGCACTTGGACTATCTAGGTTTCATAGCAGGCACTTGGACTATGTACATACCCTAGGGTGCACTTGGACTATCTAGGTTACCTAGTGGGCACTTGGACTATCTAGGTTACCTAGCAGGCACTTGGATTATGAAGGATCCCTAGCGGGCACTTGGACTATCTAGGTTTCCTAGCAGACACTTGGACTATGTACATACCCTAGCGCACACTGGGACTATCTAGGTTATCTAGAGGGCACTTGGAATATGTACGTCTCCTAGTGGGCACTTGGACTACCTAGGTTAACTAACGGGCACTAGGACTATCTAGGTTAACTAGCGGGCACTTGGACAATGTAGGTTAACAAGCGGACACTTGCACGATCTAGGTTAATTAGCGGTCCCTTGCACTATGTAGGTTATTAGCGGGCCCATGGATTATGTAGGTTTACTAGCAGGCACTTGGACTATCTAGGTTAACTAGCGGGCACTTGGACTATGTAGTTTCCCTAGCGGGCATTTGGACTATTGAGGTTACCAAGGGGGCTCTTAGACTATGTAGGTTTCCTAGCGAGCACTTGTACTATATTGGTTACCTTGCGGGCACATGGACTATGTAGGTTAACTAGCGGGCACTTGGACTATCTAGGTTTCCTAGCTGGCAATTGGACTATGTACATACCCTAGTGCGCACTTGGACTATCTAGGTTACCTAGCGGGCACTTGGACTATGTACGTCCCCTAGTGGGCACTTGGACTATCTAGGTTACCTAGCAGGCACTTGGATTATGGAGGATCCCTAGCGGGCAGTTGGACTATCAGGGTTACCTAGCAGGCACTTGGACTATGTAGGTTAACTAGCGGACACTTGCACGATCTAGGTTAACTAGAGGGCCCTTGCACTATGTAGGTTAACTAACGGGCCCATGGATTATGTAGGTTTACTAGCAGGCACTTGGACTATCTAGGTTAAATAGCGGGCACTTGGACTATGTAGTTTCCCTAGCGGGCATTTGGACTATTTAGGTTACCAAGCGGGCACTTGGACTATGTAGGTTACCTAGCGAGCACTTGGACTATCTAGGTTACCTAGCAGGCACTTTGACTATCTAGGTTAACTAACGGGCACTTGGACTGTGTAGGTTGCCTAGTGGGCATTTGGACTATGTAGGTTCCCTAGCGGGCACTTGGATTATGTAGGTTCCCTATCGGGCACTTGGACTATGTAGGTTAACTAGCGGGCACTTGGACTGTCTAGGTTACCTAGCGGGCGTTTGGATTATCTAGGTTAACGAACGGTCACTTGGACTATTTAGGTTACCTAGCCGCCACTTGGATTATCTATGTTAGCTAACAGGCACTTGGACTATCTAGGTTCCCTAGCGGCACTTGTCTAGGATACCTAGCTGGCACTTGGACTATGTAGGTCAACTAGCGGGCCCTTGGACTACCTAGGTTAGCTAAAGGGCACTTAGATTATGTAGGTTAACTAGCGGGCACTTGGAATATGTAGGTTAATTAGTGGGCCCATGGAATGTGTCTGTTTACTAGCGGGCCCTTGGACTCTTTAGGTTCCCTAAAGGGCACTTGGACTATCTAGGTGACCGAACGGGCACTTGGACTATCTAGGTTACCTAGCGGGCACTTGGACTATGTAGGCTAACTAGGGGCCCTTGGACGATCTAGGTTACCTAGCGGGTACTTGAACTATCTAGGTTAACTAGCGGGCACGTGGACTATGTAGGTCAACTAGCGGGCCCTTGGACTATCTAGGTTAGCTAACTGGCACTTGGACTATGTAGGTTAACTAGCGTGCCCTGGACTATCTAGGTTTCCTAGCTGGCACTTAGACTATGTACATACCCTAGTGCGCACTTGGACTATCTAGGTTACCTAGCGGGCACTTGGACTATGTACGTCCCCTAGTGGGCACTTGGACTATCTAGGTTAACTAACGGGCACTAGGACTATCTAGGTTAACTAACGGGCACTAGGACTATCTAGGTTACCTAGCAGGCACTTGGATTATGGAGAATCCCTAGCGGGCAGTTTGACTATCTAGGTTACCTAGCAGGCACTTGGACTATGTAGGTTAACTAGCGGACACTTGCACGATCTAGGTTAACTAGAGGGCCCTTGCACTATGTAGGTTAACTAACGGGCCCATGGATTATGTAGGTTTACTAGCAGGCACTTGGACTATCTAGGTTAACTAGCGGGCACTTGGACTATGTAGTTTCCCTAGCGGGCATTTGGACTATCTAGGTTCCCTAACGAGCACTTGGACTATGTAGGTTAACTAGCAGACACTTGGACGATCTAGGTCAACTAGCGGGTACTTGGACTATGTAGGTTAACTTGCGGGCCTTTGGACTATGTAGATTGACTAGCGGCACTTGGACTATCTACGTTAACTAGCGGGCACTTGGATTATGAAGGATCCCTAGCGTGCACTGGGACTATCTAGGTTATCTAGCGTGCACTTGGACTATGTATGTACCCTACGGACACTTGAACTATGTAAGTTAACTACCGGGCACTTGGACTATGTAGGTTAACTAGCAGACACTTGGACTATGTAGGTTAACTAGCGGGCACTTGGAATATGTAGGTTAACTAGCGGACACTTGCACTATGTAGGTTACCTAGCGGGCACTTGGACTGTGAAGATTAACTAGCAGGCCCTTGGACTATGTACATACCCCAGCGCGCACTTGGAATATCTAGGTTACATAGTGGGCACCTGGACTATCTAGGTTAACTAACGGGCACCAGGACTATGTAGGTTAACTAGCGCGCACTTGGACTGTCTAGGTTACCTAGCAGGCACTTGGATTATGAAGGATCCCTAGCGGGCACTTGGACTATCTAGGTTTCCTAGCAGGCACTTGCACTATGTACATACCCTAGCGTGCACTGGGACTATCTAGGTTTTCTAGCGGGCACTTGGACTATGTACATTCCCTAGTGGGCACTTGGACTATCTAGGGTAACTAACGGGCACTAGGACTATCTAGGTTAACTAGCGGGCACTTGGACTATCTAGGTTACCTAGCAGGCACTTGGATTATGAAGGAACCCTAGCGTGCACTGGGACTATCTAGGTTATCTAGCGGGCACTTGGACTATGTACATTCCCTAGTGGGCACTTGGACTATCTAGGGTAATTAACGGATACTAGGACTATCTGGGTTAACTAGCGGGCACTTGGACTATCTAGGTTACCTAGCAGGCACTTGGATTATGAAGGATCCCTAGCGTGCACTGGGACTATCTAGGTTATCTAGCGGGCACTTGGAGTATGTACATTCCCTAGTGGGCACTTGGAATATCTAGGGTAACCAACGGGCACTAGGACTATCTAGGATAACTAGCGGGCACTTGGACTATCTAGGTTACCTAGCTGGCACTTGGATTATGAAGGATCCCTAGAGGGAACTTGGACTATCTAGGTTAACTAGCGGGCACTTGGAATATGTAGGTTAACTAGCGGACACTTGGACTATGTAGGTTAACTAGCGGTCACTTGGACTATCTAGGTTACCTAGCGGGCAATTGGACTATCTAGGTTAACTAGCGGGCCCTTGGACTATGTAGGTAACCTTGCGGGCACTTGGAATGTCTAGGTTACCTAGCGGGCACTTTGACTATCTAGGTTAACGAACGGGCACTTGGACTATGTAGGTTACCTAGCGGGCACTTGGACTATGTAGGATCACTATCGGACATTTATACTACTTAGGTTAACTAGCGGGCACTTTGACTATCTAGGTTAACTAGCAGGCACTAGGACTATCTAGGTCAACTAGCGGGCCCTTCTACTATGTAGGTTAACAACTAGCGGGCACTTGGACTATCTTGGTTAACTAGCGGGCCTTGGGCTATGTAGGTTAACTAGCGGGCACTTGGACTATCTGGGTTTCATAGCAGGCACTTGGACTATGTACATACCCTAGCGTGCACTTGGACTATCTCGGTTACCTTGTGGGCACTTGGACTATCTATGTTAACTAACGGGCACTAGGACTATCTAGGTTAACTAGCGGGCACTTGGACTATCTAGGTTAACTTGCGGGCACTTGGACTATCTAGGTTACCTAGCAGGCACTTGGATTATGAAGGATCCCTAGCGGGCACTTGGACTATCTATGTTTCCTAGCAGACACTTGGACTATGTACATACCCTAGCGCGCACTGGGACTATCTAGGTTACCTAGCGGGCACTTTGACTATCTAGGTTTACGAACGGGTAATTGGACTATGTAAGTTACCTAGCGGGCACTTGGACTATGTAGGATCACTATCGGACATTTATACTACTTAGGTTAACTAGCGGGTACTTTGACTATCTAGGTTAACTAGCAGGCACTAGGACTATCTAGGTCAACTAGCGGGCCCTTGTACTATGTAGGTTAACTAGCGTGCACTTGGACTATCTAGGTTACCTAGTGGGCACTTGGACTATATAGGTTAACTAACGGGCACCAGGACTATCTAGGTTAACTAGCGGGCACTTGGACTATCTAGGGTAACTAACGGGCACTAGGACTATCTAGGTTAACTAGCGGGCACTTGGACTATCTAGGTTACCTAGCAGGCACTTGGATTATGAAGGATCCCTAGCGGGCACTTGGACTATCTAGGTTAACTAGCGGGCACTTGGAATATGTAGGTTAACTAGCAGACACTTGGACTATGTAGGTTAACTAGCGGTCACTTGGACTATCTAGGTTACCTAGCGGGCAATTGGACTATCTAGGTTAACTAGCGGGCCCTTGGACTATGTAGGTAACCTTGCGGGCACTTGGAATGTCTAGGTTACCTAGCGGACTCTTTGACTATCTAGGTTAACGAACGGGCACTTGGACTATGTAGGTTACTTAGCGGGCACTTAGACTATGTAAGATCACTATCGGACAGTTATACTACTTAGTTAAACTAGCGGGCACTTTGACTATATAGGTAAACTAGCAGGCACTAGGACTATCTAGGTCAACTAGTGGGCCCTTCTACTATGTAGGTTAACTAGCGGGCACTTGGATTATCTAGGTTAATTAGCGGACATTGGGCTATGTAGGTTAACTAGTGGGCACTTGGACTATCTAGGTTTCATAGCAGGCACTTGGACTATGTACATACCCTAGGGTGCACTTGGACTATCTAGGTTACCTTGTGGGCACTTGGACTATCTAGGTTAACTAACTGGCACTAGGACTATCTAGGTTAACTAGCGGGCACTTGGACTATCTAGGTTTCCTAGCAGGCACTTGGACTATGTACATACCCTAGCGTACACTTGGACTATCTAGGTTACCTAGTGGGCACTTGGACTATCTAGGTTACCTAGCAGGCACTTGGATTATGAAGGATCCCTAGCGGGCACTTGGACTATGTAGGTTTCCTAGCAGACACTTGGACTATGTACATACCCTAGCGCACACTGGGACTATCTAGGTTATCTAGAGGGCACTTGGAATATGTACGTCCCCTAGTGGGCACTTGGACTATCTAGGTTAACTAACGGGCACTAGGACTATCTAGGTTAACTAGCGGGCACTTGGACAATGTAGGTTAACAAGCGGACACTTGCACGATCTAGGTTAATTAGCGGTCCCTTGCACTATGTAGGTTATTAGCGGGCCCATGGATTATGTAGGTTTACTAGCAGGCACTTGGACTATCTAGGTTAACTAGCGGGCACTTGGACTATGTAGTTTCCCTAGCGGGCATTTGGACTATTTAGGTTACCAAGGGGGCTCTTGGACTATGTAGGTTTCCTAGCGAGCACTTGTACTATCTAGGTTACCTTGCGGGCACATGGACTATGTAGGTTAACTAGCGGGCACTTGGACTATCTAGGTTTCCTAGCTGGCAATTGGACTATGTACATACCCTGGTGCGCACTTGGACAATCTAGGTTACCTAGCGGGCACTTGGACTATGTACGTCTCCTAGAGGGCACTTGGACTATCTAGGTTAACTAACGGGCACTAGGACTATCTAGGTTACCTAGCAGGCACTTGGATTATGGAGGATCACTAGCGGGCAGTTGGACTATCAGGGTTACCTAGCAGGCACTTGGACTATGTAGGTTAACTAGCGGACACTTGCACGATCTAGGTTAACTAGAGGGCCCTTGCACTATGTAGGTTAACTAACGGGCCCATGGATTATGTAGGTTTACTAGCAGGCACTTGGACTATCTAGGTTAAATAGCGGGCACTTGGACTATGTAGTTTCCCTAGCGGGCATTAGGACTATTTAGATTACCAAGCGGGCACTTGGACTATGTAGGTTACCTAGCGAGCACTTGGACTATCTAGGTTACCTAGCAGGCACTTTGACTATCTAGGTTAACTAACGGGCACTTGGACTGTGTAGGTTGCCTAGTGGGCATTTGGACTATGTAGGTTCCCTAGCGGGCACTTGGATTATGTAGGTTCCCTATCGGGCACTTGGACTATGTAGGTTAACTAGCGGGCACTTGGACTGTCTAGGTTACCTAGCGGGCATTTGGATTATCTAGGTTAACGAACGGTCACTTGGACTATTTAGGTTACCTAGCCGCCACTTGGATTATCTATGTTAGCTAACAGGCACTTGGACTATCTAGGTTCCCTAGCGGCACTTGTCTAGGATACCTAGCTGGCACTTGGACTATGTAGGTCAACTAGCGGGCCCTTGGACTACCTAGGTTAGCTAAAGGGCACTTAGATTATGTAGGTTAACTAGCGGGCACTTGGAATATGTAGGTTAATTAGTGGGCCCATGGAATGTGTAGGTTTACTAGCGGGCCCTTGGACTCTTTAGGTTCCCTAAAGGGCACTTGGACTATCTAGGTGACCGAACGGGCACTTGGACTATCTAGGTTACCTAGCGGGCACTTGGACTATGTAGGCTAACTAGGGGCCCTTGGACGATCTAGGTTACCTAGCGGGTACTTGAACTATCTAGGTTAACTAGCGGGCACTTGGACTATGTAGGTCAACTAGCGGGCCCTTGGACTATCTAGGTTAGCTAACTGGCACTTGGACTATGTAGGTTAACTAGCGTGCCCTGGACTATCTAGGTTTCCTAGCTGGCACTTGGACTATGTACATACCCTAGTGCGCACTTGGACTATCTAGGTTACCTAGCGGGCACTTGGACTATGTACGTCCCCTAGTGGGCACTTGGACTATCTAGGTTAACTAACGGGCACTAGGACTATCTAGGTTAACTAACGGGCACTAGGACTATCTAGGTTACCTAGCAGGCACTTGGATTATGGAGAATCCCTAGCGGGCAGTTTGACTATCTAGGTTACCTAGCAGGCACTTGGACTATGTAGGTTAACTAGCGGACACTGGCACGATCTAGGTTAACTAGAGGGCCCTTGCACTATGTAGGTTAACTAACGGGCCCATGGATTATGTAGGTTTACTAGCAGGCACTTGGACTATCTAGGTTAACTAGCGGGCACTTGGACTATGTAGTTTCCCTAGCAGGCATTTGGACTATCTAGGTTCCCTAACGAGCACTTGGACTATGTAGGTTAACTAGCAGACACTTGGACGATCTAGGTCAACTAGCGGGTACTTGGACTATGTAGGTTAACTTGCGGGCCTTTGGACTATGTAGATTGACTAGCGGCACTTGGAATATCTACGTTAACTAGCGGGCACTTGGATTATGAAGGATCCCTAGCGTGCACTGGGACTATCTAGGTTATCTAGCGTGCACTTGGACTACGTATGTACCCTACGGACACTTGAACTATGTAAGTTAACTACCGGGCACTTGGACTATGTAGGTTAACTAGCGGACCCTTGGACTACGTAGGTTAACTAGCGGACACTTGGACTACGTAGGTTAACTAGCGGGCACTTGGAATATGTAGGTTAACTAGCGGACACTTGCACTATGTAGGTTACCTAGCGGGCACTTGGACTGTGAAGATTAACTAGCAGGCCCTTGGACTATGTACATACCCCAGCGCGCACTTGGAATATCTAGGTTACATAGTGGGCACCTGGACTATCTAGGTTAACTAACGGGCACCAGGACTATCTAGGTTAACTAGTGGACACTTGGACTGTCTAGGTTACCTAGCAGGCACTTGGATTATGAAGGATCCCTAGCGGGCACTTGGACTATCTAGGTTTCCTAGCAGGCACTTGCACTATGTACATACCCTAGCGTGCACTGGGACTATCTAGGTTTTCTAGCGGGCACTTGGACTATGTACATTCCCTAGTGGGCACTTGGACTATCTAGGGTAACTAACGGGCACTAGGACTATCTAGGTTAACTAGCGGGCACTTGGACTATCAAGGTTACCTAGCAGGCACATGGATTATGAAGGATCCCTAGCGTGCACTGGGACTATCTAGGTTATTTAGCGGGCACTTGGACTATGTAAATTCCCTAGTGGGCACTTGGACTATCTAGGGTAACTAACGGGCACTAGGACTATCTGGGTTAACTAGCGGGCACTTGGACTATCTAGGTTACCTAGCAGGCACTTGGATTATGAAGGATCCCTAGCGTGCACTGGGACTATCTAGGTTATCTAGCGGGCACTTGGACTATGTACATTCCCTAGTGGGCACTTGGACTATCTAGGGTAATTAACGGATACTAGGACTATCTGGGTTAACTAGCGGGCACTTGGACTATCTAGGTTACCTAGCAGGCACTTGGATTATGAAGGATCCCTAGCGTGCACTGGGACTATCTAGGTTATCTAGCGGGCACTTGGAGTATGTACATTCCCTAGTGGGCACTTGGAATATCTAGGGTAACCAACGGGCACTAGGACTATCTAGGATAACTAGCGGGCACTTGGACTATCTAGGTTACCTAGCTGGCACTTGGATTATGAAGGATCCCTAGCGGGAACTTGGACAATCTAGGTTAACTAGAGGGCACTTGGAATATGTAGGTTAACTAGCGGACACTTGGACTATGTAGGTTAACTAGCGGTCACTTGGACTATCTAGGTTACCTAGCGGGCAATTGGACTATCTAGGTTAACTAGCGGGCCCTTGGACTATGTAGGTAACCTTGCGGGCACTTGGAATGTCTAGGTTACCTAGCGGGCACTTTGACTATCTAGGTTAACGAACGGGCACTTGGACTATGTAGGTTACCTAGCGGGCACTTGGACTATGTAGGATCACTATCGGACATTTATACTACTTAGGTTAACTAGCGGGCACTTTGACTATC
Organism: Tenrec ecaudatus; assembly: GCF_050624435.1. Taxonomy (NCBI): domain Eukaryota; kingdom Metazoa; phylum Chordata; class Mammalia; order Afrosoricida; family Tenrecidae; genus Tenrec; species Tenrec ecaudatus. The sequence goes on from NW_027457627.1 coordinate 2,593,905, forward strand.
TAGGTTAACTAGCAGGCACTAGGACTATCTAGGTCAACTAGCGGGCCCTTCTACTATGTAGGTTAACAACTAGCAGGCACTTGGACTATCTTGGTTAACTAGCGGACCTTGGGCTATGTAGGTTAACTAGCGGGCACTTGGACTATCTGGGTTTCATAGCAGGCACTTGGACTATGTACATACCCTAGCGTGCACTTGGACTATCTAGGTTACCTTGTGGGCCCTTGGACTATCTATGTTAACTAACGGGCACTAGGACTATCTAGGTTAACTAGCGGGCACTTGGACTATCTAGGTTAACTTGCGGGCACTTGGACTATCTAGGTTACCTAGCAGGCACTTGGATTATGAAGGATCCCTAGCGGGCACTTGGACTATCTATGTTTCCTAGCAGACACTTGGACTATGTACATACCCTAGCGCGCACTGGGACTATCTAGGTTACCTAGCGGGCACTTTGACTATCTAGGTTTACGAACGGGTAATTGGACTATGTAAGTTACCTAGCAGGCACTTGGACTATGTAGGATCACTATCGGACATTTATACTACTTAGGTTAACTAGCGGGTACTTTGACTATCTAGGTTAACTAGCAGGCACTAGGACTATCTAGGTCAACTAGCGGGCCCTTGTACTATGTAGGTTAACTAGCGTGCACTTGGACTATCTAGGTTATCTAGTGGGCACTTGGACTATATAGGTTAACTAACGGGCACCAGGACTATCTAGGTTAACTAGCGGGCACTTGGACTATCTAGGTTACCTAGCAGGCACTTGGATTATGAAGGATTCCTAGCGGGCACTTGGACTATCTAGGTTTCCTAGCAGGCACTTGGACTATGTACATACCCTAGCGTGCACTGGGACTATCTAGGTTATCTAGCGGGCACTTGGACTATGTACATTCCCTAGTGGGCACTTGGACTATCTAGGGTAACTAACGGGCACTAGGACTATCTAGGTTAACCAACAGGCACTTGGACTATCTAGGTTACCTAGCAGGCACTTGGATTAGGAAGGATCCCTAGCGTGCACTGGGACTATCTAGGTTATCTAGCGGGCACTTGGACTATGTACATTCCTTAGTGGGCACTTGGACTATCTAGGGTAACTAACGGGCACTAGGACTATCTAGGTTAACTAATGGGCCCTTGGACTATCTAGGTTACCTAGCAGGCACTTGGATTATGAAGGATCCCTAGCGGGCACTTGGACTATCTAGGTTAACTAGCGGGCACTTGGAATATGTAGGTTAACTAGCGGACACTTGGACTATGTAGGTTAACTAGCGGTCACTTGGACTATCTAGGTTACCTAGCGGGCAATTGGACTATCTAGGTTAACCAGCGGGCACTTGGACTATGTAGTTTCCCTAGCGGGCATTTGGACTATTTAGGTTACCAAGGGGGCTCTTGGACTATGTAGGTTTCCTAGCGAGCACTTGTACTATCTAGGTTACCTAGCGGGCACTTGTACTATCTAGGTTACCTAGCAGGCACTTGGATTATGAAGGATTCCTAGCGGGCACTTGGACTATCTAGGTTTCCTAGCAGGCACTTGGACTATGTACATACCCTAGCGTGCACTGGGACTATCTAGGTTATCTAGCGGGCACTTGGACTATGTACATTCCCTAGTGGGCACTTGGACTATCTAGGGTAACTAACGGGCACTAGGACTATCTAGGTTAACCAACGGGCACTTGGACTATCTAGGTTACCTAGCAGGCACTTGGATTAGGAAGGATCCCTAGCGTGCACTGGGACTATCTAGGTTTTCTAGCGGGCACTTGGACTATGTACATTCCTTAGTGGGCACTTGGACTATCTAGGGTAACTAACGGGCACTAGGACTATCTAGGTTAACTAATGGGCCCTTGGACTATCTAGGTTACCTAGCAGGCACTTGGATTATGAAGGATCCCTAGCGGGCACTTGGACTATCTAGGTTAACTAGCGGGCACTTGGAATATGTAGGTTAACTAGCGGACACTTGGACTATGTAGGTTAACTAGCGGTCACTTGGACTATCTAGGTTACCTAGCGGGCAATAGGACTATCTAGGTTACCTAGCGGGCCCTTGGACTATGTAGGTAACCTTGCAGGCACTTGGAATGTCTAGGTTACCTAGCGGGCACTTTGACTATCTAGGTTAACGAACGGGCGCTTGGACTATGTAGGTTACCTAGCGGGCACTTGGACTATGTAGGTTATCTAGTGGGCACTTGGACTATCTAGGTTAACGAACGGGCATTTGGACTATCTAGGTTATCTAGCGGGCACTTGGACTATATACGTCCCCTAGTAGGCTATTGGACTATCTAGGTTTACTAACGGGCACTAGTACTATCTAGGTTAACTAGCGGGCACTTGCACGATCTAGGTTAACTAGCGGTCCCTTGCACTATGTAGGTTATTAGCGGGCCCATGGATTATGTAGGTTTACTAGCAGGCCCTTGGACTATCTAGGTTAACCAGCGGGCACTTGGACTATGTAGTTTCCCTAGCGGGCATTTGGTCTATTTAGGTTACCAAGGGGGCTCTTGGACTATGTAGGTTTCCTAGCGAGCACTTGTACTATCTAGGTTACCTAGCAGGCACTTGGACTATCTAGGTTAACTAGCGGGCACTTGGACTATGTAGTTTCCCTAGCAGGCATTTGGACTAGTTAGGTTACCAAGCGCGCACTTGTACTATGTAGGTTACCTAGCGAGCACTTGGACTATCTAGGTTACCTAGCAGGCACTTTGACTATCTAGGTTAACTAACGGGCACTTGGACTGTGCAGGTTGCCTAGTGGCCATTTGGACTATATAGGTTCCCTAGCGGGCACTTGGGTTATGTAGGTTCCCTATCGGGCACTTGGACTATGTAGGTTAACTAGCGGGCACTTGGACTGTCTAGGTTCCTAGCGGACGTTTGGATTATCTAGGTTAACGAACGGGCACTTTAACTTTGTAGGTTACCTAGACGCCACTTGGATTATCTATGTTAGCTAACAGGCACTTAGACTATCTAGGTTCCCTAGCAGGCACTTGTCTAGGATACCTAGCTGGCACTTGGACTATGTAGGTCAACTAGCGGGCCCTTGGACTACCTAGGTTAGCTAACGGGCACTTAGATTATGTAGGTTAACTAGCGGGCACTTGGAATATGTAGTTTAATTAGTGGGCCCATGGACTGTGTAGGTTTACTAGCGGGCCCTTGGACTCTTTAGGTTCCCTAAAGGGCCCTTGGACTATCTAGGTGACCGAACGGGCACTTGGACTGTGTAGGATACCTAGTGGGCACTTTGAATGTCTAGGTTAACTAGCAGACCTTGGACTATGTAGGTTAACTAGCGGGCCCTTGGACTATGTAGGTTAAATAGCGGGCTCTTGGAATATCTAGGTTTCCTAGCAGGCACTTGGACTATGTACATACCCTAGAGCGCACTTGGACTATCTAGGTTACCTAGCGGGTACTTGGACTATGTACGTTCCCTAGCGGGCACTTGGACTATCTATGTTAACTAGCGGGCACTTGGAATATGTAGGTTAACAAGCGGACACTTGCACTATGTAGGTTACTATCAGGCACTTGGACTATCTAGGTTAACGAACGGGCATTTGGACTATCTAGGTTATCTAGCGGGCACTTGGACTATATACGTCCCCTAGTAGGCTATTGGACTATCTAGGTTTACTAACGGGCACTAGTACTATCTAGGTTAACTAGCGGGCACTTGCACGATCTAGGTTAACTAGCGGTCCCTTGCACTATGTAGGTTATTAGCGGGCCCATGGATTATGTAGGTTTACTAGCAGGCCCTTGGACTATCTAGGTTAACCAGCGGGCACTTGGACTATGTAGTTTCCCTAGCGGGCATTTGGACTATTTAGGTTACCAAGGGGGCTCTTGGACTATGTAGGTTTCCTAGCGAGCACTTGTACTATCTAGGTTACCTAGCGGGCACTTGGACTATCTAGGTTTCCTAGCTGGCACTTGGACTATGTACATACCCTAGTGCGCACTTGGACTATCTAGGTTACGTAGCGGGCACTTGGACTATGTACGTCCCCTAGTGGGCACTTGGACTATCTAGGTTAACTAACGGGCACTAGTACTATCTAGGTTACCTAGCAGGCACTTGGATTATGGAGGATCCCTAGCGGACAGTTGGACTATCTAGGTTACCTAGCAGGCACTTGGACTACGTAGGTTAACTAGCGGACACTTGCACGTTCTAGGTTAACTAGCGGGCCCTTGCACTATGTAGGTTAACTAACGCGTCCATGGATTATGTAGGTTTACTAGCAGGCACTTGGACTATCTAGGTTAACTAGCGGGCACTTGGACTATGTAGTTTCCCTAGCAGGCATTTGGACTAGTTAGGTTACCAAGCGGGCACTTGTACTATGTAGGTTACCTAGCGAGCACTTGGACTATCTAGGTTACCTAGCAGGCACTTTGACTATCTAGGTTAACTAACGGGCACTTGGACTGTGTAGGTTGCCTAGTGGCCATTTGGACTATGTAGGTTCCCTAGCGGGCACTTGGATTATGTAGGTTCCCTATCGGGCACTTGGACTATGTAGGTTAACTAGCGGGCACTTGGACTGTCTAGGTTCCTAGCGGACGTTTGGAGTATCTAGGTTAACGAACGGGCACTTTAACTTTGTAGGTTACCTAGCCGCCACTTGGATTATCTATGTTAGCTAACAGGCACTTAGACTATCTAGGTTCCCTAGCAGGCACTTGTCTAGGATACCTAGCTGGCACTTGGACTATGTAGGTCAACTAGCGGGCCCTTGGACTACATAGGTTAGCTAACGGGCACTTAGATTATGTAGGTTAACTAGCGGGCACTTGGAATATGTAGTTTAATTAGTGGGCCCATGGACTGTGTAGGTTTACTAGCGGGCCCTTGGACTCTTTAGGTTCCCTAAAGGGCCCTTGGACTATCTAGGTGACCGAACGGGCACTTGGACTGTGTAGGATACCTAGTGGGCACTTTGAATATCTAGGTTAACTAGCAGACCTTGGACTATGTAGGTTAACTAGCGGGCCCTTGGACTATGTAGGTTAAATAGCGGGCTCTTGGAATATCTAGGTTTCCTAGCAGGCACTTGGACTATGTACATACCCTAGAGCGCACTTGGACTATCTAGGTTACCTAGCAGGTACTTGGACTATGTACGTTCCCTAGCGGGCACTTGGACTATCTATGTTAACTAGCGGGCACTTGGATTATGTAGGTTAACAAGCGGACACTTGCACTATGTAGGTTACTATCAGGCACTTGGACTATCTAGGTTAACTAGCGGGCACTTGGACTATCTAGGTTAACTAGCGTACACTTGGACTATGTAGGTTCCCTAGCGGGCACTTGGACTCTGTATGTTCCCTACAGACACTTGAACTAGGTAAGTTCACTACCGGGCACGTGGACTATGTAGGTTAAATAGCGGGCCCTTGGACTATGTAGATTAACTAGCGGCACTTGGACTATCTACGTTAACTAGCGGGCCCTTGGACTATGTAGATTCCCTAGCGGGTATTTGGACTATATAGATAACCTAGCGGGCATTTTGACATTGTAGGTTACCTAGCGGCACATGGACTATCTAGGTTACCTAGGTGGCACTTGAACTATCTACGTTATAGCGGGTTCTTGGAGTATGTAGGTTACCTAGCTGGCTTTTGGACTATCTAGTTTACCTAGCGGGCACATGGACTATGTACATACCCTAGCGCGCACTTGGACTATCTAGGTTACCTATTGGGCACTTGGACTATGTACGTTCCCTAGCGGGCACGTGGACTATCTAGGTTAACTAACGGGCACTTGGACTGTGTAGCTCCCCTAGCGGGCCCTTAGACTATGTAAGTTCCCTAGGTGGCACTTGGACTATGTAAGTTAACTAGCGGGCACTTGGACTATCTAGGTTAACTAGCGGGCCCTTGGACTATGTAAGTTCCCTAGCGGGCACTTGGACTATGTAGGTTAACTAGCTGGCACTTGGACTATCTAGGTTAACTAGCGGGCATATGGACTATTAGGGCCCCTAACGGGCATTTGGACTATATTGGTTACCTAGCGGGCACTTGGACTATGTAGGTTAACGAACGGACACTTGGACTATGTAGGTAATCTAGTGGTCACTTGAAATGTCTTGGTTACCTAGCGGGCACTTGGACTATGTAGGTTAACGAGCGGGCACTTGGACGATGTAGGTTACCTAGTGGGCACTTGGACGATCTACGTTAACTAGCAGGTACTTGGACTATGTAGGTTAACTAGCGGGCCCTTGGACTCTGTAGATTAACTAGCGGCACTTGAACTATCTACGTTAACTAGCGGGCCCTTGGTCTATGTAGATTCCCTAGCGGGCACTTGGACCATGTATGTTCCAGAGCGGGCACTTGGACTCTGTAGGTTCCCTAGCAGTCACTTGGACTATGTAGGTTCCAGAGCGGGCAATTAGACTATCTAGGTTCCCTAGCGGGCACTTATACAATGTAGGTAAATTAGCGGACACTTGGACAATCTAGGTTAACTAGCGGGTACTTGGATTATGTAGGTTAACTAGCGGGCCCTTGAACTATGTAGGTTCCCTAGTGGGCACTTGGACTCTGTATGTTCCCTACGGACACTTGAACTATGTAAGTTTACTACCGGGCACTTGGACTATGTAGGTTAACTAGCGGGCACTTGGACTCTGTATGTTCCCTACAGACACTTGAACTAGGTAAGTTAACTACCGGGCACGTGGACTATGTAGGTTAAATAGCGGGCCCTTGGACTATGTAGATTAACTAGCGGCACTTGGACTATCTATGTTAACTAGCGGGCCCTTGGACTATGTAGATTCCCTAGCGGGTATTTGGACTATATAGATAACCTAGCAGGCATTTTGAAATTGTAGGTTACCTAGCGGCACATGGACTATCTAGGTTACCTAGGTGGCACTTGAACTATCTACGTTATAGAGGGTTCTTGGAGTATGTAGGTTACCTAGCTGGCTGTTGGACTATCTAGTTTACCTAGCGGGCACATGGATTATGTAGGTTAACGAACGGGCACTTGGACTATGTAGGTAACCTAGTGGTCACTTGAAATGTCTAGGTTACCTAGCGGGCACTTGGACTATGTAGGTTAACGAGCGGGCACTTGGACGATGTAGGTTACCTAGTGGGCACTTGGACGATCTACGTTAACTAGCAGGTACTTGGACTATGTAGGTTAACTAGCGGGCCCTTGGACTCTGTAGATTAACTAGCGGCACTTGGACTATCTACGTTAACTAGCGGGCCCTTGGTCTATGTAGATTCCCTAGCGGGCACTTGGACCATGTATGTTCCAGAGCGGGCACTTGGACTCTGTAGGTTCCCTAGCAGTCACTTGGACTATGTAGGTTCCAGAGCGGGCAATTAGACTATCTATGTTCCCTAGCGGGCACTTGTACAATGTAGGTTAACTAGCGGGTACTTGGATTATGTAGGTTAACTAGCGGGCCCTTGAACTATGTAGATTAACTAGCGGCACTTGCACTATCTACATTATCTAGCGGGCCCTTCGACTATGTAGATTCCCTAGCAGGCACTTGGACTATGTAGGTTCCCTACGGACACTTGAACTATGTAAGTTAACTACCGGGCACTTGGACTATGTAGGTTAACTAGCGGGCCCTTGGACTATCTAGGTTACCTAGCGGGCACTTGGACTATGTAGGTTAACTACCGGGCACTTGCACTATCTAGGTTACCGAATGGGCATTTGGACTATGTAGGTAATCTAGCGGGCACTTGGAGAGTCTAGGTTACCTAGCGGGCACTTGGACATCTAGGTTAACGAACGGGCACTTGTACTATGTATGTTGAATAGCGGGCAAGTGGACTATCTAGGTTAGATAACGGGCACTTGGACTATCTAGGTTTCTTAGCGGGCACTTGGACGATCTAGGTTAACTAGAGGACACATGGACTCTCTAGGTTAACTAGCATAAACTTGGAATATCTAGGTTTCTTAGCGGGTACTTGGACTATGTAGGGTAACTAGCGGACCCTTGGACTATGTAGATTAATAGCGGCACTTGGACTATCTAGGTTAAGTAGTGGGCGCTTGGACTATGTAGGTTCCCTAGCGGGCATTTGGACTATATAGGTTACCTATCGGGCACATGGACGATATAGGTTACCTAGCGGGCACTTGGACTATCTAGGTTACCAAGCGGGCCCTTGGACTATGTAGGTTTCCTAGCGGGCACTTGGACTATCTAGGTTAACGAACGGGCACTTAGACTATGTAGGTAACCTAGCGGGCACTTGGACAGTCTAGGTTACCTAGCTGGCACTAGGACTATGTAGGTCAACTAGCGGGCCGTTGCACTATCTAGGATAGCTAACGGGCACTTAGATTATGTAGGTTACCTAGCGGGCACTTGGACTATGTAGGCTAACTAGGGGGCCCTTGGACGATCTAGGTTACCTAGCGGGTACTTGAACTATCTAGGTTAAGTAGCGGACACTTGCACTATCTAGGTTGCCTAGTGGGCACTTGGACTATGTAAGTTCCCTAGCGGGCACATGGACTGTCTATTTTAACTAGCGGGCACTTGGAATATGTAGGTTAACTAGCGGACACTTGCACTATGTAGGTTACCTAGCAGGCACTTTGACTATCTAGGTTAACTAGCGGGCACTTGGACTATCTAGGTTAACTAGCATGCACGTGGACTATGTAGGTCCTTACCGGGTACTTGGACTATCTAGGTTAACTAGCGGGCACTTGGACTATGTAGGTTAACTAGCGTGCCCTTGGACTATCTAGTTTACATAGCGGGCACTTGGTATATAGGTTAACTAGCGGATACTTGGACTATGTAGGTTAACTAGAGGACACTTGGACTATCTAGGTTAACCAGTGGGCCCTTGGACTATGTAGGTTAACTAGCAGGCACTTGGACAATCTAGGTTAACTAGCGGTCACTTGGACGATCTAGATTACCTAGCGGGCACTTGGACTATGTAGGTTACCTAGCGGGCACTTGGACTATATAGGTTACCAAGCGGGCACTTGGACTATGTAGGTTACCTACTGGGCACTTGGACTATCTAGGTTAACGAACGGGCACTTGGAATATGCAGGTAACCTAGCGGGCACTTGGACTGTCTAGGTTACCTAGCGGGTACTTGAACTTCTAGGTTAACGAACGGGCTCTTGAACTATGTAGGTTGCCTAGCCGGCACTTGGACTATCTAGGTTAGGTAACGGGCACTTGGACTATCTAGGTTACCTAGTGGGAACTTGGAAAATGTAAGTTACCTAGCGGGCACTTGGACTATCTAGGTTACCTAACGGGCACTTTGACTATCTAGGTTACATAGCGGGCACTTGGACTATGTAGGTTAACTAGCGAGCACTTGGACTCTAAGTTACCTAGCGTGCACTTGGACTATCTAGGTTACCTAGCGGGCACTTGGACTATCTAAGTTACCTAGCGGGCCCTTGGACTATGTAGTTTTCCTAGCGGGCACTTGGACTATCTAGGTTAACGAACGGGCACTTGGACTATGTAGGTTACCTAGCGGGCACTTGGACTATGTAGGATCCCTATCGGACATTTGGACTACTTAAGTTAACTAGCGGGCACTTGGACTATCTAGGTTAACTAGCGGGCACTTGGACTATCTAGGTCAACTAGCGGGCCCTTTTACTATGTAGGTTAACTAGCGAGCACTTGGACTATCTAGGTTAACTAGAGGGTATTTGGACTATGTAGGTTACCTAGCGGGCACTTGGACTATGTAGGTTCCCTATTGGGCATTTGGAGAATGTAGGTTAACTAGGGGCACTAGGACTATGTAGCTTCCCTATCGGGCACTTTGAGAATGTAGGTTAAATAGGGGCACTAGGACTATGTAGGTTACCTAGAGGGCCCTTGGACTATCTAGGTTACCTAGCGGGCATTTGGACTATATAGATTACCTAGCGGGCAATTAGACTTTGTAGGTTATCTAGCGGGCACTTTGACTATCTAGGTTACCTAGCTGGCACTTGAACTATCTACGTTACCTAGCGGTTATTTGGAGTATGTAGGTTACCTACCGGGCTGTTGGACTATCTAGGTTACCTAGCGGGCACTTGGACTATGTAGGTTAACTAGCGGGCTCTTGGCCTATGTAGGTTAACTAGCGGGCCCTTGGACTATGTAGGTTAACTAGCGGGCACTTGGACGATCTAGTTTAACTAGCGGGTACTTGGACTATGTAAGTTAAATAGCGGGCCCTTGGACTATGTAGATTAACTAGCGGCACTTGGACTATATACGTTAACTAGCGGGCCTTTGGACTATGTAGATTCCCTAACGGGCACATGGACTATGTTGGGTCCCTAGCAGGCACTTGGACTATGTAGGTTCCAGAGAGGGCACTTGGACTATCTAGGTTCCGTAACGAGCACTTGGACTATGTAGGTTAACAAGCAGACACTTGGACGATCTAGGCCAACTAGCGGGTACTTGGACTATGTAGGTTAACTAGCGGGCCCTTGGACTATGTAGATTAACTAGCGGCACATGGACTATCTACGTTAACTAGCGGGCCCTTGGACTATGTAGGTTCCCTAGCGGGCATTTGGACTATGTATGTTCCCTAGCGTGCACTTGGACTATTTATGTACCCTACGGACACTTGAACTATGTAAGTTAACTACCGGTCACTTGGACTATGTAGGTTAACTAGCGGGCCCTTGGACTACGTAGGTTAACTAGCAGGCCCTTGGAATATGTACATACCCCAGCACGCACTTGGACTATCTAGGTTACCTAGTGGGCACTTGGACTATCTAGGTTAACTAACGGGCACCAGGACTATCTAGGTTAACTAGCGGGCACTTGGACTATCTAGGTTACCTAGCAGGCACTTGGATTATGAAGGATCCCTAGCGGGCACTTGGACTATCTAGGTTTCCTAGCAGGCACTTGCACTATGTACATACCCGAGCGTGCACTGGGACTATCTAGGTTATCTAGCGGGCACTTGGACTATGTACATTCCCTAGTGGGCACTTGGACTATCTACGGTAACTAACGGGCACTAGGACTATATAGGTTAACTAGCGGGCACTAGGACTATCTAGGTTACCTAGCAGGCACTTGGATTATGAAGGATCCCTAGCGGGCACTTGGACTATCTAGGTTAACTAGCGGGCACTTGGAATATGTAGGTTAACTAGCGGACACTTGGACTATGTAGGTTAACTAGCGGTCACTTGGACTATCTAGGTTACCTACCGGGCAATTGGACTATCTAGGTTAACTAGCGGGCCCTTGGACTATGTAGGTAACTTTGCGGGCACTTGGAATTTCTAGGTTACCTAGCGGGCACTTAGACTATGTAGGATCACTATCGGACAGTTATACTACTTAGTTTAACTAGCGGGCACTTTGACTATCTAGGTAAACTAGCAGGCACTAGGACTATCTAGGTCAACTAGCGAGCCCTTCTACTATGTAGGTTAACTAGCGGGCACTCGGATTATCTAGGTTAAATAGCGGACATTGGGCTATGTAGGTTAACTAGTGGGCACTTGGACTATCTAGGTTTCATAGCAGGCACTTTGACTATGTACATACCCTAGGGTGCACTTGGACTATCTAGGTTACCTTGTGGGCACTTGGACTATCTAGGTTAACTAACTGGCACTAGGACTATCTAGGTTTCCTAGCGTGCACTTGGACTATGTAGGTTACCTAGTGGGCACTTGGACTATCTAGGTTACCTAGCAGGCACTTGGATTATGAAGGATCCCTAGCGGGCACTTGGACTATCTAGGTTTCCTAGCAGACACTTGGACTATGTACATACACTAGCGCGCACTGGGACTATCTAGGTTATCTAGCGGGCACTTGGAATATGTACGTCCCCTAGTGGGCACTTGGACTATCTAGGTTAACTAACGGGCACTAGGACTATCTAGGTTAACTAGCGGGCACTTGGACAATGTAGGTTAACAAGCGGACACTTGCACGATCTAGGTTAACTAGCGGTCCCTTGCACTATGTAGGTTATTAGCGGGCCCATGGATTATGTAGGTTTACTAGCAGGCACTTGGACTATCTAGGTTAACTAGCGGGCACTTGGACTATGTAGTTTCCCTAGCGGGCATTTGGACTATTTAGGTTACCAAGGGGGCTCTTGGACTATGTAGGTTTCCTAGCGAGCACTTGCACTATCTAGGTTACCTAGCGGGCATTTGGACTATGTAGGTTAACTAGCGGGCACTTGGACTATCTAGGTTTCCTAGCTGGCACTTGGACTATGTACATACCCTCGTGCGCACTTGGACTATCTAGGTTACCTAGCGGGCACTTGGACTATGTACGTCCCCTAGTGGGCACTTGGACTATCTAGGTTAACTAACGGGCACTAGGACTATCTAGGTTACCTAGCAGGCACTTGGATTATGGAGGATCCCTAGCGGGCAGTTGACTATCTAGGTTACCTAGCAGGCACTTGGACTATGTAGGTTAACTAGCGGACACTTGCACGATCTAGGTTAACTAGAGGGCCCTTGCACTATGTAGGTTAACTAACGGGCCCATGGATTATGTAGGTTTACTAGCAGGCACTTGGACTATCTAGGTTAACTAGCGGGCACTTGGACTATGTAGTTTCCCTAGCGGGCATTTGGACTAGTTAGGTTACCAAGCGGGCACTTGGACTATGTAGGTTACCTAGCGAGCACTTGGACTATCTAGGTTACCTAGCAGGCACTTTGACTATCTAGGTTAACTAACGGGCACTTGGACTGTGTAGGTTGCCTAGTGGGCATTTGGACTATGTAGGTTCTCTAGCGGGCACTTGGATTATGTAGGTTCCCTATCGGGCATTTGGACTATGTAGGTTAACTAGCGGGCACTTGGACTATCTAGGTTACCTAGCGGGCGTTTGGATTATCTAGGTTAACGAACGGACACTTGGACTATTTAGGTTACCTAGCCGCCACTTGGATTATCTATGTTAGCTAACAGGCACTTGGACTATCTAGGTTCCCTAGCGGCACTTGTCTAGGATACCTAGCTGGCACTTGGACTATGTAGGTTAACTAGCGGGCCCTTGGACTACCTAGGTTAGCTAACGGGTACTTAGATTATGTAGGTTAACTAGCGGGCACTTGGAATATGTAGGTTAATTAGTGGGCCCATGGAATGTGTAGGTTTACTAGCGGGCCCTTGGACTCTTTAGGTTCCCTAAAGGGCACTTGGACTATCTAGGTGACCGAACGGGCACTTGGACTATCTAGGTTACCTAGCGGGCACTTGGACTATGTAGGCTAACTTGGAGGCCCTTGGACGATCTAGGTTACCTAGCGGGTACTTGAACTATCTAGGTTAACTAGCGGGCACTTGGACTATGTAGGTCAACTAGCGGGCCCTTGGACTATCTAGGTTAGCTAACTGGCACTTGGACTATGTAGGTTAACTAGCGTGCCCTGGACTATGTAGGTTTCCTAGCTGGCACTTGGACTATGTACATACCCTAGAGCGCACTTGGACTATCTAGGTTACCTAGCGGGCACTTGGACTATGTACGTCCCCTAGTTGGCACTTGGACTATCTAGGTTAACTAACGGGCACTAGGACTATCTAGGTTACCTAGCAGGCACTTGGATTATGGAGGATCCCTAGCGGGCAGTTTGACTATCTAGGTTACCTAGCAGGCACTTGGACTATGTAGGTTAACTAGCGGACACTTGCCCGATCTAGGTTAACTAGAGGGCCCTTGCACTATGTAGGTTAACTAACGGGCCCATGGATTATGTAGGTTTACTAGCAGGCACTTGGACTATCTAGGTTAACTAGCGGGCACTTGGACTATTTAGTTTCCCTAGCGGGCATTTGGACTATCTAGGTTCCCTAACGAGCACTTGGACTATGTAGGTTAACTAGCAGACACTTGGACGATCTAGGTCAACTAGCGGGTACTTGGACTATGTAGGTTAACTAGCGGGCCCTTGGACTATGTAGATTGACTAGCGGCACTTGGACTATCTACGTTAACTAGCGGGCCCTTGGACTATGTAGGTTCCCTAGCGGACATTTGGACTATGTACGTTCCCTAGCGTGCACTTGGACTATGTATGTACCCTACGGACACTTGAACTATGTAAGTAAACTACCGGGCACTTGGACTATTTAGGTTAACTAGCGGGCCCTTGGACTACGTAGGTTAACTAGCGGACACTTGGACTATGTAGGTTAACTAGCGGGCACTTAGAATATGTAGGTTAACTAGCGGACACTTGCACTATGTAGGTTACCTAGCAGGCACTTGTTCTGTGAAGGTTAACTTGCAGGCCCTTGGACTATGTACATACCCCAGCGCGCACTTGGACTATTTAGGTTACATAGTGGGCACCTGGACTATCTAGGTTAACTAACGGGCACCAGGACTATATAGGTTAACTAGCGGGCACTTGGACTGTCTAGGTTACCTAGCAGGCACTTGGATTATGAAGGATCCCTAGCGGGCACTTGGACTATCTAGGTTTCCTAGCAGGCACTTGCACTATGTACATACCCTAGCGTGCACTGGGACTATCTAGGTTATCTAGCGGGCACTTGGACTATGTACATTCCTTAGTGGGCACTTGGACTATCTAGGGTAACTAACGGGCACTAGGACTATCTAGGTTAACTAGCGGGCACTTGGACTATCTAGGTTAGCTAGCAGGCACTTGGATTATGAAGGATCCCTAACGGGCACTTGGACTATCTAGGTTATCTAGCGGGCACTTGGACTATGTACATTCCCTAGTGGGCACTTGGACTATCTAGGGTAACTAACGGGCACTAGGACTATCTAGGTTAATTAGCGGGCACTTGGACTATCTTGGTTACCTAGCAGGCACTTGGATTATGAAGGATCCCTAGCGGGCACTTGGACTATCTAGTTTAACTAGCGGGCACTTGGAATATATAGGTTAACTAGCGGACAATTGGACTATGTAGGTTAACTAGCGGTCACTTGGACTATCTAGGTCACCTAGCGGGCAATTGGACTATCTAGGTTACCTAGAGGGCCCTTGGACTATGTAGGTAACCTGCGGGCACTTGGAATGTCCAGGTTACCTAGCAGGCACTTGGATTATGAAGGATCCCTAGCGGGCACTTGGACTATCTAGGTTTCCTAGCAGGCACTTGCACTATGTACATACCCTAGCGTGCACTTGGACTATCTAGGTTAACGAACGGGCACTTGGACTATGTAGGGTAACTAGCGTGCACTTGGACTATCTAGGTTACCTTGTGGGCACTTGGACTATCTAGGTTAACTAACGGGCACTAGGACTATCTAGGTTAACTAGCGGGCACTTGGACTATCTAGGTTAACTTGCGGGCACTTGGACTATCTAGGTTACCTAGCAGGCACTTGGATTATGAAGGATCCCTAGCGGGCACTTGGACTATCTATGTTTCCTAGCAGACACTTGGACTATATACATACCCTAGCGCGCACTGGGACTATCTAGGTTACCTAGCGGGCACTTTGACTATCTAGGTTTACGAACGGGCAATTGGACTATGTAAGTTACCTAGTGGGCACTTGGACTATGTAGGATCACTATCAGACATTTATACTACTTAGGTTAACTAGCGGGTACTTTGACTATCTAGGTTAACTAGCAGGCACTAGGACTATCTAGGTCAACTAGCGGGCCCTTGTACTATGTAGGTTAACTAGCGTGCACTTGGACTATCTTGGTTACCTAGTGGGCACTTTGACTATCTAGGTTAACTAACGGGCACCAGGACTATCTAGGTTAACTAGCGGGCACTTGGACTATCTAGGTTACCTAGCAGGCACTTGGATTATGAAGGATCCCTAGCAGGCACTTGCACTATGTACATACCCTAGCGTGCACTTGGACTATCTAGGTTATCTAGCGGGCACTTGGACTATGTACATTCCCTAGTGGGCACTTGGACTATCTAGGGTAATTAACGGATACTAGGACTATCTAGGTTAACTAGCGGGCACTTGGACTATCTAGGTTACGTAGCAGGCACTTGGATTATGAAGGATCCCTAGCGTGCACTGGGACTATCTAGGTTATCTAGCGGGCACTTGGACTATGTACATTCCCTAGTGGGCACTTGGAATATCTAGGGTAACCAACGGGCACTAGGACTATCTAGGTTAACTAGCGGGCACTTGGACTATCTAGGTTACCTAGCTGGCACTTGGATTATGAAGGATCCCTAGCGGGAACTTGGACTATCTAGGTTAACTTGCGGGCACTTGGAATATGTAGGTTAACTAGCGGTCACTTGGACTCTCTAGGTTACCTTGCGGGCAATTGGACTATCTAGGTTACCTAGCGGGCCCTTGGACTATGTAGGTAACCTTGCGGGCACTTGGAATGTCTAGGTTACCTAGCGGGCACTTTGACTATCTAGGTTAACGAACGGGCACTTGGACTATGTAGGTTACCTAGCGGGCACTTGGACTATGTAGGATCACTATCGGACATTTATACTACTTAGGTTAACTAGCGGGCACTTTGACTATCTAGGTTAACTAGCAGCCACTAGGACTATCTAGGTCAACTAGCGGGCCCTTCTACTATGTAGGTTAACAACTAGCGGGCACTTGGACTATGTAGGTTAACTAGCGTGCACTTGGACTATCTAGGTTACCTTGTGGGCACTTGGACTATCTAGGTTAACTAACGGGCACTAGGACTATCTAGGTTAACTAGCGGGCACTTGGACTATCTAGGTTAACTTGCGGGCACTTGGACTATCTAGGTTACCTAGCAGGCACTTGGATTATGAAGGATCCCTAGCGGGCACTTGGACTATCTATGTTTCCTAGCAGACACTTGGACTATATACATACCCTAGCGCGCACTGGGACTATCTAGGTTACCTAGCGGGCACTTTGACTATCTAGGTTTACGAACGGGCAATTGGACTATGTAAGTTACCTAGCGGGCACTTGGACTATGTAGGATCACTATCAGACATTTATACTACTTAGGTTAACTAGCGTGTACTTTGACTATCTAGGTTAACTAGCAGGCACTAGGACTATGTAGGTCAACTAGCGGGCCCTTGTACTATGTAGGTTAACTAGCGTGCACTTGGACTATCTTGGTTACCTAGTGGGCACTTGGACTATCTAGGTTAACTAACGGGCACCAGGACTATCTAGGTTAACTAGCGGGCACTTGGACTATCTAGGTTACCTAGCAGGCACTTGGATTATGAAGGATCCCTAGCAGGCACTTGCACTATGTACATACCCTAGCGTGCACTTGGACTATCTAGGTTATCTAGCGGGCACTTGGACTATCTAGGGTAATTAACGGATACTAGGACTATCTAGGTTAACTAGCGGGCACTTGGACTATCTAGGTTACGTAGCAGGCACTTGGATTATGAAGGATCCCTAGCGTGCACTGGGACTATCTAGGTTATCTAGCGGGCACTTGGACTATGTACATTCCCTAGTGGGCACTTGGAATATCTAGGGTAACCAACGGGCACTAGGACTATCTAGGTTAACTAGCGGGCACTTGGACTATCTAGGTTACCTAGCTGGCACTTGGATTATGAAGGATCCCTAGCGGGAACTTGGACTATCTAGGTTAACTTGCGGGCACTTGGAATATGTAGGTTAACTAGCGGTCACTTGGACTCTCTAGGTTACCTAGCGGGCAATTGGACTATCTAGGTTACCTAGCGGGCCCTTGGACTATGTAGGTAACCTTGCGGGCACTTTGAATGTCTAGGTTACCTAGCGGGCACTTTGACTATCTAGGTTAACGAACGGGCACTTGGACTATGTAGGTTACCTAGCGGGCACTTGGACTATGTAGGATCACTATCGGACATTTATACTACTTAGGTTAACTAGCGGGCACTTTGACTATCTAGGTTAACTAGCAGCCACTAGGACTATCTAGGTCAACTAGCGGGCCCTTCTACTATGTAGGTTAACAACTAGCGGGCACTTGGACTATCTAGGTTAACTAGCGGACCTTGGACTATGTAGGTTAACTAGCGGGCACTTGGACTATCTAGGTTTCATAGCAGGCACTTGGACTATGTACATACCCTAGCGTGCACTTGGACTAACTAGGTTACCTTGTGGGCACTTGGACTATCTATGTTAACTAACGGGAACTAGGACTATCTAGGTTAACTAGCGGGCACTTGGACTATCTAGGTTAACTCGCGGGCACTTGGACTATTTAGGTTACCTTGCAGGCACTTGGATTATGAAGGATCCCTAGCGGGCACTTGGACTATCTATGTTTCCTAGCAGACACTTGGAGTATGTACATACCCTAGCGCGCACTGGGACTATCTAGGTTACCTAGCGGGCACTTTGACTATCTAGGTTTACGAACGGGCAATTGGACTATGTAAGTTACCTAGCGGGCACTTGGACTATGTAGGATCACTATCGGACATTTATACTACTTAGGTTAACTAGCGGGTACTTTGACTATCTAGGTTAACTAGCAGGCACTAGGACTATCTAGGTCAACTAGCGGGCCCTTGTACTATGTAGGTTAACTAGCGTGCACATGGACTATCTAGGTTACCTAGTGGGCACTTGGACTATCTAGGTTAACTAACGGGCACCAGGACTATCTAGGTTAACTAGCGAGCACGTGGACTATCTAGGTTACCTAGCAGGCACTTGGATTATGAAGGATTCCTAGCGGGCACTTGGACTATCTAGGATTCCTAGCAGGCACTTGGACTATGTACATACCCTAGCGTGCACTGGGACTATCTAGGTTATCTAGCGGGCACTTAGACTATGTACATTCCCTAGTGGGCACTTGGACTATCTAGGGTAACTATCGGGCACTAGGACTATCTAGGTTAATTAGCGGGCACTTGGACTATCTAGGTTAGCTAGCAGGCACTTGGATTATGAAGGATCCCTAACGGGCACTTGGACTATCTAGGTTATCTAACGGGCACTTGGACTATGTACATTCCCTAGTGGGCACTTGGACTATCTAGGGTAACTAACGGGCACTAGGACTATCTAGGTTAATTAGCGGGCACTTGGACTATCTTGGTTACCTAGCAGGCACTTGGATTATGAAGGATCCCTAGCGGGCACTTGGACTATCTAGGTTAACTAGCGGGCACTTGGAATATATAGGTTAACTAGCGGACAATTGGACTATGTAGGTTAACTAGCGGGCACTTGGACTATCTAGGTTTCATAGCAGGCACTTGGACTATGTACATACCCTAGCGTGCACTTGGACTAACTAGGTTACCTTGTGGGCACTTGGACTATCTATGTTAACTAACGGGAACTAGGACTATCTAGGTTAACTAGCGGGCACTTGGACTATCTAGGTTAACTCGCGGGCACTTGGACTATTTAGGTTACCTTGCAGGCACTTGGATTATGAAGGATCCCTAGCGGGCACTTGGACTATCTATGTTTCCTAGCAGACACTTGGAGTATGTACATACCCTAGCGCGCACTGGGACTATCTAGGTTACCTAGCGGGCACTTTGACTATCTAGGTTTACGAACGGGCAATTGGACTATGTAAGTTACCTAGCGGGCACTTGGACTATGTAGGATCACTATCGGACATTTATACTACTTAGGTTAACTAGCGGGTACTTTGACTATCTAGTTTAACTAGCAGGCACTAGGACTATCTAGGTCAACTAGAGGGCCCTTGTACTATGTAGGTTAACTAGCGTGCACATGGACTATCTAGGTTACCTAGTGGGCACTTGGACTATCTAGGTTAACTAACGGGCACCAGGACTATCTAGGTTAACTAGCGAGCACGTGGACTATCTAGGTTACCTAGCAGGCACTTGGATTATGAAGGATTCCTAGCGGGCACTTGGACTATCTAGGATTCCTAGCAGGCACTTGGACTATGTACATACCCTAGCGTGCACTGGGACAATCTAGGTTATCTAGCGGGCACTTAGACTATGTACATTCCCTAGTGGGCACTTGGACTATCTAGGGTAACTATCGGGCACTAGGACTATCTAGGTTAATTAGCGGGAACTTGGACTATCTAGGTTAGCTAGCAGGCACTTGGATTATGAAGGATCCCTAACGGGCACTTGGACTATCTAGGTTATCTAGCGGGCACTTGGACTATGTACATTCCCTAGTGGGCACTTGGACTATCTAGGGTAACTAACGGGCACTAGGACTATCTAGGTTAATTAGCGGGCACTTGGACTATCTTGGTTACCTAGCAGGCACTTGGATTATGAAGGATCCCTAGCGGGCACTTGGACTATCTAGGTTAACTAGCGGGCACTTGGAATATATAGGTTAACTAGCGGACAATTGGACTATGTAGGTTAACTAGCGGTCACTTGGACTATCTAGGTCACCTAGCGGGCAATTGGACTATCTAGGTTACCTAGAGGGCCCTTGGACTATGTAGGTAACCTGCGGGCACTTGGAATGTCCAGGTTACCTAGCAGGCACTTGGATTATGAAGGATCCCTAGCGGGCACTTGGACTATCTAGGTTTCCTAGCAGGCACTTGCACTATGTACATACCCTAGCGTGCACTTGGACTATCTAGGTTAACGAACGGGCACTTGGACTATGTAGGTTAACTAGCGTGCACTTGGACTATCTAGGTTACCTTGTGGGCACTTGGACTATCTAGGTTAACTAACGGGCACTAGGACTATCTAGGTTAACTAGCGGGCACTTGGACTATCTAGGTTAACTTGCGGGCACTTGGACTATCTAGGTTATCTAGCAGGCACTTGGATTATGAAGGATCCCTAGCGGGCACTTGGACTATCTATGTTTCCTAGCAGACACTTGGACTATATACATACCCTAGCGCGCACTGGGACTATCTAGGTTACCTAGCGGGCACTTTGACTATCTAGGTTTACGAACGGGCAATTGGACTATGTAAGTTACCTAGCGGGCACTTGGACTATGCAGGATCACTATCAGACATTTATACTACTTAGGTTAACTAGCGGGTACTTTGACTATCTAGGTTAACTAGCAGGCACTAGGACTATCTAGGTCAACTAGCGGGCATTTGTACTATGTAGGTTAACTAGCGTGCACTTGGACTATCTTGGTTACCTAGTGGGCACTTTGACTATCTAGGTTAACTAACGGGCACCAGGACTATCTAGGTTAACTAGCGGGCACTTGGACTATCTAGGTTACCTAGCAGGCACTTGGATTATGAAGGATCCCTAGCAGGCACTTGCACTATGTACATACCCTAGCGTGCACTTGGACTATCTAGGTTATCTAGCGGGCACTTGGACTATGTACATTCCCTAGTGGGCACTTGGACTATCTAGGGTAATTAACGGATACTAGGACTATCTAGGTTAACTAGCGGGCACTTGGACTATCTAGGTTACGTAGCAGGCACTTGGATTATGAAGGATCCCTAGCGTGCACTGGGACTATCTAGGTTATCTAGCGGGCACTTGGACTATGTACATTCCCTAGTGGGCACTTGGAATATCTAGGGTAACCAACGGGCACTAGGACTATCTAGGTTAACTAGCGGGCACTTGGACTATCTAGGTTACCTAGCTGGCACTTGGATTATGAAGGATCCCTAGCGGGAACTTGGACTATCTAGGTTAACTTGCGGGCACTTGGAATATGTAGGTTAACTAGCGGTCACTTGGACTCTCTAGGTTACCTTGCGGGCAATTGGACTATCTAGGTTACCTAGCGGACCCTTGGACTATGTAGGTAACCTTGCGGGCACTTGGAATGTCTAGGTTACCTAGCGGGCACTTTGACTATCTAGGTTAACGAACGGGCACTTGGACTATGTAGGTTACCTAGCGGGCACTTGGACTATGTAGGATCACTATCGGACATTTATACTACTTAGGTTAACTAGCGGGCACTTTGACAATCTAGGTTAACTAGCAGCCACTAGGACTATCTAGGTCAACTAGCGGGCCCTTCTACTATGTAGGTTAACAACTAGCGGGCACTTGGACTATGTAGGTTAACTAGCGTGCACTTGGACTATCTAGGTTACCTTGTGGGCACTTGGACTATCTAGGTTAACTAACGGGCACTAGGACTATCTAGGTTAACTAGCGGGCACTTGGACTATCTAGGTTAACTTGCGGGCACTTGGACTATCTAGGTTACCTAGCAGGCACTTGGATTATGAAGGATCCCTAGCGGGCACTTGGACTATCTATGTTTCCTAGCAGACACTTGGACTATATACATACCCTAGCGCGCACTGGGACTATCTAGGTTACCTAGCGGGCACTTTGACTATCTAGGTTTACGAACGGGCAATTGGACTATGTAAGTTACCTAGCGGGCACTTGGACTATGTAGGATCACTATCGGACATTTATACTACTTAGGTTAACTAGCGGGTACTTTGACTATCTAGGTTAACTAGCAGGCACTAGGACTATGTAGGTCAACTAGCGGGCCCTTGTACTATGTAGGTTAACTAGCGTGCACTTGGACTATCTTGGTTACCTAGTGGGCACTTGGACTATCTAGGTTAACTAACGGGCACCAGGACTATCTAGGTTAACTAGCGGGCACTTGGACTATCTAGGTTACCTAGCAGGCACTTGGATTATGAAGGATCCCTAGCAGGCACTTGCACTATGTACATACCCTAGCGTGCACTTGGACTATCTAGGTTATCTAGCGGGCACTTGGACTATCTAGGGTAATTAACGGATACTAGGACTATCTAGGTTAACTAGCGGGCACTTGGACTATCTAGGTTACGTAGCAGGCACTTGGATTATGAAGGATCCCTAGCGTGCACTGGGACTATCTAGGTTATCTAGCGGGCACTTGGACTATGTACATTCCCTAGTGGGCACTTGGAATATCTAGGGTAACCAACGGGCACTAGGACTATCTAGGTTAACTAGCGGGCACTTGGACTATCTAGGTTACCTAGCTGGCACTTGGATTATGAAGGATCCCTAGCGGGAACTTGGACTATCTAGGTTAACTTGCGGGCACTTGGAATATGTAGGTTAACTAGCGGTCACTTGGACTCTCTAGGTTACCTAGCGGGCAATTGGACTATCTAGGTTACCTAGCGGGCCCTTGGACTATGTAGGTAACCTTGCGGGCACTTTGAATGTCTAGGTTACCTAGCGGGCACTTTGACTATCTAGGTTAACGAACGGGCACTTGGACTATGTAGGTTACCTAGCGGGCACTTGGACTATGTAGGATCACTATCGGACATTTATACTACTTAGGTTAACTAGCGGGCACTTTGACTATCTAGGTTAACTAGCAGCCACTAGGACTATCTAGGTCAACTAGCGGGCCCTTCTACTATGTAGGTTAACAACTAGCGGGCACTTGGACTATCTAGGTTAACTAGCGGACCTTGGGCTATGTAGGTTAACTAGCGGGCACTTGGACTATCTAGGTTTCATAGCAGGCACTTGGACTATGTACATACCCTAGCGTGCACTTGGACTAACTAGGTTACCTTGTGGGCACTTGGACTATCTATGTTAACTAACGGGAACTAGGACTATCTAGGTTAAGTAGCGGGCACTTGGACTATCTAGGTTAACTCGCGGGCACTTGGACTATTTAGGTTACCTTGCAGGCACTTGGATTATGAAGGATCCCTAGCGGGCACTTGGACTATCTATGTTTCCTAGCAGACACTTGGACTATGTACATACCCTAGCGCGCACTGGGACTATCTAGGTTACCTAGCGGGCACTTTGACTATCTAGGTTTACGAACGGGCAATTGGACTATGTAAGTTACCTAGCGGGCACTTGGACTATGTAGGATCACTATCGGACATTTATACTACTTAGGTTAACTAGCGGGTACTTTGACTATCTAGGTTAACTAGCAGGCACTAGGACTATCTAGGTCAACTAGCGGGCCCTTGTACTATGTAGGTTAACTAGCGTGCACATGGACTATCTAGGTTACCTAGTGGGCACTTGGACTATCTAGGTTAACTAACGGGCACCAGGACTATCTAGGTTAACTAGCGAGCACGTGGACTATCTAGGTTACCTAGCAGGCACTTGGATTATGAAGGATTCCTAGCGGGCACTTGGACTATCTAGGATTCCTAGCAGGCACTTGGACTATGTACATACCCTAGCGTGCACTGGGACTATCTAGGTTATCTAGCGGGCACTTAGACTATGTACATTCCCTAGTGGGCACTTGGACTATCTAGGGTAACTATCGGGCACTAGGACTATCTAGGTTAATTAGCGGGCACTTGGACTATCTAGGTTAGCTAGCAGGCACTTGGATTATGAAGGATCCCTAACGGGCACTTGGACTATCTAGGTTATCTAGCGGGCACTTGGACTATGTACATTCCCTAGTGGGCACTTGGACTATCTAGGGTAACTAACGGGCACTAGGACTATCTAGGTTAATTAGCGGGCACTTGGACTATCTTGGTTACCTAGCAGGCACTTGGATTATGAAGGATCCCTAGCGGGCACTTGGACTATCTAGGTTAACTAGCGGGCACTTGGAATATATAGGTTAACTAGCGGACAATTGAACTATGTAGGTTAACTAGCGGTCACTTGGACTATCTAGGTCACCTAGCGGGCAATTGGACTATCTAGGTTACCTAGAGGGCCCTTGGACTATGTAGGTAACCTGCGGGCACTTGGAATGTCCAGGTTACCTAGCAGGCACTTGGATTATGAAGGATCCCTAGCGGGCACTTGGACTATCTAAGTTTCCTAGCAGGCACTTGCACTATGTACATACCCTAGCGTGCACTTGGACTATCTAGGTTAACGAACGGGCACTTGGACTATGTAGGTTAACTAGCGTGCACTTGGACTATCTAGGTTACCTTGTGGGCACTTGGACTATCTAGGTTAGCTAACGGGCACTAGGACTATCTAGGTTAACTAGCGGGCACTTGGACTATCTAGGTTAACTTGCGGGCACTTGGACTATCTATGTTTCCTAGCAGACACTTGGACTATATACATACACTAGCGCGCACTGGGACTATCTAGGTTACCTAGCGGGCACTTTGACTATCTAGGTTTACGAACGGGCAATTGGACTATGTAAGTTACCTAGCGGGCACTTGGACTATGTAGGATCACTATCAGACATTTATACTACTTAGGTTAACTAGCGGGTACTTTGACTATCTAGGTTAACTAGCAGGCACTAGGACTATCTAGGTCAACTAGCGGGCCCTTGTACTATGTAGGTTAACTAGCGTGCACTTGGACTATCTTGGTTACCTAGTGGGCACTTTGACTATCTAGGTTAACTAACGGGCACCAGGACTATCTAGGTTAACTAGCGGGCACTTGGACTATCTAGGTTACCTAGCAGGCACTTGGATTATGAAGGATCCCTAGCAGGCACTTGCACTATGTACATACCCTAGCGTGCACTTGGACTATCTAGGTTATCTAGCGGGCACTTGGACTATGTACATTCCCTAGTGGGCACTTGGACTATCTAGGGTAATTAACGGATACTAGGACTATCTAGGTTAACTAGCGGGCACTTGGACTATCTAGGTTACGTAGCAGGCACTTGGATTATGAAGGTTACCTAGCGTGCACTGGGACTATCTAGGTTATCTAGCGGGCACTTGGACTATGTACATTCCCTAGTGGGCACTTGGAATATCTAGGGTAACCAACGGGCACTAGGACTATCTAGGTTAACTAGCGGGCACTTGGACTATCTAGGTTACCTAGCTGGCACTTGGATTATGAAGGATCCCTAGCGGGAACTTGGACTATCTAGGTTAACTTGCGGGCAGTTGGAATATGTAGGTTAACTAGCGGTCACTTGGACTCTCTAGGTTACCTAGCGGGCAATTGGACTATCTAGGTTACCTAGCGGGCCCTTGGACTATGTAGGTAACCTTGCGGGCACTTGGAATGTCTAGGTTACCTAGCGGGCACTTTGACTATCTAGGTTAACGAACGGGCACTTGGACTATGTAGGTTACCTAGCGGGCACTTGGACTATGTAGGATCACTATCGGACATTTATACTACTTAGGTTAACTAGCGGGCACTTTGACTATCTAGGTTAACTAGCAGCCACTAGGACTATCTAGGTCAACTAGCGGGCCCTTCTACTATGTAGGTTAACAACTAGCGGGCACTTGGACTATCTAGGTTAACTAGCGGACCTTGGGCTATGTAGGTTAACGAGCGGGCACTTGGACTATCTAGGTTTCATAGCAGGCACTTGGACTATGTACATACCCTAGCGTGCACTTGGACTAACTAGGTTACCTTGTGGGCACTTGGACTATCTATGTTAACTAACGGGAACTAGGACTATCTAGGTTAACTAGCGGGCACTTGGACTATCTAGGTTAACTCGCGGGCACTTGGACTATTTAGGTTACCTTGCAGGCACTTGGATTATGAAGGATCCCTAGCGGGCACTTGGACTATCTATGTTTCCTAGCAGACACTTGGACTATGTACATACCCTAGCGCGCACTGGGACTATCTAGGTTACCTAGCGGGCACTTTGACTATCTAGGTTTACGAACGGGCAATTGGACTATGTAAGTTACCTAGCGGGCACTTGGACTATGTAGGATCACTATCGGACATTTATACTACTTAGGTTAACTAGCGGGTACTTTGACTATCTAGGTTAACTAGCAGGCACTAGGACTATCTAGGTCAACTAGCGGGCCCTTGTACTATGTAGGTTAACTAGCGGACACTTGGACTATGTAGGTTAACTAGCGATCATTTGGACTATCTAGGTTACGTAGCGGGCAATTGGACTATCTAGGTTACCTAGCGGGCCCTTGGACTATGTAGGTAACCTTGCAGGCACTTGAAATGTCTAGGTTACCTAGCGGGCACTTTGACAATCTAGGTTAACGAACGGGCACTTTTTACTATGTAGGTTACCTAGCGGGCACTTGGACTATGTAGGTTATCTAGTGGGCACTTGGACTATCTAGGTTAACAAACGGGCACTTGGACTATCTAGGTTATCTAGCGGGCACTTGGACTATGTACGTCCCCTAGTAGGCAATTGGATTATCTAGGTTAACTAACGGGCACTAGGACTATCTAGGTTAACTAGCGGGCACTTGCACGATCTAGGTTAACTAGCGGTCCCTTGCACAATGTAGGTTATTAGCGGGCCCATGGATTATGTAGGTTTACTAGCAGGCACTTGGACTATCTAGGTTAACCAGCGGGCACTTGGACTATGTAGTTTCCCTAGCGGGCATTTGGACTATTTAGGTTACCAAGGGGGCTCTTGGACTATGTAGGTTTCCTAGCGAGCACTTGTACTATCTAGGTTACCTAGCGGGCACTTGGACTATGTAGGTTAACTAGCGGGCACTTGGACTAATAGGTTTCCTTGCTGGCACTTGGACTATGTACATACCCTAGTGCGCACTTGGACTATCTAGGTTACCTAGCGGGCACATGGACTATGTACGTCCCCTAGTGGGCACTTGGACTATCTAGGTTAACTAACGGGCACTAGTACTATCTAGGTTACCTAGCAGGCACTTGGATTATGGAGGATCCCTAGCGGGCAGTTGGACAATCTAGGTTACCTAGCAGGCACTTGGACTATGTAGGTTAGCTAGCGGACACTTGCACGTTCTAGGTTAACTAGCGGGCCCTTGCACTATGTAGGTTAACTAACGGGCCCATGGATTATGTAGGTTTACTAGCAGGCACTTGGACTATCTAGGTTAACTAGCGGGCACTTGGACTATGTAGTTTCCCTAGCAGGCATTTGGACTAGTTAGGTTACCAAGCGGGCACTTGTACTATGTAAGTTACCTAGCGAGCACTTGGACTATCTAGGTTACCTAGCAGGCACTTTGACTATCTAGGTTAACTAACGGGCACTTGGACTGTGTATGTTGCCTAGTGGCCATTTAGACTATGTAGGTTCCCTAGCGGGCACTTGGATTATGTAGGTTCCCTATCGGGCACTTGGACTATGTAGGTTAACTAGCGGGCACTTGGACTGTCTAGGTTCCTAGCGGACGTTTGGATTATCTAGGTTAACGAACGGGCACTTGGACTATGTAGGTTACCTAGCCGCCACTTGGATTATCTATGTTAGCTAACAGGCACTTGGACTATCTAGGTTCCCTAGCGGGCACTTGTCTAGCATACCTAGCTGGCACTTGGACTATGTAGTTCAACTAGCGGGCCCTTGGACTACCTTCGTTAGCTAACGGGCACTTAGATTATGTAGGTTAACTAGCGGGCACTTGGAATATGTAGGTTAATTAGTGGGCCCATGGACTGTGTAGGTTTACTAGCGGGCCCTTGGACTCTTTAGGTTCCCTAAAGGGCACTTGGACTATCTAGGTGACCGAACGGGCACTTGGACTATCTAGGTTACGTAGCGGGCACTTGGACTATGTAGGCTAACTAGGGGGCCCTTGGACGATCTAGGTTACCTAGCGGGTACTTGAACTATCTAGGTTAACTAGCGGGAACTTGGACTATGTAGGTCAACTAGCGGGACCTTGGACTATCTAGGTTAGCTAACTGGCACTTGGACTATGTAGGTTAACTAGCGTGCCCTGGACTATCTAGGTTTCCTAGCTGGCACTTGGACTATGTACATACCCTAGTGCGCACTTGGACTATCTCAGTTACCTAGCGGGCACTTGGACTATGTAAGTCCCCTAGTGGGCACTTGGACTATCTAGGTTAACTAACGGGCACTAGGACTATCTAGGTTACCTAGCAGGCACTTGGATTATGGAGGATCCCTAGCGGGCAGTTGGACTATCTAGGTTACCTAGCAGGCACTTGGACTATGTAGGCTAACTACCGGACACTTGCCCGATCTAGGTTAACTAGAGGGCCCTCGCACTATGTAGGTTAACTAATGGGCCCATGGATTATGTAGGTTTACTAGCAGGCACTTGAACTATCTTGGTTAACTAGCGGGCACTTGGATTATGTAGTTTCCCTAGTGGGATTTTGGACTATCTAGGTTCCCTAACGAGCACTTGGACTATGAAGGTTAACTAGCAGACACTTGGACGATCTAGGTCAACTAGCGGGTACTTGGACTATGTAGGTTAACTAGCGGGCCCTTGGACTATGTAGATTGACTAGCGGCACTTGGACTATCTACGTTAACTAGCGGGCCCTTGGACTATGTAGGTTCCCTAGCGGACATTTGGACTATGTATGTTCCCTAGCGTGCACTTGGACTATGTATGTACCCTACGGACACTTGAACTATGTAAGTTAACTACCGGGCACTTGGACTATGTAGGTTAACTAGCGGGCCCTTGGACTACGTAGGTTAACTAGCGGACACTTGGACTATGTAGGTTAACTAGCGGGCACTTGGACTATGTAGATTAACTAGCGGAGACTTGCACTATGTAGGTTACCTAGCGGGCACTTGGACTGTGAAGGTTAACTAGCAGGCCCTTGGACTATGTACATACCCCAGCGTGCACTTGGACTATCTAGGTTACATAGTGGGCACTTGGACTATCTAGGTTAACTAACGGGCACCAGGACTATCTAGGTTAACTAGCGGGCACTTGGACTATCTAGGTTACCTAGCAGGCACTTGGATTATGAAGGATCCCTAGCGGGCACTTGGACTATCTAGGTTTCCTAGTTGGCACTTGCACTATGTACATACCCTAGCGTGCACTGGGACTATCTAGGTTATCTAGCGGGCACTTGGACTATGTACATTCCCTAGTGGGCACTTGGACTATCTAGGGTAACTAACGGGCACTAGGACTATCTAGGTTAACTAGCGGGCACTTGGACTATCAAGGTTACCTAGCAGGCACTTGGATTATGAAGGATCCCTAGCGTGCACTGGGACTATGTAGGTTATCTAGCGGGCACTTGGACTATGTACATTCCCTAGTGGGCACTTGGACTGTCTAGGGTAACTAACGGGCACTAGGACTATCTAGGTTACCTAGCGGGCAATTGGACTATCTAGGTTACCTAGCGGGCCCTTGGACTATGTAGGTAACCTTGCGGGCACTTGGAATGTCTAGGTTACCTAGCGGGCACTTTGACTATCTAGGTTAACGAACGGGCACATGGACTATGTAGGTTACCTAGCGGGCACTTGGAATATGTAGGATCACTATCGGACATTTATACTACTTAGATTAACTAGCGTGCACTTGGACTATCTAGGTTACCTTGTGGGCACTTGGACTATCTAGGTTAACTAACGGGCACTAGGACTATCTAGGTTAACTAGCGGGCACTTGGACTATCTAGGTTAACTTGCGGGCACTTGGACTATCTAGGTTACCTAGCAGGCACTTGGATTATGAAGGATCCCTAGCGGGCACTTGGACTATCTATGTTTCCTAGCAGACACTTGGACTATGTACATACCCTAGCGCGCAGTGGGACTATCTAGGTTACCTAGCGGGCACTTTGACTTTCTAGGTTTACGAACGGGCAATTGGACTATGTAAGTTACCTAGCGGGCACTTGGACTATGTAGGATCACTATCGGACATTTATACTACTTAGGTTAACTAGCGGGTACTTTGAATATCTAGGTTAACTAGCAGGCACTAGGACTATCTACGTCAACTAGCGGGCCCTTGTACTATGTAGGTTAACTAGCGTGCACTTGGACTATCTAGGTTACCTAGTTGGCACTTGGACTATATAGGTTAACTAACTGGCACCAGGACTATCTAGGTTAACTAGCGGGCACTTGGACTATCTAGGTTACCTAGCAGGCACTTGGATTATTAAGGATCCCTAGCGGGCACTTGGACTATCTAGGTTTTCTAGCAGGCGCTTGCACTATGTACATACCCTAGCGTGCACTGGGACTATCTAGGTTATCTAGCGGGCACTTGGACTATGTACATTCCCTAGTGGGCACTTGGACTATCTAGGGTAATTTACGGATACTAGGACTATCTAGGTTAACTAGCGGGCACTTGGACTATCTAGGTTACCTAGCAGGCACTTGGATTATGAAGGATCCCTAGCGTGCACTGGGACTATCTAGGTTATCTAGCGGGCACTTGGACTATGTACATTCCCTAGTGGGCACTTGGACTATCTAGGGTAACCAACGGGCACTAGGACTATCTAGGTTAACTAGCGGGCACTTGGACTATCTAAGTTAACTAGTGGACCTTGGGCTATGTAGGTTAACTAGCGGGCACTTGGACTATCTAGGTTTCATAGCAGGCACTTGGACTATGTACATACCCTAGCGTGCAATTGGACTTTCTAGGTTACCTTGTGGGCACTTGGACTATCTATGTAACTAACGGGCACTAGGACTATCTAGGTTAACTAGCGGGCACTTGGACTATCTAGGTTAACTAGCGGGCACTTGGACTATCTAGGTTACCTAGCGGGCACTTGGACTATCTAGGTTACCTAGCAGGCACTTGGATTATGAAGGATCCCTAGCGGGCACTTGGACTATCTATGTTTCCTAGCAGACACTTGGACTATGTACATACCCAAGCGCGCACTGGGACTATCTAGGTTACCTAGCGGGCACTTTGACTATCTAGATTTACGAACGGGCAATTGGACTATGTAAGTTACCTAGCGGGCACTTGGACTATGTAGGATCACTATCGGACATTTATACTACTTAGGTTAACTATCGGGTACTTTGACTATCTAGGTTAACTAGCAGGCACTAGGACTATCTAGGTCAACTAGCGGGCCCTTGTACTATGTAGGTTAACTAGCGTGCACTTGGACTATCTAGGTTACCTAGTGGGCACTTGGACTATCTAGGTTAACTAAAGGGCACCAGGACTATCTAGGTTAACTAGAGGGCACTTGGACTATCTAGGTTTCCGAGCAGGCACTTGGACTATGTACATACCCTAGCGTACACTGGGACTATCTAGATTATCTAGCGGGCACTTGGACTATGTACATTCCCTAGTGGGCACTTGGACTATCTAGGGTAACTAACGGGCACTAGGACTATCTAGGTTAACTAGCGGGCACTTGGACTATCTAGGTTACCTAGCAGGCACTTGGATTATGAAGGATCCCTAGCGTGCACTGGGACTATCTAGGTTATCTAGCGGGCACTTGGACTATGTACATTCCTTAGTGGGCACTTGGACTATCTAGGGTAACTAACGGGCACTAGGACTATCTAGGTTAACTAATGGGCACTTGGACTATCTAGGTTGCCTAGCAGGCACTTGGATTATGAAGGATCCCTAGCGGGCACTTGGACTATCTAGGTTAACTAGCGGGCACTTGGAATATGTAGGATAACTAGCGGACACTTGGACTATGTAGGTTAACTAGCGGTCACTTGGACTATCTAGGTTTCATAGCAGGCACTTGGACTATGTACATACCCTAGCGTGCACTTGGACTAACTAGGTTACCTTGTGGGCACTTGGACTATCTATGTTAACTAACGGGAACTAGGACTATCTAGGTTAACTAGCGGGCACTTGGACTATCTAGGTTAACTCGCGGGCACTTGGACTATTTAGGTTACCTTGCAGGCACTTGGATTATGAAGGATCCCTAGCGGGCACTTGGACTATCTATGTTTCCTAGCAGACACTTGGACTATGTACATACCCTAGCGCGCACTGGGACTATCTAGGTTACCTAGCGGGTACTTTGACTATCTAGGTTAACTAGCAGGCACTAGGACTATCTAGGTCAACTAGCGGGCCCTTGTACTATGTAGGTTAACTAGCGGACACTTGGACTATGTAGGTTAACTAGCGATCATTTGGACTATCTAGGTTACGTAGCGGGCAATTGGACTATCTAGGTTACCTAGCGGGCCCTTGGACTATGTAGGTAACCTTGCAGGCACTTGAAATGTCTAGGTTACCTAGCGGGCACTTTGACAATCTAGGTTAACGAACGGGCACTTTTTACTATGTAGGTTACCTAGCGGGCACTTGGACTATGTAGGTTATCTAGTGGGCACTTGGACTATCTAGGTTAACAAACGGGCACTTGGACTATCTAGGTTATCTAGCGGGCACTTGGACTATGTATGTCCCCTAGTAGGCAATTGGATTATCTAGGTTAACTAACGGGCACTAGGACTATCTAGGTTAACTAGCGGGCACTTGCACGATCTAGGTTAACTAGCGGTCCCTTGCACAATGTAGGTTATTAGCGGGCCCATGGATTATGTAGGTTTACTAGCAGGCACTTGGACTATCTAGGTTAACCAGCGGGCACTTGGACTATGTAGTTTCCCTAGCGGGCATTTGGACTATTTAGGTTACCAAGGGGGCTCTTGGACTATGTAGGTTTCCTAGCGAGCACTTGTACTATCTAGGTTACCTAGCGGGCACTTGGACTATGTAGGTTAACTAGCGGGCACTTGGACTAATAGGTTTCCTTGCTGGCACTTGGACTATGTACATACCCTAGTGCGCACTTGGACTATCTAGGTTACCTAGCGGGCACTTGGACTATGTACGTCCCCTAGTGGGCACTTGGACTATCTAGGTTAACTAACGGGCACTAGTACTATCTAGGTTACCTAGCAGGCACTTGGATTATGGAGGATCCCTAGCGGGCAGTTGGACAATCTAGGTTACCTAGCAGGCACTTGGACTATGTAGGTTAGCTAGCGGACACTTGCACGTTCTAGGTTAACTAGCGGGCCCTTGCACTATGTAGGTTAACTAACGGGCCCATGGATTATGTAGGTTTACTAGCAGGCACTTGGACTATCTAGGTTAACTAGCGGGCACTTGGACTATGTAGTTTCCCTAGCAGGCATTTGGACTAGTTAGGTTACCAAGCGGGCACTTGTACTATGTAAGTTACCTAGCGAGCACTTGGACTATCTAGGTTACCTAGCAGGCACTTTGACTATCTAGGTTAACTAACGGGCACTTGGACTGTGTATGTTGCCTAGTGGCCATTTAGACTATGTAGGTTCCCTAGCGGGCACTTGGATTATGTAGGTTCCCTATCGGGCACTTGGACTATGTAGGTTAACTAGCGGGCACTTGGACTGTCTAGGTTCCTAGCGGACGTTTGGATTATCTAGGTTAACGAACGGGCACTTGGACTATGTAGGTTACCTAGCCGCCACTTGGATTATCTATGTTAGCTAACAGGCACTTGGACTATCTAGGTTCCCTAGCGGGCACTTGTCTAGCATACCTAGCTGGCACTTGGACTATGTAGTTCAACTAGCGGGCCCTTGGACTACCTTCGTTAGCTAACGGGCACTTAGATTATGTAGGTTAACTAGCGGGCACTTGGAATATGTAGGTTAATTAGTGGGCCCATGGACTGTGTAGGTTTACTAGCGGGCCCTTGGACTCTTTAGGTTCCCTAAAGGGCACTTGGACTATCTAGGTGACCGAACGGGCACTTGGACTATCTAGGTTACGTAGCGGGCACTTGGACTATGTAGGCTAACTAGGGGGCCCTTGGACGATCTAGGTTACCTAGCGGGTACTTGAACTATCTAGGTTAACTAGCGGGAACTTGGACTATGTAGGTCAACTAGCGGGACCTTGGACTATCTAGGTTAGCTAACTGGCACTTGGACTATGTAGGTTAACTAGCGTGCCCTGGACTATCTAGGTTTCCTAGCTGGCACTTGGACTATGTACATACCCTAGTGCGCACTTGGACTATCTCAGTTACCTAGCGGGCACTTGGACTATGTAAGTCCCCTAGTGGGCACTTGGACTATCTAGGTTAACTAACGGGCACTAGGACTATCTAGGTTACCTAGCAGGCACTTGGATTATGGAGGATCCCTAGCGGGCAGTTGGACTATCTAGGTTACCTAGCAGGCACTTGGACTATGTAGGCTAACTACCGGACACTTGCCCGATCTAGGTTAACTAGAGGGCCCTCGCACTATGTAGGTTAACTAATGGGCCCATGGATTATGTAGGTTTACTAGCAGGCACTTGAACTATCTTGGTTAACTAGCGGGCACTTGGATTATGTAGTTTCCCTAGTGGGATTTTGGACTATCTAGGTTCCCTAACGAGCACTTGGACTATGAAGGTTAACTAGCAGACACTTGGACGATCTAGGTCAACTAGCGGGTACTTGGACTATGTAGGTTAACTAGCGGGCCCTTGGACTATGTAGATTGACTAGCGGCACTTGGACTATCTACGTTAACTAGCGGGCCCTTGGACTATGTAGGTTCCCTAGCGGACATTTGGACTATGTATGTTCCCTAGCGTGCACTTGGACTATGTATGTACCCTACGGACACTTGAACTATGTAAGTTAACTACCGGGCACTTGGACTATGTAGGTTAACTAGCGGGCCCTTGGACTACGTAGGTTAACTAGCGGACACTTGGACTATGTAGGTTAACTAGCGGGCACTTGGACTATGTAGATTAACTAGCGGAGACTTGCACTATGTAGGTTACCTAGCGGGCACTTGGACTGTGAAGGTTAACTAGCAGGCCCTTGGACTATGTACATACCCCAGCGTGCACTTGGACTATCTAGGTTACATAGTGGGCACTTGGACTATCTAGGTTAACTAACGGGCACCAGGACTATCTAGGTTAACTAGCGGGCACTTGGACTATCTAGGTTACCTAGCAGGCACTTGGATTATGAAGGATCCCTAGCGGGCACTTGGACTATCTAGGTTTCCTAGTTGGCACTTGCACTATGTACATACCCTAGCGTGCACTGGGACTATCTAGGTTATCTAGCGGGCACTTGGACTATGTACATTCCCTAGTGGGCACTTGGACTATCTAGGGTAACTAACGGGCACTAGGACTATCTAGGTTAACTAGCGGGCACTTGGACTATCAAGGTTACCTAGCAGGCACTTGGATTATGAAGGATCCCTAGCGTGCACTGGGACTATGTAGGTTATCTAGCGGGCACTTGGACTATGTACATTCCCTAGTGGGCACTTGGACTGTCTAGGGTAACTAACGGGCACTAGGACTATCTAGGTTACCTAGCGGGCAATTGGACTATCTAGGTTACCTAGCGGGCCCTTGGACTATGTAGGTAACCTTGCGGGCACTTGGAATGTCTAGGTTACCTAGCGGGCACTTTGACTATCTAGGTTAACGAACGGGCACATGGACTATGTAGGTTACCTAGCGGGCACTTGGAATATGTAGGATCACTATCGGACATTTATACTACTTAGATTAACTAGCGTGCACTTGGACTATCTAGGTTAACTAACGGGCACTAGGACTATCTAGGTTAACTAGCGGGCACTTGGACTATCTAGGTTAACTTGCGGGCACTTGGACTATCTAGGTTACCTAGCAGGCACTTGGATTATGAAGGATCCCTAGCGGGCACTTGGACTATCTATGTTTCCTAGCAGACACTTGGACTATGTACATACCCTAGCGCGCAGTGGGACTATATAGGTTACCTAGCGGGCACTTTGACTTTCTAGGTTTACGAACGGGCAATTGGACTATGTAAGTTACCTAGCGGGCACTTGGACTATGTAGGATCACTATCGGACATTTATACTACTTAGGTTAACTAGCGGGTACTTTGAATATCTAGGTTAACTAGCAGGCACTAGGACTATCTACGTCAACTAGCGGGCCCTTGTACTATGTAGGTTAACTAGCGTGCACTTGGACTATCTAGGTTACCTAGTTGGCACTTGGACTATATAGGTTAACTAACTGGCACCAGGACTATCTAGGTTAACTAGCGGGCACTTGGACTATCTAGGTTACCTAGCAGGCACTTGGATTATTAAGGATCCCTAGCGGGCACTTGGACTATCTAGGTTTTCTAGCAGGCGCTTGCACTATGTACATACCCTAGCGTGCACTGGGACTATCTAGGTTATCTAGCGGGCACTTGGACTATGTACATTCCCTAGTGGGCACTTGGACTATCTAGGGTAATTTACGGATACTAGGACTATCTAGGTTAACTAGCGGGCACTTGGACTATCTAGGTTACCTAGCAGGCACTTGGATTATGAAGGATCCCTAGCGTGCACTGGGACTATCTAGGTTATCTAGCGGGCACTTGGACTATGTACATTCCCTAGTGGGCACTTGGACTATCTAGGGTAACCAACGGGCACTAGGACTATCTAGGTTAACTAGCGGGCACTTGGACTATCTAAGTTAACTAGCGGACCTTGGGCTATGTAGGTTAACTAGCGGGCACTTGGACTATCTAGGTTTCATAGCAGGCACTTGGACTATGTACATACCCTAGCGTGCAATTGGACTTTCTAGGTTACCTTGTGGGCACTTGGACTATCTATGTAACTAACGGGCACTAGGACTATCTAGGTTAACTAGCGGGCACTTGGACTATCTAGGTTAACTAGCGGGCACTTGGACTATCTAGGTTACCTAGCGGGCACTTGGACTATCTAGGTTACCTAGCAGGCACTTGGATTATGAAGGATCCCTAGCGGGCACTTGGACTATCTATGTTTCCTAGCAGACACTTGGACTATGTACATACCCAAGCGCGCACTGGGACTATCTAGGTTACCTAGCGGGCACTTTGACTATCTAGATTTACGAACGGGCAATTGGACTATGTAAGTTACCTAGCGGGCACTTGGACTATGTAGGATCACTATCGGACATTTATACTACTTAGGTTAACTATCGGGTACTTTGACTATCTAGGTTAACTAGCAGGCACTAGGACTATCTAGGTCAACTAGCGGGCCCTTGTACTATGTAGGTTAACTAGCGTGCACTTGGACTATCTAGGTTACCTAGTGGGCACTTGGACTATCTAGGTTAACTAAAGGGCACCAGGACTATCTAGGTTAACTAGAGGGCACTTGGACTATCTAGGTTTCCGAGCAGGCACTTGGACTATGTACATACCCTAGCGTACACTGGGACTATCTAGATTATCTAGCGGGCACTTGGACTATGTACATTCCCTAGTGGGCACTTGGACTATCTAGGGTAACTAACGGGCACTAGGACTATCTAGGTTAACTAGCGGGCACTTGGACTATCTAGGTTACCTAGCAGGCACTTGGATTATGAAGGATCCCTAGCGTGCACTGGGACTATCTAGGTTATCTAGCGGGCACTTGGACTATGTACATTCCTTAGTGGGCACTTGGACTATCTAGGGTAACTAACGGGCACTAGGACTATCTAGGTTAACTAATGGGCACTTGGACTATCTAGGTTGCCTAGCAGGCACTTGGATTATGAAGGATCCCTAGCGGGCACTTGGACTATCTAGGTTAACTAGCGGGCACTTGGAATATGTAGGATAACTAGCGGACACTTGGACTATGTAGGTTAACTAGCGGTCACTTGGACTATCTAGGTTACCTAGCGGGCCCTTGGATTATGTAGGTAACCTTGCAGGCACTTGGTATGTCTAGGTTACCTAGCGGGCACTTTGACTATCTAGGTTAACGAACGGGCACTTGGACTATGTAGGTTACCTAGCGGGCACTTGGACTATGTAGGTTACCTAGTGGGCACTTGGACTATCTAGGTTATCTAGCGGGCACTTGGACTATGTACGTCCCCTAGTAGGCAATTGGACTATCTAGGTTAACTAACGGGCACTAGGACTATCTAGGTTAACTAGCGGGCACTTGCACGATCTAGGTTAACTAGCGGTCCCTTGCACTATGTAGGTTATTAGCGGGCCCATGGATTATGTAGGTTTACTAGCAGGTACTTGGACTATCTAGGTTAACCAGCGGGCACTTGGACTATGTAGTTTCCCTAGCGGGCATTTGGACTATTTAGGTTACCAAGGGGGCTCTTGGACTATGTAGGTTTCCTAGCGAGCACTTGTACTATCTAGGTTACCTAGCGGGCACTTGGACTATGTAGGTTAACTAGCGGGCACTTGGACTATCTAGGTTTCCTAGCTGGCACTTGGACTATGTACATACCCTAGTGCGCACTTGGACTATCTAGGTTACCTAGCGGGCACTTGGACTATGTACGTCCCCTAGTGGGCACTTGGACTATCTAGGTTAACTAACGGGCACTAGTACTATCTAGGTTACCTAGCAGGCACTTGGATTATGGAGGATCCCTAGCGGGCAGTTGGACTATCTAGGTTACCTAGCAGGCACTTGGACTATGTAGGTTAACTAGCGGACACTTGCACGTTCTAGGTTAACTAGCGGGCCCTTGCACTATGTAGGTTAACTAACGGGCCCATGGATTATGTAGGTTTACTAGCAGGCACTTGGACTATCTAGGTTAACTAGCGGGCACTTGGACTATGTAGTTTCCCTAGCAGGCATTTGGACTAGTTAGGTTACCAAGCGGGCACTTGGACTATGTAGGTTACCTAGCGAGCACTTGGACTATCTAGGTTACCTAGCAGGCACTTTGACTATCTAGGTTAACTAACGGGCACTTTGACTGTGTAGGTTGCCTAGTGGCCATTTGGACTATGTAGGTTCCCTAGCGGGCACTTGGATTATGTAGGTTCCTTATTGGGCACTTGGACTATGTAGGTAAACTAGCGGGCACTTGGACTGTCTAGGTTCCTAGCGGACGTTTGGATTATCTAGGTTTACGAACGGGCACTTGGACTATGTAGGTTACCTAGCCGCCACTTGGACAATCTATGTTAGCTAACAGGCACTTGGACTATCTAGGTTCCCTAGCGGGCACTTGTCTAGGATACCTAGCTGGCACTTGGACTATGTAGGTCAACTAGCGGGCCCATGGACTACCTAGGTTAGCTAACGGGCACTTAGATTATGTAGGATAACTAGCGGGGACTTGGAATATGTAGGTTAATTAGTGGGCCCAAGGACTGTGTAGGTTTACTAGCGGGCCCTTGGACTCTTTAGGTTCCCTAAAGGGCACTTGGACTATCTAGGTGACCGAACGGGCACTTGGACTATCTAGGTTACCTAGCGGGCACTTGGACTATGTAGGCTAACAAGGGGGCCCTTGGACGATCTAGGTTACCTAGCGGGTACTTGAACTATCTAGGTTAACTAGCGGGCACTTGGACTATGTAGGTCAACTAGCGGGCCCTTGGACTATCTAGGTTAGCTAACTGGCACTTGGACTATGTAGGTTAACTAGTGGACACTTGGACTATCTAGGTTTCCTAGCTGGCACTTGGACTATGTACATACTCTAGTGCGCACTTGGACTATCTAGGTTACCTAGCGGGCACTTGGACTATGTACGTCCCCTAGTGGGCACTTGGACTATCTAGGTTAACTAACGGGCACTAGGACTATCTAGGTTACCTAGCAGGCACTTCTGATTATGGAGGATCCCTAGCGGACAGTTTGACTATCTAGGTTACCTAGCAGGCACTTGGACTATGTAGGTTAAGTAGCGGACACTTGCCCGATCTAGGTTAACTAGAGGGCCCTTGCACTATGTAGGTTAACTAACGGGCCCATGGATTATGTAGGTTTACTAGCAGGCACCTGGACTATTTAGGTTAACTAGCAGGCACTTGGACTATGTAGTTTCCCTAGCGGGCATTTGGACTATCTAGGTTCCCTAACGAGCACTTGGACTATGTAGGTTAACTAGCAGACACTTGGATGATCTAGGTCAACTAGCGGGTACTTGGACTATGTAGGTTAACTAGCGGGCCCTTGGACTATGTAGATTGACTAGCGGCACTTGGACTATCTACTTTAACTAGCGGGCCCTTGGACTATGTAGGTTCCCTAGCGGACATTTGGACTATGTATGTTCCCTAGCGTGCACTTGGACTATGTATGTACCCTACGGACACTTGAACTATGTAAGTTAACTACCGGGCACTTGGACTATGTAGGTTAACTAGCGGGCCCTTGGACTACGTAGGTTAACTAGCGGACACTTGGACTATGTAGGTTAACTAGCGGGCACTTGGACTATGTAGGTTAAGTAGCAGACACTTGCACTATGTAGGTTACCTAGCGGGCACTTGGACTGTGAAGGTTAACTTGCAGGCCCTTGGACTATGTACATACCCCAGCGTGCACTTGGACTATCTAGGTAACATAGTGGGCACTTGGACTATCTAGGTTAACTAACGGGCACCAGGACTATCTAGGTTAACTAGCGGGCACTTGGACTATCTAGGTTACCTAGCAGGCACTTGGATTATGAAGGATCCCTAGCGGGCACTTGGACTATCTTGGTTTCCTAGCAGGCACTTGCACTATGTACATACCCTACCGTGTACTGGGACTATCTAGGTTATCTAGCGGGCACTAGGACTATGTACATTCCCTAGTGGGCACTTGGACTATCTAGGGTAACTAACGGGCAATAGGACTATCTAGGTTAACTAGCGGGCACTTGGACTATCAAGGTTACCTAGCAGGCACTTGGATTATGAAGGATCCCTAGCATGCACTGGGACTATCTAGGTTATCTAGCGGGCACTTGGACTATGTACATTCCCTAGTGGGCACTTGGACTATCTAGGGTAACTAACGGGCACTAGGACTATCTAGGTTAACTAGCGGGCACTTGGACTATCTAGGTTACCTAGCAGGCACTTGGATTATAAAGGATCCCTAGCATGCACTGGGACTATCTAGGTTATCTAGCGGGCACTTGGACTATGTACATTCCCTAGTGGGCACTTGGACTATCTAGGGTAACTAACGGGCACTAGGACTATCTAGGTTAACTAATAGGCACATGGACAATCTAGGTTACCTAGCAGGCACTTGGATTATGAAGAATACCTAGCGGGAACTTGGACTATCTAGGTTAACTAGCGGGCACTTGGAATATGTAGGTTAACTAGCGGACACTTGGACTATGTAGGTTAACTAGCGGTCACTTGGACTATCTAGGTTACCTAGCGGGCAATTGGACTATCTGGGTTACCTAGCGGGCCCTTCGACTATGTAGGTAACCTTGCAGGCACTTGGAATGTCTAGGTTACCTAGCGGGCACTTTGACTATCTAGGTTAATGAACGGGCACTTGGACTATGTAGGTTACCTAGCGGGCACTTGGACTATATAGGTTACCTAGTGGGCACTTGGACTATCTAGGTTAACGAACGGGCACTTGGACTATCTAGGTTATCTAGCGGGCACTTGGAGTATGTACGTCCCCTAGTAGGCATTTGGACTATCTAGGTTAACTAACGGGCACTAGGACTATCTAGGTTAACTAGCGGGCACTTGCACGATCTAGGTTAACTAGCGGTCCCTTGCACTATGTAGGTTATTAGCGGGCCCATGGATTATGTAGGTTTACTAGCAGGCACTTGGACTATCTAGGTTAACCAGCGGGCACTTGGACTATGTAGTTTCCCTAGCGGGCATTTGGACTATTTAGGTTACCAAGGGGGCTCTTGGACTATGTAGGTTTCCTAGCGAGCACTTGTACTATCTAGGTTACCTAGCGGGCACTTGGACTATGTAGGTTAACTAGCGGGCACTTGGACTATGTAGGCTAACTAGGGGGCCCTTGGACGATCTAGGTTACCTAGCGGGTACTTGAACTATCTAGGTTAACTAGCGGGCACTTGGACTATGTAGGTCAACTAGCGGGCCCTTGGACTATCTAAGTTAGCTAACTGGCACTTGGACTATGTAGGTTAACTAGCGTGCCCTGGACTCTCTAGGTTTCCTAGCTGGCACTTGGACTATGTACATACTCTAGTGCGCACTTGGACTATCTAGGTTACCTTGCGGGCACTTGGACTATGTACGTCCCCTAGTGGGCACTTGGACTATCTAGGTTAACTAACGGGCACTAGGACTATCTAGGTTACCTAGCAGGCACTTGGATTATGGAGGATCCCTAGCGGGCAGTTGGACTATCTAGGTTACCTAGCAGGCACTTGGACTATGTAGGTTAACTAGCAGGCACTTGGACTATGTAGTTTCCCTAGCGGGCATTTGGACTATCTAGGTTCCCTAACGAGCACTAGGACTATGTAGGTTAACTAGCAGACACTTGGACGATCTAGGTCAACTAGCGGGTACTTGGACTATGTAGGTTAACTAACGGGCCCTTGGACTATGTAGATTGACTAGCGGCACTTGGACTATCTACGTTAACTA
Source organism: Tenrec ecaudatus (assembly GCF_050624435.1). Classification (NCBI taxonomy): domain Eukaryota; kingdom Metazoa; phylum Chordata; class Mammalia; order Afrosoricida; family Tenrecidae; genus Tenrec; species Tenrec ecaudatus. The sequence continues at coordinate 2,636,897 of NW_027457627.1, forward strand.
GCGGGCCCTTGGACTATGTAGGTTCCCTAGCGGACATTTGGACTATGTATGTTCCCTAGCATGCACTTGGACTATGTATGTACCCTACGGACACTTGAACTATGTAAGTTAACTACCGGGCCCTTGGACTATGTAGGTTTACTAGCGGGCCCTTGGACTACGTAGGTTACCTAGCGGGCACTTGGACTGTGAAGGTTAACTTGCAGGCCCTTGGACTATGTACATACCCCAGCGCGCACTTGGACTATCTAGGTTACATAGTGGGCACTTGGACTATCTAGGTTAACTAACGGGCACCAGGACTATCTAGGTTAACTAGCGAGCACTTGGACTATCTAGGTTACCTAGCAGGCACTTGGATTATGAAGGATCCCTAGAGGGCACTTGGACTATCTAGGTTTCCTAGCAGGCACTTGCACTATGTACATACCCTAGCGTGTACTGGGACTATCTAGGTTATCTAGCGGGCACTTGGACAATGTACATTCCCTAGTGGGCACTTGGATTATCTAGGGTAACTAACGGGCACTAGGACTATCTAGGTTAACTAGCGGGCACTTGGACTATCAAGGTTACCTAGCAGGCACTTGGATTATGAAGGATCCCTAGCGTGCACTGGGACTATCTAGGTTATCTGGCGGGCACTTGGACTATGTACATTCCCTAGTGGGCACATGGACTATCTAGGGTAACTAACGGGCACCAGGACTATCGAGGTTAACTAGCGGGCACTTGGACTATCTAGGTTACCTAGCAGGCACTTGGATTATGAAGGATCCCTAGCATGCACTGGGACTATCTAGGTTATCTAGCAGGCACTTGGATTATGAAGGATCCCTAGCGGGCACTTGGACTATCTTGGTTTCCTAGCAGGCACTTGCACTATGTACATACCCTACCGTGTACTGGGACTATCTAGGTTAACTCGCGGGCACTTGGACTATTTAGGTTACCTAGCAGGCACTTGGATTATGAAGGATCCCTAGCATGCACTGGGACTATCTAGGTTATCTAGCGGGCACTTGGACTATGTACATTCCCTAGTGGGCACTTGGACTATCTAGGGTAACTAACGGGCACTAGGACTATCTAGGTTAACTAGCGGGCACTTGGACTATCTAGGTTACCTAGCAGGCACTTGGATTATAAAGGATCCCTAGCATGCACTGGGACTATCTAGGTTATCTAGCGGGCACTTGGACTATGTACATTCCCTAGTGGGCACTTGGACTATCTAGGGTAACTAACGGGCACTAGGACTATCTAGGTTAACTAATAGGCACATGGACAATCTAGGTTACCTAGCAGGCACTTGGATTATGAAGAATACCTAGCGGGAACTTGGACTATCTAGGTTAACTAGCGGGCACTTGGAATATGTAGGTTAACTAGCGGACACTTGGACTATGTAGGTTAACTAGCGGTCACTTGGACTATCTAGGTTACCTAGCGGGCAATTGGACTATCTGGGTTACCTAGCGGGCCCTTCGACTATGTAGGTAACCTTGCAGGCACTTGGAATGTCTAGGTTACCTAGCGGGCACTTTGACTATCTAGGTTAATGAACGGGCACTTGGACTATGTAGGTTACCTAGCGGGCACTTGGACTATATAGGTTACCTAGTGGGCACTTGAACTATCTAGGTTAACTAACGGGCACTAGGACTATCTAGGTTACCTAGCAGGCACTTGGATTATGGAGGATCCCTAGCGGGCAGTTGGACTATCTAGGTTACCTAGCAGGCACTTGGACTATGTAGGTTAACTAGCAGGCACTTGGACTATGTAGTTTCCCTAGCGGGCATTTGGACTATCTAGGTTCCCTAACGAGCACTAGGACTATGTAGGTTAACTAGCAGACACTTGGACGATCTAGGTCAACTAGCGGGTACTTGGACTATGTAGGTTAACTAACGGGCCCTTGGACTATGTAGATTGACTAGCGGCACTTGGACTATCTACGTTAACTAGCGGGCCCTTGGACTATGTAGGTTCCCTAGCGGACATTTGGACTATGTATGTTCCCTAGCATGCACTTGGACTATGTATGTACCCTACGGACACTTGAACTATGTAAGTTAACTACCGGGCCCTTGGACTATGTAGGTTTACTAGCGGGCCCTTGGACTACGTAGGTTACCTAGCGGGCACTTGGACTGTGAAGGTTAACTTGCAGGCCCTTGGACTATGTACATACCCCAGCGCGCACTTGGACTATCTAGGTTACATAGTGGGCACTTGGACTATCTAGGTTAACTAACGGGCACCAGGACTATCTAGGTTAACTAGCGAGCACTTGGACTATCTAGGTTACCTAGCAGGCACTTGGATTATGAAGGATCCCTAGAGGGCACTTGGACTATCTAGGTTTCCTAGCAGGCACTTGCACTATGTACATACCCTAGCGTGTACTGGGACTATCTAGGTTATCTAGCGGGCACTTGGACAATGTACATTCCCTAGTGGGCACTTGGATTATCTAGGGTAACTAACGGGCACTATGACTATCTAGGTTAACTAGCGGGCACTTGGACTATCAAGGTTACCTAGCAGGCACTTGGATTATGAAGGATCCCTAGCGTGCACTGGGACTATCTAGGTTATCTGGCGGGCACTTGGACTATGTACATTCCCTAGTGGGCACATGGACTATCTAGGGTAACTAACGGGCACCAGGACTATCGAGGTTAACTAGCGGGCACTTGGACTATCTAGGTTACCTAGCAGGCACTTGGATTATGAAGGATCCCTAGCATGCACTGGGACTATCTAGGTTATCTAGCGGGCACTTGGACTATGTACATTCCTTAGTGGGCACTTGGACTATCTAGGGTAACTAACGGGCATTAGGACTATCTAGGTTTACTAATGGGCACAAGGACTATCTAGGTTACCTAGCAGGCACTTGGATTATGAAGAATCCCTAGCGGGAACTTGGACTATCTAGGTTAACTAGCGGGCACTTGGAATATGTAGGTTAACTAGCGGACACTTGGACTATGTAGGTTAACTAGCGGTCATTTGGACTATGTAGGTTACCTAGCGGGCACTTTGACTATCTAGGTTTACGAACGGGCAATTGGACTATGTAAGTTACCTAGCGGGCACTTGGACTATGTAGGATCACTATCGGACATTTATACTACTTAGGTTAACTATCGGGTACTTTGACTATCTAGGTTAACTAGCAGGCACTAGGACTATCTAGGTCAACTAGCGGGCCCTTGTACTATGTAGGTTAACTAGCGTGCACTTGGACTATCTAGGTTACCTAGTGGGCACTTGGACTATCTAGGTTAACTAAAGGGCACCAGGACTATCTAGGTTAACTAGCAGGCACTTGGACTATCTAGGTTTCCTAGCAGGCACTTGGACTATGTACATACCCGAGCGTACACTGGGACTATCTAGATTATGTAGCGGGCACTTGGACTATGTACATTCCCTAGTGGGCACTTGGACTATCTAGGGTAACTAACGGGCACTAGGACTATCTAGGTTAACTAGCGGGCACTTGGACTATCTAGGTTACCTAGCAGGCACTTGGATTATGAAGGATCCCTAGCGTGCACTGGGACTATCTAGGTTATCTAGCGGGCACTTGGACTATGTACATTCCTTAGTGGGCACTTGGACTATCTAGGGTAATTAACGGGCACTAGGACTATCTAGGTTAAGTAATGGGCACTTGGACTATCTAGGTTACCTAGCAGGCACTTGGATTATGAAGGATCCCTAGCGAGCACTTGGACAATCTAGGTTAACTAGCGGGCACTTGGAATATGTAGGTTAACTAGCGGACACTTGGACTATGTAGGTTAACTAGCGGTCACTTGGACTATCTAGGTTACCTAGCGGGCCCTTGGACTATGTAGGTAACCTTGCAGGCACTTGGTATGTCTAGGTTACCTAGCGGGCACTTTGACTATCTAGGTTAACGAACGGGCACTTGGACTATGTAGGTTACCTAGCGGGCACTTGGACTATATAGGTTACCTAGTGGGCACTTGGACTATCTAGGTTAACGAACGGGCACTTGGACTATCTAGGTTATCTAGAGGGCACTTGGACTATGTACGTCCCCTAGTAGGCAATTGGACTATCTAGGTTAACTAACGGGCACTAGGACTATCTAGGTTAACTAGCGGGCACTTGCACGATCTAGGTTAACTAGCGGTCCCTTGCACTATGTAGGTTATTAGCGGGCCCATGGATTATGTAGGTTTACTAGCAGGCACTTGGACTATCTAGGTTAACCAGCGGGCACTTGGACTATGTAGTTTCCCTAGCGGGCATTTGGACTATTTAGGTTACCAAGGGGGCTCTTGGACTATGTAGGTTTCCTAGCGAGCACTTGTACTATCTAGGTTACCTAGCGGGCACTTGGACTATGTAGGTTAACTAGCGGGCACTTGGACTATCTAGGTTTCCTAGCTGGCACTTGGACTATGTACATACCCTAGTGCGCACTTGGACTATCTAGGTTACCTAGCGGGCACTTGGACTATGTACGTCCCCTAGTGGGCACTTGGACTATCTAGGTTAACTAACGGGCACTAGTACTATCTAGGTTACCTAGCAGGCACTTGGATTATGGAGGATCCCTAGCGGGCAGTTGGACTATCTAGGTTACCTAGCAGGCACTTGGACTATGTAGGTTAACTAGCGGACACTTGCACGTTCTAGGTTAACTAGCGGGCCCTTGCACTATGTAGGTTAACTAACGGGCCCATGGATTATGTAGGTTTACTAGCAGGCACTTGGACTATCTAGGTTAACTAGCGGGCACTTGGACTATGTAGTTTCCCTAGCAGGCATTTGGACTAGTTAGGTTACCAAGCGGGCACTTGGACTATGTAGGTTACCTAGCGAGCACTTGGACTATCTAGGTTACCTAGCAGGCACTTTGACTATCTAGGTTAACTAACGGGCACTTGGACTGTGTAGGTTGCCTAGTGGCCATTTGGACTATGTAGGTTCCCTAGCGGGCACTTGGATTATGTAGGTTCCCTATTGGGCACTTGGACTATGTAGGTTAACTAGCGGGCACTTGGACTGTCTAGGTTCCTAGCGGACGTTTGGATTATCAAGGTTTACGAACGGGGACTTGGACTATGTAGGTTACCTAGCCGCCACTTGGACTATCTATGTTAGCTAACAGGCACTTGGACTATCTAGGTTCCCTAGCGGGCACTTGTCTAGGATACCTAGCTGGCACTTGGACTATGTAGGTCAACTAGCGGGCCCATGAACTACCTAGGTTAGCTAACGGGCACTTAGATTATGTAGGATAACTAGCGGGGACTTGGAATAAGTAGGTTAATTAGTGGGCCCAAGGACTGTGTAGGTTTACTAGCGGGCCCTTGGACTCTTTAGGTTCCCTAAAGGGCACTTGGACTATCTAGGTGACCGAACGGGCACTTGGACTATCTAGGTTACCTAGCGGGCACTTGGACTATGTAGGCTAACAAGGGGGCCCTTGGACGATCTAGGTTACCTAGCGGGTACTTGAACTATCTAGGTTAACTAGCGGGCACTTGGACTATGTAGGTCAACTAGCGGGCCCTTGGACTATCTAGGTTAGCTAACTGGCACTTGGACTATGTAGGTTAACTAGTGGACACTTGGACTATCTAGGTTTCCTAGTTGGCACTTGGACTATGTACATACTCTAGTGCGCACTTGGACTATCTAGGTTACCTAGCGGGCACTTGGACTATGTACGTCCCCTAGTGGGCACTTGGACTATCTAGGTTAACTAACGGGCACTAGGACTATCTAGGTTACCTAGCAGGCACTTGGATTATGGAGGATCCCTAGCGGGCAGTTTGACTATCTAGGTTACCTAGCAGGCACTTGGACTATGTAGGTTAAGTAGCGGAAACTTGCCCGATCTAGGTTAACTAGAGGGCCCTTGCACTATGTAGGTTAACTAACGGGCCCATGGATTATGTAGGTTTACTAGCAGGCACCTGGACTATTTAGGTTAACTAGCAGGCACTTGGACTATGTAGTTTCCCTAGCGGGCATTTGGACTATCTAGGTTCCCTAACGAACACTTGGACTATGTAGGTTAACTAGCAGACACTTGGACGATCTAGGTCAACTAGCGGGTACTTGGACTATGTAGGTTAACTAGCGGGCCCTTGGACTATGTAGATTGACTAGCGGCACTTGGACTATCTACTTTAACTAGCGGGCCCTTGGACTATGTAGGTTCCCTAGCGGACATTTGGACTATGTATGTTCCCTAGCGTGCACTTGGACTATGTATGTACCCTACGGACACTTGAACTATGTAAGTTAACTACCGGGCACTTGGACTATGTAGGTTAACTAGCGGGCCCTTGGACTACGTAGGTTAACTAGCGGACACTTGGACTATGTAGGTTAACTAGCGGGCACTTGGACTATGTAGGTTAAGTAGCAGACACTTGCACTATGTAGGTTACCTAGCGGGCACTTGGACTGTGAAGGTTAACTTGCAGGCCCTTGGACTATGTACATACCCCAGCGTGCACTTGGACTATCTAGGTAACATAGTGGGCACTTGGACTATCTAGGTTAACTAACGGGCACCAGGACTATCTAGGTTAACTAGCGGGCACTTGGACTATCTAGGTTACCTAGCAGGCACTTGGATTATGAAGGATCCCTAGCGGGCACTTGGACTATCTTGGTTTCCTAGCGGGCACTTGCACTATGTACATACCCTACCGTGTACTGGGACTATCTAGGTTATCTAGCGGGCACTAGGACTATGTACATTCCCTAGTGGGCACTTGGATTATCTAGGGTAACTAACGGGCAATAGGACTATCTAGGTTAACTAGCGGGCACTTGGACTATCAAGGTTACCTAGCAGGCACTTGGATTATGAAGGATCCCTAGCGTGCACTGGGACTATCTAGGTTATCTAGCGGGCACTTGGACTATGTACATTCCCTAGTGGGCACTTGGACTATCTAGGGTAACTAACGGGCACTAGGACTATCTAGGTTAACTAGCGGGCACTTGGACTATCTAGGTTACCTAGCAGGCACATGGATTATAAAGGATCCCTAGCATGCACTGGGACTATCTAGGTTATCTAGCGGGCACTTGGACTATGTACATTCCCTAGTGGGCACTTGGACTATCTAGGGTAACTAACGGGCACTAGGACTATCTAGGTTAACTAATGGGCACATGGACAATCTAGGTTACCTAGCAGGCACTTGGATTATGAAGAATACCTAGCGGGAACTTGGACTATCTAGGTTAACTAGCGGGCACTTGGAATATGTAGGTTAACTAGCGGACACTTGGACTATGTAGGTTAACTAGCGGTCACTTGGACTATCTAGGTTACCTAGCGGGCAATTGGACTATCTGGGTTACCTAGCGGGCCCTTCGACTATGTAGGTAACCTTGCAGGCACTTGGAATGTCTAGGTTACCTAGCGGGCACTTTGACTATCTAGGTTAATGAACGGGCACTTGGACTATGTAGGTTACCTAGCGGGCACTTGGACTATATAGGTTACCTAGTGGGCACTTGGACTATCTAGGTTAACGAACGGGCACTTGGACTATCTAGGTTATCTAGCGGGCACTTGGAGTATGTACGTCCCCTAGTAGGCATTTGGACTATCTAGGTTAACTAACGGGCACTAGGACTATCTAGGTTAACTAGCGGGCACTTGCACGATCTAGGTTAACTAGCGGTCCCTTGCACTATGTAGGTTATTAGCGGGCCCATGGATTATGTAGGTTTACTAGCAGGCACTTGGACTATCTAGGTTAACCAGCGGGCACTTGGACTATGTAGTTTCCCTAGCGGGCATTTGGACTATTTAGGTTACCAAGGGGGCTCTTGGACTATGTAGGTTTCCTAGCGAGCACTTGTACTATCTAGGTTACCTAGCGGGCACTTGGACTATGTAGGTTAACTAGCGGGCACTTGGACTATGTAGGCTAACTAGGGGGCCCTTGGACGATCTAGGTTACCTAGCGGGTACTTGAACTATCTAGGTTAACTAGCGGGCACTTGGACTATGTAGGTCAACTAGCGGGCCCTTGGACTATCTAAGTTAGCTAACTGGCACTTGGACTATGTAGGTTAACTAGCGTGCCCTGGACTCTCTAGGTTTCCTAGCTGGCACTTGGACTATGTACATACTCTAGTGCGCACTTGGACTATCTAGGTTACCTAGCGGGCACTTGGACTATGTACGTCCCCTAGTGGGCACTTGGACTATCTAGGTTAACTAACGGGCACTAGGACTATCTAGGTTACCTAGCAGGCACTTGGATTATGGAGGATCCCTAGCGGGCAGTTGGACTATCTAGGTTACCTAGCAGGCACTTGGACTATGTAGGTTAACTAGCAGGCACTTGGACTATGTAGTTTCCCTAGCGGGCATTTGGACTATCTAGGTTCCCTAACGAGCACTAGGACTATGTAGGTTAACTAGCAGACACTTGGACGATCTAGGTCAACTAGCGGGTACTTGGACTATGTAGGTTAACTAACGGGCCCTTGGACTATGTAGATTGACTAGCGGCACTTGGACTATCTACGTTAACTAGCGGGCCCTTGGACTATGTAGGTTCCCTAGCGGACATTTGGACTATGTATGTTCCCTAGCATGCACTTGGACTATGTATGTACCCTACGGACACTTGAACTATGTAAGTTAACTACCGGGCCCTTGGACTATGTAGGTTTACTAGCGGGCCCTTGGACTACGTAGGTTACCTAGCGGGCACTTGGACTGTGAAGGTTAACTTGCAGGCCCTTGGACTATGTACATACCCCAGCGCGCACTTGGACTATCTAGGTTACATAGTGGGCACTTGGACTATCTAGGTTAACTAACGGGCACCAGGACTATCTAGGTTAACTAGCGAGCACTTGGACTATCTAGGTTACCTAGCAGGCACTTGGATTATGAAGGATCCCTAGAGGGCACTTGGACTATCTAGGTTTCCTAGCAGGCACTTGCACTATGTACATACCCTAGCGTGTACTGGGACTATCTAGGTTATCTAGCGGGCACTTGGACAATGTACATTCCCTAGTGGGCACTTGGATTATCTAGGGTAACTAACGGGCACTAGGACTATCTAGGTTAACTAGCGGGCACTTGGACTATCAAGGTTACCTAGCAGGCACTTGGATTATGAAGGATCCCTAGCGTGCACTGGGACTATCTAGGTTATCTGGCGGGCACTTGGACTATGTACATTCCCTAGTGGGCACATGGACTATCTAGGGTAACTAACGGGCACCAGGACTATCGAGGTTAACTAGCGGGCACTTGGACTATCTAGGTTACCTAGCAGGCACTTGGATTATGAAGGATCCCTAGCATGCACTGGGACTATCTAGGTTATCTAGCAGGCACTTGGATTATGAAGGATCCCTAGCGGGCACTTGGACTATCTTGGTTTCCTAGCAGGCACTTGCACTATGTACATACCCTACCGTGTACTGGGACTATCTAGGTTAACTCGCGGGCACTTGGACTATTTAGGTTACCTAGCAGGCACTTGGATTATGAAGGATCCCTAGCATGCACTGGGACTATCTAGGTTATCTAGCGGGCACTTGGACTATGTACATTCCCTAGTGGGCACTTGGACTATCTAGGGTAACTAACGGGCACTAGGACTATCTAGGTTAACTAGCGGGCACTTGGACTATCTAGGTTACCTAGCAGGCACTTGGATTATAAAGGATCCCTAGCATGCACTGGGACTATCTAGGTTATCTAGCGGGCACTTGGACTATGTACATTCCCTAGTGGGCACTTGGACTATCTAGGGTAACTAACGGGCACTAGGACTATCTAGGTTAACTAATAGGCACATGGACAATCTAGGTTACCTAGCAGGCACTTGGATTATGAAGAATACCTAGCGGGAACTTGGACTATCTAGGTTAACTAGCGGGCACTTGGAATATGTAGGTTAACTAGCGGACACTTGGACTATGTAGGTTAACTAGCGGTCACTTGGACTATCTAGGTTACCTAGCGGGCAATTGGACTATCTGGGTTACCTAGCGGGCCCTTCGACTATGTAGGTAACCTTGCAGGCACTTGGAATGTCTAGGTTACCTAGCGGGCACTTTGACTATCTAGGTTAATGAACGGGCACTTGGACTATGTAGGTTACCTAGCGGGCACTTGGACTATATAGGTTACCTAGTGGGCACTTGAACTATCTAGGTTAACTAACGGGCACTAGGACTATCTAGGTTACCTAGCAGGCACTTGGATTATGGAGGATCCCTAGCGGGCAGTTGGACTATCTAGGTTACCTAGCAGGCACTTGGACTATGTAGGTTAACTAGCAGGCACTTGGACTATGTAGTTTCCCTAGCGGGCATTTGGACTATCTAGGTTCCCTAACGAGCACTAGGACTATGTAGGTTAACTAGCAGACACTTGGACGATCTAGGTCAACTAGCGGGTACTTGGACTATGTAGGTTAACTAACGGGCCCTTGGACTATGTAGATTGACTAGCGGCACTTGGACTATCTACGTTAACTAGCGGGCCCTTGGACTATGTAGGTTCCCTAGCGGACATTTGGACTATGTATGTTCCCTAGCATGCACTTGGACTATGTATGTACCCTACGGACACTTGAACTATGTAAGTTAACTACCGGGCCCTTGGACTATGTAGGTTTACTAGCGGGCCCTTGGACTACGTAGGTTACCTAGCGGGCACTTGGACTGTGAAGGTTAACTTGCAGGCCCTTGGACTATGTACATACCCCAGCGCGCACTTGGACTATCTAGGTTACATAGTGGGCACTTGGACTATCTAGGTTAACTAACGGGCACCAGGACTATCTAGGTTAACTAGCGAGCACTTGGACTATCTAGGTTACCTAGCAGGCACTTGGATTATGAAGGATCCCTAGAGGGCACTTGGACTATCTAGGTTTCCTAGCAGGCACTTGCACTATGTACATACCCTAGCGTGTACTGGGACTATCTAGGTTATCTAGCGGGCACTTGGACAATGTACATTCCCTAGTGGGCACTTGGATTATCTAGGGTAACTAACGGGCACTATGACTATCTAGGTTAACTAGCGGGCACTTGGACTATCAAGGTTACCTAGCAGGCACTTGGATTATGAAGGATCCCTAGCGTGCACTGGGACTATCTAGGTTATCTGGCGGGCACTTGGACTATGTACATTCCCTAGTGGGCACATGGACTATCTAGGGTAACTAACGGGCACCAGGACTATCGAGGTTAACTAGCGGGCACTTGGACTATCTAGGTTACCTAGCAGGCACTTGGATTATGAAGGATCCCTAGCATGCACTGGGACTATCTAGGTTATCTAGCGGGCACTTGGACTATGTACATTCCTTAGTGGGCACTTGGACTATCTAGGGTAACTAACGGGCATTAGGACTATCTAGGTTAACTAATGGGCACAAGGACTATCTAGGTTACCTAGCAGGCACTTGGATTATGAAGAATCCCTAGCGGGAACTTGGACTATCTAGGTTAACTAGCGGGCACTTGGAATATGTAGGTTAACTAGCGGACACTTGGACTATGTAGGTTAACTAGCGGTCATTTGGACTATGTAGGTTACCTAGCGGGCACTTTGACTATCTAGGTTTACGAACGGGCAATTGGACTATGTAAGTTACCTAGCGGGCACTTGGACTATGTAGGATCACTATCGGACATTTATACTACTTAGGTTAACTATCGGGTACTTTGACTATCTAGGTTAACTAGCAGGCACTAGGACTATCTAGGTCAACTAGCGGGCCCTTGTACTATGTAGGTTAACTAGCGTGCACTTGGACTATCTAGGTTACCTAGTGGGCACTTGGACTATCTAGGTTAACTAAAGGGCACCAGGACTATCTAGGTTAACTAGCAGGCACTTGGACTATCTAGGTTTCCTAGCAGGCACTTGGACTATGTACATACCCGAGCGTACACTGGGACTATCTAGATTATGTAGCGGGCACTTGGACTATGTACATTCCCTAGTGGGCACTTGGACTATCTAGGGTAACTAACGGGCACTAGGACTATCTAGGTTAACTAGCGGGCACTTGGACTATCTAGGTTACCTAGCAGGCACTTGGATTATGAAGGATCCCTAGCGTGCACTGGGACTATCTAGGTTATCTAGCGGGCACTTGGACTATGTACATTCCTTAGTGGGCACTTGGACTATCTAGGGTAATTAACGGGCACTAGGACTATCTAGGTTAAGTAATGGGCACTTGGACTATCTAGGTTACCTAGCAGGCACTTGGATTATGAAGGATCCCTAGCGAGCACTTGGACAATCTAGGTTAACTAGCGGGCACTTGGAATATGTAGGTTAACTAGCGGACACTTGGACTATGTAGGTTAACTAGCGGTCACTTGGACTATCTAGGTTACCTAGCGGGCCCTTGGACTATGTAGGTAACCTTGCAGGCACTTGGTATGTCTAGGTTACCTAGCGGGCACTTTGACTATCTAGGTTAACGAACGGGCACTTGGACTATGTAGGTTACCTAGCGGGCACTTGGACTATATAGGTTACCTAGTGGGCACTTGGACTATCTAGGTTAACGAACGGGCACTTGGACTATCTAGGTTATCTAGAGGGCACTTGGACTATGTACGTCCCCTAGTAGGCAATTGGACTATCTAGGTTAACTAACGGGCACTAGGACTATCTAGGTTAACTAGCGGGCACTTGCACGATCTAGGTTAACTAGCGGTCCCTTGCACTATGTAGGTTATTAGCGGGCCCATGGATTATGTAGGTTTACTAGCAGGCACTTGGACTATCTAGGTTAACCAGCGGGCACTTGGACTATGTAGTTTCCCTAGCGGGCATTTGGACTATTTAGGTTACCAAGGGGGCTCTTGGACTATGTAGGTTTCCTAGCGAGCACTTGTACTATCTAGGTTACCTAGCGGGCACTTGGACTATGTAGGTTAACTAGCGGGCACTTGGACTATCTAGGTTTCCTAGCTGGCACTTGGACTATGTACATACCCTAGTGCGCACTTGGACTATCTAGGTTACCTAGCGGGCACTTGGACTATGTACGTCCCCTAGTGGGCACTTGGACTATCTAGGTTAACTAACGGGCACTAGTACTATCTAGGTTACCTAGCAGGCACTTGGATTATGGAGGATCCCTAGCGGGCAGTTGGACTATCTAGGTTACCTAGCAGGCACTTGGACTATGTAGGTTAACTAGCGGACACTTGCACGTTCTAGGTTAACTAGCGGGCCCTTGCACTATGTAGGTTAACTAACGGGCCCATGGATTATGTAGGTTTACTAGCAGGCACTTGGACTATCTAGGTTAACTAGCGGGCACTTGGACTATGTAGTTTCCCTAGCAGGCATTTGGACTAGTTAGGTTACCAAGCGGGCACTTGGACTATGTAGGTTACCTAGCGAGCACTTGGACTATCTAGGTTACCTAGCAGGCACTTTGACTATCTAGGTTAACTAACGGGCACTTGGACTGTGTAGGTTGCCTAGTGGCCATTTGGACTATGTAGGTTCCCTAGCGGGCACTTGGATTATGTAGGTTCCCTATTGGGCACTTGGACTATGTAGGTTAACTAGCGGGCACTTGGACTGTCTAGGTTCCTAGCGGACGTTTGGATTATCAAGGTTTACGAACGGGGACTTGGACTATGTAGGTTACCTAGCCGCCACTTGGACTATCTATGTTAGCTAACAGGCACTTGGACTATCTAGGTTCCCTAGCGGGCACTTGTCTAGGATACCTAGCTGGCACTTGGACTATGTAGGTCAACTAGCGGGCCCATGAACTACCTAGGTTAGCTAACGGGCACTTAGATTATGTAGGATAACTAGCGGGGACTTGGAATAAGTAGGTTAATTAGTGGGCCCAAGGACTGTGTAGGTTTACTAGCGGGCCCTTGGACTCTTTAGGTTCCCTAAAGGGCACTTGGACTATCTAGGTGACCGAACGGGCACTTGGACTATCTAGGTTACCTAGCGGGCACTTGGACTATGTAGGCTAACAAGGGGGCCCTTGGACGATCTAGGTTACCTAGCGGGTACTTGAACTATCTAGGTTAACTAGCGGGCACTTGGACTATGTAGGTCAACTAGCGGGCCCTTGGACTATCTAGGTTAGCTAACTGGCACTTGGACTATGTAGGTTAACTAGTGGACACTTGGACTATCTAGGTTTCCTAGTTGGCACTTGGACTATGTACATACTCTAGTGCGCACTTGGACTATCTAGGTTACCTAGCGGGCACTTGGACTATGTACGTCCCCTAGTGGGCACTTGGACTATCTAGGTTAACTAACGGGCACTAGGACTATCTAGGTTACCTAGCAGGCACTTGGATTATGGAGGATCCCTAGCGGGCAGTTTGACTATCTAGGTTACCTAGCAGGCACTTGGACTATGTAGGTTAAGTAGCGGAAACTTGCCCGATCTAGGTTAACTAGAGGGCCCTTGCACTATGTAGGTTAACTAACGGGCCCATGGATTATGTAGGTTTACTAGCAGGCACCTGGACTATTTAGGTTAACTAGCAGGCACTTGGACTATGTAGTTTCCCTAGCGGGCATTTGGACTATCTAGGTTCCCTAACGAACACTTGGACTATGTAGGTTAACTAGCAGACACTTGGACGATCTAGGTCAACTAGCGGGTACTTGGACTATGTAGGTTAACTAGCGGGCCCTTGGACTATGTAGATTGACTAGCGGCACTTGGACTATCTACTTTAACTAGCGGGCCCTTGGACTATGTAGGTTCCCTAGCGGACATTTGGACTATGTATGTTCCCTAGCGTGCACTTGGACTATGTATGTACCCTACGGACACTTGAACTATGTAAGTTAACTACCGGGCACTTGGACTATGTAGGTTAACTAGCGGGCCCTTGGACTACGTAGGTTAACTAGCGGACACTTGGACTATGTAGGTTAACTAGCGGGCACTTGGACTATGTAGGTTAAGTAGCAGACACTTGCACTATGTAGGTTACCTAGCGGGCACTTGGACTGTGAAGGTTAACTTGCAGGCCCTTGGACTATGTACATACCCCAGCGTGCACTTGGACTATCTAGGTAACATAGTGGGCACTTGGACTATCTAGGTTAACTAACGGGCACCAGGACTATCTAGGTTAACTAGCGGGCACTTGGACTATCTAGGTTACCTAGCAGGCACTTGGATTATGAAGGATCCCTAGCGGGCACTTGGACTATCTTGGTTTCCTAGCGGGCACTTGCACTATGTACATACCCTACCGTGTACTGGGACTATCTAGGTTATCTAGCGGGCACTAGGACTATGTACATTCCCTAGTGGGCACTTGGACTATCTAGGGTAACTAACGGGCAATAGGACTATCTAGGTTAACTAGCGGGCACTTGGACTATCAAGGTTACCTAGCAGGCACTTGGATTATGAAGGATCCCTAGCGTGCACTGGGACTATCTAGGTTATCTAGCGGGCACTTGGACTATGTACATTCCCTAGTGGGCACTTGGACTATCTAGGGTAACTAACGGGCACTAGGACTATCTAGGTTAACTAGCGGGCACTTGGACTATCTAGGTTACCTAGCAGGCACATGGATTATAAAGGATCCCTAGCATGCACTGGGACTATCTAGGTTATCTAGCGGGCACTTGGACTATGTACATTCCCTAGTGGGCACTTGGACTATCTAGGGTAACTAACGGGCACTAGGACTATCTAGGTTAACTAATGGGCACATGGACAATCTAGGTTACCTAGCAGGCACTTGGATTATGAAGAATACCTAGCGGGAACTTGGACTATCTAGGTTAACTAGCGGGCACTTGGAATATGTAGGTTAACTAGCGGACACTTGGACTATGTAGGTTAACTAGCGGTCACTTGGACTATCTAGGTTACCTAGCGGGCAATTGGACTATCTGGGTTACCTAGCGGGCCCTTGGACTATGTAGGTAACCTTGCAGGCACTTGGAATGTCTAGGTTACCTAGCGGGCACTTTGACTATCTAGGTTAATGAACGGGCACTTGGACTATGTAGGTTACCTAGCGGGCACTTGGACTATATAGGTTACCTAGTGGGCACTTGGACTATCTAGGTTAACGAACGGGCACTTGGACTATCTAGGTTATCTAGCGGGCACTTGGAGTATGTACGTCCCCTAGTAGGCATTTGGACTATCTAGGTTAACTAACGGGCACTAGGACTATCTAGGTTAACTAGCGGGCACTTGCACGATCTAGGTTAACTAGCGGTCCCTTGCACTATGTAGGTTATTAGCGGGCCCATGGATTATGTAGGTTTACTAGCAGGCACTTGGACTATCTAGGTTAACCAGCGGGCACTTGGACTATGTAGTTTCCCTAGCGGGCATTTGGACTATTTAGGTTACCAAGGGGGCTCTTGGACTATGTAGGTTTCCTAGCGAGCACTTGTACTATCTAGGTTACCTAGCGGGCACTTGGACTATGTAGGTTAACTAGCGGGCACTTGGACTATGTAGGCTAACTAGGGGGCCCTTGGACGATCTAGGTTACCTAGCGGGTACTTGAACTATCTAGGTTAACTAGCGGGCACTTGGACTATGTAGGTCAACTAGCGGTCCCTTGGACTATCTAAGTTAGCTAACTGGCACTTGGACTATGTAGGTTAAGTAGCGTGCCCTGGACTATCTAGGTTTCCTAGCTGGCACTTGGACTATGTACATACTCTAGTGCGCACTTGGACTATCTAGGTTACCTAGCGGGCACTTGGACTATGTACGTCCCCTAGTGGGCACTTGGACTATCTAGGTTAACTAACGGGCACTAGGACTATCTAGGTTACCTAGCAGGCACTTGGATTATGGAGGATCCCTAGCGGGCAGTTGGACTATCTAGGTTACCTAGCAGGCAATTGGATTATGGAGGATCCCTAGCGGGCAGTTGGACTATCTAGGTTACCTAGCAGGCACTTGGACTATGTAGGTTAACTAGCGGACACTTGCCCGATCTAGGTTAACTAGAGGGCCCTTGCACTATGTAGGTTAACTAACGGGCCCATGGATTATGTAGGTTTACTAGCAGGCACCTGGACTATCTAGGTTAACTAGCAGGCACTTGGACTATGTAGTTTCCCTAGCGGGCATTTGGACTATCTAGGTTCCCTAACGAGCACTAGGACTATGTAGGTTAACTAGCAGACACTTGGACGATCTAGGTCAACTAGCGGGTACTTGGACTATGTAGGTTAACTAACAGGCCCTTGGACTATGTAGATTGACTAGCGGCACTTGGACTATCTACGTTAACTAGCGGGCCCTTGGACTATGTAGGTTCCCTAGCGGACATTTGGACTATGTATGTTCCCTAGCATGCACTTGGACTATGTATGTACCCTACGGACACTTGAACTATGTAAGTTAACTACCGGGCCCTTGGACTATGTAGGTTAACTAGCGGGCCCTTGGACTACGTAGGTTACCCAGCGGGCACTTGGACTGTGAAGGTTAACTTGCAGGTCCTTGGACTATGTACATACCCCAGCGCGCACTTGGACTATCTAGGTTACATTGTGGGCAATTGGACTATCTAGGTTAACTAACGGGCACCAGGACTATCTAGGTTAACTAGCGAGCACTTGGACGATCTAGGTTACCTAGC
Organism: Tenrec ecaudatus; assembly: GCF_050624435.1. Lineage (NCBI taxonomy): Eukaryota > Metazoa > Chordata > Mammalia > Afrosoricida > Tenrecidae > Tenrec > Tenrec ecaudatus. Next base: position 2,654,558 of record NW_027457627.1, read on the forward strand.
AGGCACTTGGATTATGAAGGATCCCTAGAGGGCACTTGGACTATCTAGGTTTCCTAGCAGGCACTTGCACTATGTACATACCCTAGCGTGTACTGGGACTATCTAGGTTATCTAGCGGGCACTTGGACAATGTACATTCCCTAGTGGGCACTTGGATTATCTAGGGTAACTAACGGGCACTAGGACTATCTAGGTTAACTAGCGGGCACTTGGACTATCAAGGTTACCTAGCAGGCACTTGGATTATGAAGGATCCCTAGCGTGCACTGGGACTATCTAGGTTATCTGGCGGGCACTTGGACTATGTACATTCCCTAGTGGGCACATGGACTATCTAGGGTAACTAACGGGCACCAGGACTATCGAGGTTAACTAGCGGGCACTTGGACTATCTAGGTTACCTAGCAGGCACTTGGATTATGAAGGATCCCTAGCATGCACTGGGACTATCTAGGTTATCTAGCGGGCACTTGGACTATGTACATTCCTTAGTGGGCACTTGGACTATCTAGGGTAACTAACGGGCACTAGGACTATCTAGGTTAACTAATGGGCACAAGGACTATCTAGGTTACCTAGCAGGCACTTGGATTATGAAGAATCCCTAGCGTGAACTTGGACTATCTAGGTTAACTAGCGGGCACTTGGAATATGTAGGTTAACTAGCGGACACTTGGACTATGTAGGTTAACTAGCGGTCATTTGGACTATCTAGGTTACCTAGCGGGCAATTGGACTATCTAGGTTACCTAGCGGGCCCTTGGACTATGTATGTAACCTTGCAGGCACTTGGAATGTCTAGGCTACCTAGCGGGCACTTTGACTATCTAGGTTAACGAACGGGCACTTGGACTATGTAGGTTACCTAGCGGGCACTTGGACTATGTAGGTTACCTAGTGGGCACTTGGACTATCTTGGTTAACGAACGGGCACATGGACTATCTAGGTTATCTAGCGGGCACTTGGACTATGTACGTCCCCTAGTAGGCAATTGGACTATCTAGGTTAACTAACGGGCACTAGGACTATCTAGGTTAACTAGCGGGCACTTGCACGATCTATGTTAACTAGCGGTCCCTTGCACTATGTAGGTTATTAGCGGGCCCATGGATTATGTAGGTTTACTAGCAGGCACTTGGACTATCTAGGTTAACCAGCGGGCATTTGGACTATGTAGTTTCCCTAGCGGGCATTTGGACTATTTAGGTTACCAAGGGGGCTCTTGGACTATGTAGGTTTCCTAGCGAGCACTTGTACTATCTAGGTTACCAACGGGCACTTGGACTATGTAGGTTAACTAGCGGGCACTTGGACTATCTAGGTTTCCTAGCTGGCACTTGGACTATGTACATACCCTAGTGGGCACTTGGACTATCTAGGTTAACTAACGGGCACTAGTACTATCTAGGTTACCTAGCAGGCACTTGGATTATGGAGGATCCCTAGCGGGCAGTTGGACTATCTAGGTTACCTAGTAGGCACTTGGACTATGTAGGTTAACTAGCGGACACTTGCACGTTCTAGGTTAACTAGCGGGCCCTTGCACTATGTAGGTTAACTAACGGGCCCATGGATTATGTAGGTTTACTAGCAGGCAATTGGACTATCTAGGTTAACTAGCGGGCACTTGGACTATGTAGTTTCCCTAGCAGGCATTTGGACTAGTTAGGTTACCAAGCGGGCACTTGGACTATGTAGGTTACGTAGCGAACCCTTGGACTATCTAGGTTACCTAGCAGGCACTTTGACTATCTAGGTTAACTAACGGGCACTTGGACTGTGTAGGTTGCCTAGTGGCCATTTGGACTATGTAGGTTCCCTAGCGGGCACTTGATTTATGTAGGTTCCCTATCGGGCACTTGAACTATGTAGGTTAACTAGCGGGCACTTGGACTGTCTAGGTTCCTAGCGGGCATTTGGATTATCTAGGTTAACGAACGGGCACTTGGACTATGTAGGTTACCTAGCCGCCACTTGGACTATCTATGTTAGCTAACAGGCACTTGGACTATGTAGGTTAACTAGTGGACACTTGGACTATCTAGGTTTCCTAGCTGGCACTAGGACTATGTACATACCCTAGTGCACACTTGGACTATCTAGGTTACCTAGCGGGCACTTGGACTATGTACGTCCACTAGTGGGCACTTGGACTACCTAGGATAACTCACGGGCACTAGGACTATCTAGGTGACCTAGCAGGCACTTGGATTATGGAGGATCCCTAGCGGGCAGTTGGACTATCTAGGTTACCTAGCAGGCACTTGGACTATGTAGGTTAACTAGCGGACAATTGCCCGATCTAGGTTAACTAGAGGGCCCTTGCACTATGTAGGTTAACTAACGGGCCCATGGATTATGTAGGTTTACTAGCAGGCACTTGGACTATCTAGGTTAATGAGCGGGCACTTGGACTATGTAGTTTCCCTAGCGGGCATTTGGACTATTTAGGTTACCAAGCGGGCACTTGGACTATGTAGGTTACCTAGCGAGCACTTGGACTATCTAGGTTACCTAGCAGGCACTTTGACTATCTAGGTTAACTAACGGGCACTTGGACTGTGTAGGTTGCCTAGCGGGCATTTGGACTATGTAGGTTCCCTAGCGGGCTCTTGGATTATGTAGGTTCCCTATCGGGCACTTGGACTATGTAGGTTAACTAGCGGGCACTTGGACTGTCTAGGTTACCTAGCGGGCGTTTGGATTATCTAGGTTAACGAACGGGCACTTGGACTATGTAGGTTTCCTAGCCGCCACTTGGACTATCTATGTTAGCTAACAGGCACTTGGACTATCTAGGTTCCCTAGCGGGCACTTGTCTAGGATACCTAGCTGGCACTTGGACTATGTAGGTCAACTAGCGGACCCTAGGACTACCTAGGTTAGCTAACGGGCACTTAGATTATGTAGGTTAACTAGCGGGCACTTGGAATATGTAGGTTAATTAGTGGGCCCATGGACTGTGTAGGTTTACTAGCGGGCCCTTGGACTCTTTAGGTTCCCTAAAGGGCACTTGGACTATCTGGGTGCCCGAACGGGCACTTGGACTATCTATGTTACGTAGCGGGCACTTGGACTATGTAGGCTAACTAGGGGGCCCTTGGACGATCTAGGTTACCTAGCGGGTACTTGAACTATCTAGGTTAACTAGCGGACACTTGCACTATCTAGGTTACCTAGCGGGCACTTGGACTATGTACGTTCCCTAGCGGGCACTTGGACTATCTATGCTAACTAGCGGGCACTTGGACTATCTAGGTTAACTAGCGTGCACTTGGACTATGTAGGTTACCTAGCATGCACTTGGAGTATCTAGGTTAACTAGCGGGCACTTGGACTATCTAGGTTAACTAGCGTGCACTTGGACTATGTAGGTTCCTTAGCGGGCACTTGGACTATGTAGTTTAACTAGCGTGCCCTGGACTATCTAGGTTACGTAGCGGGAACTTGGTATGTAGGTTAACTAGTGGGCACTTGGACTATGTAGGTCAACTAGCGGACCCTAGGACTATCTAGGTTAGCTAACGGGCACTTAAATTACGTAGGTTAACTAGCGGGCACTTGGAATATGTAGGTTAATTAGTGGGCCCAAGGACTGTGTAGGTTTACTAGCGGGCCTTTGGACTCTTTAGGTTCCCTAAAGGGCACTTCGACTATCTGGGTGACCGAATTGGCACTTGGACTATCTAGGTTACCTAGTGGGCACTTGGATTATGTAGGCTAACTAAGGGGCCCTTGGACGATCTAGGTTACCTAGCGGGTACTTGAACTATCTAGGTTAACTAGTGGGCACTTGGACTATGTAGATCAACTAGCGGGCCCTTGGACTAGCTTGGTTAGCTAACTGGCACTTGGATTATGTAGGTTAAGTAGCGGACACTTGGACTATCTAGGTTAACTAGCGGGCACTTGGACTATCTAGGTTAACTAGCGTGCACTTGGACTATGTAGGATCCCTATCGGACATTTGGACTACTTAGGTTAAGTACCGGGCACTTGGACTATCTAGGTCAACTAGCGGGCCCTTGTACTATGTAGGTTAACTAGCGAGCACTTGGACTATCTAGGTTAACTAGCAGACCTTGGACTACGTATGTCAACTAGCGAACCCTTGGACTATGTAGGTTCCTTAGCGGGCACTTGGACTATATACGTTAACTAGCGTGCCCTGACTATCTAGGTCACGTAGAGGGAACTTGGTATGTAGGTTAACTAGCGGGCACTTGGACTATGTAGGTTAACTAGAGGATACTTGGACTATCTAGGTTAACGAACGGGCACTTGTACTATCTAGGTTACCTAGCGGGCACTTGGACTATGTAGGATCCCTATCGAACATTTGGACTACTTAGGTTACCTAGCGGGCACTTAGACTATCTAGGTTAACTAACGGGCACTTGGACTATGTAGGTTACCTAGCGTGCACTTGGACTATGTAGGATCCCTATCGGACATTTGGACTACTTAGGTTAAGTAGCGGGCACTTGGACTATCTAGGTCAACTAGCTGGCCCTTGTACTATGTAGGTTAACTAGCGAGCACTTGGACTATCTAGGTTAACTAGCAGACCTTGGACTACGTAGGTCAACTAGCGAACCCTTGGACTATGTAGGTTAACTACCGGGCACTTGGACGATCTAGGTTAACTAGTGGGCACTTGGATGATCAATGTTAACTAGCGGGCACATGGACTATCTAGGTTAGCTAACGGGCACTTGGACTAAGTACGTCCCCCAGTGGGCACATGGACTATCTAGATTAACTAACGGGCACTAGGACTATCTAGGTTAACTAGCGGGCACTTGGACTATCTAGGTTACCTAGCAGGCACTTGGACTATGAATGTCCCTAGCGGGCAATTGGATTATCTAGGATACCTAGCGGGCACTTGGACTATGTAGGTCAACTAGCGGGCCCTTAGACTATCTAGGTTAGCTAACTGGCACTTGCACTATGTAGGTTAACTAGCGGACACTTGGACTATCTAGGTTAACTAGCGTGCACTTGGACTATGTAGGCTACCTAGCAGGCACTTGGACTATCTAAGTTAACTAGCGGGCACTTGGACTATCTAGGTTAACTAGCGGGCTCTTGCTCTATGTAGGTTAACTAGCGGGCCCATTGACTATGTAGGTTAACTAGCGGGCACTTGGACTATGTACGTTCCCTAGCGGGCACTTGGAATATCTATGTTAACTATCGGGCACGTGGAATATGTAGGTTAACTAGCGGACACTTGCACTATGTAGGTTACCTAGCAGGCACTTGGACTATCTAGATTAACTAACGGGCACTAGGACTATCTAGGTTAACTAGCGGGCACTTGGACTATCTAGGTTACCTAGCTGCCACTTGGACTATGAAGGTTCCCTAGCGGGCAATTGGATTATCTAGGTTACCTAGCGGGCAATTGGACTATGTAGGTCAACTAGCGGACACTTGCATGATCTAGGTTAACTAGCGGGCCCTTGGACTATGTAGGTTACCTAGTATGCACTTGGACTATCTAGGATAACGAACGGGCACTTGCCCTTCTAGGTTACCGAACGGGCACTTGGTCTATGTAGGTTGCTTACCGGGCACTTGGACTATCTAGGTTAGGTAATGGGCACTTGGACGATGTAGGTTACCTAGCGGGAACTTGGACAATGTAAGTTACCTAGCGGGCACTTGGACTATCTAGGTTACCTAACGTGCACTTTGACTATCTAGGTTACATAGCGGGCACTTGGAATATGTAGGTTAACTATCGAGCACTTGGACTCTACGTTACCTAGCGGGCACTTGGAATATCTAGGTTACCAGCGGGCACTTCGACAGTCTAGGTTACCTATCGGGCACTTGGACTATCTAGGTTAACGAACGGGCACTTTGACTATCTAGGTTACATAGCGGGCACTTGGAATATGTAGGATCCCTATCGGACATTTGGACTACTTAGGTTACCTAGCGGGCACTTGGACTATCTAGGTTAACTAGCGAGCACTTGGACTATCTAGGTTAACTAGCGGACCTTGGACTACTTAGGTCATCTAGCGGGCCCTTGGACTATGTAGGTTAACTAGCGGGCACTTGGACGATCTAGGTTAACTAGAGGGCACTTGGCCTATCTAGGTTAACTAGCATGCACTTGGACTATCTAGGTTAACTAGCGGGCACTTGGATGATCAATGTTAACTAGCGGACACTTGGACTATCTAGGTTAGCTAACGGGCACTTGGACTAAGTACGTCCCCTAGTGGGCACATGGACTATCTACATTAACTAACGGGCACTAGGACAATCTAGGTTAACTAGCCGGCACTTGGACTATCTAGGTTACCTAGCTGGCACTTGGACTATGAATGTTTCCTAGCGGGCAATTGGATTACCTAGGTTACCTAGAGGGCACTTGGACTATGTAGGTAAACTAGCGGGCCCTTGGACTATCTAGGTTAGCTAACTGGTACTTGGACTATGTAGGTTAACTAGCGGACACTTGCACGATCTAGGTTAACTAGCAGGCTCTTGCACTATGTAGGTTAACTAGCGGGCCCATTGACTATGTAGGTTAACTAGCAGGCACTTGGATTATCTAGGTTACCCAGCGGGCACTTGGACTATGTAGGTTCCCTAGCGGGCATTTGGACTATATAGATAACCTAGCGGGCACTTAGACTCTAGGGTACCTAGCGGGCACCTGGACTATCTAGGTTACCTAGCTGGCACTTGAACTATCTACGTTACCTAGCGGGTTCTTGGAGTATGTAGTTTACTTAGCGGGCTGTTGGACTATCTAGGTTACCAAGTGGGAAATTGGAATATCTAGGTTAACTAATGGGCACTTGGACTATGTAGGTTCCCAATCGGGCACTTGGAGAATGTAGGTTAACTAGGGGGCACTAGGACTATGTAGGTTACCTAGCGGGCCCTTGGACTATCTAGGTTACCTAGCGGGCATTTGGACTATGTAGGCTCACTAGCGGGCCTTTGGACTATATAGATTACCTAGCGGGCACTTAGACTTTGTAGGTTACCTAGCGGGCACTTGGACTATCTAGGTTACCTAGCTGGCACTTGAAATATCTACGTTATCTAGCGGGTTCTTGGAATATGTAGGTTACCTAGCGGGCTGTTGGACTATCTAGGTTACCTAACGGGCACTTGGACTATATAGGTTCCCTAGCGGGCACTTGGACTATGTATGTTCCCTACGGACACTTGAACTATGTAAGTTAACTACCAGGCACTTGGACTATGTAGGTTAACTAGGGAACACTTGCACTATGTAGGTTACCTAGCGGCACTTGGACTATCTAGGTTAACTAGGCGACACTTGGACTATCTTGGTTAACTAGCGTGCACTTGGACTATGTAGCTTCCTTAGCGGGCACTTGGACTATCTAGTTTACCTAGCGGGCACATGGACTATGTAGGTTAACTAGCGAGCACTTGGACTCTAGTTTACCTAGCGAGCACTTGGACTATCTAGGTTAACGAACAGGCACTTGGACTATATAGGTAACCTAGCGGGCACTTGGACTATCTAGGTTACCTAACGTGCACTTTGACTATCTAGGTTACATAGCGGGCACTTGGAATATGTAGGTTAACTAGCGAGCACTTGGACTCTACGTTACCTAGCGAGCACTTGGAATATCTAGGTTACCAGCGGGCACTTCGACAGTCTAGGTTACCTATCGGGCACTTGGACTATCTAGGTTAACGAACGGGCACTTGGACTATGTAGGTTACCTAGCGGGCACTTGGACTATGTAGGATCCCTATCGGACATTTGGACTACTTAGGTTACCTAGCGGGCACTTGGACTATCTAGGTTACCTAGCGAGCACTTGGACTATCTAGGTTAACTAGCGGACCTTGGACTACTTAGGTCACCTAGCGGGCCCTTGGACTATGTAGGTTAACTATCGGGCACTTGGACGATCTAGGTTAACGAGAGGGCACTTGGCTTATCTAGGTTAACTAGCATGCACTTCGACTATCTAGGTTAACTAGCGGGCACTTGGATGATCAATGTTAACTAGCGGACACTTGGACTATCTAGGTTAGCTAACGGGCACTTGGACTAAGTACGTCCCCTAGTGGGCACATGGACTATCTAGATTAACTAACGGGCACTAGGACAATCTAGGTTAACTAGCCGGCACTTGGACTATCTAGGTTACCTAGCTGGCACTTGGACTATGAATGTTTCCTAGCGGGCAATTGGATTATCTAGGTTACCTAGCGGGCACTTGGACTATGTAGGTAAACTAGCGGGCCCTTGGACTATCTAGGTTAGCTAACTGGCACTTGGACTATGTAGGTTATCTAGCAGACACTTGCACGATCTAGGTTAACTAGCGGGCTCTTGCACTATGTAGGTTAACTAGCGGGCCCATTGACTATGTAAGTTAACTAGCGGGCACTTGGATTATCTAGGTTACCTAGCGGGCACTTGGACTATGTAGGTTCCCAAGCGGGCATTTGGACTATATAGATAACCTAGCGGGCACTTAGACTCTGTAGGGTACCTAGCGGGCACTTGGACTATCTAGGTTACCTAGCTGGCACTTGAACTATCTACGTTACCTAGCGGGTTCTTGGAGTATGTAGGTTACTTAGCGGGCTGTTGGACTATCTAGGTTACCAAGTGGGCACTTGGACTATCTAAGTTAACTAATGGGCACTTGGATTATGTAGGTTCCCTATCGGGCACTTGGAGAATGTAGGTTAACTAGGGGGCACTAGGACTATGTAGGTTACCTAGCGGGCCCATGGACTATCTAGGTTACCTAGCGGGCATTTGGACTATGTAGGCTCACTAGCGGGCCTTTGGACTATATAGATAAAATAGCGGGCGCTTAGACTTTGTAGGTTACCTAGCGGGCACTTGGACTATCTAGGTTACCTAGCTGGCACTTGAAATATCTACGTTACCTAGCGGGTTCTTGGAATATGTAGGTTACCTAGCGGACTGTTGGACAATCTAGGTTACCTAACGGGCACTTGGACTATCTAAGTTAACTAACGGGCAATTGGACTATGTAGGTTCCCTAGCGGGCCCTTAGACTATGTAAGTTCCCTAGCGGGCACTTGGACTATGTGGGTTCCCTAGCGGGCATTTGGACTATCTAGGTTACCTAACGGGCACTTGGACTATATAGGTTCCCTAGCGGGCACTTGGACTGTGTATGTTCCCTACGGACACTTGAACTATGTAAGTTAACTACCAGGCACTTGGACTATGTAGGTTAACTAGCGGGCCCTTGGACTGTCTAGGTTACCTAGCGGCCTGTTGGACTAACTAGGTTACCTGGCGGGCAGTTGGACTATGTACGTTCCCTAGAGGGCACTTGGACTATCTAGGTTAACGAACAGGCACTTGGACTATATAGGTAACCTAGCGGGCCCTTGGACAGTCTAGGTTACCTAGCGGGCACTTGGACTATCTAGGTTAACGAACGGGCACTTGGACTATCCAGGTTAACTAGGGGACACTTGGACTATCTTGGTTAACTAGCGTGCACTTGGACTATGTAGCTTCCTTAGCGGGCACTTGGACTATCTAGTTTACTTAGCGGGCACATGGACTATGTAGGTTAACTAGCGAGCACTTGGACTCTAGTTTACCTAGCGGGCACTTGGACTATCTAGGTTACCTAGCGGGCCCTTGGACTATGTAGGTTTCCTAGCGGGCACTTGGACTATCTAGGTTAACGAACAGGCACTTGGACTATATAGGTAACCTAGCGTGCACTTGGACAGTCTAGGTTACCTAGCAGGCACTTGGACTATCTAGGTTAACGAACGGGCACTTGGACTATGTAGGTTACCTAGCGGGCACTTGGACTATGTAGGATCCCTATCGGACATTTGGACTACTTAGGTTACCTAGCGGGCACTTGGATTATCTAGGTCAACTAGCGGGCCCTTGTACTATGTAGGTTAACTAGCGAGCACTTGGACTATCTAGGATAACTAGCGGACCTTGGACTACGTAGGTTTAACTAGCGGGCCCTTGGACTATGTAGGTTAACTAGTGGGCACTTGGACGATCTAGGTTAACTAGAGGGCACTTGGACTATCTAGGTTAACTAGCATGCACTTGGACTATCTAAGATAAATAGCGGGCAATTGGATGATCAATGTTAACTAGCGGGCACTTGGACTATCTAGGTTAGCTAACGGGCACTTGGATTAAGTACGTCCCCAAGTGGGCACTTGAACTATCTAGGTTAACTAACGAGCACTAGGACTATCTTGGTTAACTAGCGGGCACTTGGACTATCTAGGTTACCTAGCTGGCACTTGGACTATGAATGTCCCTAGCGGGCACTTGGATTATCTAGGTTACCTAGCGGGCACTTGGACTATATAGGTCAACTAGCGGGCCCTTGGACTATCTAGGTTAGCTAAGTGGCACTTGGACTATGTAGGTTAACTAGCGGACACTTGCACGATCTAGGTTAACTAGCGGGCTCTTGCACTATGTAGTTTAACTAGCGGGCCCATTGACTATGTAGGTTAACTAGCGGGCGCTTGGACGATCTAGGTTAACTAGCGGGCACTTGGACTATCTAGGTTACCTAGCTGGGACTTGGATTATGAATGTCCCTAGCGGGCACTTGGATTATGTAGGTTCCCTAGCGGGCATTTGGACTATATAGATAAGCTAGCGGGCACGTAGACTTTGTAGGTTACATAGCGGACAATTGGACTATCTAGGTTACCTAGATGGTACTTGAACTATATACGTTACCTATCGGGTTCTTGGAGTATGTAGGTTACCTAGTGGGATGTTGCACTATCTAGGTTACCAAGCGGGCACTTGGACTTTCTCGGTTAACTAACGGGCACTTGGACTATGTAGGTTCCCTATCGGGCACTTGGAGATTGTAGGTTAACTAGGGGTCACTATGACTATGTAGGTTACCTAGCGGGCCCTTGGACTATCTAGGTTACCTAACGGGCATTTGGACTATGTAGGCTCCCTAGCGGGCATTTGCACTATATAGATTACCTAGCGGGCACATAGACTTTGTAGGTTACCCAGCGGCACTTGGACTATCTAGGTTACCTAGCTGGCACTTGAACTATCTACGTTACCTTGCGGGTACATGGAGTATGTAGGTTACCAACCGGGCTGTTGGACTATCTAGGTTACCTAGCGGGCACTTGGACTATCTAGGTTAACTAACGGGCACTTGGACTATGTAGGTTCCCTAGCGGGCACTTGGATTATGTAGGTTCCCTATCGGGCACTTGGACTATGTAGGTTAACTAGCGGGCATTTGGACTATGTAGGTTCCCTAATGGGCACTTGTAGGATGTAGGTTCCCTATCGGGCACTTAGAGGATGTAGGTTAAGTAGAGGGCACTTGGACTATTTACGTTCCCTAGCGGGCACTTGGACTATCAAGGTTAACTAACGGGCACTTGGACTATCTAGGTTAACTAGCAGGCACTTGGACTATCTAGGTTATGTAGCAGGCACTTGGATTATGAAGGATACCTAGCGGGCACTTGGACTATCTAGGTTAACTAGCGGGCACTTGTACTACGTAGGTTAACTAGCGGACACTTTCACGATCTAGGTTAACTAGCGGGCCCTTTCACTATGTAGGTTAACTAGCGGGCCCATGGATTATGTAGGTTTACTAGCAGGCACTTGGACTATCTAAGTTAACTAGCGGACACTAGGACTATGTAGTTTCTCTAGCGGGCATTTGGACTATCTAGGTTAACTAACGGGCACTAGGTCTATCTAGGTTAACTACCGAACACTTGGACTATGTAGGTTCCCTTGCGGGCACTTGGACTATGTAGGTTCCTTGTCGGTTACTTGGA